>NC_065450.1:103079190-103715440 GCF_917563875.1 Diabrotica virgifera virgifera | reverse complement strand
GGGAAAGATGTTGCAGATTTAAGTTGTAACGGAAGATGATTGTACAGTTTCTTTACGGAATATAATATAGATTTCTTTACTAACTCAGTGGATGGAATCGGTAAATAAATATCAAAGATTGAATTTCTGGTGGAGTAAACAACTTCACGCACAGTTTCATACAATATTTTATCTACGATAAACAAATAAAAAAAGCTGTAACTCTACGTCACTGGAATTCGTTTCTATTCTACAATTTTTAGAACTTTGACATTTAAAAATTCTAACTACTTTCAAACCACAAAACTGTCAAAACTTTTGTTGTAATTCATTGCTCATATTGTCATCACCATGACAACGCAAAAGTTAAGGATTGTCACCATGACAACGCGAAAGTTACAAACAATGCGAAAAAGTAAATCCCATTTAAAATACATTGTTACTTCACGCACACTTTAAATCCTTCACGCACTGCTATCTATAATGACAGTTTTCACAAACTAAAAACTTATACATAATATGACATAGAGTAGATAAAAGATATTTTCAAGAAAGTATCCAAATCATACACGGGGATCATTGTTTAAATAATTAAAAAGGGGTCATTTTTGCAAAAAATTACTTTTTTAACTGCTGAGGTCATTCAGTTACTAATGAAGGTCTATAGGATTGTTTTCTCCAAAGTCGAAGGGTAAATATTTCACATAAGACTTACTAAATTAAATTTGACCCCCTATTTATTTAAATAATTATACATAAAACTTTAAAGACAAATTTACAAAAAATTATTTTTAGCGTTTTAAATAAGCACTATAAAATATCTTATTTTACAGAAGAAGTTGCGTATGTTATCAGTATTAACAAAAAAAAAATTGGTCCAAAAATATTTAATATTTTTTCAGATATTGTAATTTGTTTATTAAATGTTACTCTATTTTCAATTGCAAAAACGCGGTTGTTGCTAAAGAAATATTCACCTGGATAAGATCTCATTATTTTTATTTTTATGTATATTTTCGATAAATGTATTGATAAATTCAAATTTCAATTAAACTTCCCCCTAAAATGGCATTTGAAAATTATTCAAATTTGTTTATAATTTGTTTTTTTAATAACGTCGCGGGGATTAAATATTTTGAAATTCCGTTTCGATAATTGGGTTACTGGGAATTTTTCACTAATTAACAAATTTTTTGTCTTTTTTTCCTCTTCTTTTTTTTTTCTTGGAGTTATATTACTACGGGTCCTTTTAGGCTTAAGTTTCATTAAGAAGGTCGAATCTCTAAGTTGTAGATTCTAGACCTAAAAATATTAAGATTGGTCTAAAATCACTTAAATAAAATGTGGCTACTTACTGAGTTACAGGGTGTTTTATTTCAAAATTTAAAAATTATTTTTACCAAGTACTTTCATACTATTTGACGTACCCTTATCATACTTGGCAGAAAGTGTGGGTACTATACAGTCTACTAAATTGTGATAAACAAAACTTTCTAGCTACTACCAGAGGCGTACGACAGGGGATAGTTAATGGTTGACCCTTCCCAAATTCTACGCTACTGAGGGAATTTACTATTTTAGCGAAATTTTTTGATTCTCCAATACTTTCTATGTAAATAATATACTCTTTACTAGTAACCATTAAGTCTTTAGTTTTCGAGATATTGGACGTTAAAAATGAAACGGCATAGTTATTTTGATTTATTCATTCATTCATTTTAAACTTCCAATATCTCGCAAACTGATGACTTTATCGATACCAATAAAGTTATTTACATACAAAGTATTGGAGAATCGAAAAATTTCGCTAAAATAGTAATTCACTCAGTGGCGTAGAATTTGGGAAGGGTCAATCATTCACTATCCCCTGTCGTACGCCTCTGGCACTAAATAGAAACGTTTATTAATCACAATTTAGTAGGGTGTATAATAGCCACACTTTCTGCCAAGTATGATAAGGATACGTCAAATAGTTTTAAAGTACTTGGTAACAATAATTTTTAAATTTTTAAATAAAACATCCTGTAACTCAGTAAGTAGCTACATTTTATTTAAGAGATTTTAGTTAAATCATAATATTTTTAGGTCTAGAATCTACAACTCGGAGATTCGACATTCTTAATGAATTAACCCTAAAAGGGCCCGTAGTAATATAACTCCAAGAAAAAAGAAGAAGAAAAAACGACAAAAAAATTTTGTTAATTAGTAAAAAATTCGCAGGAACCCAATTATCGAAATGGCATTTCAAAATACTTAATCCCCGCGACGTTATTAAAAAATCAAATTATAAACAAATTTGAATAATTTTCAAATGCCATTTTAGGGGAGAGTTTAATTGAAATTTGAATTTATCAATACATTTGTCGAAAATATACATAAAAATAAAAATAATGAGATCTTATGCAGGTGAATATTTCTTTGGGAACAACCGCGTTTTTGCAATTGAAAATATAGTAACATTTAATAAACAAATTCAATATCTAAAAAAATATTAAATATTTTTCCACCAATTGTTTTTTGCTTAATACTGGTAACATAGCGCAACTTCGTCTTTAAAATAAGATATTTTATAGTGATTATTTAAAACGCTAAAAATAATTTTTTGCAAATTCGTTTTTAAAGTTTTATATACAATTATTTAAATAAATAGGGGGTCAAATTTAATTTAGTAAGTCTTATGTGAAAGATTTACCCTTCAACTTTGCAGAAAAAATCCCATAACCTTCATTAATAGGTGAATTACATCAGCAGTTAAAAAATTATTTTTTTTGCAAAAATGACCCCTTTTTAATTATTTAAGCAATGATCCCCGTGTATGATTTGGATACTTTCTTGAAAATATCGTTTGTACCCACCTAAACTTTGATATAAAATTTGTTTCAACCTGTACGAATTTACATTTTGACTTTTTTTATTTTATTAGGCTATTGACAATATTTCAGATTTGAATGAGCACTGATGTGAGCACAAACTTTTAACCTAATTTTCTGCATTTTATTTTGGTAACGTCTCGCCATTCATACCATTCATAGACGGATGCTGAAGATGATACCCTGGACAGCAAGAAAAACTAATGAAGAAGTACTAAGGAAGGTCAACAAAGATAGAGAACTGCTAAAGACTGTTAAACATTGAAAAATGTCTTATCTGGGACATATAGTGAGGGGAAGTCGATATAAAATACTACAACTGATCCTTAAAGACAAAATAGAGGGCCGTAGAGGTGTAGGAAGAAAACAAGTTTCTTGGTTAAAAAACATTCGTGAATGGACTCAGATATCAAATGCAGGACAATTATTCCATATTGCAGAAGATCGAGAAGCCTTCGCAATGGTGATCGCCAACGTCGGATAATTCTGATATGGCACGTGAAGAAGAAGAAGAAGAACGTCTCGCCAAGTAGACTACCTTTACGGAGTGTACATTCGTTTCCTGTACTTAGCGTACTAAATTGTTGTGCCACCTTTTTAGTACTTCTATTTTCTCGTTTAAAATAGCTTCAGTCTGAGCCTTATTCTAGTTTGATTCTAATTTCTGAAAACTATTGATTCGTTGCCTTTTTTTTATTGATGTTGTTTTTTCTCGCGTGTTTACTTCAGCATTACTTCTAATTCTTCTGTTGACTACAGTGGCTGGCCCAGGCGCGGATCTAAAAATTCATAATAGGGGGGTCAGACGTACCGCAAATATTTTATTGTCCAGATTTAGCCATACGATTCACGCTTACTCTAAGGATAAAATTCAGTCATCTCAGATACCTACGGTATCAAAAGAATTGAGCTCTAGTTGACAGAAAAAAAAATAAATAATAAAAAAATACTTCTAGACTATATACAATAGGGGGGTCCATGGACCCGTTGACCCCCCTCTGTATCCGCGCCTGCTGACGAATATTGGATGAATGACGGATATTGATGTGCTTGAAAGGTCCCGAAGACGCAGATTGTATCTCAGAGATTCAAATTGCTAGGGCAATAACTTCAATTCAAGAAGATTACTCAAGACGCTGTACAGCAAAAATGTTAAATGTTAGTCGTGCTGTGATAAATAGAAATGTACTACTGTGGTAAATGACATAAAATGTATCGAGTGATTAGAAGACAACCTTATACGAATCGTGCAAGGGCAACCAAAGCTAGAGGGGATCGACTTTTACAATCCTAGGTCATCCGAGATCGTCGAAGTACTGCTCCAACGCTACAAAATGAGTTGGTAGAAGCCACGGGTACAAGAATAAGTACTCAAACTATACGTAATTGGCTTTACGAACATCTGTTAAATGCAAGGTCAGCTAGACAGCTGACACCTGCACATCGTAGAGCCAGACACTTGTTTGCAAAAGAACACGTGAATTGAACCATGGCACAATGGAGTAACGTGATGTTTATTGACGAGTCCAGATTTCTTTTAAATCATGTTTTCGGACGTGTTAGACTCTGGAGAAGACCAGGCTAGCGCTTCTTTTATTCCACAATTCAAGAAACCCCTGGTTTTTGGCAGAGGTTCAATTTATTGTGGTTTGGGGTGGGATAACTTTAAATGGTGCAGCGAGATTATTTGGCGAGGAGCGATGATGGCAGAGCGGTACATCAACGAAGTTTTTAAACCACATGTTGTTTCATTTGCTGAAAATATGGGTCCAGAATTTATCCTCCAGCAAGATAATGCAAGACCGCATGTGGCCAGGATAGTGCAAAATTATTTGACTACCTACAATATTCAGGTTATGGAGTGGCCAGCGAGCAGTCCAGATTTAAATCTCATTGAATACATTTGGAATACACTCGGGAAGCGCTTGAAAGATCGTCAGCCACTAAGAAATGTACAATATGTCGAGAAAGTTCTCGTGAAATAATGGGTACAACTAGATCAAACTATTCTAAATGCGAATGAAACCATGATTGGACGTTGTGCAGAAGTCGGCGAGTTGGAGGAGCCCCTACACGCTATTAGTTTTGTTTTAAAATAATTTTTAGCGAGGATGTTCTTAAAAAGATAAATAAAATTTTTCACATGTACATAATTATCACTTTTCATTTTTTTTTAAAGAAAATTTACAGTTCAATAACAAAAACTTTACTATATTTATAACGAAAAGTATTGTAAAAGATGTAATTAAATATTATATTATGCAACGAGCATTTAATGACGGTCATTATGATGCGAGTATGACGGATACGATGTCGTATGAAAGACGAGTATCATAATAACAATTAAATAATGTAAGTTGTATACATGATTCTTTCTATGATCATTCACAACAAAAAAATGTATTCAAATTTGTTTATTTTGTCATACATAATTAAGTACCTACATTAATAAAGGTAGGTTTCATCAACAACAAATAAATTGGTGAATAGTTATTGGTCGAATAAAATTGATTAGTCGATTAAGTATATTTTATTGCGTTCAACAACTATTTCTATTCCACATTTAGTTCTTCGTCGAATGTTTTGCCACCAGTACTCTTTGGCGCAAGCGCATTTCATTTATTTACCACTGTAATAGCCACTTTACACGATGCAAGTAATTTCGCAATTAATTGCAGAATTTCTTGCGCAAGAACTTGTGCAATAAGTTGCAAGTAACTTTCTGCGATAAAGTGATTACAGGGTGAAAACAATAGGGAACTTGGACATAAAAATATTTTTGCATGAAATTGTTAATTTATGTTTAAAAATATTATATTCAAAATATTACGTCTTAATAATTAATAGTTTACGTACAATACAATAACTAATAATAGTTGCGCGCCCAAATTAACCGTTTCAAACAACTTCAAAAGCGTGCGCTTGGGTCTGACGTCACCAACCATGATGTTTACCACTGTTCTCGTTGTAGTCCTGTCGCCAGGGGGGGTACAACAGCCTCGTTAATTCAGATGGACTTACCCAAATTTTTTTTATGTATTTTGACCCGTAGAACACGAATTTTTTGGGTAACAGTTGATCCGGATGTCGATAAGATTGTTATAGACCAAGAACTTGAGGAATCAAATAACAGCGATTTTTGGCAAAACAAAACAATATTTTGTATTTTTTGGGTCATTTTAAGCAAAAAATATTTCTACAAGTTTTTTAGTAGGATGCACAGTTTTCGAGATAAACGCGGTTGAACTTTCAAAAAATCGAAAAACTGCAATTTTTAAACCCGAATAACTTTTGATTAAAAAATAAAATAGCAATTCTGCTTAGCGCCTTTGAAAGTTCAAGTCAAATTATGTCGGTTTTGATTATTTGCATTGCTAAAAATTTATTGTGTTATTGCTAAACAAAGCCACAAACAACTAGTGCGTGAGTGATGTTTCTATGATTTCTCATTTAAAATTGAACGAGTAGGTAGAATAGGTACTAGTGCAATCAAGACTATTTCTACGTTACATGCGTTAAAACGCATGTAAAAGCACGGGAAACCCTACGTGTTTATAGCTTTGTTAAACAATAAAAAAATAAATTTTTACCAATGCAAATAATCAAAACCGATATAATTTGACTTAAACTTTCAAATGCGGTAAGCAGACTTGCTATTTTATTTTTTAATCAAAAGTTATTCGGGTTCAAAAATTGCAATTTTTCGATTTTTTTAAAGTTCAACCGCGTTTATCTCGAAAACTGTGCATCCTACGAAAAAACTTGTAGAAATATTTTTTACTTAAAATGGCCCAAAAAATACAAAATATTGTTTTGTTTTGCCAAAAATCGCTGTTATTTGATTCCTCAAGTTCTTGGTCTATAACAATCTTATCGACATCCGGATCAACTGTTACCCAAAAAATTCGTGTTCTACGGGTCAAAATACATAAAAAAAACTTGAGTAAGTCCATCTGAATTAACGAGGCCGTTGTACCCCCCCTGGCGACAGGACTATTGGGCTAGTGGCAAACGTGCACTGTGAAGACAATATTTTGACATTTTATAGATTTTCATTCATTTATAATATTGTGTTTAGTTTACGGAAATACATTTTTATTGTACAACCTATCTCAAATGCCAAATTATATTACAAAGTTATGGAAGTATGTACATAGATACTACTAAAAAATTACTTATAAAAAGAAAGGATGTTTTATTTAAATATATAAATATATATTTAGTTTAAAATTTGAATTTCATTCTCACATAAAGAAATAAAAAATATTTTATGGATAAAATTTCATTTTATCAAAGTTTTATTCCATTAATTTTTAATAATTAGCAGGGCCAAATCCATGGGGGAAAATATTTACATTCCAAAAGTCTTGTGCTATACTAATCAAACTGTCAATAAGACCTGCGTCATTACACCAGGGAAATAAGGCAAAAATATACCATGTTCGGGACACTTGAGCAGCCAGGTTGCAAATAGGTTTTTTGGGTACTATATACCTAATACATTATAAATACAAAAATGGCCGTCACAGTTTGGACGAGAAATTTAGCTATTAACAAATAAGGGTCAAAATGGGAGTTTTTTTCGTTTAAATCGCTACAATTAAAAATAGGGTAATTAAATGTCTTATTTATAATATTTTTCTTTTAGTAGATAAGCCTAGGTTTAAATTAGCGCTTTTTGAATTTTGGTTCGATCATTTGTTGCTTCGGATATTGCAAAATAAAACTAAAATTTCGAAAATAAAAAATTTGCTATAACTTTTGCGAAAATGAATTTAAGACTTTCATATTGCATGAAAAGTTGAGTCAAACAGTCCGCATAATGTACAAAAAATTTTAAGACGATTCATCAATTAGTTTAAATTTTATTCAATTTGTTTATCGCAAAGAGCTTTTTTTCCGCAATGTTATTGTTCAGAAAATAATAATGATATAGCAATTCTGCGAAAACAATATGAAAGAACAATACAGTAGAACCCCGATTATCCGTGCTTCTCGGGACCGAAGGGGGGCACGGATAATTGAAAAGCACGGATAATCCGAACATGTATTTCTTATGTATAATACATAATGTACGTATACACATACATAGTACCTACCATAAAAAATAACAAAAAAATAAATCTTTCATTATGAGTCTCTCTTTCGTCACATAGAGTTTCCGTCAAGTCTTATATATATTGGGTCAAGAGACTTATATATATTGGGCAAATATTTTCGCAAGTGGCGACTTCAACCAAATGCATCCAAAGCAGAAATTAGTTGCTTTCACCTGAACAATAAACTTGCTGGAAAGGAACTCAACATACGGTTTGAAAATACCACACTTACCCACAACAAAACACCGAAGTACCTGGGCGTAACACTAGACAGAACGCTATCATTTAAAGAGCATTTAACAAAAACTGCCCAAAAGTTGAGTACAAGAAATAACATCATACAGAAGCTCTGCGGTACCACCTGGGGAGCATCGGCTTCCACTCTCCGCTCTACTGCTTTAGCTCTTGTTTTCTCGACCGCTGAATATTGTGCTCCAGTTTGGCTACACAGCCCACACGTAAAAAAGGTCGACACTCAGCTGCACAGCACTATGAGGATGATAGCTGGTACAATTAAATCAACTCCCACCCAATGGCTTCCAGTATTAAGTCACATTCCACCTCCACATTTACGACGAGTTGACGCACTTACACGTGAATATAAAAAGATCATGAACAATATAAATCTGCCGATCCACCAAGATACCGAGGATGCACGAAATACCCGTCTCCGCTCTAGAAAACCACCAATAAAAACGGCAAGAATGATACATGAGGAGTTCAACATCACGAATGCATGGTCCCAAGAATGGAACGCATGGCAAAATAACATGCCCTGCATTACCCACAAGCCACCAGGTTTTGATCTTCCACGTAAAACATGGTCCACTCTAAATAGGATCCGAGCCAGACATGGCAGATGTAGATACATGCTACATAAATGGGGAAAGAACCCGTCTCCTCAATGTGACTGTGGGGAGAACCAAACCATTGACCACATTATTGAAGAGTGTCCCTCAAGATCCTACAATGGTAGCCCTGAAGACTTCCTGTTTGCACCTTCAGAGTCAATTGATTATATTAATACACTTGATGTTTGTTTGTAACTATGTAAAGTTTGTCATATACCTATATAACTAGTGTTTGTAATTTTGTTCTAAATGTGTTGTAATTGCCATACGATAAATAAATCCGTCAAGTGGTTTACGATGACGCTATTTCGATAAAACCTCAAAAACGCAACTTAAGTAATAGAAAATCTTAACACGGATAATCCGCAGCTCGGATAATCCGCACCCGGATAATCGGGGTTCTACTGTAGTCATATTTTCAACGCATTTAAAAAAATCATTAAAAAGTCATTTTTATCACTCAGAAAATATTTTACTAAAATAGAGTCATTTTTGGCTTATAAACAATTTGAATAGCTTTGTTAATATTGACTGTAGGCTAAATAGGCTATTGATTATGTTCAAAATAAGAGAGCTAAAAGGAACTACAACGTTAACGGGATTTTATTGTCTCATATGGTCAACGGACCTCTATGTTTGAAAAAACCGCGGAGTGCTACCATTTAAATGGGTGCGTTTTTGAGAACGGGGTGAATTAGTCTCTAGGCACAGGGTGAATTAAGGTGAGTTCCATTTACTTTTGGTACAAACACTTCTACAGGAAAATTGTTCCAGGATAAATTTACTATCGAAATATCATATTTTAAAGTCAAAAGTATTTTTTTTTTACAAAAATACATTCAAAATAAAAGCAAGAAAAGAATACGAAAGAAAGCAATTTTGTTTTTTGTCCCATAATTTTTTTCCACAGGGATATAGGTATAGGCATTGCATTAGCGAAAAATAACTTCCGTCCTTCCTCTTTAAAATAACGTTTGGTAGAAGTGTATGGGATTCATAGTTTCCGAAATAGAATTTTTCAAATTTTGCCGCTCACAGAATTTTTGAGCCATTTTCACCATTATTTCGCAAACATTGTTTGTGTAACTTTTTTCTACGCATTTCTAGGTATATGCAATGGTACATTTATTAGAAAGAGAAGTCAATTACCTTTAAAATGGTCTACTGTATATAAGGTCGTACGACTATTTTTAAACAAGTTATGCTTTTTCAAGGTTTTATACTTTTAATGATTTTTGATATTGTTTATGATTATTTTTTAAATTTCTCATTATGACTTTTTTTCTTGTACATTTAGGTTTATACATTCTGGAATAAACAAAGCTTATCTTCTTTACTTTAAAATGGTGTATTGCAATCACCTCTAGGACTATTTTTATACAAGATATCCGTAGGATATCCAAGGGGACTTTTTTCTGAACATTATGTGGACCATATAGAACAATTTGGTGTTGGAGGATAACTTTCACTTTGGATGTCTGGGTTATGCCATTATTTGGATCAATTTTATCATACTACATAATGAAGCTCATTATGATACAGGTATCTAGTGAAATCATAATTGATATATTAAAGAATGAGGGTAGAAAAAAATAATATATTCATAATAAGAATTAATTCAAAACTACGAACAGCTTTATAAGTGGCTCCTTTTTTGTTTTGATCAGTGTATGTATAGCACCCCCGTATATATAAACTTATACACATACATGCAGTACACGATAATATTAAATAAACGTACCGTCATTCCCTTTGAATTTCTGTAGCATAACAATTCCCATGCACTCTTGCGTAACAATATACTGCACCTGTTTCTTTGAGTTAAACGTTAGAATTAATCATTTTTCTGTATTAGATTTGCACATATTAAATATTTTGATTAGTTCGTCTTCGACCTACGTATCAGCCTATAATGAAAAGTTGCAAAACGTCATGAGAAATTATGCAGATTTTTAATTGGTGCGGCTTTGTTACTGACGCGTAATGGTCCAAGAGCTAGCAACGTTTTCGAGAAATCATTTTAAGACGGCTGATTCTTTCATATATTGTTCCCTATGCTTCCTTGAACACTGTACCGGCCATCTGGCTGCTGATACAGGTTGCGTTCATTACTGCGCAGCACACCTGAACAGGTAAACACAAAATCAGGGTGATTGATTAGTGTGAAAAAGCTTAGTAGATCCGCTATAGTAATAGATAGCAATAAAAGTTAAAAACAAAAATTGTAGCTAACTTTGCGCTTCACATTACAAAATTAGTTAGAATGTTACAGGGTGTTCGATAACATAGTGGCAGACCAAACTTTTGTGTTTTTAAATGAAACATCCCATATTTTATTTTATATTCGAAATCTTCTTAACTTCCCCATCACAAAAATATGAAGGTTTGTTATGTTATACAGAGTATTTACAAAGTTATAACCAATGTTCTATGAAAATCGTAAAAGTTCAGCTCCCTGTATAAATAAAAATAAGCACAACAGCAATGGTTTAGTGGTGCCATATTTTTGTCGATTGTCAAAATTTATAAAAATGGTTGATATTGCTAATTTTCTTTATATCGAATACAGTGTGAGTCAAAACGCAAGTACATTATTTTCACAGTAATTTTAAATAGAACACCCTAATTAATAACTTGCTCTGAAAAATGAAAATATCTCGAAAACTGACAAATTTAGGCATAGGGAATATTATACAAAAATTAAAGTACGGTTATAGCAGTAAATGAAATCAAAAGCCTAAACGGTGGGCGGCATTTGTGTAGCCTGCCTAGACACGTTAAATTAAATAAACAAAAAAAGTATTTGCCATAACGCCATTTGTGTAAAACATTAAGTAGCGTTAAATAAAAATAAAAAAATATATATATTCAAACAGTGTAATTATGTAGGTCATAGGCGTGATGTTCTATTCTGCTACTTTTCGGGATGCACCGGTAAGGTTTGGTAAGGTAATTTTAGACGGTACTGATACACGGTAATGATATTTGAGACACGGTAATGATATTTTTCGATAGTAATATAAAATACAGGGTGTTTCATTTAAAATTTCTTAGAAAAGAATGTACTTGCGTTTTGACTCACCCTGTATTCGATATAAGGAAAATTAGCAATATCAACAATTCTTAAAAATTTTCACAATCAACAAAAAAATATGGCACCAATAAACCATCGCTGTTGTGCTTTTTTATATTTATACAGGGAGCTGAACTTGTTACGATTTTCATAAAAAAATGGTTATAACTTTGTAAAAGCCCTATATAACATAACAAACCTTTATATTTTTGTGATGGGGAAGTTAAGAGAATTTCGAATATAAAATAAAATATAGGGTGTTCCATTTAAAAAAACATAAGTTTGGTCTGCCACTATGTTATCGAACACCCTGTAACAATCTAACTAATTTCGTAATGTGAAGCTGAAAGTTGGCCACAATTTTTATTATTAACTTTTATTGCTATCTATTACTATAGCAGATCTACCGAGCTTTATCACACTCATCAATCACTCTGTATATTAAATTTAAATTGTTTTAGGACGAACAATTTTTTTATCATTACTTTTTAAACCACAGAAAATCTGGCAATTACAGTTCATATTTCTAATAATGTTTAAAAAGTAATGAAAAAAAAATTTTTTTTCGTCGTACAATAATTTTAAATTCGATATGTTTACCTGTACAAGTGTGCTGCGCAGTAATGAACGCAACCTGTATCAGTAGCCAGGTGGCCGGTACAGTGTTCGAGGAAGCATAGGGAACAATATATGAAAGAATCAGCCGTCTTAAAATGATTTTTTTTTCGACGTTGGACTCTTGGTCCATAATAAATTAGAAAATCTTTTCAGAAGTTGTACCACAGGACAAGTCATATACACGAGCGGGACATTCTCTAAAAAGCGCTTAGTTTTCGAGATACTGACCACGGAGGGGGGAATGGCTAATTTTATTCATACTTTATATTTCCGAGGGTCCTGAAAACGAAAATGAAGTTTATTTTGAATTTTATGTGGGGGAACATTGTCAAAATCGCAATTTTAACCTAAAAATAAAAAAAAATGAAATCACGTTTTTTGCGTTTACCTCGCTACAACTCTGTTCCATTTTAATATTTTTTTCTGAAATTTTTAGAGTAACATTTCTGAAGACAACGGTACCTATTTCAAGCTTTTTTTCTTATGAATGTTATGAAATTTTCAAAGGAAAAGGTGCGGATTTGTGCATTGCAAAGTTTAATCGCAAAAGTTGTGTGACGAAGTTTAAAATTTAGCTTCTTAATCACGTTTAAGTTAAAGTAAAGAGTACAAAGAAGTTTTCTGGTAAGTTTTAAAACAAAATGTTTTATAGAAAAAAAAATAGTGCAATTTTTAATGTCGACATTAGAAATCCCCAATATAACGTTTGTTTTTCGAGATACTGTCCATGGGTGGTGTATGGCTAATTTTGGTCTTAGATTATGTTTTCGACCGTGATGAAAACGAAAATGAAATTTATTTTAAATTTTAGGTGGGGGAATATTGTCAGAATTGCAATTGTACCCTAAAAATAAATAAAATGAAATCACGTTTTTTTGCGTTTAGCTCGCTACAACTCTGGTCTGTTTTAATATTTTTTTTCTAAAGTTTGTACACTATATATATAATTTTTTTCAATGAGAAGAGTGTAAATGCAGATTATAACATAATTTTTAATTACAAACAACTTTTCTCAATGACAATTTTCGATATTGTGCAATATAATGGCACTTTACTCTTTAGCGAAATTCATATTTTTTGACATACCTCGTATACTGTTGATAAAAATTGATATCTGATGATTGCGTCTTAGGTTTTAGACTATGCAGAGCACTTTATAAAGAATAACTTTTTTTCGTAAAATTGATAATAAAAAAGTTCCCATATGATTCCAAGTTTCGCAGACACACTGTAGGTATATAAAATGCAGACACACTTTTCTGAAGACAATGGTTTCTGCTTTAAGCTTTTAGTCTTATTCTACTAAAAGTTATGAATATTTTAAAGTACAATGTGCAAATTCGTGAATTGCAAAGTTTAATCGCAAAACTTGACTGACACAATTTGAAATATAGATTTTAAATCAAATTCAAAAATAAAACATGAGTACAACGAAGTTTTCTGGAAAGTTTTGGATTAAAATGTTTTATAGAAAACAAATGGTGCAACGTTTAACATCTACGTTATAAATCCCCAAAATAACGCTAATTTTTCGAGATACTGATCATTGGTGGTGAATGGCTAATTATGGTCTTATTTTATAAAAAAGGGGTTCAAGGCAGGTTTTGTTTATATTCGATTCAGAGTTGGACTACCATCTCCATATAGTAACTATTTCAGCATCCTTATGCATCATCAGTGAAGATTATGCAGTCACAACTCTGAAGGGAATACAAACATTCTGCCTCTTTTAAAGCAAACCATCGCGATGCGATGAACCCGCCTTTTGAGACGCAATACAGCGACATCTCTCGTATTACGAGGAAAACGAAAAGCCCTAGATACATATGTGACTGCATAATCTTCACTGATGATGCATAAGGATGCTGAAATAGTTACTATATGGAGATGGTAGTCCAACTCTGAATCGAATATAAACAAAACCTGCCTTGAACCCCTTTTTTATCTTTTTCATTTTTACTCAATTTGTGAGTATTTAGAAACTGTCTTTCGGTCCTTTTCCTAGACGAAGAGAAGGTAAATGCGTGGCCTAAGTGTCCTCTATTTGCTTTCTCCTATTTCGTCGTCTCTATGTGATTATATATTGTAAAATCCGGAGATATGGGATGCAGCCAGAAAGCAGTTTATTAACGAAAAGTCTTGGATTTAAAATATTGTTTATTATATTTTTATTTCAATTATTCTAATTGTTTAAAAAGTAGTAAACTTTGTATCTAGGGCTTTTCGTTTTCCTCGTAATAGTCTTATTTTATGTTTTTGATGGAGCTGAAAACGAAAATCAAGTTTATTTTGAATTTTAGGTGGGAGAAAATTGTCATTGCCCTAAAAATAAAAAAAGTTAAACCACGTTTTTCTTAAAATTAAAAGTTGCACCATATTTTTTCTATAACACATCTAGACCTAAAACTCCCCATTAAACTTCTTTGAACTCTACGGTTTAACATAAACGTAATCAAATAGATCAATTTTAAATTTTGTCACTTAATTTTTGCGATTTAACTCTGCAATTCACGAATCAGCACCTTTTATTTTTAAAAATTCATAAGTTTTATAAAGAAAAGACTGAAAGACTACAGTTACTTTCATATTCTTCACAAAGGTGAGAAATATATGCTGTAAAAATTTTAGAAATAGTTATTTATGATATAAGTGTTAAAAGTACACGTTTAAGGCACGCATGTGAAAGTTTGCAGAATGAGGGAAAGCGAGTTCTGCAATTCACATGAGTGCCTTAAAAATGTACTTTTTAACACGCATATCATACAATATTTTTTCTACAAACGTAATTACAGGACAATATCTACAAAAACTTTTACTTGAACTTGACTGACATTCCAATTTTATATTTTTTTGACATTACATCAAAATTGCATATATGGTCAATACGAACTGCAGTGCCTTAAATTTTTTTTAAAGCACTAGTGCCTTAAAGTAGCATTTTTAACGCTCGTATGGAGTGCTAACTATTGCATTTTTAACAGGGTTGTAGAAAAAAAATATTAAAATGGAACAGAGTTGTAGCGAGTTAAACGTAAAAATTCGTGTCTTCACTTTTTTTTCATTTTTAGGTTAAAATTGCGATTTTGACAATGTTCCCTCACATAAAATTCAAAATAAACCTCTTTTTCATTGTCAGCACCATCGAAAACTTAAAATACGGCTAAAATGAGCCATTCATCTCCCATGGTCAGTATCTCGAAAAATAAGCGTTATTTTGGGGATGTATAACGTCTATATTAAAAGTTGCGCCATTTTTTTCTATTAAACATTTTTAAGTAAAACTTTCCAGAAAACTTCTTTGTACTCTATGTTTTAACATAAATGTGATTAATAAAATAAATTTTAAATTTTGCCTCTCAACTTTTGTGACTAAACTTTGCAATTCACGAATCTGCAACTTGTACTTTAAAAAATTCATAACTTTTAATAAAATAAGACTAAAATCTTAAAGTAGATACTGTTGTCTTCAGAAAAGTGAGCAACATATAGTGTACAAACCTTAGAAAAAAATATTAAAATCGACCTCAGTTGTAGCGAGTTAAACGTAAAAAAACGTGATTTCACTTTTTTTTATTTTTATGGTAAAATTGCGATTTCGACAATATTCCCCCACATAAAATTTAAATTACATTTCATTTTCGTTTTCAGCACCGTCAAAAACATAATCTAAGACCAAAATTAGCCATTCACCACCCATTGCCAGTATCTCGAAAAATAATCGTTATATTGGGGATTTCTAAGGCCGATAATAAAAGTTGCACTATTTTTTTTCTATAAAACATTTTGACCTAAAATTTTCCAGAAAACTTCTTTGAACTGTCTGTTTTAACATAAACGTGATTAAAAGGCTAAATTTTAAATTTCGTCACTCAACTTTTGCGATTAAACTTTGCAATGCACAAATCCGCATTTTTTCCTTTGAAAAATTCATAACCTTTATCAGAATAAGAATTAAAGGTTAAAACAAGTACCGTTGTCTTCAGAAATGTTAGAGCTATATACTGTAAAAACTTCAGAAAAAAAATATTAGACTGGAACAAAGTTGTCGCGAGGTAAACGCAAAAAAACATGATTTTATTTTTATTTATTTTTAGGGTAAAATTGCGATTTTGGCAATGTTCCCCCACATGAAATTCAAAATAAATCTCATTTTCGTTTTCAGCACCGTCAAAAACATACAGTATGTCTAAAGTTGGCCATTCACCTCTCCGTGGTCAGTACCTCTCCAGTATCATAATAGTGTATGAGCTAATCATGAATTGATTAGCTAATCATGTATTGATTCTTTTTATATTAGAGGAGACAATATTAGTACATTAAAGAAATAGCAGCGAAATTATTTATATGTCACGGGTAAAGTTAGGTAAACGGGTAATTCTAGAATTACCGGGGTAAAGTGCGAAGTACTCTCGAGGTATCTCTAATATCCGATAGTAAGTCCGAAATATAATTTAAATAGTTCAAATTTCGGGCATTACTCGAGTAAAACACATTCTACCGGTTGGCTCTTGGTTGAATGCTTAATTGGGTATACTGTATATTAGTAGTGACAAGGCCGTAAATGTTTGAGAGATATCTTAATTTAAGAAAAATACGCATTTTACAAAAGTAAGGAAAGTAAAACTATAAATACTACAGAATTAATAATTATAATCTATTTGTTAAAACAGGACAAGCTGCTGTGGCATTTGGAGTTACAAAAATATTTCCAGCAGCTTTACATTTACATTTATTGTACTAAAACCTGGCGAGTACTTCGCGCTTTACCCTGGTACTCCTAGAATTACCCGCTTACCTAACTTTACCCGTAACATAATATTTATATTTGTCACACTTTTACTATTATATTACAAGGCACATTGAAAAATATAAAATTTTGAATAAGATCCGTGGTAAATGTCGTCCTCACAAAAGAAGAACATTAAGGATTTAAAAAATATCTTAAAATATCCATAAAACTGCATTCACGACCCATGTAACTTCCAGAATGGAAATAGTTGATACGGAAGACATCAATGCACGTGAAAACCTAATGTCTTCATTATTAAAAAATTTTTATTTAAAACAACCAGTAGCCCTAAATAATTCGGATGAATATATCCAATACTTGGAGTAGTCTAGATCCGAATATAGGTCGATCTGTACCCATCTGCTTTCCGGTTGAAACATTTTTTTATTAAATTTCATTTTAAATTTTCCGAAAGCTTTAAACCTCAAATGTGTGTTTTATTAAAGCCCCAGTTTGACTTCAATATCCAACTAAAAATGAAATTTTTTGCTTTTTCCAAACAAGTCAATCAAGTATCTGCCTTGATTATGTTCTATTTAAATTATTTCAAGCATTTTTTAAGTAGAGGCTATGAAAAAAGTTATTTCAGTTTATCTAAACTATTTTTAAAATATGGCCAGAAAGTTTCATTGGAAATATCACAAACTTAATGTTAAACACACGAACCTCTTGTAGTTTTATTAAAGCTATTCAATTTAATAATTTTAATAATTACAAGTAGACATTATTTGATCGCATTAAACCTCCGACGGGTGATCTTTTAAAAATCACAAGAGTGGGAGTGCGGCGGCAATATTTGTCCTCACTAGTCCTCTCTTTCCCTCGATCTTTCCTTTCACTATTAGTTGAGCATATGTGTACCTACTTATGATTTCCCAGTATTTGGCCTAGGTATGACGTTTTTCTTTCATTGTGTTGAAAAGTTCTCATCCTTTGCCTATTCTATGCAGCAGTTCTTCGTTTGAAATATGCGATGACCCTAAAATTTTGAGATTCTCCGGTAGATTCCACATTTCGAAGGACTAAAATTTATTTATGGTTGATGTTTTAAAGGTCCATGTTTCAACTGCATATAGAGAAGAGTCTACCAGACGAAGCATTTCGATAAAAGTAGTCGAATTTTGAGTTTTATTTTTTATTAATTTAAATAAACTGTTAAGGTACGATTCCGACAACAACTGCAGACGGCAACTGCAAACGGCAGTTGCAGTTGTTGCCGCGGCAACATTTGCCGTCTAACTGCAAGTGCTGTCCGGCAGAACGTCAGTTGCTAATAAATATATAAATTAATAGTGCAAAGTAAATACGTATGTCATGGTAACAACTGTAACTGCTGTTTGCAGTTGCCGTCTGCCGCCTGCCGTCGATGTCGGAATCGCACCTTTAGGCCGATGCCACATTATGCGTTTTGACCGGATGCGTTTCCGCCGCATCCGGTGAAAACGCATAGTGTGACAGATCGGTCCGGTTGCGTTGGAAACGGATGCGTTTTGAATCATCGGTATGCGCTTACAAACTGCACCTAAACGCATAGTGTGACAGGTCGGTCCGGTTGCGTTGGAAACGGATGCGTTTTCACCGCATCCGGTCAAAACTCATAATGTGGCATCGGCCTTGCACTGTTAACACCACCGCCACGCCGGAGAATTAACAGCCGTTCATAAAATTTCGGTGTGCAAAATGTCTTCGATCCAGGTCCAGGTTAATCCTATTTCATCGACATTATTGTTAACGCACAAAATGTTCGAATACATGAATCAAATCAGTAGGGATGGTCACAAGCTCGAGCTAAAGCCGGTGTGTTTCTTGTGAGCCAAGCTTCGAACCCAATCAAGTTTTTTTCCAGCCGAGCCAAGCTGAATTCGAAAAGAGCTGAGCTTTCCTTAACACGTCCAGTGCCCATGATGCACGAGTAGTGTCACGAAGGTTTTATCAAAGGTACCGATGACGCATACGTGGCGTTAGTAGTATGTACTGTGTTACTAAATGAACGATTTAAGTACGTGTTACCAGCCAAGTGGCGCTTGTTCAAGATGGCACCGAATGTATTAACGAGCTTGTCAATATTTTAGCTAATAGTCTAATACTTTTTCTGTTACGACCATTCATTCATGCTACGAAATTCATTTATTTCTGCTACGACTGATACTTTTGTTTGAGAATAAGTAATTCAGACTACAAATATGTATTTTCAATATACAGAATATGGAGTAAATTCCAGCCGAGCCCGGCTGGGCTCGAATATTTCGACACGAACCACGAGCTCAACCTCAACCTGTAGCTCGAAGTTCAAGCCGAGGTTCTTTCTTGAGCTCAGCTCGAAATTTCGAGCCGAGCACAAGCTTGTTAAAAGCTCGGCTTGGCTTGAGTCCATCCCTAATCAAGTGTTCACTTTACGCTTAAGGAACTCACATGTACTGTCTAGTTTATAAACAAATGATGCTTCTGATCCTGATTTTAGTAGAAACCTTTGATTGTTGATTGTTCAACATATTTCTCCTTGGTGTCCGTAAATAATATAATAAAAATACAGTTTTATTCATGAAATAATCTTAAAGAAGTACACCCGAGTTCTTAAAAATTACCGATTTGTATTGCCCTCGTAGAGCTTCACGATACGATACAATATCGATACTTTTTAAGTATTGAGTATTGTATTGGTTATGCCAATGAAGTATCGTAGCGAGTATCGATATTGGCAATACTTTCTTATAAAAATATCGTATTGATATTGATTTCGATACGAGATCGATACAGTACTCGATAAAATATCGACATAAAAAGAATAATTATACATCTGAGCTGTTTAGGCTCTTTATGCCCACTTTTGCATGCTTGGCAAATAGGCATTATTCTAAAAATATTACAAATATTTCTTATAACTTATAGATTCTTATAAAAATTGAATATGGCTGAATGCTTCTTTGAAACGACTAATACTTACTAATTCTGTATTCTGTATCTATTGTTTAAAAACTACTTTTGAAAAGATAGGGAAATCCCGGAGATTCTGAATAAATCGCAATTCATTATTTTTGTTGAAAATTATTTTTGCGTCATCATCATTTACTTCCATAATATTGCCACAAATGCCACATGATATAAACAGTAAGTGTAATCATAACAGTCATTTAGTCACTCTTCACTCTCAAGAGCTTCAATTTCAAGCACTTAAGTGTAAAATATTATAGCAGCTGATGCTTGGGTTGCAGATCACTTATCTAAAGGCCTATTCCACGAAATACACTAAGCATCAAAATTAATGCACCACCTTAAAAATGGGACATTTTTGATGTCTCGTATTTCCTAAACCTGTTGTCCGATTTGAGTGATTTTTGTAGTATATTATAGCTTTATTTTTCAAGAATATAGGTGTAATAATATTATTGCTAAACCGGTAAGTGTCATTGTATACCGGGTGTAACAATGATAGTGTGTTTTTTCCTCAAAGTTTGGAACACCCTGTGGAATATTCTAGCGTATATAAAATATTGAAATTAAAACTATACTGTAGCCTTGGGCTTTCTTAACATTTTGCTTTTTGCATTTACTCGCTTATGTTGAATAATAAAAAAGTTCGGTACTTTAACAACTAGCAACGTTATTCATCAATGCAGGGTGTTTCTAAATAAGTGCGACAAACTTTAACGGTAATTCTGCATGAAAAAATAATTACAGTTTGCTTTATCAATACATGTCCGCAAATGCTTTGTTTCCGATTTTCTTACAAACTGACGATTCATTTATTGCTCTAAAACTGGTTAGGATATGCAAATGAAATTTGGTAGGTTTTTGGAGCTAGTTATTGCCCATTTTTTGACATACAATTAAGAGTTTTATATTCACCATTGGTGTGCATACGGGTATAAACATTTTAGATACCTTCCGTATTCACGTCAATGGTAAATATAAAATTCTTAATTGTATGTCAAAAAATGCGCAATAACTACCCCTTAAAATCTACTAAATTTCATTTACATATTTCTACCGGTTTTAGAGCAATAAATAAATCGTCAGTTTGTAAGAAAAATTTCAACATCCCGTATCTCGGAAACGAAGCATGTGTGGACATATGTTTATAAAGCAAACGGTCATTATTTTTTCATGGAGAATTATCCCTTAAAGTTTGTCGCTCTTATTTAGAAACACCCTGTATTGATGAAGAACATGGCTAATTGTTAAAGTACCTTACTTTTTTATTATCTTACATAAGCGAATGAATCAAAAAGCAAAATGTTAAGAAATCCTAAAGCTATAGTTGAGTTTTAATTCCAATATTTTATATAAGCTAGAATATTCCACAGGGCGTTCCAAACTTTGAGAAAGAAACACACATTATTGTTACACCCGGCATACAATGACATTTACCTGTTTAGCAATAATATTATTATATCGATATTTCTGAAGAATAAAGCTATAATATACTAAAAAAATCACTCAAATCGGACAACAGGTTTAGGAAATCCGAGACATAAAAAATGTCCCAATTTTAAGGTGGTGCGTTAATTTTGATGCTTAGTGTATAATTAAACAACTGTGGCGTTTTATTTTTTTTCTCGATATCGATATTTTCAATAATATCGAGGCAAGCGTATCGACAATACAAGAGTATTGTATTGATTTCAGATAATGAGTATCGTATCGACATTAATATTGCTAAGGTGTGTATTGTATCGGTATCGTATTGATTTTCGATACGATGTCAATACAATATCGATATTTTTATCGAATATCGTGAAACTCTATGCCCTCGTGACAATTTGACACAATTTTCCGACCCGAAGGGGAGCCAAATTGTCACTCGAGATACAAATAGGTAATTTTAGAGCTTTTGTGTAATAATTACAAGTGATAAATTTTTTTTGTTAATTTTCCGTCGTCAAGTATCTCGTCAGATGCCCTTCGTTGCTACGCAAATTTAAATGAAATAAACATGCAGTGACACTAATCACAATTAATGTTTGACAACTTGTCTAAGTGAAGAATATGAGCAGGTTTAGCAAATATTCAAATGAAGATATCAATAAAATATTGGTGAAAATTATTCATGAAATAGTTTTACTGAACTACACTCGAGCTTTTAAAATGACCGATTTGTATTGCCCTCGTGACACTTTGACATTTAATTTCCCTCCCCTTGGGGTCGGTAAAACTGTCAAAGTGTCACTCGGGATTAAATCGGTAATTTTAGAGCTTTTGTGTAATTACCAGTGATAATCAAAAATACACACTTAATATTTTCATGTCATACTAGACTAAATGAAGCCATTTACTTGCTCTCTTAGGTTTTATGCCTTTGTATCTTAACTAAATTTTGAGGCAAACAGGACTGTGCATTACTTTAGAGTGGATTAAAAGAATTTTAATCCCTCTGTCCTTTAACTCCTTTGTTGCGTGAACAAATAAAATATTTTTAATTTATATTGTTAACACAATATTTTCTATTTTGGACATTTGGAACAAGTTTTTTCTTTTTTCTAAAGCATTGTGACGTAGGTCATGATATTGAGACGAAATCCAGCTGTCTGTCTAGCGTTTTTGAAGCAGAAAAAAGTATATTTTCGTACAAAATGATTCGCACAAGTTTGAAAAATTCCAGACGCTATTTTTCAGTCGTTGACCCGCAAGTACAGAGATTTCTTTATTTAACTTTACTTGCTTCAGGTACAGGCGTAGAACCGGATGCTGTTTTACTATATCGACTATTACTCTGGGCTAATTAGCAAAATACAAGGAAAAGTTATTTACCAGCAATTTTATTGCTGGAATCGAATCTTATTACTGTATATATTAATAATATAGGTAATAATAGTAATATATATTAATAATATAGGTATATAAGTCCGAAGATAGTGTGCTATTTTTTTTATAAACAAAATGGCGCCCGAAAATCGTGGTTTTTTTTTCAAATTTTGCTCTATAACTCCAAAGATTTTAACTTTACACCAAAAATACTCAAATAAAAATTCACAGTAATTAAATTCTGCATAGAGACGTGTTTTTCCCGATTTACTTTGACGAAAATTTTCCCCGGAAAATACGGGTTTTTCCAACAAAATCTTTAATTTTCAACTAAAATTTTAGATAAGTAATTGTTTATCAATAATTAAATAACTTGGTAATATAAAAGCTCTTTCCGTATAGATTATAACTCCAGAAACCCATGGAAATTGAATGAACGGTTTAGCAACAATTGAATTGTTAATTAAAAATTTAAGGTCGCTATAATAATCACAATAATTATGATACATAAGAATAATTATGATTTTTGTATAAAACGACACTGTACCTATCTAATGTATTTTACAGAATTGAAGTTGGACCGTTTAAGCGGCCTCAGGAATATTTTAAAATTATAAACAATTTTTTGGCTTATAAACAAGTAGTATATCTCGGGAAATATTAAATTAAATTAAACCATGAAAACGATATTGGAAAAAAGCGGCAGGACGCTTCTTCTGAAAGAAAAAAATTTTAATTGTGATGAGTGGTTCCTGAGATACAACCGGTCAAAGTTGACCGGCATTTACGGCAAAGATATAAACAATAGGATCATAATTTTTAAACAATCACCTTTTTATTTTTGTCCTCTTTCTCCACACCAATTTTCATATCTTTAAAGTAGTCATAACATATATTATTATAATAAAAACTATCGATATTACGAGTGAAAATTGCCAAAAATAGCAAAATTCCAATCAAAAACTAGGTTAAAGAAAATGTAATCTCAAAGTTCAAAATCACCCCCTCTGTGGCTCAGTGGTAAGAGCGCCTAACCTTTGGATCGAAAGTTCCGAATGGTAGTGAGTTCGAATCCCACCAGGGTCAGGAATTTTTTCATTTATTTTATAAATTAATAAAATAAATGAAAATAGTTTCTGTCCTTGTGGGATCGGTACTCACCGGAGGCATCGCAGACGTTCAGATACAATTAGCGTCTCTTTGCAAAGACAATGACGTCGACTTTGCAAAGTAACAAGACACTTACTCAACACACACACTCTACACATTACACCTGAGTTAGTGATAAGTTATACAATTACGTGGCTACAGGTTTTAGTTCTAAACCAAGGCCAGAATCAGAGGAAAAAAAAGTTCAAAATCGGTATACGTTAAAAAAATGCATTTTCTCGATTTCCCATGGAGCAATGTTCTTCATTCTTTTTTTGTTCCCAAGTAACTCGAGTAGAGCCATCTAACTAACGCATTATTAAATGTCAAAGTTGCTTTTGTTTGGTTATAATAGATTAATTTATATATAAGAAAAGAAAACTACATATATTTTCCAGTTGTAGACTTTTTTTAGATAAACTTACTACAAGTGTACCTTTTAACGTTAAAAACACAAATATTCTCATTTGAAAGCTGTATAATTATTTAAACAATTCTCATACAGAAGTAAAAACTTCGAGATGTATTCTGGTATAAAATCGTTTATTTAAAAACTATCTAAAATGTTATGGATTGCAAAACGTTTTCGTTCTAATACAGAACATCTTCAGTGCATCCTGCCGAGTAGTTTGAAACTAGCACACTGTATATAGTGGTAACCCCATCATATATGGTTTACATAATATAATTTACTAAAATTTTATGACTGCAAGTCGATGTTAATAGATATAATGGAACACATGCTAAAAGGGTGCCATGCTTCCCTGCTCGAAGATGCTAGGTACTTGCCAATTCAATGGGCACAGACCAACTATCGACTTGTCATAAAATTTTAGTAAATTATATTATGTAAACCATAATATGATGGGGTTACCACTATATACAGTGTGCTAGTTTCAAACTACTCGGCAGGATGCACTGAAGATGTTCTGTATTAGAACGAAAACGTTTTGCAATCCATGACATTTTAGATAGTTTTTAAATAAACGATTTTATACCAGAATACATCTCGAAGTTTTTACTTCTGTATGAGTTTTTTAAACTATGGTATACAGCCAACTATTGGGATTTTCCCATTGATTTTTTTTTTTATTTAAACAATCTTTATTTAAACAAGTTAAAAATTTTGTTATAATAAATAAATTAATTTATTATAACAAAACAAAAGCAAATTTGACATTTAATAATGCGTTAGTTAGATGGCTCTACTCGAGCTACTTGGGAACAAAAAAAGAATGAAGAAAATGGCTCCATGGGAAGCCGAGAAAATGCATTTTTTTAACGTATACCGATTTTGAACTTTGAGATTACATTTTCTCCAACCTAATTTTTGATTGGAATTTTGCTATTTTTGGCAATTTTCACTCGTAATATCGCTAGTTTTTATTATAATAATATATGTTATGACTATTTTAAAGATATGAAAATTGGTGTGGAGAAAGAAGACAAAAATAGAAAGGTGATGGTTCAACAATTACGATCCTACTGTTTATATTTTTGCCGTAAATGCCGGTCAACTTTGACCGGTTGTATCTCAGGAACCACTCATCACAATTAAAAGTTTTTTGTTTCAAAAGAAATTTTTTTCCAATGCCGTTTTCATGATTTAATTTAATTTAATATTTCCCGAGATATACTATTTGTTTATAAGCCAAAAAATTGTTTATAATTTTAAAATATTCCTGAGGCCGCTTAAATAGTCCAATTTTAATTCTGTAAAGTACATTACATAGGTACAGTTACAAAAATCATAATTATTCGTATGTATCATAATTATTGTGGTTATTACAGCGACCGTAAATTTTTAATTAACAATTCAATTGTTACTAACCTGTTCATTCGATTTCCATCGGCTTCTGGAATTATAATCTATACGACAAGAGCTTTTATATTACCAAGTTATTTAATTATTGATAAACAATTACTTATCTAAAATTTTAGTTGAAAATTAAAGATTTTTAAACTGGGGAGTAAAAGTTATAGGAAATGACGAAAACATACGGACGGAAGGATATTTTGAGAAAATACCAAATCTAGACTACGTATCACACAGAAGATAGACTATGTATCTAGACACATGAAGATAAAAGGGGAAACTATATATTATGAAGAAATAAATGTACAACTGCCATCTTTTAAAGAAATAAAATATTGAAAAAATGTCGAGATTCATGAAGAAAATGGACTTACTACATGTAGGTACTTATACTATGAGAAACAAAAGCATCTTTAAATATATATAACTTTAGCTATTAATACAAAAAGTATAGAGAACTATCCCTACTTAATACAATATACATAAATTCTAAACAAAAGTATAAAATCGAAATTAAAAGAGTACCTACTTATAGAACTGGGTCAGTATAGTTTCCTGAAAAGATCTGAGTTTGATCTACATACACAAGCACTTAAGGATCGGTAATGCACATTAGTGTAAAAATATAGAGACACGTTCAGTAGAATGGGACTAGGATGGGATGGGTGAAGTTGAAGGAAGTGCGTGGTGTATTATGCGATAGAAAGATTTCCATGACACTGAATGAAAAAGTCTATAAAACTGCTGTATGTCCAGTTATATGGAATGTACGGATCTGAATGCTGCGGAACAGCTCCACAATCCAGATTAACAGAACGAATTTAGAGATGAAAATGATAATAAAGATAACTCGTTAGAATTGGAACAAGTAGATAACTGCACTTACCTGGGATACCTGGCATGATGAACGTGGAAAATATAGCCACGGGTTAGATGCAATAATAGAAACAGTAAACAGAAAGACCTATACCTATTAACCAATTTACGTTTTACTTTTAATTGTATATTTATTTTTTAAATGTCGCACATATACGCATTTAATGTACATACATAATTGTTGTCTGTTTTGTTTTCAGGTGGTACAGATGCACGGGGGAAGTCTAAATGAACGCAGGGCCCTCGAGAGGGAGGCCCTGCGACATGTCGTTAATCAGTGGAATGCTAACAGATTGGACCTTTTCGAACTCTCCGAACCAAATGAGGTAAGACAACTAACGAACATTATGGTATTGTTTTTCTTTTTAACATTAACTATTTAAAAAAATTAACTATTTTTCTGTTTTAAACATTTACTATTTTTCTGAAATTATTTGCCAAGGTTATAGGTACTAAGTTCAACGCTTAAAGTAAACAGTAAAATATTAAAATTTCAAAAATTCAGACATAGGCAAACATTTCTATATAAACATCAACGTAGAATCATTTATCAATAGTTTTGAATGAATTTTGACAATATAAAAGCAGAAACAATTAAAAGTATTTCTGATTATATCACTGAACCTTTGACATACATACTGAATAAATGTGTGGACAGTTCTATTTATAAAACTTTAAAAGGGTAAACCCTGTAGTTGGCTGTATACCTTTGTCAAGACAACGTAGAATGAAGTAAACACTTCTGTTGTATGTAGGTATATAATTTATTAAAAAATTCTTAAAATTTATCCACAAGGGAGTGGAAGTACAACAAAACGTTTTCGGTCAAACTGACCATCCTCAGTGTAAACCTGGAAATAAGTGAACCACTTAGATTGAAATGCAAAAGGGTGAAATTTTGACAATTAAAAAAAAAAAAGAAAATGTGGTTACTTACGTCCAGTGTACAAGTAATTGAAACTAGCCACTTGAATAGGTGTAAAACCTCAAAATAACATTATTGCTACATTATGAGCTGTGTAGTAATCGACAATAAGTCGATGTCTTAAGATTAAAAATATATCACATGTGGATGTATGTCATCCTTGCTCGGAATTTACACAAGGTTGTGATCAGGTGAGAGGTTAACAACCAACTGATTAGACAGATTGGTGCCTGAAAATTCATGACAAGATGTCAAAGAAGATAGGTGGATTTCTCAAATGTCAACCGGAAAATTTGACAGAGTGAATTAATATTTAACTTAATTATTAAATTGGGAATATGCCACTATTAAAAATGTTTGTTATGAATTCTAAGTTGTAAATAAAGGTTAATAAGCTGTAATAATATATTCATTAATGCACCGAAAACAAAGGCAAAATTCTACTCATATGCTGTCTATGACGTCACAGCATATGAGTAGAATTTTGCCTTTGTTTTCGGTGCATTAATGAATATATTATTACAGCTTATTAACCTTTATTTACAACTTAGAATTCATAACAAACATTTTTAATAGTGGCATATTCCCAATTTAATAATTAAGTTAAATATTAATTCACTCTGTCAAATTTTCCGGTTGACATTTGAGAAATCCACCTATCTTCTTTGACATCTTGTCATGAATTTTCAGGCACCAATCTGTCTAATAGTGATGAGCAAAACAAGAACAAGACCAAGACCAGGCTAGTCTTGGTCTTGGTCTTGTTCTTGCAAGCTTAGTCTTGGTCTTGGTCTTGCAGCAAAAAAGCAGTCTTGGTCTTGGTCTTGGTCTTGCACTAGCCGGTCTTGTTCTTGGTCTTGGTCTTGCTGCAAGAGTCTTGCTGGTCTTGCTTTTTTGGTAGTAATAGTTTGAACCAAACAATTTCGAATAAAATGTATATTGAAATAAATAAAAATGTGAAGAATGAAACTATATTTTTTGCTTTAAAATTTTAAAAGAATGTAGAATGTAGTTTCAAACGGATACCAATCTTAACATTATACATTCACCTAACTACCTAACTATTAATATTTCATTAAAATTATGTTTCAAATATAATGGTATATTTTCAAATTTTAATTTTAAGTTGAATTGAGACACAACCTGCTTTTTATAAATTCAATAGCATATGATATCAAAAAAAAATTAAAAAAAAAAAGAAAAAGGTATTAGTTACATTTTATTTTACTTGCAGGAATTACGCGCTTTATTTAATTGTACATACTTATATACAAGGCAAAAGCAAAACTGTGTTTTTATGTGGAGAAAAAATTAAAAAAACCTTCAATTTTAACCAGATGTAAAATTCGAACGTGAACACTGATTTCTCATTAAAAAATAGTTATTTATGAAACAGTTCCTGAAGTATGCTTTTTCGAACGCGCGCGATTTTTAGAGCACGAGCGACAACGGAGCGAGTGCTATAAATCGCGTAAGTTCGCAAAAAGTACTTCACGCACAGTTTCATACAATATTTTATCTACGATAAACAAATAAAAAAAGCTGTAACTCTTCTTCACTGGAATTCATTTCTATTCTACAATTTTTAGAACTTTGACATTTAAAAGTTCTAACTACTTTCAAACCACAAAACTGTCAAAACTTTTGTTGTAATTCATTGCTCATATTGTCATCACCATGACAGCGCGAAAGTTAAGGATTGTCACCATGACAACGCGAAAGTTAAGGATTGTCACCACGAAAACGCGAAAGTTAAAAACAGTGCGAAAATGTAAGTCCCGTTTAAAATACATTGTTACTTCACGCACACTTTAAATCCTTCACGCACTGCTATCTATAATGGCAGTTTTCACAAATTAAAAACTTATACATAATATGACATAGAGTAGGTAAAAATTATTTTCAGTTCATATGAACGTCTAACCTATAAAGTTTGTACACATACTTAGTAAACATTCTGCATATACAGGGTGGCTGTATAGTGTGACAAATCTCGATATCTCGGAAACTGTTCATAATAGAGAATAACTGAAAATAGAAAAATTAAAGAAAATCATTTTCCGAAGAATCCAGTATCACTCAAAAAAATTTCATTATTTTTAGCTTTTAAGTTCCAATTAGAAACAAATATGGCGGATTATTTCATTCATAGGAGATTCTGACCAATAGAAAGCTACAGAAATCTGAATTAAATCAATAATTTTTGATAATCTCCCGTCGTTAAGTATATTACGTCAGATGCTCTTCGTTGCTACGAAAAAATACATTCAGTGACATTAATGACAATTAATGTTTTAAAAATTATAAAAGTGATGACTTTCAATCGTCAAATATTTATAAAAACTGTGTGTTTAATGGTACTTACATAAACAAATTACAATAAAATTTTGGTTTTGAACAGTTTTATTCATGAAATAATCGCAACAAATTGCACTCGACCTCTGAAATTAATACTACTCTAAATTACTACTGAAAATCTATTATAATGGAAACTGTTGAACTGTCATAGGAATAATTTTATTTCTGTTTCTACATATACGGTTTTTTAAATGTCTTTTTGAGTACTACAGAAACGACGTTCTTATACGACAGTCTAATACGAAGCATTTTTTTAATTCGATTGTGCTCCCCTTTTTTTGACACTCGATTGATTTTTTTGTTATTTGAGTGGCCTGCTTACGTTAAATACCCTGTACTTACTGTAGTAAAATATAATTTATAATTTTAGTATATTAGTCATTATAATTTTAAAATTATAATATTAGTCAGTATATATTATTGAACTAAAAAGTAAAGTTAACTCATAAAAAACCAATTTCGCAAAAAAGTGCAAGAGTCTTGCAGGTTGGTCTTGGTCTTGCATAGTCTTGCAAGGTTCGGTCTTGGTCTTGTTCTTGCAAGCTTGGTCTTGGTCTTGGTCTTGCAGCTAAAAGGCGGTCTTGGTCTTGGTCTTGGTCTTGGTCTTGGTCTTGCTGCAAGACCAAGACCAAGACTGCAAGACCAAGACCAGTCTAGCTCATCACTACTGTCTAATCAGTTGGTTGTTAACCTCTCACCTGATCACAACCTTGTGTAAATTCCGAGCAAGGATGACATACATCCACATGTGATATATTTTTAATCTTAAGACATCGACTTATTGTCGATTACTACACAGCTCATAATGTAGCAATAATGTTATTTTGAGGTTTTACACCTATTCAAGTGGCTAGTTTCAATTACTTGTACACTGGACGTAAGTAACCACATTTTCTTTTTTTTTATTGTCAAAATTTCACCCTTTTGCATTTCAATCTAAGTGGTTCACTTATTTCCAGGTTTACACTGAGGATGGTCAGTTTGACCGAAAACGTTTTGTTGTACTTCCACTCCCTTGTGGATAAATTTTAAGAATTTTTTAATAAATTATATACCTACATACAACAGAAGTGTTTACTTCATTCTACGTTGTAGTTCTATTTATCCTTCAGCTTTTAAGCATGCTATTGTGACTCCAGCATATAAAAAAGGAAACTCGACTGATATGAATAACTATCGACCTATATCTCTCATTACCCACATTTCAAAAATATTTGAAAATGTAATCAAAACTAGATTAGTATCTTACCTAGGAAAGTACAAAATACTTTCAGAAAAACAATTTGGTTTTAGGGAAAATACATTCACACAAGATGCCATTCTTTCACTAACCTCAAAAATAAATAAATCTCTTAATGAAAGTAAGCCGTGTTTGTGCATATTTATAGATCTATCAAAAGCTTTCGACACAGTTAGTCATCATTTACTTTTGCAATCTATGGAAGATATTGGTATACGAAATAAATCACTAAAACTGTTTGATAGTTATCTAACTAACAGACAACAAACTGTAAAAATAAGCGATGTAGAGAGTAGTCCACGTATTATTGATTATGGAGTTCCACAAGGTTCAATACTTGGACCTATCCTGTTTAATATATATATATATATATATATATATATATATATATATATATATATATATATATATATATATATATAAGATTATGGTATTCTTGACTGTATATTCAAATATCAAGCAGTGATTCTTGAGGATGCAGTCTATTTTGGCCCACAAGACAAAGAAAATTCTTTGACTTACTGTCAAGCTTTCGAATTTATTTTAATTCTTTTTCAAGACATCTGTTGACAAAAATATACAAATATAAAAATTATGTAGGTACTTACAATTTTCTTAATTACTTACTAGTCATGAGATTACATTGAAAAAATTTGAAACTTTACCAAAAGGACAATTATGCACATAGGTATGAAAAATTATTTTTAAAAACTTCAGTTATGTTGTCATGTTTGAAATATGTCATGAAATATGTAAAGTGTATACACTTTATATAGGAGGAAAGTAAAACTAGTAACAACATATTTTTTATTTTTTATTAGATTTTATTAGATTGATCTATGAAAAAAAAAATTGTAATTAATAACATCAAACCCAATTAGTCCAGTCATTTTTTTTTATTTTTAAAGCATGTATATAAATTTTAATGTTGGATTATATGATAGAAAATCAGATTATGATGTACTAATTTTTTTGTTGATATGCTAATATGTAACAATAAATGTTACTTAATTTGTCTATATCTGATTTTCTATTTATACATTTTTTATTTTTCTGTATATGTGTCATTTCTATAAATAACCTTTTCTGTTCATTTTTTACCCTCTGTAGGATTGACGCTTGTGAAAAATTAAAATAATAGTAATTAAATTAAAATAAAAAAGATAATGGTCTCAAAACAGAATGGTATCGAAAACCGATTTCTAGTAATAGATTCATGAATTATTATTCAGAACATCCTACAAGAATAAAAATAAACTTGATTTTGGGACTAAAAAGTAGAGTAATAAAAATATCTCATCCAACATATAGAGAACAGAGTTTGAAGAGACTAAAAACCATATTAATGGAAAACTCTTATCCGGTAGGCCTACTTAATAAATTAATTTTTAGTACTGCAACCTCTCCACCTTCCATCACGGCAAGCCAAGAAATAAATAATAGCCAAAACAATAACCCTCCAGTTGACACCTTAGTACCAGCAACATCACAAACATTTGGATCTTTACCTTATATTCCATTCTTAACACCAAAACTTCTAAAATTATTTAAAGGATTAGAAAACATACAAATTGCTACTAGAAATGTTAAAACTATAGCAAATTTATACACTAAAACTAAGGATCCTCTAACGACCAAAGAAAGTTCAAAAGTTGTTTATCAAATTCCTTGCTCAGACTGTGATAAAGTTTATATAGGAGAAACTTCTCGTACATTGCACAGTAGAATAATATCTCACAGAAGTGATATTAACACAAATAAATCACAAGCTTGTGCGTTAGCCGACCACTCGATTAATTTAAATCATACATTTAATTTTTCACAAGCGTCAATCCTACAGAGGGTAAAAAATGAACAGAAAAGGTTATTTATAGAAATGACACATATACAGAAAAATAAAAAATGTATAAATAGAAAATCAGATATAGACAAATTAAGTAACATTTATTGTTACATATTAGCATATCAACAAAAAAATTAGTACATCATAATCTGATTTTCTCTCATATAATCCAACATTAAAATTTATATACATGCTTTAAAAATAAAAAAAAAATGACTGGACTAATTGGGTTTGATGTTATTAATTATAAATTTTTTTTTCATAGATCAATCTAATAAAATCTAATAAAAAATAAAAAATATGTTGTTACTAGTTTTACTTTCCTCCTATATAAAGTGTATACACTTTACATATTTCATGACATATTTCAAACATGACAACATAACTGAAGTTTTTAAAAATAATTTTTCATACCTATGTGCATAATTGTCCTTTTGGTAAAGTTTCAAATTTTTTCAATGTAATCTCATGACTAGTAAGTAATTAAGAAAATTGTAAGTACCTACATAATTTTTATATTTGTATATTTTTGTCAACAGATGTCTTGAAAAAGAATTAAAATAAATTCGAAAGCTTGACAGTAAGTCAAAGAGTTTTCTTTGTCTTGTGGGCCAAAATAGACTGCATCCTCAAGAATCACTGCTTGATATTTGAATATACAGTCAAGAATACCATAATCTTATATTTTACAAATGGGGTTTTTTGAGAACATCCAGATACGGTATGGACTTACTCAGGTTGAATTACTCAAGCAATGGGCCAAGTTTAGCATCAAATTAGCTACTTTACGAAACAGGCAAATCTTTCTTCTGAAATGTAGAAAACACCACATCTTTCCTAAGCACATAAAAAACAGTATAGTCAATGTAAATAATTTATTACATCATAGAGGAGGTAAAACAGGTAACAAAATACAAAAATTTTAATTCTAATATAAAGAAACAAATATTAAATCTTGAAATTAGTTCCACAATATCGGATATAAAGTACTTTGAAAAGCAATTAATGAATATCAGATCTAAATTGGACCAGTCAATACCAAACCATATTATTAATGAATATAACAGGCGACAAAAAATAAAATACAACATCCATTATAATCTCATAAAAGGTCAAAATATAAACAAATTCCAAAAACTAAAAATTGACAATTTTGCTAAGGTTAAATTTCAAGAAAAATGGTTTCATAACCTAACAAACATACAATTTCCATTTAACATTAAAAAGTTTTTAGCCTTAGGACCAAAATTTTGCCTTTTTCCTAATCTTAGAGATTTCAAATTATCTGACTTGTTGTCTGATATAGAACAACTAATTGCAAGATTTGATACTAACAAGAAAGATATGTTTCGGTCACAAAGCACAAATATTATAACAAACTATTTGCACAAAACAAACAATAGTAATCATTTCTTTAACGACTTATTCTGTGAGGCAAAAAGATTTTTAATTGAGAATCCAGAATTATATATTCTCCGTAGTGATAAAGGTAACATAACTGTTGCAATGTACAAGGACGATTATATAAATAAAAGTCAATCATTACTAAACGATGTCAAATATTACAAACAACTCACAAACGATCCGACATGCACATTACAACAAAAATCGAATAAACTTGTATCAAAATTAGCAAATAATGACCTCATCTCTGCTAGTGTATCAGAATCATTGAAAATTTACAATTCAGTAACTCCACGATTCTATGCATTGCCTAAAGTACATAAACCCACTCTTTCAATGAGACCAATAATCTCTTCAATAGATTCTCCCAACAGTAAATTGGCAAATTTTATTACAACTATTTTAACAGATGCATACAATTTTAACAACAACATAGTAATTAGAGATTCTTTTGTTTTTAGTAATTTCATAAATAATAAAAAAAATCCCAGATACATACATTTTAGTAAGTTTTGATGTGGTATCTCTATTTACCAATATCCCATCATATTTAATTCTAAACAGCATAGAAAAACACTGGAATGAGATCCAATCACATTGTACATTAAATTTAAATACACTAAAAGAAATATTACATTTCATCTTTGATACCAACATCTGCAAATTTAACAATAGTTATTACAAACAAACATCAGGCACTCCTATGGGAAGCTCATTATCGCCAATCATCTGCAACTACGCTCTTGACGATCTTATTGAAGATTGTTTAAAAATAATACATTTTCATATTCCGTTTGTTAAACGTTTTGTAGATGATTTAATCCTAGCAGTACCTAATGACAAAATGAATGAGGTTTTAAATATTTTTAACAACCAATGTAACCAATTACAGTTCACTGCTGAAAGAGAACAAAATAACAGTCTCCCTTTTCTGGATATGATAGTCCATCGCACTGAAGATAATAGTCTCAAAACAGAATGGTATCGAAAACCGATTTCTAGTAATAGATTCATAAATTATTATTCAGAACATCCTACAAGAATAAAAATAAACTTGATTTTGGGACTAAAAAGTAGAGTAATAAAAATATCTCATCCAACATATAGAGAACAGAGTTTGAAGAGACTAAAAACCATATTAATGGAAAACTCTTATCCGGTAGGCCTACTTAATAAGTTAATTTTTAGTACTGCAACCTCTCCACCTTCCCTCACGGCAAGCCAAGAAATAAATAATAGCCAAAACAATAACCCTCCAGTTGACACCTTAGTACCAGCAACATCACAAACATTTGGATCTTTACCTTATATTCCATTCTTAACACCAAAACTTCTAAAATTATTTAAAGGATTAGAAAACATACAAATTGCTACTAGAAATGTTAAAACTATAGCAAATTTATACACTAAAACTAAGGATCCTCTAACGACCAAAGAAAGTTCAAAAGTTGTTTATCAAATTCCTTGCTCAGACTGTGATAAAGTTTATATAGGAGAAACTTCTCGTACATTGCACAGTAGAATAATATCTCACAGAAGTGATATTAACACAAATAAATCACAAGCTTGTGCGTTAGCCGACCACTCGATTAATTTAAATCATACATTTAATTTTTCACAAGCGTCAATCCTACAGAGGGTAAACAATGAACAGAAAAGGTTATTTATAGAAATGACACATATACAGAAAAATAAAAAATGTATAAATAGAAAATCAGATATAGACAAATTAAGTAACATTTATTGTTACATATTAGCATATCAACAAAAAAATTAGTACATCATAATCTGATTTTCTATCATATAATCCAACATTAAAATTTATATACATGCTTTAAAAATAAAAAAAAAATGACTGGACTAATTGGGTTTGATGTTATTAATTATAAATTTTTTTTTCATAGATCAATCTAATAAAATCTAATAAAAAATAAAAAATATGTTGTTACTAGTTTTCCTTTCCTCCTATATAAAGTGTATACACTTTACATATTTCATGACATATTTCAAACATGACAACATAACTGAAGTTTTTAAAAATAATTTTTCATACCTATGTGCATAATTGTCCTTTTGGTAAAGTTTCAAATTTTTTCAATGTAATCTCATGACTACTAAGTAATTAAGAAAATTGTAAGTACCTACATAATTTTTATATTTGTATATTTTTGTCAACAGATGTCTTGAAAAAGAATTAAAATAAATTCGAAAGCTTGACAGTAAGTCAAAGAGTTTTCTTTGTCTTGTGGGCCAAAATAGACTGCATCCTCAAGAATCACTGCTTGATATTTGAATATACAGTCAAGAATACCATAATCTTATATTTTACAAATAGGGTTTTTTGAGAACATCCAGATACGGTATGGACTTACTCAGGTTGGATTACTCAAGCAATGGGCCAAGTTTAACATCAAATTAGCTACTTTACGAAACAGGCAAATCTTTCTTCTGAAATGTAGAAAACACCACATCTTTCCTAAGCACATAAAAAACAGTATAGTCAATGTAAATAATTTATTACATCATAGAGGAGGTAAAACAGGTAACAAAATACAAAAATTTTAATTCTAATATAAAGAAACAAATATTAAATCTTGAAATTAGTTCCACAATATCGGATATAAAGTACTTTGAAAAGCAATTAATGAATATCAGATCTAAATTGGACCAGTCAATACCAAACCATATTATTAATGAATATAACAGGCGACAAAAAATAAAATACAACATCCATTATAATCTCATAAAAGGTCAAAATATAAACAAATTCCAAAAACTAAAAATTGACAATTTTGCTAAGGTTAAATTTCAAGAAAAATGGTTTCATAACCTAACAAACATACACATTCCATTTAACATTAAAAAGTTTTTAGCCTTAGGACCAAAATTTTGCCTTTTTCCTAATCTTAGAGATTTCAAATTATCTGACTTGTTGTCTGATATAGAACAACTAATTGCAAAATTTGATACTAACAAGAAAGATATGTTTCGGTCACAAAGCACAAATATTATAACAAACTATTTGCACAAAACAAACAATAGTAATCATTTCTTTAACGACTTATTCTGTGAGGCAAAAAGATTTTTAATTGAGAATCCAGAATTATATATTCTCCGTAGTGATAAAGGTAACATAACTGTTGCAATGTACAAGGACGATTATATAAATAAAAGTCAATCATTACTAAACGATGTCAAATATTACAAACAACTCACAAACGATCCGACATGCACATTACAACAAAAATCGAATAAACTTGTATCAAAATTAGCAAATAATGACCTCATCTCTGCTAGTGTATCAAAATCATTGAAAATTTACAATTCAGTAACTCCACGATTCTATGCATTGCCTAAAGTACATAAACCCACTCTTTCAATGAGACCAATAATCTCTTCAATAGATTCTCCCAACAGTAAATTGGCAAATTTTATTACAACTATTTTAACAGATGCATACAATTTTAACAACAACATAGTAATTAGAGATTCTTTTGTTTTTAGTAATTTCATAAATAATAAAAAAATCCCAGATACATACATTTTAGTAAGTTTTGATGTGGTATCTCTATTTACCAATATCCCATCATATTTAATTCTAAACAGCATAGAAAAACACTGGAATGAGATCCAATCACATTGTACATTAAATTTAAATACACTAAAAGAAATATTACATTTCATCTTTGATACCAACATCTGCAAATTTAATAATAGTTATTACAAACAAACATCAGGCACTCCTATGGGAAGCTCATTATCGCCAATCATCTGCAACTATGCTCTTGACGATCTTATTGAAGATTGTTTAAAAATAATACCTTTTCATATTCCGTTTGTTAAACGTTTTGTAGATGATTTAATCCTAGCAGTACCTAATGACAAAATGAATGAGGTTTTAAATATTTTTAACAACCAATGTAACCAATTACAGTTCACTGCTGAAAGAGAACAAAATAACAGTCTCCCTTTTCTGGATATGATAGTCCATCGCACTGAAGATAATAGTCTCAAAACAGAATGGTATCGAAAACCGATTTCTAGTAATAGATTCATAAATTATTATTCAGAACATCCTACAAGAATAAAAATAAACTTGATTTTGGGACTAAAAAGTAGAGTAATAAAAATATCTCATCCAACATATAGAGAACAGAGTTTGAAGAGACTAAAAACCATATTAATGGAAAACTCTTATCCGGTAGGCCTACTTAATAAATTAATTTTTAGTACTGCAACCTCTCCACCTTCCATCACGGCAAGCCAAGAAATAAATAATAGCCAAAACAATAACCCTCCAGTTGACACCTTAGTACCAGCAACATCACAAACATTTGGATCTTTACCTTATATTCCATTCTTAACACCAAAACTTCTAAAATTATTTAAAGGATTAGAAAACATACAAATTGCTACTAGAAATGTTAAAACTATAGCAAATTTATACACTAAAACTAAGGATCCTCTAACGACCAAAGAAAGTTCAAAAGTTGTTTATCAAATTCCTTGCTCAGACTGTGATAAAGTTTATATAGGAGAAACTTCTCGTACATTGCACAGTAGAATAATATCTCACAGAAGTGATATTAACACAAATAAATCACAAGCTTGTGTGTTAGCCGACCACTCGATTAATTTAAATCATACATTTAATTTTTCACAAGCGTCAATCCTACAGAGGGTAAACAATGAACAGAAAAGGTTATTTATAGAAATGACACATATACAGAAAAATAAAAAATGTATAAATAGAAAATCAGATATAGACAAATTAAGTAACATTTATTGTTACATATTAGCATATCAACAAAAAAATTAGTACATCATAATCTGATTTTCTATCATATAATCCAACATTAAAATTTATATACATGCTTTAAAAATAAAAAAAAAATGACTGGACTAATTGGGTTTGATGTTATTAATTATAATTTTTTTTTTCATAGATCAATCTAATAAAATCTAATAAAAAAAAAATAAAAAATATGTTGTTACTAGTTTTACTTTCCTCCTATATAAAGTGTATACACTTTACATATTTCATGACATATTTCAAACATGACAACATAACTGAAGTTTTTAAAAATAATTTTTCATACCTATGTGCATAATTGTCCTTTTGGTAAAGTTTCAAATTTTTTCAATGTAATCTCATGACTAGTAAGTAATTAAGAAAATTGTAAGTACCTACATAATTTTTATATTTGTATATTTTTGTCAACAGATGTCTTGAAAAAGAATTAAAATAAATTCGAAAGCTTGACAGTAAGTCAAAGAGTTTTCTTTGTCTTGTGGGCCAAAATAGACTGCATCCTCAAGAATCACTGCTTGATATATATATATATATATATATATATATATATATATATATATATATATATATATATATATATATATATATATATATATATATATATATGAAAAAACAAAAGATGTAGATCTTTGAAACACACTCAGTGATCAAAAGATCCACAGGTACTGGTTTGGACGACCACTCGTACGAAAACAAACAAATGAAATAGAGAATGCGGAAAAATCCCCTTACGAACAATTCACACATCCACTACTTCGGGCTGGGAAAAATATTTTGAATAGAATCGAAGATCCAAACACCAGCTCTTAGAAATGTGTTTCGCCCTCTTCAACCTCTATGGGCTCATCGGTGAAGATGAGAGGTTGAATATCTTCAGACACATTCCAATCAAAAAACAACATTCGAGACCTAGACATAGCAGGAACGTAAATCTGCGCCCAACCTGAGGTAATTAGGGAATTAATTAATTAATTAATTAATTAATTAATTAATCCCAACCAATCTAAGTAATTAGGGAATTAAAACTTGAGAATGGCATTGTCAAGTTGGGCGTAGATTTACGTTCCTGCTATGTCTAGGTCTCGAATGTTGTTTTTTGATTGGAATGTGTCTGAAGATATTCAACCTCTCATCTTCACCGATGAGCCCATAGAGGTTGAAGAGGGCGAAACACATTTCTAAGAGCTGGTGTTTGGATCTTCGATTCTATTCAAAATATTTTTCCCAGCCCGAAGTAGTGGATGTGTGAATTGTTCGTAAGGGGATTTTTCCGCATTCTCTATTTCATTTGTTTGTTTATATATATATATATATATATATATATATATATATATATATATATATATATATATATATATATATATATATATATAATATATATAAAAACTTCCAAGGAGTAATTGGGTTACTAGTAAATAAAAAAGTACTGAGATAACAGCTGGGAAAACCCTGGTACTGAGGAAGCAATGAAAGACTGGTGCTTCAAAGTGAGTGCCTTTTATTTTGGTCAAGCTTTCGCCTATTGTTTTTAGGCTTCTTCAGGACTTGCTACAAAGAAGAACATTCTTTATAAATATGCTTAAAGATAGAACAAGCAATTCTTACCGAAATAGGTGCACTAGTGCTCAGTGAAAATAAGGATACATCTTTTACCTTGCCTTTTTTGTGTATACATAAGTAATACAGATATTTTTGTTGTTATTACTTAGCTAATAAAACCAGATATCGAAACTGAGTCAGATCCTCCCTATTCAACCTAATCCATTGTAAGAAAATTTGGACAAGTGTCGTTAGAAGTTGATTTTTTTATTTACAAAATGATACCTATCGATCCATCGATTGTCAACGTCGTCTTCCGTTTTTTTACGTCTGACTGACACATAGAAGATTTGTTTAGAGATTTCGAGAGAAGAGACTCGTAACATCAAACAACCATTCGACTGTCACTATTCGAACAGCTGTCTGAAATCACTTCTTCTCTTTTTCATGATATAATTGTGGTGAGCTTCTGATTAAGAACCTCCCACCCAACCAATTGCAAAGGATGGATCAAAGGTGAAAGAATGCAATGAAAATCGTTAGAATGGCCGACAGCTCAGTTGTCACTTGTTGAACTGTCGTTCGAATCCAACGATACCACTAAAACGGAAGGTAGTGGTGATCTTTGAAATGTAAAGAAAATTATTATGGTTCTTACAATAGATTTGCCATTAAAACACATGTTTTTGGTGGAGAACGTAGAGACGATCAACACTCCAACTGTCACTTGTTGAAATGCCGGCTCCTCACCTGTTCCCTGTGTCTTCTACGTCAAGTTATTAAAAATATTATGGATAGGGAATCTCCCACTCAGACCCGCTATCCGGTTCACTTACAGGAAACGACTATTCTTTATAAAATGTGGAGTACAAAATGTAAAACGTAATACTTATTAAAATTGTAAATTTAAAGTGGTCGAAATTTGGACATTAGAATTAGATAATATTTTCTTTATAAACAAGTTAGAAATTGAAGGATTGACTTTATACATTTAAAAGGGTAAAAATGAAAAACATCAAAAGGACACAAATATGTAGTACAAAATAGACGTAGAAACAAAAATACATTGAATTTATTGTGGTAATTTCTTTCGTTTTGTGAAATTTTGCTATAATATATATAATATAATATATAATTTATATATATATATATATATATATATATATATATATATATATATATATATATATATATATATAATAATATATATATATATATATATATATATATATATATATATATATATATATATATATATATATATATATATATATAAATGGTTTATTTTCATTGGAATCTACTGGAAGCATTATCGGCTTTGCAGATGACACCGTAATATTCTATTGGGACCGTGCAAGTTCTGCAAAGCGACCCCTATTTCTACGCTCTGTACTTTTATTCGCACTGTTAATTATATTGGCCAATTATATTAGTCCTGGTTATTGGATAATTGTCAAGGCCATAGTCCAAAAAAATAATAAGAAGAAAAAATAAGATGCAGGTTATGTTATGCAAACGAAAACAATTGTATGTAGTAGATAAAATTAGTTATTAAAATGCAGTACTGCAAGCAAAATACAATTATTTAAATTTACCTTTATATAATAATTGTATATCATATCAATATTGTGGAGCAATATATAATTTTTCTGCTGCAATGACAGAAGGTATGAAATATACGTCAATTTGACAATTTCAATTGATAATATGAATTATTTAAGATAGTTGCAATATTTCTCCGCGACTCGCGCACGGTCGTTTCTCGTTTTCCTTCCAAGTACTTGCACACCGCGAATAATGCTACCAATTGGGAAGAACTAAAACATACAGCTGAAATTGACTTTCTAAAAATTAAAAAATGGTTGGACTATAAATTATTAACAGTCAACCTAAGTAAAACCAATTATCTACCATTTAGTTGCTATTCTTCGGGTGCTCCTCAATTTAACCACTTATGTATTACACAATCAATGTCCATTGCACCTGAAAAGAAAATTAAATATTTAGGGATTATTATAGACCCCCACATGAAATGGGATCTACATATAAAGTATTTAATAAATAAATTAAGAGTAATACTGTACAAATTTAGAAAACTAAAACAACTGGTACCTAATCACTTGAAAACTTTATATTTTGCATTGGTTGAAACTCATCTGCGATATGGAATTTTAGTATGGGGTTCAACTTTTAAAACACATATCACCTCCCTAGAAATTATGCAAAGAAAATTTCTTAAATTAATCTTGTCCAGAAGTACAGTGTATGCATCTGATAGTCTATATACTGAAATGAAAATTTTGGATGTAAGGCAGTTATACTATCTGTGTTCTGGCATCAGGTATTATTCAAATAAAAGTTTAGATGCACTACCAACACACCAATATAATACTCGTCAAAGAGACCATTTTATTGTTCCTCTTATGAATAAACCTAGTACACAAAAATCGTATACTTACATGGCTCCCAAACTATATAATACTATTCCGGACTATATTAGGTACATTGTTAATTTATACAGTGCTAGTCAAAAGTCCGTACCCCCCCTCTTATCTTTTGAACGGTTTTACCTATAATAGTGAAATTTGGACGGAGGAAATTAACTGACGTAAGCTTCTTAACTAGTTATGACAGGTGACGTAATAGTGACAGATGACGTTACAGAGCCACTGTGACCGATAATTTTAAATGGGACCTTATGGCAAGTGATACCTCGTTTGAAAGGTATTCAAAATACCTACTCAGCCATACTAATTTTTTTGTGTTTTAGTTGATTTTGATTTTGGTGAATAAATTAAATAAATATAATATTGTAGCTTCGCATTTAATTAATAAAAATTCAAATGTACGCCTATGGTTTTTTTGTCAAAAAAGTTGACGTTTTTCGATTCTCTAGTAGTTTTTACGTCAACGTCAACCTTTTTGACAAGTAATCATAGGCGGAATTTTGAATTTTGAATTAATTAAATGAAACTACAATTTTATATTTATTTCATTAATTCGTCAAAATTAGCTTAAACTTAAACAATATTAGTATGACTGAATAGGTATTTTCAATACCTTTCAAACGAGGTGTCACTTGCCATAAGGTCCCATTTAAAATTATCTGTCACAGTGGCGCTGTAAAGTCATCTGTCACTATTACGTCACCTGTCATGACTAGTTAAGAAGCTTACGTCCGTTTATTTCCTATCTCCAAATTTCACTATTATAGGTATAACCGTTCAAAAGATACGAGGGGGGTACGGTCTTTTGACTAGCACTGTATAGTTTTAAACACCAATTGAAAATATTTCTTTTGAATACAGACAGATCAATTATACACAACTACTTTGATATATTATAATGATCCATTGGTAGATTGAATTGTTAGATTTAAATGTTTTTGTTACCTTTTATTATATTATTAGACATTAATATTTTTAACTTAAATTGATTTTTATAAATTTTATATTTGTTGAATTTATATTTCCCTCGAATTAAATAATCTATATTATTTTAATTTCAAATTTTTATACATAGTTTTATAGATTATAAATTATACCTATTTATATTATTATGTAACCGAAACAAGTGTGTAGACACTTATCGGTATATGTACTACTTTACTCAAATATTTTATTTATATATGTATACAAAGCTGTAATTTTTTTTGAATAAAGTTCATTCATTCATTCAATTGGTCATTAAAAAAATAAGAAAAAAAAAATAAAAAAAAACTGCCTATTTTACAAAATGCAATTACACTACAATGATCGTAACGGAACGTCATAGGATTGGGTTACTGACATTAAAAATTAATAATAAACAGAAAGTACCAAAACTAAAGCTGATACAAAGAAAGCAAATCAGGCATTGAGAACAGCTGATATGAAGATATTAATATATACACTAAGAAAAACTAGGTGGGACCCAGTAAGAAATGAGGATAAAGACAATAATGCGATAAACAGGTTACATTCCGACGGGAGACAAATTAGAGAAGGGAACCGGAAAAAAGAACGAACTGGAATGACATGTAACGAGAATAGAGAATACACTAGCTAAAATTGTAAGAAACGGAGGCTAGCAGAAAAGAGACTACGGGAAAATCCACAAAAGAAACGTCGAGACAACTGCTCACCGAAATACACATCAATGTAAAAAATAGTGTATATAGGGTGAGGCAGATAACTGGCCTATTAGAAATATCTCGAGAACTAAAGGCAACAGAATAATGAAAATTGGAATGAAGGGGTTTTGAAGGATCATCTATTAAATGAACATATTTTCATCTCTTTGCAACTTCCGGTTATACCGGAAGTTGCTTATAACTTCGTTTTTTTTAATGGGACACCCTGTATATTTTTACATTTTTGGATTCTCCTCAATATCTTCTTTCTTAAAATATGAGGTTTTGAGAGAAAGATATTTACGTTTTTCTATTAATTTCGTAGCAACATTCACACCCTGTAGAATTGTAATAGTTTGACATTAAAAACTCTTCTTACGTTCAAGTGATTTTTAATATAGTCTACTAGTGTTAAGAATCATTAGTATAGCTAATTTTAAAATTTTAGTATACAGGGTTGGTCGAAACTCGGAATTAATATTTTCTGAGTTTTCTTAAATGGAACACGCTGTATTTTAGTATTGTAATGAAATGATATTTCATGGTACTTTTTTATTTTATAAGTATTCCCTATACCTAATTGCTTTAATTTGTGAATTATTGGTGATTCAAGCTAAACATTAATTTCAACAAAAAATACGTAAAATTTTATTAGGTTGGCCGTGCAAAAATTCAGTCACAAATAATTTTTCAGAAATAAACACATATTAATCCAGACTTGATCCTTAAAATTACCAATAATGGTTTAGCTATCAAAATACCTACGTGTACGTAGTTAAAATTGTTGGTGCGATTAACAATTAAGCACAAATTAAAGCAGTTAGGTATAGGGAATGCTTAAGAAATAAAAAAGTACCATAAAATATCATTTCATTACAATACTAAAATACAGGGTGTTCCATTAAAGAAAACTCAGAAAATACTCATTGCGAGTTTCGACCAACCCTGTATACTAAAATTAAAAATTTAGCTATACCAATGACTCTTAACAATAGTAAACTATATTAAAAATCATTTGAACGTAAGTAGAGTTTTAGATGTCAAACTACTACAATTCTACAGGGTCTGAATGTTGCTACGAAATTAATAAAAAAACGTAATTATCTTTTAAAATACCCTGTATAACATTACAAAACCTCATATTTTAAGAAAGAAGACATCGAAGAGAATCCAAAAATGTAAAAATATACAGGGTGTCCCATTTAAAAAAACGAAGTTATAAGCAACTTCCGGTATAACCGGAAGTAGCAAATAGATGAAAATATTTTCATTAAATAGGTGACTCTTCAAAACCCCTTAATTCAAATTTTCATGATTCTGTTGCCTTTAGTTCTCGAGATATTTCTAATAGGCCCTTTATTTGCCTCACCCTGTATAAAAAGGACCGATTTAATTTAACCTTACAGTATTTGGAGAAGTGGGATTATTCGTTTAAATAATTTATAAACTAACAATAAATTGTGATATAAATTACAATAGTAAAACTATTGGACTTCTATTGGGACTATAAAACATGTACGAACAATAGGGATGTTCACACTAATTTTTAAATATAGTTAAATTCAATAGATTACAAGGTATATAAAAACGTAACAATCATAAAACTGTTTAAAAATGTATATTTTTTAAGATAAATGAGTTCATAATGTTGATTTTCTTGGAGGCTAGAAAAACGGTACCCTGCAGCGGGGCTACGGTCTGTGACGTCAGCAGTCGTAACGTCTTTGATCGACGACTAGTTTTGTATACTTATTTACTCAGTGTATTTGAATGTGCGCAGTTTTTTACGTATTTAATTATTAAAAATAAAGCCAAATAAGTGGTGTTTTGTTCCTGGGTGTGTAAATACATCAAAAAACAGTTCTGACAAGATTTTTATTACCGTTCCAGCCAATTTAAAACAGAAAAAGAAATGGTTTGTTGCAGCTAGAACTTAAAATAACTAACTTTAAGAACTAACTTAATAAAATAAACAGTATAGAAGTTTTCCAGAGACTTTCGGCCCTTGGTAATAATGTAATTGTTCGTTCTGCATTTACATTTTTCAAAAATACTTATTAGTTTTCTCAGGATTCGAAAAAAATGAATGAATTTAAATAGCATTGGACCAAGATTTTGCACCTACCCCCTTAAAAATGAAAAAGTTTCGGGACCTCAAATTTGTATTCCTTAAACTGGGATATTCCTAAAAACGGGATTCTAATAATACATACAGTAAAAGTAAACCTTGAAATAACTACATGTGAGATCAAGATCTAGAGTTGAAAAGGACATAGCAACATTTAACAACATGCATGAGAAATATTTTCACCCATTGCGACATAATATCTCTCCCACTAAAAATGCGGCTGCTAAAATGTTATTATTTCCGGTCTTGCTATATGGCGCAGAGGCCTGGACAATAATGGAAACATTAATGAAAAAGCTAGAGGCATTCGAGATGTGGGTGTACCCACGTATCCTCAAAATATCCTGGGCGACCCACACCAACGTACAGGTATTGCGTCGAATGGGAAAACAAAAAGAAATCTCTTTTACAATTAAGAAACGAAATCTTAAATAATTCGGTCATATCATGAGACATGATAAATATCGTATACTCCAACTGATAACGCAAGGTAAAATAGAGAGCAAACGCGGACCCGGAAGAAAAGACACTCATGACTTAAAAACTTACGCCAATGATTTGGACAAAAATCGATCGAGTTATTCAGAAACGCCACAAATGAAACTAAAATTGCCATGATGATAGCCAACGTCCACAACGGACAAGGCACATGAAGAAGAATAAAAATATTTTTAATACACCTAACCAAGGTAAAGTAATAACCAGCCAATGTATGTATACAATATGCATGCGTACAATGCATGCATACAACTTTCTCTATTTTTTTTTTGTGGAGTATTAAGCATTTATTTTTTTAGCTTAAAGAAGACATGGAAAATTATATGGAATATACACTCAGTAAAGCTGTGGTAGATTTTTATGTTTTTACAAGATACCAATAAATCATACACCATCGTTACATCTACACTACAGTCTACGAATCGGCTTTCTGAAAACCTTCTTCCATTTTATTTGTTTATGTTTGTAAAACCCAAAATATGTCCTTACAAACAGTCTATCCACTTTAAACTAAACAAATTCACTATAAAACTCCACTTTAACCCTGATAAAACAAGAAGAGAACAAAATAAAATGACCTGAAACGTCAAACAGGTAAACAGTAACACTATGAAAATGGCGCGCGCTTGGGGTATGCAACTAGTGACGTCAGGCCAATAGAGAAGCGTTCTTGAAATTTAAAATAATGCTAGATTTCTAATAAAGATTTTTTATAGAAAGGCTTTTTCAATTTTGTTGAAATTTTGGACACTTATTCCTAGGGTGTTTCTTAATCGTTTTACATGTTTGAAATGACTTTTTAATTTTTTGTGAACATCCCTATTGTTTATTGCCGGAGTTATTCTTTTTTCGGTACCGAGTTTTTAAGAAATTTTTAGAAAATTCACGAGCGTCCGATGAACACTTGCTAAAACACTTTCAATAAATTTTAAAGGCTGTCACCCTTTATAAATAATTATGTTAATGTTTATATTAGGTACTGAATAGATAATTAAATTACCTTTCAAATTAGCTATCACACGACCCCTATTCTCATTAAAAAATAATACGTCATCACGCTCAAATGGATGACATCACTAGTATGAAACATATACCGAAAAATCATAATTTAAAAATAAAAATCGACGTGTTTCGGAATTTATCTTCAAAATCTCCCATTCTCGAAAAAATTAATTTATTCCATAATTTTGCCCATTTCTGTATATTACCAAGATCCGTTAGTTCACGCCATACAACGTTCAAGCGTCTTATTTCTCCTGGAACAGATATAACACTAATCTGGACTCCTTCACATGTTGGAATTTCATGCAGTGACACCGCTGCTACTGCTGGAAAGGAAGCAATAAATTACAACCAAATCAGACATCAATTCCGTTCAACTAGCATCAGATCTAAAACCACTTTTCCGGTCCCAAATCAAAAAATCCTGGCAAAACCAATATGACTTCAATCAACGATTCTCATTTATTTCGAGCTTCTGTCATATGTCGTATGATCCGTGTATAATATTATACACAGATTATACAAGATACGACACAAGCTCGAAACAAATGAGAATCGTTGAAGAGCCCGCTGGAAGACCTCGAAATTGAATGGTGACTTGGAAAACCGTACAAGTCCAAAATTTGACATTTTAAAGTAAAATAGCCATTTTGTTTAAAATTTGTGCCTTCCTCGATTGGGCATAAAAACCATACTATAAACTTAGCCGTTAACGTAGCACAGCTGATTGTAGTCCTAAGTGAGGAGAGAAACCGTACATGTCCTGGACTGGTACGGGTTTTCACTTCAACAATAAAATAGTGGTCAGTTGGATATTTATTGAGACGCTTAACATTCACTTCGTGTGTATGTGTATTGTAAAAAAATAGCTTGATATAATTTGCGAATTTTCAAAAATTTAAAGTAAAATTATGTCATCCAGTGATAGTGAAGAAGTTACTGATACCACACCGATACTGGTACCGATCTTAGAGGCACACATAATAATAGACCTCATACATTATGCGATGAATGGACTGAGAAAATTAAAGAGCACATTCAGTCGTTTCCGGTCAAAGTTTCACATTATTCCTCCAAAACCATTCGGTATTTAAATGATCTTTGAATGTAAAGAAAATGCATGGCCTGTTTGTCGAAAAATATCCAGAGCTGGAAAACTTAGTTAAATACGAATTTTATTTAAAATACTTTTTCTACAACTGTGTTAAAAATGCAATTTTTAGCACTCCAGACGAGCGTTAAAAATGCTACTTTAAGGCACTAGTGCTTTAATAGTATATTGTGCAACAAGTGCAGAAAGGTACTAATTTCTCACGAGTTTGAAAAGTTGCGGTACGAGCGCAAGCGAGTGCTGCAATTCAAACGAGTGAGAAATTACCTTTCTGCACGTGTTTCACACTATACTTTTTCTTCAAGCACAGTTTTTCCTAAAAATAAAAATCACAATTTCCAAACGACGATTAATTATAATAGGTACCTATGTGATAAATTTTAAACTGTATTTAATTAATACCTACTAATCAATTTAAATTCCTTATACCTAAATAAATTGCACAGAAATCCGTTAAAAAATTAATACACTGCCTTAATTTGTTTAAATTTAAACAATTCTTACATATTATTGACATTATATTTATGCAGTCACGGATTTACACAAAACCTACTTCATTCGACGTCTCTTGCACAGGGTGCTAAATCCTTATTGGTTATTTGATAATTATAAAATGTTTAATAAGAATAAAATTGTAAAATAAAACAGTTGTAACATCCATAATTTAGTTTCTATGCTATAGTTAAATATAATAATTGTCTTATAGGTTATATATTTGTCTAAAGTTTAACCACGGATGTAAACAGAATATAACGTTACTCAGAATGCGGTAGTCCACGGATGTAAACAGAATATAACGTTACTCAAAATGAGGTAGTCAACTGTGCAGAAAAGAACTTTGCGGCACAGAAACGTCACTTTTCTGCACACTAATGTCAAATATCTTACACTGTGAGAAAATCTCAAGTTTGCTAACATAAAACCGTGCAGAAAAGTGCACTTTGAATAGTGGTTGTAGAAAAAAAATTTTTAAGGCACTGCAGTTCGTATTGACCGTATATTCAATTTTGATGTAATGTCAAAAAAATATAAAATTGGAATGTCAGTCAAGTTCAGTAAAAGTTTTTGTAGATATTGTCCTGTAATTACGTTTGTAGAAAAAACATTGTATGATATGCGTGTTAAAAAGTACATTTTTAAGGCACTCATGTGAATTGCAGAACTCGCTTTCGCTCATTCTGCAAACTTTCACATGCGTGCCTTAAACGTGTACTTTTAACACTTATATCATAAATAACTATTAACGAAAACTTCAATCTTAAGTTTGCGAGACCACAGATTGATGTATGTTCGGAGTGTGAAAGACATGGAACGAGACTTACAGATGTTAATCTTAACGATAACGCAAAGAGAGCAGTTGCAGCGGAACTAATGGTTCATAAAAGGTGAGCGAAGAAGTTTTATAATAAAATTAAAGAGGTGCAAACCCTGTGTACTGAAAGACCAGAAGTGATGGGATTAGCTTTTGATTATATGCAGAACATGCCACTGCCGCACATTCCAGTCCAGGAAATCTTTTATTTTAGGCAGCTCGGTATTCGCATTCCAAATACACAACATCAAAGAGAATACTGGTCATTTTTATACCTACCATGAAGGTCAAGTTCACAAGGGACCTAATGAAGTGTGCACATTCCTTAATGACTACATTATGAAACATATACCCCCTGAAATCACTGAACTACATTTGTTTTCCGATGGATGTGCAGGGCAGAACCGAAACCAAACAATCGTTCCGTTTCCTCTTAGCATTACAGGCAACCAAGAGATTCAACAAAATATATCATTATTTTCCAATAAGAGGCCATTCGTTCTTGCCTTGTGACCGGGATTTTGGTTGTGCAAAACGGAATTTCAGAAAACATGATCGAATTTTTACTCCAGAAGAATACGAGGACTTAATAAGGACTTCCAGAATACGGCAACCATTTACTGTGAAGCAAATCCCATACACTGATATCACTAATTTTAAGAATTGGTGGCCTGATTACTATAAAAAAACGTGTAGCTCTCGAGGTACTACACTCGGGTGCAAAAAAACCGATCCACTGAAAATTTGGTCATTTTTGATGTCTCGAATTTCCTAAACCTGTTGTCGGATTTAAGTGATTTTTTTACCACGTTATAGCCTTATTCATTAACAATATCGCTGTAATAATATTGTTGCTAGACAGGTAAACTGTCATTGTATACCGGGTGTACGAATCAAACTGTGTTTTTTTCTCAAAGTTCGCATCACCCAATGGACTATCCTAGCATTAATAAAATACTGAAATTAAAACCCAACTATGGCCTCAGGTTTTCTTAACATTCTGTTTTTAAATTCATTCGCTTATGTTGGATAATAAAAAAATTAGGTACTTTAACAACTGGCCATGTTCGTCATCAGTACAGGGTGTTTCTAAATAAGGGCGACAAACTTTAAGGGGTTATTTTACATGAGAAAATAATGACAGTTTGCTTTATAATCATATGTCCGCAAATGCTTCATTTCCGAGATACGGTGTGTTCAATTTTTTTTACAAACTGACGATTTATTTCTTGCTTTAAAACCAGTTAAGATATGCAAATCAAATTTCGTGGGTTGTAAGACATAGTTATTGCACATTTTTTGACATACAATTAACAATTTTATATTCACCATTGGCGCGCATACGGGTAATATGATCGGCCATAATACCCGTTTGCGCGCTAATGGTGAATATTAAATTCTTAATTCTATGTCAAAAAATGTGCAATAACTACGTCTTAAAACCCACCAAATTTGATTTGCATATCTAAACTGGTTTTAAAGAAATAAATAAATCGTCAGTTTGTAAAAAAAAATTGAACATCCCGTATCTCGAAAACGAAGCGTTTGCGGACATATGATTATAAAGCAAACTGTCATTATTTTTATGTGTACAATTACTTCTTAAAGTTTGCCGCATTTATTTCGAAACACCCTGTACTGATGACGAACTTGGCCAGTTGTCAAAGTACCTAACTTTTTTATTATCCTACATAAGTGAATGAATCTAAAAACAGAATTCAATTACTTGTACACTGGACGTAAGTAACCACATTTTCTTAAAAATTTTTCAACTGTCAAAATTTCACCCTTTTGCTTTTGAATCTTAGTGGTTTACTTATTTCCAGGTTTACACTGATGATGGTCAGTCTGACCGAAAACGTTTTGTACTTCCTTTTTTTCGTGGATAAATTTTAAGGATTTTTTAATAAATTCATATATGCCTACATACAACAGAATTGTTTACTTCATTTCACGTTGTAAAAACAGAATGTTAAGAAAACCTGAGGCTAGTTGGTTTTTAATTTCAGTATTTTATAAACTCTAGAATAGTCCACAGGGTGATGCGAACTTTGAGAAAAAAAGACAGTTTTATTCGTACACCCGGTATACAATGACAGTTTACCTGTCTAGCAACAATATTATTACAGATATATTAATATTGAATAAGGCTATAAAATGTTAAAAAAATCACTTAAAGGTTTAGGAAATTCGAGACATCAAAATTGACCAAATTTTCAGTGGATCGATTTTTTTGCACCCGAGTGTAGTTCCAACAAAGAAACATTTGTTGTGTCATACTATAGGGAGTTCCTGTATGACAGTTCAAAGCCGGGATATGTTAAAACGTGGGAGTATATAAATGGTTTACACTCCCATACTTTTAAATTGCTCAAAGAACATAAGAACAGTCCACCTTTGCCAACTAGTAAGGCGTATAGAGAACCCGTTCCAATTAATGAAAAAAAAATCCTGGACATCAAGAAGGTAATGACTTATACCCACGGTGAAGCATTGGAATTTTATTACCACATCACATCATGGAAAATCACAAATTCTGAAAATAATGATTAAGTGATGGAGATAACAGTTTTGACATTATGTATTGAATAAATGTCAAATAAATCAAGAAATGTTTAGCTATTTCTTTTCGTATATAGGGTTTAGTTCAAAAACCATACAAGTCCATCCTCCATTTTGATCTGTCATTGGTAGTCCATTTTATTTTCTGAAAAACTGTCATTAAAAACACATTGCAAAGTAAGAGACCTAAAACTTTTCTATGCATGCCGATAGTCTATGTTGAATAGTTTCAATGTTAAAAGGTTTTTCTTGATTTTCTCGGAATGCAGATTTTGGACTTATAGGGTTTTTCAACTCACCGATTCAATTATACAAAATACAACCTACTGTCGAAATCTTTCAGCTACCTAAAAGCAGAGGAGACAAGTTAATCATTCACAGGATTGGTCACACACGGTTGACACATGGACACGTCATGGCTTCAGAGAAATCACCTCTTTGAGAAAAGCGTGGTGAATCGTTATTGTTCAATATATCCTTACTCAGCGTACCGGGTACGAACAAGAACAAAAAAATACTCTATACAAGGTCCTACGAATGTGATCCTTAGTCAATTGAAACATATTCAGATAGTCCAAGCTGTGGGTGAAAATTAGGTCGATTTCAGAATATAATTCAGGAATTTTGGAAACCTATCAGGTGTTGTAAAGGATGCTGCCAGGAATAACTTCTACTAAAATATAACCAAAAATTTCAGGAGCTTTTTTATTTATGACGTTTTTCATTTGTTAAATTTGCAATTTTTAAAGATTTTTAATTTTGCAGCTTAAGGTCTTCATTTTAGAGAAAAACTTTTAAATATAAAGTTGTAGTAAATTAAAAAATCTACAATTTGAGCTGTGGCAAGTTTAGTTTCGTTAATTTGTTGTTGCAGTCTGCGAAAGGTCCAAAATGGCCGTTTTTTGCAGTTGCATTATTTATTGTAAAAATATTTTTTTTTATTTTTTAAGGATTTAACATGAAGATCTTTCAATTCCAAACATAAAAAAATTAAAGAGCTCTAGTGGTGAACTGGTTGCTTAGATATTATAAATTGTTTATACCGAGAGGTCAAATGTCGAAAGCTATAACTTTAAAAAAATCGTAGAGAGTTAATCCTAGATCCACTCTCCTTCTAAAGACTTATATTTTCATATTCTGATATAAACAACTGCGTAAAACATTTCTCAACCTTTTAATTCGGGTTTGAAAATAAGGGGGCAAATTTCGTTATAAACATTTAGAACTAAAGCGGCCCCGATACATCTTATGAGTTTCTAACTTGCAGATTATTCTTGCTGAAGACAAATCGAAGATTAAAAACAAAATAAAAATTTTCTACGATCAACTGACGCGGAGATAACTGTTTTTGTTTTCTTAAATCGGAGTGACTTTATTTATAACAATTAATAAATTATTTCACAGTCATTGACTAAAGAAATACTTATTAAATTATCTTAAAATAAAAATTATTTTAAAAGAAAATTTCACTTAATTATTAAAAATGATTTTTAAAGTGGAGCGGAGATTTTTTTCTTACTATTGTGATTTATTGTGTCGGTTGCCCTTAGCAACGTATAGTACATTGCATCACGGTTTTTGCTCCAAATTTTAAAGAACAGCTTGGATTGACATGAAATTTGGTATACGCATAGATAACATGTCAAAGAAAAAAAGTGATATTGGGCCGATGTGTGCTTTTGCCCTGGGGGTGAGTTTCACCCATCATTATGGTGGGTGAAAAAATATACGTTCAAAATAAGTCTGGAAATGGATAAACCGACTAATTCTAAGTAGCTTTTGTTTTATAGCATTTTTTCGCTAAGTTAATACTTTTCCAGTTATTTGCGAGTAAATTCGTTCATTTCTCAACAAATAAAAAAACGTTTTTAAGAGATTTTTTGCAAATAAGTCAAAAAGTAAGTATTTATCAAAAAAAACATTTTTAACAAAAATATAGCCCATAAATTTTTTTAAAAAATGGTGTATGTATGAGATCCCTAGACGCAGTTGAGAAGAGTTCTAAGTAATAAAATATAGGTTCATACTCGCCAAATTCCAAATCGAATATTTCAACGTGAAATAATCAAAAAATGAAGCGCTTTTTCGGGAAAACTCATTACAACTTTTTTAAAGTCATTACAAAAATCTTTTTATTTTATATTGTAATTGGTCCAAAAAAACGCCTAACCCAGACATCCACAGTAAAAGTTTTCCTCCAACACCAAATTGTTCTATATGGTCCACATATTGTTCAGTAAAAAGTTACATCATTTTGAGCGTCGGGTTTGGGGGGGCGATGGGAGAGAAGTCGGTAAATTAGTAGTTTTTTTACGTTTTTCGTCAAAAGTTCTAAAACTATGCTTTAGCGTAAACAATTTTCTATACAAAAATGTTCTACATAAAATTTAAAACAAAAAAGGTCCTATACATAATTGTTATAAAATCACCGGTTCCAGAGTTACGGAGGGTGAAAAGTGGAGGTTTGCGATACTTTTTATATTATTTGGACAATTGATGATGATTTTGGGTGGTGAGGTTGACGTTTCTTCAAGGGCTTATCACTAACATACCATCGGCCACTGAAATAGCAAATTTTGTTTACATACAAAGAAATTTCTTTTATCAGTAATAATATAAATTGTCCAAAAAGTATAAAAGTATCGAAAACATCCACTTTTCACCCTCCGTAACTCTGGAACCGTTGATTTTATAACAATTATGTATTCGACCTTTTTTGTTTTAAATTTTATGTAGAAAATTTGAGTATAGAACATAATTTACGCTAAAGCGTAGTTTTAGAAATATTGACGAAAAACGTAAAACAACTACTAATTTACCGACTTCTCCCCCATCTCCCCCCCCCCCCAAACCGGACGCTCAAATTGGTGTAACTTTTTACTGAACAGTATGTGGACCATATAGAACAATTTTGTGTTGGAGGAAAACTTTTACTTTGGATGTCTGGGTTAGGCCTTTTTTTTGACCAATTATAATATACTATCTCCGTAACTTTGGAATCGTTCATTTTAGAAGGATTATACAGAGGGACTTTTTTATATCAAATTTTATGTAGAATATTTTTGTATACAAGGTTGTTCATGCTAAACTGCATATTTTTAGAAATATTGACGAAAAACGTAAAAAACTACGAATTTACCGATTTCTCCCCCCCTCCCCCCCCCCAAACCCGACGCTCAAAATGGTGTGACTTTTTTCTGAACATTATGTGGACCATATAGAACAATTTGGTGTTGGAGGATAACTTTCACTTTGGATGTCTGGGTTTGGGTCTAGTTATACCATACTAAAAAAACCGTGATTCAATGACTATACGTTGAAGGGCAACCGACCCAATAAATCACAATCTTAATGAAAAAAAATCTCCTCCACTTTAAAAATCATTTTTAATGATTAATTGAAATTTGCTTTTAAAATAATTTTTATTTTAAGATAATATAAGTATTTCTTTAGTCAGTGACAGTGAAATAATTTCTTAATTGTTATAAATAAAGTTACTACGATTTAAGAAAACAAAAACAATTATATCGGCTTCTGTTGTAGTCCATTGAAATGTTACATTTTTTAGACCATACCTTGCATTTGTTAGAGGAGTCAATTTTATTTTTTTAATGTGTAGGGGGTATCAGTAGAAGCTTAAGTTCTAGTTTCTAAGGTCGCTACCCTTGTCCCCCGGCCGCCATCTTGGAAAAGAGGTGCAAAGGGGTTTCGCGCTATATCGTAAACTACCAACCCTACGGAAAATCTAATAAAAAATAAATTGTAGCAAATTAAATTGTCTACAATTTTATTTCTATTACTTTTTATCGTCAAGTGACCAACAAAAAAGATATAAACAAAAATAAGTAAAATTTTTTTAACAAGTTTCCTTTTGGAGGTTATAACTTTTTTTCAGTTTATTTTAGAATAAAATAACATTATAGCAATTTTGTAGAGGGTTTTTCAGCGAACAATTTCCACTATAAAGGTGTTTAATTATATTTATTTATCTAGGTTTTACAGCGCTCCAAACTTGACCAGATTCTCGAATGCTCATAGCGATACAATAAAAACAAAACGTTAGGCTTATTTTTCTATCTTAATACACTCGGGTGCTAAAAATCGATCCACTTAAAAATTTGGTCATTTTTGATGCTCGAATTTCCTAAACCTGTTGTACGATTTAAGTGATTTTTTTACCATGTTATAGTCTTATTCATTAACAATATAACTGTAATAATATTGTTGTTAGACAGGTAAACTGTCTTTGTATACTTAGTCCTGTCGCCAGGGGGGTACAACGGCCTCCTGTATTCAGATGGACTTACTCAAGTTTTTATTATGTATTTTGGCCCGTAGAACACGAATTTTTTGGGTAACAGTTGATCCGGATGTCGATAAGATTGTTATAAACAAAGAAGTTGAGGAATCACATAACAGCGATTTCTCGCAAAACAAAACATGTTTTTGTATTTTTTGGGCCATTCTAACCAAAAAATGCTCTGACAAGTTTTTTCGTAGGATGCATAGTTTTCGAGATAAACGCGGTTGAACTTTCAAAAAATCGAAAAATTGCAATTTTTGAACCCGAATAACTTTTGATTAAAAAATAAAATAGCAATTCGGCTTACCGCATTTGAAAGTTCAAGTCAAATTCTATCGGTTTCGAATATATACATTGCTAAAAATTGATGTGTTCATTGCTAAAAAAAGCTATAAACACATAGTGTTTCCCGTGCCTAATAAATGCGTTTACATGCATGCTACGTAGAAATAGCCTCGCTTGCACTTGTACCTACTCTACCTACTCGTTCGATTTTAAATGAGAAATCATTGAAAACATCACTCCAGCACTAGGTGTTTATACTTTTGTTTAACAATAAAATAATAAATTTTTAGCAATGCAAATAACTAAAATCGATATACTTTGACTTGAACTTTCAAATGCGGTAAGCAGAATTGCTCTTTTATTTTTTAATCAAAAGTTATTCGGGTACAAAAATTGCAATTTTTCGATTTTTTGAAAGTTCCACCGCGTTTATCTCGAAAACTATGCATCCTACGAAAAAATTTTTAGGAACACTTTTTGGTTAGAATGGCCCAAAAAATACAAAAACATGTTTTGTTTTGCGAGAAATCGCTGTTATGTAATTCCTCAACTTCTTTGTTTATAACAATCTTATCGACATCCGGATCAACTGTTACCCAAAAAATTCGTGTTCTACGGGTCAAAATACATAAAAAAACTTGAGTAAGTCCATCTGAATACAGGAGGCCGTTGTACCCCTTCTGGCGACAGGACTAACTGGGTGTACGAATCAAACTGTGTTTTTTCTCAAAGTTCGCATCACCCTGTGGACTATTCTAGCATTTGTAAAATACTGAAGTCAAAACCCAACCATAGCCTCAGATCTTCTTAACATTCTGTTTTTAGATTCAATCGCTTATGTTGGATAATAAAAAAGTTAGGTCCTTTAACAACTGGCCATGTTTGGCATCAGTACAGGGTGTTTCTAAATAAGTGCGACAAACTTTAAAGGGTAATTTTACATGAGACAATAAGGACAGTAAGGACAAACGTTTCGTTTCCGAGATCATTTTTTTTTTAGAAACTGACGCTTTATTTATTGCTTTAAAACCAGTTGAGATATGCAAATCAAATTGGGTGGGTTTTAAGACGTAGTTATTGCACATTTTTTGACATACAATTAAGAATTTAATATTCCCCATTGGCGTGCATACGGGTAATATGATCGGTCATGATACCCGTTTGCGCGCCAATGGTGAATATTAAATTCTTAATTGTATGTCAAAAAATGTGCAATAACTACGTCTTAAAACCCACCAAATTTGATTTGCATATCTCAACTGGTTTTAAAGCAATAAGTAAATCGTCAGTTTGTAAAAAAAAGTGTGTGTACTTTGTACGCACGTAAGAAGTTATACTTCTATTATATTAAAATTTAAACGAAATAAATATACTTTCAACAGGTTATTTGTATTTTATTTAAAGAATAAACTAATTTTTACTTATTACTTTCCAAAAAAATTTATTAAAACAATACCAAAAATAAAAAAAAATAGAAAACACACGGATTCGATCCGGCGACCTCGCGATCTCCGGTCCGACGCTCTACCACTGAGCTATATTCCCTTTCCTTTGACAGGTTACAAGATTTCTCATACATACTGACAAATTTAATAGACCAAGTGAAGTATACGAAAACACTTTAAATATTCTTACTATTATTATAAAATATCTTATTCCCGAGGAAGACAAATCCAAAGACACAAAAATTATAATAAATATAATATATTTACTAAAAACACTAATAATATATTCTTTTCACGCACACCTTATTTGCGCTACATAAAGATGTAGCGACTAATACCATATTGTCGGTGTGCGCATGCGCCAGGGAATGTAAAAATTCACCCTCATGCCTAAAGAAGTATAACTTCAAAAAATTTAACATCCCGTATCTCGAAAACGAAGCGTTTGCGGGCATATGATTATAAAGCAAACTGTCCTTATTTTCTCATGTAAAATTACCCCTTAAAGTTCGTCGCACTTATTTAGAAACACCCTGTACTGATGACGAACATGGCCAGTTAAAATACCTAACTTTCTTTTATTATCCAACATAAGCGAATGAATCTAAAAACAGAATGTTAAGAAGACCTGAGGCTGTAGTTGGGTTTTAATTTCAGTATTTTATAAATGCTAGAATAGTCCACAGGGTGATGCGAACTTTGAGAAAAAAACACAATTTGATTCGTACACCCAGTATACAACGACAGTTTACCTGTCTAGCAACAATATTACTTCAGCGATATTGTTAATGAATAAGTCTTGACCAAATTTTTAAGTGGATCGATTTTTTTGCACGTGAGTGTATTTTTTTATTCATACAATTTATTCTAATTTTTACAATTTATCTCTAATTTTATCTCCACACTATAAAACTTAAAACCCTAAGCATATATTATAGAAAGGCCCAAGAAGTTGTTTGAGGACAAATTTGCCGGTCCAGAAGAAGAATGACGCAACCGCAAAATGCAAAATTCTTCAGAAGAGTTTTAAAATTCTTTAAAATCGATTTTTAAATATTTAAAATATGGATTAAATGAAGAGTAATCGTCCAGGAGCATCGGTATGGCGTTTGTTTTTTGAACGATGGCTTTTATTTTCATCGATATTGGTTCGAATTTCATTATCTTAATTTAATCGCCCCATTTTCAACCCTATCTACAGCTGCGTCATTATGCATCTGAAACAAGGTCTAACAGCGCGTATTTCAGTAACGACGCAACTACCCTATAGTGGCTCAGCTCATTTTTACAGTTCGGTATTTTTGTATCATCTTTACATAGAATTTTAGAAATTAATTGCGCAATAAACAGGAATTGACAAAATTTGCAGTTACGTCATTTTTCTTCCGTACCGGACTGAATATCTGCCTACTATTACTTTTCTTATTATAATTTATCCTAGGTGGCACAGCAGTCGGTCCCCCTTTACTTAACTTATTCTTACAGTTGTGCTACCTATTTGGCCACGTGCAGTCGTATTAAAAATTGTGAGAAGTATTTTGAGTTTTATAGATAATAAATACTATTGAGAGTCTTGTGGGTAAAATTTATATTTTTGTGATTAGATAAGCATTTTGTGTTTTTTGTAAGAGCGCATCATGAGTTGTGGTTATTTTATTTGTAAGAAAGCTCTAGGGAAAATTATTTGTCAGTGGGAAAGTCGAGCCATCTTTACTCACTGTTGTCGGCGAACGTTTTTCGTCCCTTTATATGGCGGAAATAAAGACAATTCTTTGGAAACCCTGAGATACAAACGATTCGCTAAAACAGTGACAAAAAATGCATTTAATCTCTTCTCACATCCTCCAACACAAGATGCAGCCCGTTTCCACAGACTCCGAGTGTATCACCAGATTCAGTCATGGCTCGGTAAACATTGTGATCCAGAAAATTGGAGCTGGAAAAAGCATGGAAAATTTTGGATACCAATCCAAACTTCCAAGCCTCCAGTACCCCCGATCTCATGAAATTCATCTTTAGCAGATGCAATGGAAACTGGAAGTGCATGTGGTTGCCGAAAAGCAGACCACAAATGTTCAGCAGTGTGCTTCTATTGTGATGGTGAAAGTTGCAGCAACATCGTGGACATATCAACATTAATCATTGAAGAGAATGAATTGGTAGATGAATTACCACAATGACGCCAACTCTAACTCTCATTGTACCACAAAAATTCACCTCGGATGCTGATTCATATCTTGACTCGCAGCCTGGACCATCGAAAAAAATGAAAAAATAATAACTATGATAGATATTTTTCAACATATAATAATAAATAATATTTTGTCTAGAAATTGTCCGTGGATTAGGCCTATTGGAGATACCACACAAAAAACGCGCCTCCAGACTCTACCTCATAGTTGGCCAAGAAAAGGGTCAAAAATAGCTTAATAATAGCATAGGAATGTTAAAATCATAATAAATAAATATATAGATAGAAAAGTAAGCCGAAAGTTTTGTTTTTATTATATTACTATGAGAATTCGAGAATCTGGTCAAGTTTGGAGCGCTGTAAAACCTAGATAAATAAATAAAATTAAATAACTTTATAGTGGAAATTGTTCGTTGAAAAATCCTCTATAAATCGCTATGATGTTATTTTATTGTAAAATGAACGGAAAAAAGTTATAACCTCCAAAAGGAAACTTCTTACAAAATTTTCTCTTGTTTTTGTTTATAACTTTTTTGTTGGTCACTTGACGACAAAAAGGAATAGATATAAAATTGTAGAAAATTTAATTTGCTACATTTTATGCGTAATTAAATTTTCTGTATGGTTGCTAGTTTAGGAGATACAGCGCGAAAGCCCTTTGCACCACTTTTTCCAAGATAGCGGGGACAAAGACGGCGACCCCCAAAACTTGAACTTAAGCTTCTACTGAACCCCCCTACACATTAAAAAAATAAAATTGACTCCTCTAAGAAATGCAACCCTAAATGTAACATTTCAATGGACTATTGATCGTAGAAAATTTTTATTTTGTTTTGAATCTTCAATTTTTGTCTTCAGCAACAATAATCTGCAAGTTAGAAACTCATAGGATGTATAGTACCGCTTTAGTTCTAAATGTTTATAACGAAATTTGCCCCCTTATTTTCAAACCCGAATTAAAAGGTTAAGAAATCTTTTACGCAATTGTTTACATCAGAATATGAAAATATATGTCGTTCGAAGGACAGTGGATCTAGGATTAACTCTCTACGATTTTTTTTCAAAAAGTGCTTTCGACATTTGACCTCTCGGAAAAAACAATTTATAATATCTAAGCAACAATTGCACCAATAGATCTTTTAATTTTTTTTATGTTTGGAATTGAAAGATCTTCATTTTAAAGCCTTAAAAAAATAAAAAATAAACGTTATTTTTACAATAAACAATGCAAAAACGGCCATTTTGGACTTTTCGCAGGCTGTTTTGCAACAGGAAATTAACGAAATTAAACTTGCCATAGCTCAAATTGTACGTTTTTTAATTTACTACAACTTTACTACTACTACTCTATTTCAAAAGTTTTTTTTTCTAAACCCTATGCTGCAAAATTAAGTCTTTAAAAATTACAAATTCAACAAATGAAAAACGTCATAAATAAAAAGCTTCTATAATTTTTGGTTACATTTTAGTAGGTTATTCCTGGCATCGTCCTTTACAACCGGTGCCGCCCAAAATCCCGACAGCTAAAATCCCGACGGCCAAAACACCGACATGCCAGAATACCGACAGGCCATAATCCCGACATGCAACCAGAGATATGTAAAGAAAATAGATCAGGCTAGTCATATGCCACTCAATGCATCGGGGTGTAACGCCGATATCAAGTACGGTGGTCTAGCTATCTTTGTCTGTCGTGCGAGTGTGAGCGTATCTACCAAGAGGTGGGAATAACGGAACGACAGTGACACACAGGCGGCGGCCATCATATGCTAGAGAGAGAAAGCTAAGCGCCGGTAGAGAGAGATAGATAGACCACCGACCCGAACTGTTCCGCGTTACGCTATTTTTCGAACTGGCCTAATCTATTCTGTTATATCTATGCATGCAACAATCCTCGCATAAGTAAAAATTCCTACCACTACATTTTGAATATTTATTGTTTCCTTTTCAAAATATAAAAAACAGATGGCCATAAACAAAAAACAAGAAATAAATGTAATTAGACAAATGCTAGACAGTTAAACTGTCATTGTATACCGGGTGTACGAATCAAACTGTGTTTTTTTCTCAAAGTTCGCATCACCCTGTGAACTATTCTAGCATTTATAAAATACTGAAATTAAAACGCAACTATAGCTTCAGGTTTTCTTAACATTTTGTGTTTCGATTCATTCGCTTATGTTGGATAATAAAAAAGTTAGGTACTTTAACAACTGGCCATGTTTGTCGTCAGTACAGGGTGTTTCTAAATAAGTGCGACAAACTTTAAAGGGGTGATTTTACATGAGAAAATACTGACAATTTGGTTGATAATCATATGTCCGCAAACGCTTTGTTTCCGAGATACGGAATGTTCAATTTTTTTTTTACAAACTGACAATTTATTTATTGCTTTAAAACCAGTTGAGATATGCAAATCAAATTCGGTGGGTTTTAAGACGTAGTTATTGCACATTTTTTGACATACAATTAAGAATTTTATATTCACCATTGGCGTGCGTACGGGCAATATTATATGTCATAATACCCGTTTACGCGCCAACGGTGAATATTAAATTCTTAATTGTATGTCAAAAAATGTGCAATAGCTACTTCTTAAAACCCACCAAATTTGATTTGCATATCTCAACTGGTTTTAAAGCAATAAGTAAATCATCAGTTTGTAAAAAAAATTGAACATCCCGTATCTCGGAAACGAAGCGTTTGCGGACATATGATTATAAAGCAAATTGTCATTATTTTCTCATGTACAATTACCCCTTAAAGTTTTGCGCAAATATTATAGAAACACCCTGTACTGATGACGAACATGGCCAGTTGTTAAGGTACCTAACTTTTTTATTATCCAACATAACCGAATGAATCGAAAGACAAAATGTTAAGAAAACTTGAGGCTATAGTTGCGTTTTAATTTCAGTATTCTATAAATGCCAGAATAGTCCACAGGGTGATGCGAACTTTGAGAAAAAACACAGTTTGAATCGTACACCCGGTATACAATAACAGTTTGACTATCTAGCAACAATATTATTACAGCGATATTGTCAATGAATAAGGCTATAACGTGGTAAAAACTCACTTAAATCGGACAACAAGTTTAGGAAACTTGAAACCGATAGTGGACCGATATTTTTGCATCGCAGTGTATAATGTAATGTAAAATTTATAGTAACAAAATTGGCCCAATGTCAATAACCTTGTAGTTGGCACACAATAAACCAAAAGAAATACATATTAATAAGTATAAATTTAATGAAACAATTATTCTAAATACCATATTTAGATTAAAGTGCCAAAATCATGGATTTCACCATAGAGGTATATATTAACATAGAGGGAGCCCACGGTTATTAGACTTTATTACGGTTGTCTTGTCCGACGGTGGTGGGGAGACTTATATTTTTGACTTTACGTCACAAGAGTTTACATTCCCATATTTTTAAATGATTTTCGATCATTGAATGTGTGTTATTGTGTATATGTGTATTATTTGTGTTATTATGAAATAATTAGACAAATAGTACACATTTTATCTTATACCGGGTGGTGAATCGTAAAAAGGGCCATAGGAAACTCAATGTAAAATTCTGAATTGTTGAATTCCTGCTTCCCTAATTATTTTACATCAAAAGTCATGAGAGAATACTTGTAGAGAATTAAAATTTGTATTAAAATCAAAAGTTAAAATTGTTCTACGATTTAAATGCATTCCAAAATTTTGAAAAATATGATACATTTGCCACAATAGGTATGCGTGTAAAAGTAAGGCCACACGTTACTATTTAACTGACAGTGCTCACACCGTTGACTGAATAAAAAAATCTTTATTATTAATCCTTTCTCCGCAACTGAGGGTATCTTATCAACTGTATTGTTTTTAAACAATAGATGATAAAATAAAAATATTGACAGTTCAAAAATGTGAACATTATTGCATTGTGTGTGGCCTAAGTTTGGGCTGAAAACTAAAATGTATTACATTTTTACAAAATAGTTTCTAATGTCTTTTGATGTACAATAATTATTAGGGAAGCTGGAATTCAACAGTTCAGAATTTTACATTGAGTTAATGCAAAATTTTGACAGGTCCGTGAACTTAGCCCGAAAAAGTCGGGAAAAAAAATGCGATTGGTGCCATTCGTTTGTCCATTGATTGTCCACGTTTGTCCACCATTTTATTTCGTTAGTCCACCCATCAATTCTTTTTTATAAACAAAAATTTTTTTTCGGGCTAACTTCACAAATCCACAAATTTTCGAAATTTTAAAAAAACTCTTGCTATATTGTTTGTCCATCGTTTGTCCATGTTTGTCCACCACATAATTTATTTTGTCCACCCTCTGAAACAACCCCCTGTTAATTGTAATTATTTTTTTATTTCTTAATTCGGGCTAACTTCACGTTCTCTTATATGGGCATTTAAACGTTAATTCGGGTGCAGAATCACAACTAAGCGTTTGTCCACCCCTTTGCAGCATTTGTCCAACCCTTTAAAGTGCGAAACAACCCCCCTGGTAATTGTAATTATTTTTTATTTCTTAATTCGGGCTAACTTCACGTCCGTTTAAATGTGTATTTTAAAGTTAAATCGGGTGAAGAATCACAACTACCCGTTTGTCCACCCCTTCGCAGCGTTTGTCCAACCCCTTAAAGTGCGAAACAACCCCCCTGTTAATTGTAATTATTTTTTTATTTCTTAATTCGGGCTAGCTTCACGTTCCCTTAAATGGGCATTTAAACGTTAATTCGGGTGCAGAATCACAACTACCCGTTTGTCCACACCTTCACAGCGTTTGTCCTTCTCCTTAAAGTGCGAAACAACCCCCTCGTTAATTGTAATTATTTTTTTATTTCTTTATTCGGGCTAACTTCACGTTCTCTTAAATGGGCATTTAAACGTTAAATATGGTGCAGAATCACAACTACCCGTTTGTCCACCCCTTCTCAGCGTTTGTCCAAGCCCTTAAAGTGCGAAACAACCCCCCTGTTAATTGTAATTATTTTTTTATTTCTTAATTCAGGCTAACTTCACGTCCGTTTAAACGTGTATTTTAAAGCTAATTCGGGTGCAGAATCACAACTACCCGTTTGTCCACACCTTCGCAGCGTTTGTCCAACCCCTTAAAATGCGAAACAACCCCTCGTTAATTGTAATTATTTTTTTATTTCTTTATTCGGGCTAACTTCACGTTCTCTTAAATGGGCATTTAAACGTTAATTCGGGTGCAGAATCACAACTACCCGTTTGTCCACCCCTTCGCAGCGTTTGTCCAACCCCTTAAAGTGCGAAACAACCCCCCCGTTAATTGTAATTATTTGTTTATTTCTTAATTCGGGCTAACTTCATGTCCGTTTAAACGCGTATTTTAAACTTAATTCGGGTGAAGAATCACAACAACCCGTTTGTCCAACCCTTCGCAGCGTTTGTCCAGCCCCTTAAAGTGCGAAACAACCCATTAGTTAATTGTAATTATTTTTTTATTTCTTTATTCGGGCTAAATTCACGTTCTCTTAAATGGGCATTTAAACGTTAATTCGGGTGCAGAATCACAACTACCCGTTTGTCCACCCCTTCGCAGCGTTTGTCCAACCCCGTAAAGTGCGAAACAACCCCCCCGTTAATTGTAATTATTTTTTTATTTCTGAATTCGGGCTAACTTCATGTCCGTTTAAACGCGTATTTTAAACTTAATTCGGGTGAAGAATCACAACAACCCGTTGGTCCACCCCTTCGCAGCGTTTGTCCAGCCCCTTAAAGTGCGAAACAACCCATTAGTTAATTGTAATTATTTTTTTATTTCTTATTTCGAGCTAGCTTCACGTTCCCTTAAATGGGCATTTAAACGTTAATTCGGATGCAGAATCACAACTACCCGTTTGTCCACCCCTTCGCAGCGTTTGTCCAACCCCTTAAAGTGCGAAACAACCCCCCCGTTAATTGTAATTATTTTTTTATTTCTTAATTCGGGCTAATTTCATGTCCGTTTAAACGCGTATTTTAAACTTAATTCGGGTGAAGAATCACAACAACCCGTTTGTCCACCCCTTCGCAGCGTTTGTCCAACCACTTAAAGTGCGAAACAACCCCCTCGTTAATTGTAACCATTTTTTTATTTCTTTATTCGGGCTAGCTTCACGTTCCCTTAAATGGGCATTTAAACGTTAATTCGGATGCAGAATCACAACTACCCGTTTGTCCACCCCTACGCAGCGTTTGTCCAACCCATTAAAGTGCGAAACAACCCTCCCGTTAATTGTGGTTATTTTTTTATTTCTTAATTCGGGCTAGCTTCACGTTCTCTTAAATGGGCATTTAAACGTTAATTCGGGTGCAGAATCACAACTACCCGTTTGTCCACCCTTTCGCAGCGTTTGTCCAACCCCTTAAAGTGCGAAACAACCCCCCTGTTAATTGCAATTTTTTTTTTATTTGTTAATTCGGGATAGCTTCACGTTCCCTTAAATGGGGATTTAAAAGCTAGCACGAATTAAGAAATAAAAAAATAATTACAATTAACAGGGGGGTTGTTTCGCACTTTAAGGGGTTGGACAAAAGCTGCGAAGGGGTGGACAAACGGGTAGTTGTGGTTCTGCATCCGAATTAACGTTTAAATGTCCATTTAAGAGAACGTAAAGTTAGCCCGAATAAACAAATAAAAAATTACAATTAACGAGGGGGTTGTTTCGCACTTTAAGGGGTTGGACAAAAGCTGCGAAGGGGTGGACAAACGGGTAGTTGTGATTCTGCACCCGAATTAACGTTTAAATGCCCATTTAAGAGAACGTGAAGTTAGCCCGTATAAAGAAATAAAAAAATAATTACAATTAACTAGGGGGTTGTTTCGCACTTTAAGGGGCTGGATAGACGCTGCGAAGGGGAGGACAAACGGGTAGTTGTGATTCTTCACCCGAATTAACTTTAATATACGCGTTTAAACGGACGTGAAATTAGCCCGATTTAAGAAATAAAAAAATAATTACAATTAACAGGGGGGTTCTTTCGCACTTTAAGGGGTTGGACTAACGCTGCGAAGGGTTGGACAAACGGGTTGTTGTGATTCTGCACCCGAATTAACGTTTAAATACCTATTTAAGAGAATTTGAAGTTAGCCCGAATTAAGAATTTAAAAAATAATTAGGTTATACAATTAATGAGGGGGTTGTTTCGCACTTTAAGGGGTTGGACAAACGCTGCGAAGGGGTGGACAAACGGGTAGTTGTGATTCTTCACCCGAATTAACTTAAAAATACACGTTTAAACGGACGTGAAGTTAGCCTGAATTAAGAAATAAAAAATAATTACAATTAACAGCGGGGTTGTTTCGCACTTTAAGGTGTTGGATAAACGCTGCAAAGGGGTGGACAAACGCTTAGTTGTGATTCTGCACCCGAATTAACGTTTAAATGCCCATTTAAGAGAACGTGAAATTATCCCGAATGAAGAAATAGAAAAATAATTACAATTGACGAAGGGGTTGTTTCGCACTTTAAGGGGTTGGACAAACGCTGCGAAGGAGTGGACAAACGGGTAGTTGTGATTCTGCACCCGAATTAACGTTTAAATACCTATTTAAGAGAACTTAAAGTTAGCCCGAATTAAGAATTAAAAAAATAATTACAATTAACGAGGGGGTTGTTTCGCACTTTAAGGGGCTGGACAAACGCTGCGAAAGGGTGGACAAACGCTTAGTTGTGATTCTTCACCCGAATTAACTTTAAAATACACGTTTAAACGGACGTGAAGTTAGCCCGAATTAAGAAATAAAAAAATAATTACAATTAACAGGGGGGTTGTTTCGCACTTTAGGGGGTTGGACAAAAGCTGCAAAGGGGTGGACAAACGCTTAGTTGTGATTCTGCACCCGAATTAACGTTTAAATGCCCATTTAAGAGAACGTGAAGTTAGCCCGAATAAAGAAATAAAAAAAAATTACAATTAACGAGGGGGTTGTTTCGCACTTTAAGGGGTTGGACAAACGCTGCGAAGGTGTGGACAAACGGGTAGTTGTGATTCGGCACCCGAATTAACGTTTAAATGCCCATTTAAGGGAACGTGAAGCTAGCCCGAATTAAGAAATAAAAAAATAATTACAATTAACAGGGGGGTTGTATCGCACTTTAAGGGGTTGGACAAACGCTGCGAAAGGGTAGACAAACGGGTAGTTGTGATTCTGCACTCGAATTAACGTTTAAATGCCCATTTAAGGGAACGTAAAGCTAGCCCGAATTAAGAAATAAAAAAATAATTACAATTAACAGGGGGGTTGTTTCGCAATTTAAGGGGTTGGACAAACGCTGCGAAGGGGTGGACAAACGGGTAGTTGTGATTCTCCACCCGAATTAACGTTTAAATGCCCATTTAAGGGAACGTGAATTTAGCCCGAATTAAGAAATAAAAAAATAATTACAATTAACAGGGGGTTGTTTCAGAGGGTGGACAAAAAAAATTATGTGGTGGACAAACATGGACAAACGATGGACAAACAATATAGCAAGAGTTTTTTTAAATTTTCGAAAAATTGTGGATTTGTGAAGTTAGCCCGAAAAAAAATTTTTGTTTATAAAAAAGAATTGATGGGTGGACTAACGAAATGAAATGGTGGACAAACGTGGACTATCAATGGACAAACGAATGGCATTAATCGCATTTTTTTTTCCCGACTTTTTCGGGCTAACTTCACGGAGCTAATTTTGACGCATGTCAAAATTCTCAATGTGTTTTAATTGTATTCATTTTTTTCGAATCCTGAGAAAACTAATAAATATTTTTGAAAAATTTAAACTCAGAATGAAAGACTACATTATTACCGAGGGCTGAAAGTCCCTGAAAACTTCTATAATGTTTATTTTAATAAGTTACAGTGCTGAAAATAAAAGATAAGTGTGATATTTAATTTCAAATATTTCATTCAATAGAATCTGCTTGTTTATTCTAAGGGGCTTTCCGCCCTCGGTAATAATGTAATCTTGCATCCTGCGTTTAAATTTTTCTAAAATACTTGGTTTTCTCAGGATTCGAAAAAAATCATATTACGATTCAAATGACAGTAAACTCTCGTGACGTAATCTCACCCTTAATGTTCATTGGTTAGTCGATTTAGGCAACCGTAGTAATGTCTAAGAACCGTGGAGGGAGCCTACCTTCCGCGCTTCCTGACGACAAGATCTCATGGACTGGTTTGCTGCATCTCTTTCTAACACATTGTATCGAAAATCTATGATGACATTCAGTGTGAATATAGGCACGGAAGAGGAGGACAACTGTAGCAGCTTTGCTATGCGTAAGAGTGAAACAGCACTAATCCAAATAAAAAAGATGGTGTCGTCACTTCGCTCTGAATGACACTCTCTCTATGCTATATATAACTCTATGGATTTCACGGGAAACATAAAAAAGTAAATAGACCCGAAGTTAGCCGCAGTTTTAGTGACGTAGATCTAAAGGAGTATAAAATTGTGTGTATATGACAATAACATTGTTGTTTTTAGTATTTTCTTTACAATTTCATCACATTTTTTTCTTTTTGTCACGTTTTGAACCTTCCTTGGACTTCTACAAATGTTTTAAAATCGAAATTAGCTAATTCTATTCATTCACTCTGGAGCTGGTTATAAAGAAGATAACAAAATAAAATGACATTTCGTCGGCTTACTTTCAAAACCTTCTACTATGGAACGCTTGCAATTTTGAACATCTTTAACAACAAAATACTTGGATGACAGAATATATTATCCTAATGTATTCTCTGCTTAGATCTTCCACAAAAATAATACACAATAAATAACTTTTTATTAAGCTCACGTCTTAAATCAATTATTTATCAAATACACTATATTATATCAATATTATTTAATCAACAACTCAAAATAGTCCCGATCCCATGTCAAATATTTAAAATTGTCACTGATTTTCACTGTCTGACTGACAGGGTTTACGGTCGTTTCGCCCCCGCCGTTTCGCCCCCGACCGTTTCGCCCCCGCCGTTTCGCCCCCAGCCGTTTCGCCCCCGAACCGTTTCGCCCCCAAACTGTTTCGCCCCCGGGATTTTACCTAACATTTTTAACTAGTTGCATTGAGTTATAAATACAATGTTAGTAATACATTTACCTATTGCTCATTTTTTTGTTTGTTTTTCTTAGAAGTGCTTTGTTACACATATTTATAGTAGATAGACAGGTTTAATACATAATTGTTCTCAGAAAGAATTTTACATATTTTCTTACACAAAGGATGTTGTTCTCAGAAAACTAATTTTGCCTTACTTACAATTTACGGACCTAACCTAACCTAACCTAACCTAAGATAAGAACAAAAAATTATCAATTAGTTAGTTAGTTAGTTAGTATTACTAACATTGTATTTATAACTCAATGCAACTAGTTAAAAATGATAGGTAAAATCCCGGGGGCGAAACGGTTCGGGGGCGAAAGGGTTCGGGGGCGAAACGGCTGGGGGCGAAACGGCGGGGGCGAAACGGTCGGGGGCGAAACGTCCGTATCCCGACTGACAGTATGCTGACAATATTCTATTCGACTGAGTGCGTTGTAAGACAAAGATAGATTTGGAAATATTACCACGGACATTGTGTTCATTTTTTTCGAATCCTGAAAAAACCAATAAATATTTTTGAAAAATTTAAACGCAGAATAAAAGACTATATTATTACCGAGGGCCGAAAGTCCCTTAGAATAAATAAAAAGTTTATTTTGAATGAGATATTTTAAATTAAATATCACACTAAATTTTCTCGTAGTTTTTCACCCCTTTGTACCTTATTAAAATAAACATTATAGAAGTTCTCATCGACTTTCGGCCCTCGCCAATAGCGTAACCTTTCATTCTGCGTTTAAATTTTTCAAAAATACTTATTAGTTTTCTCAGGATTCGAAAAAAATGAATCCCCATTTGAATAGCATTGCAGCCGAAAATACGTACCCATCCTCTTAATAGCAAGCTGAAAATTTTTTAATAGCCTAACGGTGTCTAGTCGGACAAACTTTGATTTACGGGAATACTGGAACAGGGGAAGTTTTAATTGTGGAACAGGTTAACAATTTGGAACGTCAGACTACGAAAACGTTCCATGTATTTTGTCGGACAGAACTTCCAATTGATTTGTTACCCTTTCATTCCTGCCATAATTCCTGTCATTTGACATGTTCTACGTGTCGGACTTATTAAAATGCAGAGTTGGTGATAATAAAATAATAAATACCAGTCTGATTTTTGCATGAGGGTTTAATGAAAGTGTAACAAATCGATTGGAAGCTCTGTCCGACAAAATATATGGGACGTTTTCGTAGTCTTAAGTTCCAAATTTTTAACCTGTTCCACAATTAAAGTTTCCGACGAGACACCGTTAAGCTATTACCAAATTTTCAGCTTGCTATGAATCAACTTTTTTTGGTACGCGGGATCCAGGCCTATAAGGCTGCAGGACACGATAATATTACGGTTGAGCTAATTAAATATATGGAAGGAGAAGGATTACAATTACTATGGAAGATCATAAGGAGCTGTTGACATACCGGATGCATACCTAGTGATTGCACTCTTGCAACTCTTCTCCCATTACACAAAAAAGGTGATAAACATAAGTGTTATAACTACAGGGGAATATTATTGTTGCTAGTTGCTGGTAAAATCTACGAAATAATATTAGAGGATAATACTGGACAGCCAATGCGGTTTTAGGCCAAGGTGAGATACAACCGATCTCATATTCACGGTGAGACAGCAGAAAAAGTCCTAAAGCATAACAATAAGTTGTTTCTCTGTTTTGTGGACTTGGAAAAAGCATTTGATCGTGCACCACGATATATTATATAAATGTACACGCAATAATGTAAGAACGAACATCTCTAAAATTCTATACAAGGACAGGTGTAACACAAGGTGGTGTTTAGGTGTTTTGAGTTACATATTTGTTATTCATCACTCTAATGGACGAAATTGGAAAAGAATGCAGGGGTAAGGTAAACAGAACTAGGGCAAGGGTGTATAAACTTCGACAAGTATACGTGTTACAGTTGATATATGCCGATGGCCTGGTAATGGCAGCTAATCTGGAAAGCTCAACGTAGATGGCGCTTGTGTAGTTGGAGGTCACGTCAAATTACGTCAACTATTCAAATCAATCTATTTCTAAGTAAATATTGCACATTTGTTTCGCTGTGTGAATTTAATTTGAGAAAATAAAATGTCTCAATGTTGTGCTGTGCCTTTGTGCTTATTGAGAAAAATTGCAAAAAATGTCATTTTAGACTAATTTTACAGGAAGGACAAAAAACTTTATGTACCATACATAATTTTTGTGAATTGATATTTTATTAAATACATAAATATAATATATAATATTTTTAATATAGTATATACAGTAGAATCCCGCAAATCCGAACCCCGCTAATCCGAACGTTCGGCAAATCCGAACCCACGGAAAGTTAAAAAAATTTAAAAATTCAAGACAAAAACTTAAAAACATGTTTATTGTACATAGTAAAAAAAGAAAATTTAACAATGTAGGATTAATAAGGCGTATTCTTTAAGAAGTCGGTAACTTTCGTCTGACGTATGGAGGTGTAGCGAGTTAACGCAGCGATGTTAAACCATTTACGCATAAATATTACATCGACCGGTAACGCAGCAGAGTTCTGCTCCACGTAACGTAGAACCACATCCAGAGCTTTAGACCTTGTTCATATAGGACGGTTTGCCAACGTCAACTCCGTGGTTTACCTGTTTTCCCCCTGTTTTTCTTGCTGACTTCAAAGGCGGCATTATGATGAGATCAAGTAAAGCAGGGGGAAAACAGGTAAATCGCGGCGTCGACGTTGGCAAACCGCCTGCATGTGAACAAGAGGTTAGTGGCAACTGCGTGTGACACTCGATCTGGCAGAAAAACTTCTTTCTCGCTTTCTTCTTCTTCATTAGAGCTGCCTTAAGGTTGAACCAAATCTACAATATCTTCATCCGTAAATTATTGGTGCCCATTGTCGTCAGCTTCAATACATTTTGTTATTGCACTTTCTTCTTTGTTTTCACATCTTGGAAGTTGTGTTACGACTTCTAGATCATCTTGTAATAGAGCTTCTTCAAATTGTAAATATGGCCACAACTTCTTCCATGATTTTGTAATTAAAGTCTAAGGGCTGTTGTCCCAGGCCTAAGCCACCCAATAAATGAGATCTTACAGTGATTTTTTTCAGGTTGTCAGTAGTAGCTTTCCTCGCCTTCTAATACAGTCCGTACCAAATTTTTTCTATAGTACAGTTTTATAAACTTCAGAATACCCTGGTCCATGGGTTGCAATAAGGTGGTCATATTTGGTGGTGGGAAAACAGCTTTTCCACTTCCTTATTGAATATCGAAACGGATGGTACAAATTGTTTTTCATATCATTCCTTAAAAAATGAAAAATCTATTCATCCATGCTTTCCAGGCTAACTTTCGGATAATCCGAACTTTTCGGAATCCGACCCGGCTGTCTCCCCAATTAGTTCGGATTTGCGGGGTTCTACTGTAATTGAAATTTTCAAAGTCATTGCATCAAAAACTCAGAAGACTTAGAAGGTTTTGAAAGTAAGCCGACGATTTATGTAGTAACGATAATATGTAAACGTCATTCAATGTTTACATATCGAAACAGTACCCGACAGATTACAGAAAACTAGATACACATATCTAGTTTTTGATGCCAAGGACAGAGGAACATTTAAATCAGCTGCATGGAGAAAAGAGTATAACCCAGACCTATGTTTTGTCTCAAAAGATACCAATGACAGACCACTAACAACTGCGAGAAGTGTCTTTGCAGACTTCCCACATACTCAACATCGTCCTGTGCTTATCACCATCGGAATATCAATTCCAATAATTAGATCATATCCTCGACCCAGGTGGAATCTTAGAAAAGCAAAGTGGAAGAAGTTCTCTGAACAACTAGACCGGACCTTGAGCTGGGTCCCTCCAACCAGCAAACATTACGAGAGGTTTGTGGGTGCAGTAATAAGCGCTGCCAAGGAAACCATCCCTAGGGGGTATCGCAAAGAATATGTGCCCGGATGGACTGAAACATGTGAAGACTTATACGCGAAGTTTCTCGAAAGTGGTGACCGAGAAATAACCGACGAGCTTTTACACAACATCGATACAGCTAGACGCCACAAATGGATAAAGACTGTCGAAAACCTTGACTTCAAAAAATCAAGCCGGCAGGCATGGTCCCTGTTGCGGAAAATTCTAGGAGCTAACCAGCTGGAATCCAGAGAGTCTAAAATGTCTCCTAACAAGGTTGCCTCCCATATAGTATCTCTATCCAGAGCTCCACGAGGTCGAACACATACTACCAACGTGAAAAGAGACTTAAGGGCATTAAAACAAACGAACAGAACGAACTCCGAATATTCAGCAAGAATACTTATTTCTATAAGAATAGAAATAGATTTCTACAAGAATATACACATGCGCTGAAAGAGATGAAATCAGGCAAAGCACATGGGTTTGATGGTATCCATCCTGAGTTCTTGATACACAGTGGTGCATACACGAAACAGTGGCTTGCAATATTCTTTAATGATATACTTTAGACAGGTAACATTCCTGTCTCACTTAAGCGAACAAAGATAATTGCAATCCCGAAACCGGGCAAATCAAACGACAAGCCAGAAAACTACCGCCCCATAGTTCTACTCAGCATGGTATATAAACTATTAGAAAAGCTTCTCCTCAACAGAATTAGTCACAGGATACTAGAAAACGTCCCCATTGAACAAGCTGGCTTCCGTACTCATCCAAGCTGTAAGGACCAAGTGCTGTCATTAACAACTTTTATAGAAGCTAGTTTTGAAAAGAAACAAAAGACAGCAACAGTATTCATAGATCCAACAGCAGCATATGATACTGTTTGGAGGCAGGGATTATTATATAAACTGGCCCGTATTATACCATGCAGAAAGATAATTAACCTCATTGACAACATGCTGACAAACAGAGCCTTCCAGGTTATAATAGGAAAGGAGACAAATAGACAGATGAAACTTAACAATGGCCTTCCACAGGGTTCTGTCCTTGCCCCTTTACTTTTCAGCCTCTATATTGCTGACATGCCTGAAACCGAATCTCGGAAGTTTGGATATGCTGACGACTGGACCCTTGCAACAAGCCACCATTCTTTAGAAACTACAGAAATCACTTTCACGAATGACCTATCCATTCTCAGCGAATACCTGAAGAAATGGAGACTACAACCAAGTACTACAAAAACTGAAGTATCAGCTTTTTACTCTCAACAAGCTGGCAAACAGAGAATTGCGAGTGTATTTTAATAACAAGTTGTTGAAACACAATAAATACCCGAAATACCTTGGGATTACTTTAGACAGAACGCTCACATTCAGAGAACACCTGACGAAAACAGCAGCAAAATTGAAAACACGCAACAATATAATCCAGAAACTCTGCGGCACTACATGGGGGTCCACAGCATCAACTTTAAGATCCTCTGCTCTTGGCCTGATATATCCGGTGGCAGAATACTGTGCACCAGTGTGGCTAAATAGCAGGCATACCCACCTGGTCGACACTCAACTAAACCGTGCTATGCGTATGATAACAGGCACAATTAAGCCCACCCCTATAATGTGGCTACCTACCCTTAGTAATATAGCACCACCCAACCTACGCCGCGACATGCATTGGTTAAAGAATATAACAAAATAATGGACAGTCGCCAGCTTCTAGTCCACAACGACATCCCCGATATTCTTGGAAACCGTCTCCGATCCAGGTTACCCCCTCTACAATCTGCTCAAGCGCTGCAGCAATCCAATTTTGACTTAAATACCCGATGGAGAGAAGATTGGGAAAGTAAAACAGATCCGCATTACCATAGTCTGTCGGACATCATAGAAAAACCTGGCGAATTTGAACGTCCCCGTAAGATTTGGGCAGCCCTTAATCGAATTCGAACAAACTGTGGAAGATGCGCCGACTCCCTCTACAGGTGAGGTAAACTTCCCTCGCCTTCTTGTGACTGCGGCGCTGCAAGACAGACGATCAGACACATTGTTCAGGACTGCCCACGCGGAGCATTGTAATGGCAACCGAAGGGTCAATCGAATATATAAAAAAACTGGACATTTGTTTGTGATGCATTGTATAATGCATAAATCTAAATATATTCTGTGATGTACTTAAGCCATACGCTAAATAAATAAATAAAACCCGACAGATTGCGTGACTGGTTACATTAGGATTTTGTAAGATTAGATATTGTGTTTATTTTATAAAGTTACATTATAACATATTACATAATATATTATAGTTATATTATTATATTATATATAGTAAAATATAAGTGCACATTGTAACTTTATAAAGTACGTCCACCGATTATAACAATTTCCTATTTGTTACGTTGACAGTAGGAACAAATTTGTACTTATAATTTTTCGGAAACGAATAGAGCTTGAATTGACTAGTTCTTGTTGTATTTTTACAATACATAATACAGCATTTGCTAATAGTAGACAACCAGTTATTCAGTCGCATACTATTGGTAAACAACATTTATTTTTGTAAATTATAATTTTAATCTCAAGTAACTAGTTGATATTTTTTTTTCTAATTAAAATAAAAAAAGGTCGTAGAAAAAGGATAGTATTCTACTCGCATGTAATGGCTACTACTCACTCTGATGAATTGCGACACGAGCCGAAGGCGAGTGTTATCTTCGTCATCGTGAGTAATAGCCATCATTACATGCTCGTTGAAAAATATACTATTATTCCATAACTTTGAACCTCTCTGTATATAATAAAATAATGAAGATATGGCTCCACAAAGAAGAAGTCAAGTTCTGTAGACCTTTTAATATCCAAGATTAAAAAATCACGTCACAACACCGTTTACTACGTTGTACTACACCGATCAATCAAATATTCATATTCGAGGTTATCCATTCATCAAGTCAAAGAACGTTCAACCGGAGGAGATGGATGTATGCTCATAATAAGAGAGGAACTATTACGAAAATGCAACCGATAGGTTCAGCGGCAATTTTAGAATTTTTACATTCTTGACAGACTTCACCCACTTTCATTTCCTTCGCACATTAGTAACTGATTATTGGTCGTACAGGACCGTAATGAAACAATGACGATGTCTAATGAACACTAAAAATTGTTGGTAAGCATGTGGTACTGTCGTTTATTTTTAACTAGAGCAAGATTTGTATTTTATAGTATACTTAACAGGATTACCCCATCTTTTCAATATCTTCCTCCTTTTTTACAGTGGTTTTCACTGCAACTCCACACTGTAAATCTCTGCACTGCTTTTATTGACTAAAGTGCGTTTGGGTCAGTGCCCCATGAATGGCTTATTGGAATACATAATTAAGAAATATATATTAAAGTTGATATAGTAACCTTTTTAAAGCATACAATGACGAATTGGAATACTACAATGTACCTCCAAATATCTGGTGAAAACAAAATTGAAACGGAAAATATCTTAATCGAGGCCTATTCCAACGAGACTCATAAGTCTCTCTAGCTATGAACCCCCTATCCCAGCTACTAAATTCCACTGACTCAGATTTTAGCTTCAAAAATATCAATACTATAGTGGCGAATCCTAATCATCTGTTGTATATGGATGATTTTAAATTAATGGCTTCCACTCTAAACCACCTAAGTCAACTAGCTCTGCGCTCAGCTGTTCATTTGGTAATGTTAAGTAGACTAAAACTTATATAGAAAATATTCAGCGAAAAATACGAACACACCTCACAGAGGCACACAAACACTGTCCTCGTAGTGCTGTAGAAATAACGACAATACTGCGGTATTTAGGAGTAAGGATAGTTATGGATATAAGGTGAGCAATTAGACAAACCGATTACTAATTTAAGAACTTATTTTCGGAAGCAAGCTGAGGCATCTTCTTAAACCAACTGTTTAATCACAACACAGCTTAAACTAAGGGAACTACAAAGGCGCGTAAACCACAATTCTAAGGACGAAAAACCTTCTCTTTTATCTCTCTCTCTCTCTCTCTCTCTGCCTCTCTCTCTCTCTCTCTCTCTGCCTCTCTCTCTCTCTCTCTGCCTCTCTCTCTCTCTCTCTCTGCCTCTCTCTCTCTCTCTCTCTGCCTCTCTGCCTCTCTCTCTCTCTCTCTGCTAGCTGTGAAATTACAGTGATAGAATAATAATATTACGTCATCAGCATATATTTAATATATTCAGAAGGAATTTACATCGTAAATGCTAAGAAGAAATTAAGTGTTGCTTAAAACAGTTGTGGGACGACCTTTTTGGTTTTATGATTTGAGGATGTTTTATTGTTGGCGTTGTTTTCTAACTTCTTCTTCTAGTGCCGACTCCACTAATGAAGGTTGGCTATAACCATTGAAAATTCGTCTCTATCTTCTGCTTTTCTTAACGACGTTCTAGACCTTCGGCAAAGAATTAAGGATTTGCATGAAATTTTAGTATGTTATAGTTTACTTAAGAAAACTAAAACTTGATTTTTTAAAAATTGTTTTACCGTGCCGTTTAATTACTATTAAGGGTCAAAGTTAAGTTTTAACATGGCTCTTATGGGAATTTTAAAAAGTTAATAACTTTTGACCCAAATTTACGATTTTAAATTATTTGTGCTTAAATTAAAGGTTTTTTTTGTAAGGAATAACATATTAAAAAATGAGGATTATTTACCGTACCATTTATTTTTAATTTATTTATTATAATTAATCCCGTAATTTATTCCGTAATTTCCGTAATTTATTCCGTAATTTCCGTAATTTATTTTAATTTATTTTTATAAAATATTCAATACTGAAACATATTATTTAAGTATTCTGCTATAAATGCATTGTTACCAACTTTCGCTTGCATATAAGTTTCCCCCCCTTTCCTCTGAGAGGCATACCCCGCAACGAAGGTGTAGAACGTCGTTAAAAGCGTCTGTGTGTTTAACCCGGTCCAATCGCGAATGTTTTTCAGCCAGGATATTTGGCGTCTACCAGGACCTCTTTTTCCTTCGATTTTACCCTTCATAATCAGCTGCAACAATCCCTTCTTATCATTTCTAAGTCTTCTTCTTCTTCTTTTTGTATATACATGATTCTGTCTGTTTTTTAAATGTGCCTCTAGTAAGTTGTCGTTCCATCGTCCCTAGCTGTCCTGACTACCCTCGATGTTTATTTCTTCGTTTGTCGTAACTTCATGTGTTGGTGGTTCAGGGTTTCCTTCTGAATGTGTTTCGCTTTTATTAATTCGTTCATCTCCTTTCTTTGCCCTCTGATCATTCTCCATCCTTTTTTTTGTGTTCCGTATAAGTCGTGTTCTATCTGTTTTGAGAAACTCTGCTAGTGCTCCCTTTTTATTTGTCTCACTAAAGTATTCGTTTCGTTTCTGATTCGTTTGTAGTGGTTGTATGCCTGATGTGTTTGTTTTGTTCTGTATTGTAAAAAGGCTTTCTTCTTTTCTTCACATTTTATCTTCACTTCGTCTCTAAACCACGGGGTTTTTTCTTTAATATGTGAGTATTCGTTACTTTTCTCTCTCCAAGTGATTCTGTTGCAGCGTTGATTATGTTATCTTTGAGTTTTTGCCAGCTTTCATCGATGTTATCGTTTTCTAATATTTTATTCTCAGCAATCTTCTCTGATATTCTTTTCCTTCTTTTCATTTCTAAGTATGTGCCCCAAATATGCTGTCTTTCGCTTTTTAATGGCGGTCAAAAGTTCTCTGTTTCTTCCTATTTTGTGCAATACCATTTCGTTCGTAATATGATCGGTCCATGGTATTTTCAAAAGTCTCCTAAAAAACCGCATCTCAAAAGCTTCCAGTTGTCAGGTTTCTCATTAAGTCAACTTTTTAACTACAGGAGTAAAATGTAATCTGAATTCTGAATGTATTTTAAAAGTAAAGTTATCATTTGAATTGCACCGTCCTAGCTAGGGATGAAAGAAGAATTAAATTTATCACAAAAAATGTAGCAAAAAATAAATTAATAAAAAGAAAATTATATTAAAAAATCAACAACGCCTCTAAGTGTGTATATTTTCATCCTGTGGTCTCCAGGTATCAAACCTGTCGATATCAAATTATAAACACTCTTACCCACATCGTCATTAAATTGTATCATGATACCGATATCTAATCTATTAAAAATAGTGAAAAAAGAAAGGTAAAAACCATTCGCTAAAGCGGTACCTACTTGGGTATTACAATCTGTTGGATTCTGACAATGCGGTTATAGGAAGTTATAGGAGAGGCATTGTTGAAGCGTGTCTCCCGGCCCCAAAAAATGTGAAGTAAGGACAACGGTTCCCTCTTCACCATTGTAGACTATGCTTTTGAACGCGATTAAGATCTTGTAGATGTAGTTGGGATTATGTTTCATTATTAAACATCAACAATATTATAAATATGTAGGTATTACGAAGAGATCTTTACTTCTAGAATGAACATTAGGTAAACGATGTTTAATTTGTCAATAAAACAAGGCAAAAATAACAGGGGAAGTGGAAATTTGTACATCATTAGAACTAACCATGGTACAATAAATTTCCCAGGTATGGCACGTAATGTTCAAAAATCGGTCGCTTTCGCACATGACAGATCCTTCTTCACGCAATATTTGAATGTAGTTTTATAGGAAAGACTTTTTAATTTTTGATATAATTTGGCTAATTTAATTATAGTAATTATAAAGAAACGATAAAGTTGTGTTATTATAATATTTAATAATAAAAAATATTTTGTAGCTAATTTAATTTTGTTGATTTTCGGGTAGTTATTTTAGCGAGGTTTTCAAACAGATATTTTAGAAACTTGTTATTTTGTTAACACAGATATCCATGTAAAGCACTTTTAATTAATATTTGTTTATTATACATACAGGTTGATCAAGTGGTACTCTAGCGTTCGATATTTCAGTTGTTTAAAGATACAAAAAAAAGTAATATCCACATAAAAATGGGTCGCTACAAATTTTAAATGATGTATTTTCAAAAATACAGGGTATCCCACTTCTTAATTTGTTGATGACAGCTCAACTTCTGGGACACAATATTTGAAAGCTCACTCTACTTAACTGTAGCGAAAAAGAATAAAACTAAGTTTTGGGCCCAGAATTTGAACAGCTCGAGATTTTTTGAAGTAACGAACAACAGGAACTAAATGATACTGGTTACGACCACCTGAAATACTAAATACTAATCTTGTCTTGCTATGTTATATACTGGTAATACAGACTGAAATAAAACACCAACCTTAATACATACAAATATATTAATAATAAATATGTTATATATATTACAAGTTACATATAACTCTCTAAACACAATAGCAGTGGTAGTGGTTGTGTAACGGTCAAACAGGACCCAAAAAGCCACTAACATGCAATTAACCACTACACACTGCGCTAAGTAAAGGTATTAGTAAAAAAATCAAAATCAAAAGTCCGTTGGAATAGCAAAAAGGTCTATATAAATGAGCTGGTCAGTGACTCTATATATTATACAAAAAAAACTTCTAGACGTATTCCCTATTTAAAATCCCCGACAAAATTTTACAAGCCGATTCCCTATTAAATTTTAAGATACAATTATTTATGATTATTAAACAAGACCTGATTTTATTTATTTGAACTAACTACTACTTATATTGAACCAAAGAAAAAAACAACGACCGAAAACCCTATCTATTACGAAGAAAATATGTACCTATTGTAGTTTACTTCCTAGTATGCATACGAAAAGTTTACACTGTAGCAAATATATAGTGACCAAAAGTATATAAAAAATAAACAAACTTATCTTATCACAACAATATTTGAATGGGTTTAAAGTCCGTAGGAAATTCCCTTTTGGCACGATAAAATGGTTGGCTGCTGTGGTAAGTAAGTCCTACTATAAGGTCCTGGGTGAAATAGAAATCATGTAATGGTTTTCTTCAACAAAACAGTGAACTCCATGAGGAAACCATAACAGAGATGCTACTAGTTCAACCTGGTACATATCTGTGTAGATTGACGTAAAGTTACGTTACGTGACAAAATGACTATGAGTCTAAATAGGTGACTAAGTGACTATGTCACTATGTAACTAAGTGACGGAATCTAAAATAAAGTTTATTAAATTAGTTATTATGTATTTCAATAACAGTAGCCGTACATATTGAACAGGCCCAAACAAAAGCATCAAATATTAGGTAGGTTAGGTATCCATATGTCCTGTCAAAATTTCTGAAGTTTACTTCAATTCAGACATGACAGGGACGTGCGCATTAGATGGGCGTGACAGAAGGCTGTATAGATACTCGTTAAGACTTTTTATAGTGTTAACTCATAAAAAAAAATATGAAAGAAAAACCTAATGATCGGTATAAAATACATTGGAATTTACGTTTGACACAAAAAAAACTATGGCCTTGACTGAATGTTCCTTTGCAAATGAGAATGAATATCATTATTATACTATGAATTATATATAAACTTATGTGGTAACTTAATCTAACGAAAGATCTAACTACAATGATGCATTGGATTTCACAACGAAGGAACGAGAGATAAATGTACTATGTACTTACTGAAACAAGGCAGGCACGCCGGAATATCCACTTCTATTATGCGAAGAAGTCCAAAGAGATGTTTATTTTTTTGTAGATGGTATTATCTGACGTTTGATTTCCTTATAATTATTTGATTTCCATCTAAAATTTGTTTCAATCCCGTCACCTAAAAATGAGAATAACCTCACTAGGGCGCGTCTGCCCTTCGAGCCGTTTCCTGACCAACTGCCGTTCAATGTTTTTCGAAATCGATTCGTGTCGATCCGATAGAATCATGCTTTCCTCTTGCTTCGCTGCGAAAGTAGGCACCTGGGTGATTCCATAGGCGTCTCCAAAGAATTTCCTAGAGGGGTATTTTTTAATCCAATTTTTAATTAAAGTAATTTAATTAGTAGCGTGATCGTGATCGCTACAACTGAATAGCAGGTATAATAATTAAAAGTACAATAGATTAAAAGTTATTAATGTCTAACTGATCCGAAAATGTAACCACATCATTTAAATACAAATGACTTTGTAATAAGCTTAATATTAAGGTTTTCTAAAATATCTTGATAGGTACATACACTTGGACTTGATGTAATTACTTGTATTAATGGCACCCGATTTGGGCGTCGAAACGTTAATAAAATTATTTTTTTCATTTTAATTGTGGCTTATTTCCCATATAAATAATTAATCATAATTACTTGTAGTCCATGTTGTGAGACCGCTCCCGTATGAAAAATTTTCTGATTTGGTTTCGTTGTGAATTCCTGTTCAAAAATATCTCCTTTAAACAAATCAAAAAGGTGCCGGACGCGCCCCTGCGAGTCGTATTATATGGTGCGTCTCTGTCGCACATGCCGTATCCATATTATACATACTTATGCGAGAAATCCCAACAAATACTTGACATTTATTAAAATTTTCTAATTTATCATTAACATGGTTTTTTATTAATTAATTTGTTTATTTATTTAATTAATTATTGACAATCATATAGTGCGACAGAGACGCACCAAATAGAGAGACGCGATGCGCGACGCCACGTTGCGGCGGCTTAATAGTCGTGTGGACGCGCATAATTAACAAAAAACAAAAATGAGTATTTTCTATATTCTACTTCGCTTATAACTAGAAAACTGTCAACGAAAATTGACAAAATGCCTTTTTCGTTTAAAATCATCCCAAAAACCTAAAAAATATTATACGGAGCAAAAAAGGTAACCATTTGAATTTGTTTAAAAAAATTGTTAAAACAATTGCTGCCAAAAATTTCGCCCGAAGCCCTTCTGATTTGTTTAAAGGGGGCATTTTTTGTACAGGAATCCGCAAAGAAATCGAATCAGAAATTTTTTCTTACTGGAACTGCATCACAACATGGACTATTGGAAAAAGATATGATCAAATCAACTCAAATGCGAATCATTTTTACGTTTTCCCTCCACAACGTCTTTTTTTTGTTATGTAATGGGTAATTCTTTCAGACAACAGACTCCGTAGGGTTTAATTAAAATAAAAATATATATTATCTTTATCCCAATACAAACTAAAAACAGAATAACAAAATAATAAAATGGTATTCTATTCTTCTCTCCGGTTCCAAGGAAGTCCCTTTGGATATCTGTAAAGGCAAACAAAATTGATATTAAAATACGGTGACAATGTTAGTACATTGTATGTTCTAAAATATCAAAATGTCTGGGTAATTGCGTCGGTCAAGGCTATTAAACTCGCAAAGAAAATGTTAGTACATATCGACAAGAAGTTGGAAGCATTTGTCGCAAGCGATTCATTAATTCTTAATCATGTTATTATAAATATAGTATATCTACACACATATACAGGGTGTAACAAAAATACAGGTCATAAATTTAATCACATATTCTGGGACTAAAAATAATTCGATTGAACCTAACTTACCTTAGTACAAATGTGCACATAAAAAAAAGTTACAGCCCTTTGAAGTTACAAAATGAAAATCAATTTTTTTCAATATATCGAAAACTATTAGAGATTTTTTATTGAAAATAGACATGTGGCATTCTTATGGCAGTAGCATCTTAAGAAAAAATTATAGTGAAATTTAGACACCCCATAAAAATTTTACGCGGGTTTTGTTCCTTTAAACCCCCCAAACTTTTGTGTACGTTCCAATTAAATTCTTATTGTGGTACCATTCGTTAAACACAATGTTTTTAAGACTTTTTTGCCTCCCAGTACTTTTTCGAAAAGTCAGTTTTTATCGAGATATTTTGAATATATGTCAAATCCACCACATATTTGTATATGGTTAAGTACGATTATGGAGACTTGGTAATAATGTGAAAATTTATTTATATTTACATTTTTAGGTATATTTTGAACCATATTAGAAAATAAGCCACATCTCGATAAAAGGTGCCTTCTCGAAAAAATACAAAGAGGCAAAAAAGTTTTAAAAACACTGTGTTAACTAATGGTACCGCAGTAATATTTTAATTGGAACGTACACAAACATTTGGGGGGTTTAAAAGAACAAAACCCCCATAAAAATTTTATGTAAACATATTAAAAAATAAGCCTTAACTCGATAAAAACTGCCTTATCGAAAAAATATTAAGAGGCAAAAAAGTTTTAAGAATATTTAGTTTAACTAATGGTACCACAAAAATAATTTAATTGAGACGTACACAAAAGTTTGGGGGGCTTTAAGGGAACAAAACCCCATAAAATTTATATGGGATGCACTAATTTCACTATAATTTTTATTTAAGATGTTCCTGCCATAAAAATGCCACATGTCCATTTTCAATAAAAAATCTCCAATAGTTTTCGATATATTTGAAAAAATCGATTTTCATTTTGTAAATTCAAAGGGCTGTAACTTTTTTCTGTGCATATTTGTACTAAGGTAAGTTAGGTTCATTCGAACTATTTTTGATCCCAGAATATGTGATTTAATTTATGACCTGTATTTTTGTTACACCCTCTATTGACAAATCCTTAAGATGAAGTTGGAAGCAATCGTTCATTACACGATTACAAATGTCCCTTAAGCTACAGTATCCATTTCATAAGGGAGGTATTATGACTTACCACTTATTTTTTTGCTATTTTTTTTTTGGCAAATTTTGCGAATTTATTATGCAAATTTAAAATTTATTGCTTTAGCCCCTTCAGAGAAACAATGTTTACGGTAGCTTAAGTATTAAGCTCTCATATTTTACTATTTTAGGTACGAAAGTAGATAAAGGGTCGCTTCCGGCGGCATATTTTATTGCTAATTAATTTCTAAAAGATGGAATATACAAGAATTTACAAACTCATCCCCTCTAACCCCTACCGTTATTTTCATCCCCTGGATTTCACAAAAAGTGAAAGTAGCCAGTTTAAAGACCTAAAACCAAGTGGTATCTTTTTTGCTAATTAATTGCTGCAGATCTACACCAAAAATGAATTTTTTGCTTCATCCCCTAACGAGCAACAATGGTTACTGCGGTTTAATACAACAGTACCCAACATTCATATTTCAGGAAGGAAAGTAGATAGAGGGTCGCTTCCGGCAGCATATTTTTGTTGCTAATTAATTGCTGAAAGGTGGGGCATACAAGAATTTACCCTCCAATCCCTACCGTTAGTTTCATTTCCTGGATTTCACAAAAAGTGAAAATAACCAATTTAAAGACCTAATAAAACCGAGTGAGTATTTTTTGCTAATTAATTGCTGCAGGTCTACGCCAAAAATGAATTTTTTGCTTCATGTCCTAACGAGAAACAATGGCTACTGCGGTTTAATACTTAGCTACAGTAGCCACACTCATATATCAACAACGAATGTAGGGATAAGTTCGCTACCGGCAGCACAATTTTTGCTAAATAATTTCTGAAATATTGGGCATGCAAGAATATCAAAACATAAGCTGTCGAACACCTACCGATGTTTTTAATCCCTGCATATTTTTTCTAAATAGTATACATAAGTTAACCGATTCTTTATCAACAACTGAAGTATTCTCAGGCAGTTCGTTGCCTAGCTGCTTTAGAACAATGCAGCAAATAAAAAATCTCGATTCAGACTGGATAGATGTGGATGAAATTTTAGCATGACGCAGCTCAGTGACTGTAGATTACAAGAAAATTACAGAGAAGCTACGAAACTCTCCTATAAGACTTTAGACTTAGTGAGTAAGATCTGAAAGTTGCACTTTTTTTATTATTGTTTCTATTCTAAATTTAGACCAGTGCAGATAGCTCTAAAATGGACCAAAAAAATAAAAAATTAATAGCAGGATGAGACCAACTCCAAATGAAAGTACACATATTAGATAACATGTGGAACATTTTTCACCAAATCTGGATGAGGGGATTGGGGGAGCGTTTTTAGGGGTGAAAACGGTTAATTACGATTTGCGGCAAAACGGCACATCCTATCGAAAAAAGTTAATTTGCAAAGCTGTAGGCAATAAAAAGATCTATAACTTTTGTAAATAAATAGGCATATTCAGTACAATTCATAGATCATTCAAGAAAAAATTCAAGGAAAAATATTGAAAAATAGGCCAACGCGGTGGCAAATTTTTAAAGACACCTCAAAAAACAATGAATTTTGTGGTGGACATCAGAACTCATCATTGGATCATGGTAAACAAAAAATTCAAAAAGATTTTATTAGCTTATGAGTTTTTCGAGGTAACGCTCTTGAGTTTTTTAGTTTTATCGACTTTTGACTTTTTGATATCACTCAGAAATTAAAACAACGATTTTTTTGCAAAAAAGGTGAAAATCAACATATTTATTATTGTTTAACAAAAAATAAGCATAAAACAAAAAATATCTCGAGAGTGTTACCTCAAGGAAGGCCTAAAGAAAATATATACAAAATTCCAGGTGGGACTGGGACGGTAAAGTAGTTTTTGAGTTACAATGTCTACAGCATTTGAAAAAAGCAGTTTTGAGGAAAACGTGTTTAAAGTATTGTAAATTTTTATTTTCAATTTCTCTGTCAAATCGTAAAATCACGCACACCGGAATGTCTTTTCGAATTGCGGAGTAATAAGAACATGAGAACAGCTTGGGGCATGAGAGGAGAGCTAAGCGCGTATTAGACGGCCGTCAATGGTGAGTGCGAAAGAGATGCACCATTCCGGCCGTACATGCGTCCAATGGTGCATCTCCCTCGCACTTACATTGCCGGCCGCCTCAATACGCGCTTAGCGCTCATTGTTAGTAATCAAAAATAACAGCTTAGTAATAAAAAAATGACAAAAATTTCTTCAGGATTTTGTAGGGGGGCTTAAACTTTGATTTAGTCATTTTATGACTTTCATAATAATAATAATTGTTAACCGAGTTATTAAGCTTTGATAATGGCCATTTTCGCGTTTTTCAAATTTTAAATCGCGTAAACTTGACAACAATCAGTTTTAGAGAAAAATCACAAGAGACCTTTTTTGCTCAGAATGACCCAAAGAATCTAAGAAAAATTTGTCTGAGGTGAAAAATTTGATTTCTTGAATTTGTTAAAAAAAAATTTTAAACAATTTTCAGACCGCGATACCTCCTGACACCCTGTGGAGTTGTTATAAGGACCTCTTTTTGAGCAAGTTTGTGCAAAAAAACGAATCGGAATAATTTTCCTAACGGGAGCGAGCATAAAGCCTGGACTAACGGGGGGCGAGCATACAGCCTGGACTAAAGGGTGGCGTTATAAAAAGAACACAATAACTATTTAATTAATTAAAATTAAAATAGTTTGGTTCTAATTAAAAAAATAAACCAAAGTCATTTCTAAAATAATTTTGTTTCTTGAACTTTTGTCAATCTTGTGCCAATGTTGTACCATTAACACTCTTAAAAATCCGCCGTTGCAAGTCATATCTATTCAGAGATTGATGATACTGAAAACTGATTCTGTATCAGAAATTTTATCATATCAAAGAACCATTATCTGATTTTCTTTGTTCATATAAAAGAAGTAATTTTTATTATTTGAACTTTGAATGGTATTTTGAATGTTCTTTTTCAGTTCTATTTCCTGATAGCGTTATTTCAGTTTTTATTCTCTTCCAGTTATACAATACAAAAATTTGCTTTTCATAAAAAATATATAATATTTGATCAATACTATCTTTCATATTTCTAACTTTCCTATATTCTATTGATTCCTGGCATGAATGGCAACAAGAAGGAAAGTTTCATTGTCATCCGTAGACATCCTAATATGTTTTAACTCCGTTTAAACTAGAGATCTATTCATTAAGACCGCGACCGTCCCGAAGTAAGATGAAATAAAGTAAAATTGACTCTGGTGAGATAAGATGCAAAAGTATGTACAGTATACTGCTTAAAAAAAGTTTATGTATGTAAAGTTGGAATAATTAGTTTTACGTTTTTTTTTCTTTTGGCACCTTGAGATTTATTCATTCCATAATCTGTGTCCCAATTTCAAGCTGAGATTTATTTTTCAATTTTATTTGACATTATTCAAATGCTTTTGTTTATAATCTGAAGCATATTGCATTTTTTCGTGGTCTTTCTAACCTCCACCATCTACCTGGTCTTATCATCATCAGGTACTGCAACCCTAGTTAATTATTGACCTTCCCTTGTCCCTGTCCATTGGTAAACATTGCCAATTTTCCGCACCAATTTTTCTCCCAACCTCTTCCGCATCATCATTTCACCTCAGTGTTACGCTTTCCCCACTTTATGCACTACGTTACTTACAACTTTACACACAAGCTGAGTATAATAGGGTCAGTTTGGGAGATTTTCATTTGCTTTTTACAGGTTGCCTGCTCATTCGAGTCTTCCTATTTTTATAAAGGTCATATGGGAATATAACATGAAAAATATTAAGTATTTTTTGGATTTGAAAAACAAAAAATCTACTGGGTACTATTTGAAATAACAAAATTCATTCATCATCATTCTCTTTGCCTTATCCCTATGCGGGGTCGGCTTCCCTAATTGCATTTCTCCACCCAATTCTGTCTTGGGTCATATCAATGTTAATCCCCTTTACCAACATATCCTGCCTTATCGCCTCCCCCCAGGTCTTCTTTGGTCTTCCTCTCCTACTCCTTCCAGGAATCTGCACTTCAGCTATTCTTCGTATTGGGTGATTAACGTCTCGACGTTGAACATGACCAAACCATCTTAACCTATGCTCTCTCATTTTGGCATCAATTGGTGCCACACCTAGACTTCCTCTAATATACTCATTTCTAATTTTATCCTTCTTTGTCACTCCACTCATCCATCTAAGCATTCTCATTTCCGCCACATGCATTCGTTGTTCCTCTTTCTTTTTCACTGCCCAACATTCAGTTCCGTACATCATAGCCGGTCTTATGGCTGTTTTATAGAATTTTCCCTTCAGCTTCATTGGAATTTTTCTGTCACACAACACACCACTCGCTTCTTTCCACTTCATCCATCCAGCCCTAATTCTACTGCATGCATCTCCATCTATTTCTCCACTAATCTGTAATACCGATCCTAGGTACTTAAAACTATTGCTTTTCACAATCATTTCACCATCCAAAGATACCATTTTATTTGTAGTAGCTCCATCTTTAAATGAACATTCCAAATACTCTGTTTTTGTCCTACTAAGTTTTAAACCTTTTTCCTCCAGAGCATGTCTCCACTGTTCCAGTTTTTGTTCTAAGTCTCTTTCACTATTTCCTACTAACACGACATCATCAGCATACATTAAGCACCATGGAATGTTACCCTGTAGTTTCGCTGTTATCTGGTCCAAAACTAATGAGAATAAATACGGACTAAGCACCGAGCCTTGGTGCAATCCTACTTTCACATGAAATTTATCAGTCTCTCCCACACCTGTCCTAACACTAGTCGTAACTCCCTCATACATATCCCTCACAATCTTTACATATTCACCAGGGACTCCTTTCGTATTGAGTGCCCACCACAGAATCTCTCGAGGAACTCTATCATATGCTTTCTCAAGATCAATGAATACCATATGAGCGCTTGTTTCTTTACTCCTGTATTTTTCCATCAACTGCCTTATAATGAAAATTGCATCTGTTGTTGATCTACCCTGCATAAAGCCAAATTGATTCTCGGATATTTCGGTCTCTTCACGTATCCGTCTGTCAATTACTCTTTCCCATATTTTCATGGTGTGGCTAAGCAGTTTTATAGCCCTGTAGTTTGTACATTGTTGTATATCTCCCTTGTTTTTGTAAACAGGTACCAGTATACTGCTTCTCCATTCGTCTGGCATTTGTCCGACTTCCATAATTCTATTAAATAGACCTGCTAGCCATCTTGTTCCTGTCTCTCCCAATGCTCTCCATACTTCCCCAGGAATATCATCTGGTCCTACCGCTTTTCCTTTCTTTATTTTTTGAAGCGCTTGAGCCACTTCCTCGTTGGTTATTTTGGTGACCATTGCTGCTACTGTCTCCGTTGACTCTACAGGCTGTCTGTCAAATTCTTCATTTAATAAGCTGTCAAAGTACTTTCTCCATCTCTTTTTGACTTCCCTTTCGTGAACTAGTATTTTATTATTTTCATCTCGGATACATCTAATCTGATTAAAATCTTTTGCTTTCTTTGCTCTCTGTTTGGCTATTTTATATATCTTCGTTTCGCCTTCCCTGGTATCAAGTTGATCGTATAGGTTTGAATACGCTTCTACTTTGGCTTTTGCTACTGCTACTTTCGCTTCCTTTTTCGCCACCATATAGGTTTGAAGATCTGTGTCGGATCTGGTTTCTTGCCACTTTTTATATAATTTTCTCTTCTCTTTTATTTTTCCTTGTACTTCGTTTGACCACCACCAAGTCTCTTTATCCTCGAACTTTTTTCCTGACGTTTTCCCAAGTATTTCAATAGCAGTCTCTCTAATACTACTGGCCATTTTTCTCCAAATTGTATTAGGGCTTCCTTTCATGTTCCAACATATTTTTTCTACTATTCTTCTCCTGAATAGACCTTCTTTCTCATCTTTCAGCAGCCACCACTTGATTTTTTGTGGTCCTCTCCGATGTTTTTGTTTAGTTTCGCTTTTTACTTCGATGTCCAGAACAAGCAGCTTATGTTGTTGGCTTACTGTCTCACTCACTATTACCTTGCAGTCCTTGCATTCACGTATGTCTTCTTTCCTTATCATGAAGTAGTCTATTTGGGATTGATGTTGTCCACTTTTGTAGGTAATAAGTTGAGTTTCTCTCTTTTTAAAGAATGTGTTAACAATCACCATATCCAATGCTGTTGCTAATTCAAGCATGTCATCTCCAGCTTCATTTCTAGTTCCAAAGCCTAATCCCCCATGTATTGTTTCATATCCTGTCTTGGTTTGGCCCACATGTGCATTGAAATCACCTCCTATTATAACCTTCTCTTCTGCTGGAATATCACTCAGTACGTCTCCTAATTGATCATAGAAAGCTCTTCTTTCATTCTCACCCAGACCTGTTTGGGGAGCATACACACACACAACATTCAATACCTCTTTATCAATTACAAATTTCACTGACATCATTCTATCACTCGTTCTTACAACTTCTACTACGTTATCTTTCATTTCACTATCAGCAATTATACCAACTCCATTTCTAGTGTTACTACTCCCTACATCCCACAATTTGTATCCTTCACCTAGTTCTTTCGCCCTTTGTCCTTTCCACCTAGTTTCTTGAATACAAGCAATTTGGACTCTTCTTCGTTTGAGCGCATCCACTAACTCCAGACTCTTACCTGTAAGACTACCAAGATTCCAAGACCCTATCCTGATTTTTCTAACCTGTAATGGTGTTCCCCCTGAGATAGTCCTCACCCGGAGATCCGAACGGAGGCTCATTTTACTTCCGGAACATTTTACCTCAGGAGATGCCATCATTTCAGTATAAGTTTTTATTGCGTTTGGAGAAGGTCTTTTCATTATTATGGCCTGAAAAGATTTTTGGATATTTGATGCCTGAATGCCTTTTCTATCAGCACCATACCCTGCCCTGCACGTTTAGCCAATACACCACCAATGCAACCAAAGTGCAGTATTACCCCACACCCGCCTGCATTTTTCTGTATAGGCCAGGATCCCTACTGTAAGGACTGCCCTATAAGCCAATGTATTGTTGCCCGTATCCCGCCGCTAGGAGGCACGTACTTTGGTTATTTCGGGATACAAATAACAAAATAACAAATAACAAAATTCATTCTGTTTCCAAAAAAACCGAAAATTTTACAAACATGTAGATACTATCATAAGATCGGCCGTAATACAAAACCCTCACAAACCTCCCACACATACTCGTACATATCCAGCCTCGGGGGACGTGTGTGTTCCAATGAAAAATGGAACAGTGGGAATCATATGTCCGAAGATCAAACCGATCACATTCCGTAATGGAGTAGTACCTATCTGACCCTCAAGCTATACCACCTCCTTCCCCATCGCAGGGCTTAGCGAATGGGGATGCTTTGTACTGAACGTTACTTTGGATGCCCGGGAAATTTTTTTCCCTATTAGTGACTGAATTTATTTATTACTTTGTTTTGGACTTGTTTCCTAAGAATGTGTGTTCCGAGCAGCGAGGCACTATATTATCGCACAAGTCATTGTCGAGAGAATCTAAGCGTCCTTATACTTAAAGCTTTATTTACACTTGGCATGTTTACTGACTGAAAGTACTTGCGGCAACTAAGGTTGCCATGTGTAAACAACAGGAAAGTACACTTGCTAGCGCTTTCCTGTTGTTTACACATGGCAAGTTTAGTGGCCGCAAGTACTTTCAGCGAGTAAACTTGGGAAATGTGAATAAAGCTTTAAACTCTGTATATTCTGCGGCAGTTATGATACAAGCAATTAAGGCCAAACCATCAGAGTATACTATAATTTGCCTTAATTTATTAAATATTACTATATCCCTTATACCACCACCCTCTAACAATCTTCTTGCCTTGGAAAAAAGAGTTTTCTTTATTTGTATATTAGAGAAGATGTTCCATTTGTCTGTTTTATCGCATTCGAAATATTTGTTGTACTTAGCGAGAGTGTTGTAAAATATTTTAACTACGAGTATTTATCCAATGTAAACATTTAAATAATGTTCGCAAATTAACTGCAATGTATATTTGATAAAATAAAATGTTTCTTATTCTGCTTGTTATTTTAGATTTAGAACAATCAGCCGTGTGATGGATGACCGAAGTTATCGTTAACGTAAAGTTATCCTGTAGTTAAGGTATAATCCTCGAATTGGTGTGATGTATCATATTTTTAACTTAACTACTTGCGTTATTTTTTGACAGTTCTTGAGTTATCTGATATATCAACTGTCACTTTATAACGCGACGTTAAACCTCAAGTTGTGAGATAACTCTGTAATTATGTAAGGTTAGGTTCATCTTTTGACTTGTTTTTAGACAGAAGTCAAGTGAATTTAGAAGCTAATAATTTAATAATTAAGAATAGAAGGGTAATACAATTTTAAAAATTATACAAAAATCTAATCGAGAGATATAAGTTGAAATTTTATTTTAAGTACCTACTGAGCTTTCTATCCAGAGTTACCAGATGATATTTTATAAATCCCCCACTTAGAAACTGAAATTTCCTCAAATTGAAGCTCAAATACCCAAAATTTAAATTTTTGCCGCATTTTAATAAATTAGTAGTCAAATGAAGAGAACAGTAAACCGACATTATACTACTTATCAACGAGGGCCCTGGAAATAATTTATAGTTCCTATCGTCTTCGATTATATGGGAGTATAATATACAGTTCTATGTACATTCGCAAATTTAATTTACCATGACCCCTTAAAATCCTCCATAATTTTCCGGCCCCAAAAAAACCCACTACAATTTCTGCTTAGAAAAATTTCAATAGACGCTTTCAAATTACCCCAAAATTGTGGGAAAATACACCAATCTGGCAACCCTGTTTCTATCTACCGTTTGAAACACCACCGAACCTAAATAGCTGTTTGCTGTTCGGTCAACGACGGGTTTTACTTTTACGGTCATCTACCCATCTTGTAGCATGTTCCGAACAATCTCTCGCTCTCACTCCAACTTGTACTATTTCTACATAAGATTATCTTTGTTACTTCAAGCTTTGTTTCTCAAATGTGATTTCTAATATAACGTTGAAGAAATAACTATCTCATAACGGTGACGCATAAATCACACCGAGTTTTACCAAAATAGTTATGGGATCGTTATTCCTGAGAGTTATCTTAACTTTAACTCAAACGTTAAAGATAACTTCGGTCATCCATCACACGGCTGAAGTATTTTAAGCATTTAAGACTGCATAATTTTGTCATCTGTTGCCTCCTGTATAGCAGTTATTCTATACCTTGTCGTTGTTGTAACGTGTCGTTGTTTAACATCGATGTCAATAACATCGATGTCAAACATCGATGTCAACGTTTTAGAAGAGCATTGTGTGTGAAAAAAGTAGTACTACTCGGCTACCACATGAATATTAGAGTAGTGATAGACCAACACGGTAGAGAGAGAACGTTGACCTCCCGGTGGTGGCGGCTCAGTTCATAGCTTTGTCCTTACCACTTTACATTATTCGTAGTCGTAAGCCGTTCGTAGAGATTATCAGAAGCTGTAAGATGATATTAGACAGAACCTATGATCGCTTGATTGTTATCACACGAAGTCGGTGGCGAATAGTGTTTTTATTCAGAAGCTTTTGAGTTATAAAAATGTATAATTTATATTCAAAACTGAAATTTAATTTTTTTTATACCTAACTTTTGAGAAAAAACTGACTTTCCATTCTTCTCTCTTATACCCTGTTTAAAAAAGCTCAGTCTACTTCGTTTTTCTAGGATCTCCTATGTCGACCTTTCTTTGGTCTCTTGTTCCTATTCTATTCTCTTGTTCCTATTCTGGTCTCTGCTCTGGCTCTTACTACTGCTTCTTTTCTTTATTATCCAATTTCCGGTACAAACGATGTATAATGACAGAAATCTCTCAGAATACTTCGGTCTAACGTTAGTACAAACAAGCATTCAAGCAATCCACCAAGCAAGTGGAAATTTAAAATTTCAAAATGACACCGGGAATCGATAGAGAATTGAATTTTATGAAGAAAATGTAGGATAACATTTTTTACTAAACTTAATAATTTCAGAGTTATTTGCGATTGAAAATTCCAAAAAAAAAACACGTTTTTCAGTAGTTCTTCGCGAATAACTCGAAAGTTACACATTTTCAGGAAAAAAATCATCCCTATTAAAATCGAAGCTTATAAAAAAACAAAGAAACTAATCAGTTTTAATTAAATTTTTTAGATAATATTAAGCAACTTATGAGTCATTGAAAACGAATTTTTTGTTTTTCGTAAATTTATGCAAAGATTGAGCTCAAATAACGGAAAAATGATTAATTTTTCATAGAAAATGTTAATAAACATTTTTTATAAGTATAACATAAGTACTTTTTTAGACCTTCAAAATAAGCTTTGACAAAGCCTCTAGCTAGAATAACAATTAAGCAAGTTATGACGAAAATTAATCAAATACCTCGAATAAAAGAAAAAAATGACGGTAAAATGTATGCCATGTGCGGCAAAATTAATATTAATCGTAGCACATGTAAAATTAACTTTATTTATGTTCCGACCACACGTTCCAAAAGTTTGAATCATTTAGAACAATTACATTTTAAAAAAACTTGTTTTAAGTAAATTTTTTTTTCAATCTTTCAAAAAATACGTTATTTTTTCAAAATATCTCAAAAAATATTTAATTTATGAAAAAAAGTGTTCTGGCCAAAAATTTAGCTTTTCTTTACTGAAAATTTTGCTTTTTTATAACTCACGTAGCTTATAAATTAAGCGAGATATAAGCGTTTAAAGTATTGATTTCAATGCAAAGGGAGCGTCTTTTTAGCCCTTTAACATTAAAAGTCTCTGAACAAAAGGGTCTAGAAAGATTGCAACTCTCATGATCTTATAGCTTATGAAATTCCCTACAAAATGATGTGCAAATGAATGCAAAGAGCTTAAAGGAAGCCGAGTTATTGATAAAAGACCAAACACATTTTTCTAGAGATAATGTTTAAAAATTACGGAGCGTCTAAATTTTGAGGTTTTTGGAGTATTTATTTTTTTATACATGCAGTGTTTGCTTTGTATTTACATATTGGGCAACAAAACTCAATTTTGCTGATTGGGGATGGACAAAAGTGAATGGAACCTTGGTACCAAACAAAATTACGGATATTCCTGCACCAGAAGAACTACTTAAAATGATATTTTGCAATTGCAAAAAAGGATGTGGCTCAACTTGTGGGTGTCGCTAACGTGGAATATATGGCAATAAATTTTGCGGTTCTTGCTCTGGTGATAGCTGCCAAAATTGTCCTCCTGTCGACCAAGAAGAAAAGGAAGTTGATGAAGAAGAAATAGACGAATTTGGAAGTTGAAATTAAATTATTGATATATACTTTAAAAATAATATTAATTTTATACTTAATTTAATGTTGTAAAATAAAAATTTTTCATTATCATCAAAATGTGAAGTTTAAAAAGTCTAATTTTCCTCAAACGTATATTTTTATGGGATACAAATTTTATAAATATATCATTATATCATAAGCAACAATTAAATTTCATTTTCTTAACGAATTCAATTACTTTAAGCTTTCAAAAAAATTTTTTTTTCAAATTTTTATGAGAAGGGGTAGTTTTTAGAGGTTGAATCAACTTGTATATATCAGGTTTTTTATTTTTAAATAATATATATTTTTTCTTATTAAGATTGAAAATAAAATGATTTCATAATCTCAGCCATTTTTTTAATTAATAACTGTTTGAGGGGTAGTTTTTAAGGGTAGTTACATATAAAAAATATCGAACTATTAGTTACATTGTAAAAAAAACAACAAAACTTTAACAGGTTTAAACATATTGATGTCTACAACTGCTTCCATTTATTAATTTTCAATTTTTTCCCAAGTTTCATTCTTAGGGTTGGTTTTTGGTGGTTGCATTATTAAAAGAATTAAGTGTCAGATTTCTTGTACTTGAAAGAAAAAAATTCTCCTATTACGATCCAAAATAAAAAAAAATCATGTTTCTTGACCATATTTTTTAAATAATCTTTGTATGACGGGTTGTTTTTAAGGGCTGGTGAACTGTAAAATCTCAATATATTAATGTCATGATTCAAAGCAATCAACATTTAACATATTTAAACATACTTATGGCCCATTACCGCTTTAATTCATTAGTTTTCAATTTATTGGACTAAGGGGTAGTTTTCACCCCTTAAAAATAAAAAGCATACTTTGCGACCAAGTCAGGTTTGAAGAGGAGGGTAAAATGAACTTAATTTCAAATTTTCAAAAAGATCGATGAAGGCAATTAGAATTGCGAGGTTTGGATCCATTTTAAGCTTGAATGATTGTACTACGTCTAACAAATTGGAAGCCTTCGAAATGTGGCTTTATCGCTGTATCCTAAAGATACCATGGACAGCGAAAGTCACAAATGTAGATGCCCTTAAAAGAATCAACCAAGAACGCCAACTTTTCGAAACCATCAAGAAAGGGAAGACGGCTTATCTGGGTCACATTATGCGAAACTAAAAATACCAGTTCCTTCAACTTATAATCGAGGGTAAAATTGAAGGCAAGAGAGGAATAGGACACAAGAAAATGTCCTGGCTCAGAAACATAAGGCAATGGACAGGGATTAACGACATTCGGACTTAATGGAAAATGTGATTGCTAACATCCATTAGTGGATTTGCATCTGAAGAAGAAGAACGTTTTATATATTTTTATATCAGTTTTGCTTCACTTGTCGAATTTCTTTTTTTCTGTTCTCTATTTTAATCTCTTCTTCTGATGATGTTTTTTAGTAATTGTAAACGCTTGGTACTTGAATTTAGTTTTCGCTCTAATATTACGTTGTTCATCATCGGTGAACCTTCCATCTTCTCTTCTTGTGTTTCGAGTTTCGAGCTAATGTATTAATAACAAAGTTAATCTCAAGTCAGTTAAAATTATTTCTAATTGTCTTCTGGCTAAGGTCTAGGTTACACGAACTTCAAAACAATGCCGGTTCTAGTATACAGGGTGTTTGGTAAAGAATGGACCATAGCTTAATCTAAGATTCCTGAGGTTAAAATAGGTCGATTTAAGCTAACTTACCAGCACAAAAGTTGATAATAACCGAAATACAGGGTGTCAAAGTTAAATTTTTATTTTATTTATTTTTGAATATTTCCTGAGAGGCATGGGACAACAACACGAAATTTGGTAAGTCTGGTACTGTACACCCTACTAAATTATGTTAAAGAAACGTTTCTGGCTATTACCAGAGGCGTACGACGGGGAACGTGAATGGTTGACCCTTCCCAAATTCTACGCCACTGGCGGAATTTCTATTTTAGTGCAATTTTTTGATTCTCCAATACTTTCTATGTAAATAACATACTCTTCATTCGTAACGATAAAGCCATTAGTTTACGAGATATTTGAAGCTAAAAACGAAGGAGCATAATACATTAATCAAAATAAGTGTGCCTTTTCAATATCTCGAAAACTAATGACTTTATCGTTACGAATAAAGAGTATATTATTTGAATAGAAAGTAATGGAGAATCTAAAAATTATGCTAAAATAGCAGTTTCATCAGTGGCGTAGAATTTGGGAAGGGTCAACCATTCACTTTCCCCTGTCGCTTGGTACTTGAATTTAGTTTTCGCTCTAATATTACGTTGTTTATCATCGGTGAACCGTCCATCTTCTCTTCTTGTGTTTCGAGTTTCGAGCTAATGTATTAATAACAAAGTTAATCTCAAGTCAGTTAAAATTATTTCTAATTGTCTTCTGGCTAAGGTCTAGGTTACACGAACTTCAAAACAATCCCGGTTCTAGTATACAGGGTGTTTGGTAAAGAATGGACCATAGCTTAATCTAAGATTCCTGAGGTTAAAATAGGTCGATTTAAGCTAACTTACCTTAGCACAAAAGTTGATAATAACCGAAATACAGGGTGTCAAAGTTAAATTTTTATTTTATTTATTTTTAGGCATGGGACAACAACACGAAATTTGGTAAGTCTGGTACTGTACATCCTACTAAATTGTGTTAAACAAACGTTTCTGGCTACTACCAGAGACGCACGACGAGGAACGTGAATGGTTGACCCTTTCCAAATTCTACGCCACTGGCGGAATTTCTATTTTAGTGCAATTTTTTGATTCTGCAATACTTTCTATGTAAATAACGTACTCTTCATTTGTAACGATAAAGCCATTAGTTTACGAGATATTGAAAAGCTAAAAACGAAGGAGCATAATACATTAATCAAAATAAGTGTGCCTTTTCATTTTTAACTTCAAATATTTCGAAAACTAATGACTTTATCGTTACGAATCAAGAGTATATTATTTGCATAGAAAGTATTGGAGAATCTAAAAATCATGCTAAAATAGCAGTTTCATCAGTGGCGTAGAATTTGGGAAGGGTAAACCATTCACTTTCCCCTGTCGTACGCCTCTGGTATTAACCAAAAACGATTATTTAACATAGTTTAGTAGGGTGTACAGTAGATACACTTTCTGCAAAGTATCATAAGGATATGTCAAATAGTTTTATAGTACCGGGCACACATAGTTCTTAAAGTTTTAAATAAAGAATAAATTATTTTAAAAAAAAGAATACTTTAAAATAATTTGACATATCCGTGTCATACTTGGCAGAAAGTGTAGGCACTGTACACCCTACTAAATTATGTTAAATAATCTTTTCTGGCTACTACCAGAGGCGTACGTCAGGGGAAAGTGAATGGTTTACCCTTCCCAAATTCTACGCCACTGATGAAACTGTTATTTTAGCATAATTTTTAGATTCTCCAATGCTTTCTATTCAAATAATATACTCTTTATTCGTAACGATAAAGTCATTAGTTTTCGAGATATTGAAAAGGCACATTATTTTGATTAATGTATTATGCTCCTTCGTTTTTAGCTTCAAATATCTCGGAAACTAATGGCTTTACCGTTACGAATGAAGAGTATGTTATTTACATAGAAAGTATTGGAGAATCAAAAAATTGCACTAAAATAGAAATTCCGCCAGTGGCGTAGAATTTGGGAAGGGTCAACAATTCACGTTCCCTCGTCGTACGCCTCTGGTAGTAGCCAGAACCGAATGTTTAACATAATTTAGTAGGGTGTACAGTACCAGCACCACTTACCAAATTTCGTGTTGTTGTCCCATGAATGTCAGGAAATATTCAAAAATAAATAAAATAAAAGTTTAACTTTGAACCCTGTATTTCGGTTATTATCAACTTTCGTACTAAGGTAAGTTAACTTAAATCGACCTATTTTAACCTCAGCAATCTGAGGTTAAGCTATGGCCCATTATTTACCAAACACCCTGTATAAGGTACCCGCCTACAAACCTAGCACAAGTGCCATTAGGCTTTTAAAATTAGTATTTTGTATAACAAAAAGTTCAGGTCTGTTATCTCTGGCCCTGCTGTTATCAAATCAAACATTTCTTCCTGAAACTCCGTGTTACATTGGCTTCTGTTTAAACAGATGAATCAGTCTCGCCTCACATAATAATGCTAGCAATAATTTCTACTTTTAGTGAATCGGTTTAATATGTTGGTTATCTAATTTAATTTAATTTTTACGCTGCCGAGGTAAATTATTATTTAATAAAATGTTAGTTGTATCGCATTGTCTTGTGTTTATTTGTGTCAATTGATAATAGTATTTACACAATAATTATTTATAATATTGGTAAAAACTTCTTTCATTGATTTCCTAATACATTGACAGGGCAGATAAATCGACGAGGAATAATGAATGTTAATTGTACTTTATCGAAAACAAGAAATATTAATTTCTGCCATAAATGTATAAAGATGTAATTCGACCAAGTGCAACAATTTCATGAGTGAAAAACGCACTTATGCAAAGGTTGCCCACAATATTTTTTACAGTCTTATGCAAATTATGAAAGTTAAAATAAATATTTCTAATTTGTTACTTACTTAAAAACCTTTAAAAAATTACAACTACTGACCAAATTAGGTTCAATATCTAGTTAAATGAAAATTGTTTTTTTTTTCTTTGATTCTGGCCTTGGTTTAGAACTAGAACCTTTAGCCACGTAATTGTATATCTTATCACTAACTCAGGTGTAATGTGTAGTGTGTGTGTTGAGTAAGTGTCTTGTTACTTTGCAAAGTCGACGTCACTGTCTTTGCAAAGAGACGCTAATTGTATCCGAACGTCTGCGGTCCCTCCGGTGAGTACCGATCCCACAAGAACAGAAACTATTTTCATTTATTAATTTATAAAATGAAAATTGTAGAAACTCATGAAAAATGATTTAAGTACCTACACTAAAATAATTTGCGATTTATGAGGGAATTTTTCGACACCTCTTTCTATGCGTACTACTTTCTATACTTGTGTTTATTAACTTTTCGAAATCTTCTCATTAAATCAATAACGAATTTATCAAATCCAGTCATTATTTTTGTAGATATCCTCGACATTGTTCTCAAAAAATAGCACAATTCTATCCGCTGGGTGAGTTGACATGGAGGTGATATGACATGTTGACAGTGCTTCTCATGGTGGCATAATTTGTAAGCCGTCTAATATTTTCTTACCTTAGTAATGAAATCCACCTCTTCTTTTCAACCAGATCCTTTGGAAACACAAGAATCTACATAGGTATCCCTCTTTCGCTATAGTGTTTACAATCCAGGACGAAGAACATTTAAATTTTTATTATGCAAAATAGAATGGTTCACAAAAGTTCCTAAACTTTGCTTGGTGAATATCACTAAAAAAAACGATATTTCATAGAAATTTAAGACCGAATTATGGTGATATAATCTTAAAAACACTATATTTAAGCAGAAAAGCAGTAGAGGAAGCAAAATTTCAACTTTATAGAAGCTAAAAAGGCTTGAGATTGGACAAATCCTGGCTTTTCAACCTTTGTTTACAAAGTGATAATAACAATATTACAGTCGTGACGTCACACTTCGGCTGTCAGCCTTTCATCCCTTTGTATTTTTCTACATTTAAACTGTAGTTATGTATTATATCAGACATTTTCTACCATAATATAGAGTATTTACAGCAAATTTCTCTTAATGTATTGATACATTAGCACGAATTAATAGTAAAATTTTAAATAATCTCTTGTTTTTGTAAATCACATACACATAAGATCGTCCCCCCGCGCCGTCAGAGTATACCACGTAACTTATAATTGAAGTTAACGCTCTCCCAGCGGATATTGTTTTGTTTTTTAACCCTTATGTTACTGGCATTTTTATATAGGTAGATTACGTAAAAGGTACACCTGTACCTACATAAGCTTTTTATTCTTTTAAACATTATTTTTCCTTCTTCCTATCGGGCTCCACTCTGTTATTCTATTTATGCAACGATTTTGGTCTGCTCTTCTGACATGTCCGTAATCTATTATAATCTCTGTGCATTCCCATTATTTCCTTAATCTCTATATCATTTAGTATATCTCTTCTTATTACTCTGTAGCTTCTCCTTACGAATTCCATCTTTTAGGGAGAAGGAAGAGAGGCAGACCCCGAAGATATTTCATAGATGAAGCAGTGGAAAGAAGAATTATACAGAAAGGGGACTGGAAAAACAGAAAAAGCTGGAGAAAACAGTTGAGTGAAGGAATACAGTGAAAACTGTGGAAATTCTTAGTATAAACAGCGTGTCTACTTAAGTTGGAAACATGAGAAACTTTTTATTATTAATTTTATGAAAAAAAGTTGTTCTTTATAAAAAGTTCTGCATGGTCTAAAACCCAAACTTCAACCATCAGATATAAAATTTTATCAATATTATACGAGGTAGTCAAAAAATATGAATTTCGCTCAAGAGTAAAGTACCTTTATTTTTCTCAATATCGAAAATTCTTATTATGAAAAGTTGTTTGGAAATAAAAATTATGATCAAATATGCAATTACACGCTTCTAATTAAAAAGAAAAAAATTGCAAGTTTTTCTCAAATTATGGATACCCAGCATAGTTTTTATTTATTACACATATGATAACTCTTTTGATTAACTATTTATATGGGAAATAAGCCACAATTAAATTGAAAAAAAAATATTTTATTAACGTTTCGACGCCCAAATAGGGTGTCGTTGTCAAAATACAAAATACTACTGGTAGTGTTATGTATCAGTAGTATTTTGTATTTTGACAACGACACCCGATTTGGGCGTCGAACCGTTAATAAAATTATTTTTTTCAATTTAATTGTGGCTTATTTCCCATATAGATAGTTAATCATAAAAATGCCACAATGAAATAGCTTCAGAACAACGGTAACTCTTTTATTGCTAATTTTAGGAAAGAAGTTATTCTTCATAAAAAGCTCTATATGACTCTATACATCTAAGACCTAAGATGTAAACATCAGATATCAAATTTTATTAATTTTATACGAGGTATGTCAAAACATATTAATTTCGCTAAAGAGAAATATTAAAAACTGTTATTATAAAAAGTTGTTTAGAATTAAAAACTATGTTGCAATATGCAATTACATCACCCTAATGGAAATATTGTAAACTATAAAGATACTTTACTCTTGAGCGAAGTTCATATTTTTTGACATACCTCTTATAATATGGATAAAAGTTGATATCTGATGATTGAATCATTGATTTTAGACCATGCAGAACTTTTTATGAAGAATAACTTTTTTTTCGTAAAGTTAATAAGAAAATTTGAGAAAAATCGTCAATTTTTTTTTAATTAGAAGGATGTAATTAAATATAAAACATATTTTTTAATTAAAAACAACTTTTTATAATAACAACTTTCGATATTGTAGTATAAAGGTACTTTACTCTTGAGCGAAATTCATATTTTTGACATACCTTGTATAATATTGATAAAATTTAATATCTGATGGTTAAATCTTAGGTTTCACACCATGCAGAACTTTTTATGAAAAATAACATTTTTTCGTAAAATTAATAATAAAAGTGTTTTCCATATGTTTCCAACTTAATACATAATTCGCAAATATTTTACGTGTATCCAGTATCCCTACTTTTTCTGTCTTTACACGGCAAATTCACATTGTATTCACAATACATAGTAAAATTCACATTGGTATGGATATGTAAACATTACTAGAATGTCATTCACTTGAAAATGTCATCATTAATTTAAAGAGATGGGTTTTGAATGTTCTTGGATAACTGTTATTTTTATAATTGCAAATTACTAATTCAGTTAATAAATGTGATAATTTTTTCACTAACTATGTATTCAGTGATTGTAATAACTTATTTGTACAACAAAAACTAATAATACTCAATCGAGAAAAGAGGAAAAGTGTTAAAGTGATTTTTTAATAATATACTGTTATGGAACGCTTACGATTTTGAACATCTTTAACAACAAAATATAGTATTTTTACTACAAAAGCGATATTACGTAGGTCAAAATTTTTGACGTAAGAGAACTGTAAAAACATTAGATTGTGACTTTTCATTATTGCCATGTTTATAATAAACATGACAATAATTAAAAGTCACATTCTAATGTTTTGACAGTTCTCTTACGTCAAAAATTTTAACCTACGTAATATCGCTTTTGTAGTAAAAAATACTATACTTGGATCACAGAATATTATTTTGATGTATTCTCTGCTTGGATCATCCACAAATAATACACAATAAATAACTTTTTATTAAGTTCACGTCTTAAATCAATTATTTATCAAATACACTATATATCAATAATATTTAATCAATAACTCAAAATATTCCCGATACAATGTCAAATATTTAAAATTGTCACTGATTGTCAGTGTCTGACTGACAATATATGCTGACAATATTATATTCGGCTGAGTGCGTTGTAAGACAAAGATAGATTTGGAAAATATTACCACGGCATTGTGTTCATTTTTTCGAATCCTGAAAAAACCAATAAATATTTTTGAAAAATTTAAACGCAGAATGAAAGACTAAATTATTACCGAGGGCCGAAAGTCCCTTAGAATAAATAAAAAGTTTATTTTGAATGAGATATTTGAAATTAAAAATCACACTAAATTTTCTCTTAGTTTTTCACCCCTGTAACTTATTAAAATAAACGTTATAGAAGTTCTCAGGGACTTTCGGCCCTCGCTAATAACGTAATCTTTCATTCTGCGTTTAAATTTTTCAAAAATACTTATTAGTTTTCTCAGGATTCGAAAAAAATGAATCCCCATTTGAATAGCATTGCAGCCGAAAATACGTACCGATCCTCTTAAGTAAACACGCTGTATATAAAGATTATTTTTATATTGAAGTGCGTCGCATCTGAAGCATGCAGTAGAAATGTTGGACGCAGAATAAAAAATTAAAAATCCATAAGGAATAGTATATTACATACCTAGCGGGAAAGTACTCTATTTCAGCCGAGCGGCAAGGTAGTTTACCGAGGTGCGAAGCACCGAGGTAAACTACAGACGCGAGGCTAGAATGAGTTCCCGCGAGGTTTTTATACTATTTTACTCACAATCGGTTAGTAGTTTATGGATTTCTAATACACACAATCTACCAATAATAATTTCAAATTCACTATCAGACATTTTTGTAAAATAAACACAATTTGATTATATGTACAATTAATGGCGTCGTGTATCGCCTAAATGTCAGATTCAACAAACTTGTTTTGTTACCTAGCAACGATCTCACAGGTTACTTAAAATAATTCATCTTATCACATAATGAAAATGGATACAGATGCTAGGTAGAAAAGTGACAGATGCTAGCCGGGAAAGTACTTTCCCGGCTAGCTGGGAGCTGGGAAAGTAAAGTAAGTATGTAATAAGTCGCTTCCTGATTACTTCAAAGGTTAGAAATCCACTAACCGATTGTGAGTAAAAAAGTTTTCCTGTGGCTGGTTGTATAACATACCTATCACAAAAAATTTTGTTTATTAAAATCCTTTATAAAAGGTATATAATTTATTGAAAAATTCCCTTAGGGCTCCATCACAAATGCAGAACGTTTTCGATCTGATATAAATATGATAATGTATACCTATATAAAGATCTGTAATAGATCGAAAACGTTCTGCATTTGTGATGTAGCCCTTTAAGGGAATGTTTTAATAAATTATATACCTTTTATAAAGGATTTCACAATTTGTTTTCAACTAAAAATTAAAGAAAATAAAATCAAAGAAGTCATACCAAGATTTTTTACCACCAATACAGTCTTCTATCTGCTAAAATGTACATCAAAGGTTAGATACATACATAATTATTAAGGTACCAAGGGTATTATAAGGATAATAACGCTTGAAGTCAATGGTGAATATACCGAGGGCCTTTGGCCCGAGTGATATACGTTGACTGAAAGCGTTATTATCTATAATACCCGTGGTGCCTTCAACGTTTAATGTCCGACTAAATTATTCTTTACATGCCAAAAATTTGAATGAATTTTGAATTAATTAGTTTTCAAATAAGTACATCTACCAGCAATAGTAAGTCTAATACGTAAGTTACGACTAATAGTCGTAAGGGAGCGTTCAAGTATTACGTAACGCAGTTTGGGGGAGGGGGGGTTTTGTAAAACGTTACGGCGCGTTACATGGGGGGAGGGGGGTTCGAACAGCGCGTTACGTAACATTCTTTTTTAACTTAAATAAAAAAAACTACATAATTTCTTTTATGTTTTACATAGACCCCTGAATCGTATTATGATTCGTCTACTGATTTTTCAGTAGACCTACCGATTTGAGCTCCTATCTACTGAAAACTGTATAAAACCTACTGATTTGAACTCCCAATCTACTTATCTACTAAATACTGTATAAAATCAACCGAAAACTCTAAAAAAAATTCATTGCTCAAATGTAAACCATTTCTCATTTATATTATACAACCCAAAGCCCAACATCCAACAGCGCATAATCTTCTTTCGTTTCACTTCACTTAAATTATATTTGATAGTTTAGCGACATAGGATTTTCAGGGTCAAGTCAAAATGATGTCAAGTGCCTAACCTAAAGGGATTCTTTCGTTGAGAATTGTTTTGTTTTCAAAAGACCATATGTTTCCACTATCCGGAACTGTTAGTTCCCTCGGAGTTATTTATGGGTTTATCTGATGAATAGATAGGTAGGTATTACTTTATATTTTGGTAAAAATGAAATGGGTAATTTAAGTCCATAACATGCAGTATCGTTTTCAGCAGTAGGTAGGTATTCATTAATGTTTTAAATATGTACGCAAATTTTCAAATGATTTAAAAATGTCTTTAAATAAAAAGCATTAAATACAAAACCCACTATATTGATACTTGGTTTAGAAAAGTGATAGATATTTTAAAAAATAATACCCTTATTTAAAGTGTGATTCCTGAATTATTAATTTCAAAGTTTTATGTGATTAACATCTTGACGAAAATTATACATAATTTCAAAATTTCACCTTCCATTATTCATAATAGACCCTACATAATACACATTATTGAGATGAGGTTGTTAAGCAGCTTCTAAAAACAAAAATATAAAGGGTGTTTAATTAAAATTAAAGATAATGGACTACGTTAGGCTTGCATGAATCACCCTGTACATTTAAATTTATGTTTAAAAAGCACACATTTTTATATATGAAAATCTACGGGTCCCAGCGTTTTTTAAAATGATTTAAAACAAGGACAGAAATAATTTTATTCCATAAGTGCCTTCTTATATATATACAAGGTGTTTCAGAAAAAGGTAACACGATCTCTAGGATAGGTGAAAAATTAAAAAATAATTGGAGTTTGCTTACTAAATAATTTTGGTTTCACGATACAGGGCGTTGAAGAGCAAAAAGTTTTACACATTTTTTTCACTATTTTTCCGAAACTACTGCTAACATCGTATATTATTCGTTATACAAAAATTTGTACTAAGCAAAATAAAATGTTAAAATTAAAAATATGTTATTTTATTTTAAGCTTTTATTAAAAAAGATAAAATAGAAGAATGCATGAGAAGAACAATAAAGAATGAAACCAAAAATGTATGTAAGGATGGGGCCAAGTAGGGAAAATGTAAATGTAAATTAAATGTCAATGTAAAATTAATAATAAAAGATTATTATTGTAAGTTTTGAACATATTTCATGTCATGGGACATGGAATTACGAGTGGCAGGGATAACCAGACACATGAACTGAATAGAAGAATCGTTCTTGGGTGGGCAGCAAAGAGAAAGGTATTTGATCAGTGCGTCCTCCCAGTCTTGACGTACGGATCAGAAACACTTACCTTAACTAAAGCCTCGGCTACCAAACTAAGAGTAACGCAGAGAAGAATGGAGCGCTCAATGTTAGGAATAACTCTGCAAGACAAAATCAAAAACGAAGAAATCAGGAGAAGAATAAAGGTGACTGACGTCATCGAAAGGCTAGCCAGGTTGAAGTGGAGATGGGCAGGACACATTGCCAGAATGACAGATTGGAGATGGACAAAAAGGTTATTGGAATGGAGGTCAAGCGAAGACAAGAGAAACGTCGGTCGACCGCCTACAAGATGGACTGACGACTTAAGAAAGCTAAATAAAAACTGGATGAGAGCGGCGCAGGATAGACGTGGTTGGAAACGAGGGGAGGAGGCCTATGTTCAGCAGTGGACATTTAAGGCTGAATGATGATTGTAAGTTTTTATTATTACCTCAAATGCCATTAAAATAATAACAAAGTTCTTTTACCGAGTTTCCGGTACTTTTCGCAACCTCGTTTTCCATTTAAGTTAAAATGGCCACTTTGGTGTTACGTAACGTTTAGGTAGGGGGAGGGGGGTACAGAAAAACGTTACGGTGCGTTACATGGGGGGAGGGGGGGTCAAAAATCCTCAAAAATTGCGTTACGTAATACTTGAACGCTCCCTAACGTAATTGTGGTAACCATAGTTTTACTTAGGTTGGTATTTGTCAACTTGACAATATTTAACTAGTTATTTAAATTTAATACCCTAGGGCGTTATTTTTCAAAATAACACCCTAGGGCGTTATTTTTCAAAATAACACCCTAGGGCATTATAATATAAAATATCATACTTAACTGACTTCGAAATCATGTCATTATTTGTCAAATAATATACCAGTCGGACATTAAATATACTTTTTAAGATAAAAGAAAAAAGTCGTAAGACGTCCGTCCACTATACTATTCGAAATTTGTAAGCCGGTGCTCAACGAAAATTCTATTTTGAACGACCCCCGTAGTTAACCTGTGTTCGTTTTAATGACTGTATATCCATGAGTAATAAACTAATAACAGTAATGATAATAGCCGTAAGTATATACAGACAGGCGTATCTGCAGGAAACTAAGAATTTAGTGAATGTAAATTGATTTATTAATATCTTGTTGTTCTGGGAATGATCTCGATAATCATTAGAACGGATAAGAAGGGTGAATATTTTGGACAAGACTTACGATTTTTTCACATTCATTATTCTATCACATAAAATGGGATTTATTTAAATTTGTAAAATTTTATAGAATACTAAATTTTTCAAGATCAGACGCAGTCTTAAACACATCACATTATAGAAGAATGTATTAGTTAGATTATTTCATTCATAGGAGATTCTGACCAATAGAAAGCTACAGAAATCTGAATTAAATCGATAATTTTTGATAATCTCCCGTCGTTAAGTATATTACGTCAGATGCCCTTCGTTGCTACGAAAAAATACATTCAGTGACATTAATGACAATTAATGTTTTAAAAATTATAAAAGTGATGACTTTCAATCGTCAAATATTTATAAAAACTGTGTGTTTAATGGTACTTACATAAATAAATTACAATAAAATTTTGGTTTTGAACAGTTTTATTCATGAAATAATCGCAAAAAAATTGCACTCGACCTCTGAAATTAATATAGAATTTTTGCTCTCGTGACACTTTGACATAATTTCACTCGCCTTCGGCTCGTGAAATTAAAACTGTCAAAGTGCAATTACTATACTGCAACTCTTGTGCAATTACTACTGATAATTTTAAGAGTCTAATAACTAATAACTTTTTCTTATTGCCGTTCAGTAGGACCTCGTCATTCTGACAAAGAGTAAAACAAATTATTGAGCCGAACACATTTATTCTAATGGACAGATATTTTGATTAGCTAATGTAAATATCTTGGAAGTATTGTCAGTCTGAAGCAGTGTTGCCAATCGGCGGATAATTATCCGGTTTGCGTACCTTTTTGAGAGTTGTCGTATCTTCTTCGTATCTTTAAATAAATCGGATATTTGCGGATATTTTTCAGTGTATCTACCATCGACTAAAACTTTCTCATCCATATATTCCCAACACCAACAACACATTAATTTTGTTTGGTTCCACCCAAATTTTTATAAATAGCCTACACTGGATGAATGTTAGTGACATCCGATACTTTTTATCTTTTGACAAAAGGGACATGTGCCGATTCTTTTGTTTAGATTTTAAATGCACTAGTGCATCCACTTAAGGCATACTAATCCAATTCAAATTTCAAAAAGCGTCTGCCCTCCGATGTTATTTATGAGTTTTTAGTTTTTAGTCTTTAAACTTATGAAAGCTAATTCACGCACGATTTAGTTTTATTTTCATTTTATGTAGTGCAGTGCTTAAGTAAACGTTTAAAGATTTGTCGGACATGAGATGTAGTTAAATCTAGTTCTTTTTTGTAAAGTTCTATCAAATCTAATATCTTAAACAAAACCATTTCATCAAAACATGTTATACTTACCTAATTATATTTATGATTTTTTTGAGGAATGTAATGGTACTATGCAGAAAAGAACTTTCCGGCACAGAACGTCACTTTTCTGCACACTACTGTCAGTTATGCTGTGAGAAAATATTAAGTTTGTTAACATAAAATTGTGCAGAAAAATGCATTTGGAATAGTGGTTGTAGAAAAATCTACTTATTTGAAACTAATAATATCTAGATATTATCTACTAATTAACTCAAAAATCCTTCAAATTTTTTGCCAAAAAAAATTATTTAGTCGGGCATTAACGTTGAACGCACCACGGGTATTATGGATAATAACTTTGATACCTTAATAACTACAAGACTGTCAAATACATCTATTTTTTTAGTTGTAATAAATCTTTAGTTGTTAAAAGAGCGTAGGCGCAGAATTTCGGACCAATAATCTTTAAACGTATTTATTTTTTTCGAATCCTGAGAAAACTAATAAATATTTTTGAAAAATTTGAACGCAGAATAAAAGATTACATTATTACCGAGGGCTGAAAGTCCCTTAGAATAAACAAAATGTTTCTTTTGAATGAGATATTTGAAATTAAAAATCACACTTAATATTCTCTTTTCCTTTTACCCCTGTAACATATTAGAATAAAAATTATAGAAATCTTCAGGGACTTTTGGCCCTCGGTAATAATGTAACCTTTCATTCTGCGTTTAAATTTTTAAATAATACTTATTAGCTTTCTCAGGACTCGAAAAAAATAATGCATTTTAAAATCATTGACCAAAAATTTTGCGCCTATGCTATTAATGTAGCTGTAGTTTATCTTGTATTGATTTATTTATTATTTATTTTTCCAGTACCTAGTTTTAGGTAGTTATTACGTTTTAATAAAATAATATTTAAAAGTGTTTTTTTTTTACTTAAATAATTATAATAAATTAATATAACGATCCAAATAATAAAATATTTAGATTTATTTATTTATTTAGAATTTAACACTTACGATAATACAAAATACGAATAATATAATAATAGTAAGTAAATAGTATTTACATACATGAATTAGGTAATAATCAGCTAGGATACGAGATTTTCATCTATAAACGAAAATTTTTAAACTGTGAAATAGAGAATCCAGTAGATTAAATAGCCGGTTGTTCGAACGCTAATCAGAAATGGAATCAACTGATTATTATCAAATATTTAATTACTGTCAATGTCAACTTTGATTGGGTTGCTGAAAACATAATTTATTACAATAATGAGATTAATTGATTAATTAATCAATTATGTTAATAATTGTTACGTTAATTGATAATTAATAATTAATTAATCAATTATGTTAATTATTATAATGATAAATGATTACAATCAACTGATTGGCGTACGAGCAACGGATTTTGTTATTTGATGGTTGTTAAGGGGACTAAAATACTATATTATTTATCTATGGAATAACATTGGCAACATTGATTTTAATAACAGAATAATTTTTGACCTAGCTTACCTTTTCGTGACAAATCGGATATTTTTCGAGCGATCATCGGATAATCTAGAGAAATGCGATTGGCAACACTGGTCTGAAGCACATTCCAAGTAGCAAAATTGAAAGTTAAAAGATAATGTATATATCGCACCCCGACTTCAATAGTGCGATAACCCTAAAAAAAGGGAAAATCTGTTTTTTTTGGCCTAACACGTTCCTTTAGGCGTTGCCTTCATTGCGGCATAATGTCATATAATTTAGTTATCTTAGAATCTGCATAGTGTGCCTGTGTCGTTATTACCATTTTCGATTTTGGCTCCCTCAGCATAAGCAAGATAACCACAAAACAGTTTGCGTTACTGTGATAAGTACATTTTTAAATATTGCCCTAACATGTCGTCCCTACCATTTCCAACTATCGAATGTGAAAAATCGGGGTTTTTCAGATTCGATATCTTGTTCTCGCATTATACGTGATACATCTTGTGGCAAATATGGCAAAAGTAACGAATGTGATTTTTTGGAAAGAAAAAAATGATAAGCAGTTCATATTTGTTATCAATTTAACAAGGATTAAACATTACATTCAAAAAATATAAAAATTTTCCAATTTGTCAATGCGCTGATTTAGGAGTCTCTAAAAAGAGTTATTTTGCTCTCCTGAAAAGTACCACTGTTCACATTCGATAGTTGGAAATGGCAGGGACGATGTGATAATGCATTTGTTAGCCAAGGATAATCACTCAAGTAAAACTTCTCTAGTGCCATAACCTGTGAGGGTTATGGCACTACAGAACCTAAGCCTCGAATTTTGAATATGGGTGCCTTAGCAATAACGCCTTATCATATTTAAGGGTGAATTTCAGGATAAAGCAATATCAACAATTAAAAATAAATACTAGCATTAGATAGATACAAAATGAAGAAAGACTAAGTTTTCAATCTAATGGCATATAAAACAACATAATGTTACTCTACATCCCACCAGACTGAAAACAATGGGAACCTTCTCTGGTTACACCTCCGAGGCTTCTACAATTTGCAAACCATAACTGATGCTGAGACTAAGGAAGATGAGGGAATTTTACAATTTATAATTCACGTCCCATCTGCTAAGCGCGGTAAAGTTCCAACGAGAATGGTTCCCTTCGTACTCCAATCAGAGTAAATCTATAAATAAAAAATGAATAACCATTTTCAATTTCGTTGCAAAACGAAAATACAGCCGCAATAGATTCTAGTCCAATCAGAGGGTACAGCAAGCACCTCTGCCGCTTTCGAAACTTATTAGTGTCTCATCAGGAGGCACATATGCTGCTCTCTCTGATCCAACCAAAACAAACCCCGGCGTGCAGTCACGGATTGCAACGAACGAAAAGCAGTTGCCGCTAGGGCATCTATGCCATTTCGTTCGTTGCAATCCGTGACTGCACGTCGTGGTTTGTTTTGGTTGGATCAGAAGTTGTGCTCACTACGGAGTGCAATGGATTGTATCCTCGCTCCGACCCTTGCTCCCTGGTATTTATATTCGTTATATTCGTGAATTCTCGCATTTAAAATAATGTATTTATTTTACATATCGATCGATAATATAGTTTCGATCGCTATGTAAAATAAATACATTATTTTAAATGCGAGAATTCACGAACATAAATACCAGGGAGCAAGGGTCGGAGCGAGGATACAATCCATTGCTCTCCATAGTGAGCAAACCCAGAGAGAGCAGCATATGTGCCTTCTGATAAGAGACTAATAAGTTTCGAAACCGGTAGAGGTGCTTTCTGCACCCTGTGATTGGACTAGAATATGGTGGGGCTGTATTTTCGTTTTGCAACGAAATCGAAAATTTCTTCATTTTTAACAAAATGAAGAGTTCACATAAAATCTTGTTTTTGTTCTCCTAAAAAGTTTACGATTTCAGGGTTATGGCAGTAACGAAGTCGTGCGACATGTGTTATATCGGATAAATCAGGATAAAGCAGAAGGAAGTCTTCAGTAAGGTTCTTCCCTACTAATGGACTATAAATACTTTGCACATAGAGGCACATAGAGACATGCCTCGGAACAGGACCCAACAATTTTTCTTATGTCAAATCATTTTTCACCATTCCATCCTATACTTTATTTTCCTTTCCGTATTTTCATTTACTTATTCTCTCCATCGTATCTACCAAGCGATAGTCAAACCTTTAAACTGGTGTAACCGCATTGGGTTATTATTAAACACTATGAGTATATAATATATACTATACTCGTAGTGTTTAATTGGCTTAGAGCGTTAAATTTTGGTATTTACTGTGTAATTCAACTTTAGAAATTATTGAAATTTCTGAGTTACTCATTTTACAGGTTACTTAGAGATTATGATTATAGCTTTACAATACACACACCCAAACTTATATGGAATTACCATGTATTTCAAAGTAATATTTATTTCTTTTGAAAAAACTTGTTATTGTTGCGAAGAATAAAGGTTTTTATTAAAAATAAACAAATATATAAGACAATCGGATAGTACAGCTCGGTACGGTATAGGTTATTTGCTTGAGTTGCAAATTGAACGAAAATAAATAAACTAACTTTTGCGTCCAAAAACGAAAATATGCCTCATGTGGGGTTATAGAACTTACAACGAGGAAAGATTATTGGTCTTGTGTAGAAAGTAATGTTCTCAGAGGGACATAGCTGTAGAGCTAGGCGTAATACAGGGAGTTCTGTCCAAAACCTATGCTAGGTAACAGGAACTAGGAAAGCTCAAAAATAAAGCAAGGGAAAATCGCCAAAAGTAATAACGGCTCTCTACGATCGTTTAATTGTCCAATCAGCTGGAAGACGCCCAACCATTTTTTCTCACCTGCAGCTCCAAAGGCATCTTTTGGAAGCTACAGGTGTAACTGTTTCAGTTGAAACGATAAGAAGAAAAGTTCGTACCAAGAAGTGTACAGCAGGAGACAGTTATGGGTTCCCGAGTTATCCAGGCAGCACAAGATTGATCGCCTAAATTGGTGTCTTCACCACCAAAACTGGAACATTGGGAATTGACAAAATGTGCTATTTTCAAAAAAAGTCAGGATTTGTGTAAAATCAGATGGCCCACGAAATCGTGTACTTAGAGGTAGAGGAAGACAAGCAAGAACGAAAACTGCCATATCTGTTCACAAATATACACGGGGAAGTGTAATGTTCTGGAGAGGAATTGTGATCCGTAAAAAAACTCCTTTAATTTTCATCCAATCAACTTTAACTGCTCACAGGTGTTGATAACCTGTAGTCAGGCTCTGGAGAGGTGAAACAGGAGAAAATTTAATTTTATTGCATGATAATGGACCTCTACATACCATTAGAGTGACTACAGACATCATTGAAGCAGAAGGTATCCTTGTTTGGAGTGGCCTGCTTGCTCACCTGAGCTTAATCCTATAGAGTATTTGTGGGATATGCTTAAAAGAAAAATTAGAGCTCGCCGGGATAATCCACAAACCACCGCACGGCTAGTACAAGCTGCTCTTAAAGGATGGAGCAACCTACCACAACAAAATTTTGATAATTTAATTAGGAGCGTGCCCACGCAAACTGAAGCTTGCATAAGGACAAGAGGTGATAACACTGACTACCACAAAATACAAAAAAAAAAATAAAAACAATTTAAACATTATTCGTTTTACATTGAAATTTTGTATGCCATTGACTTTAAAACAACTACTTTCAATTTGTTTGTTAAATACTTTATTATTTTGTTTAATTGTTATTGTGTTTGTTACTTAATTGCTTTAAAATAAATATTGTTTGACTTCGTGTGTTCGTTTTTTTAAATTCGCACGAATTAGTAAGAAATATCAGATGATTCCATATAAGTTTGGGTGTGTGTATTTCCTCTAGCTAGACACTACTACTTTATTTTCTTTTTTATTGTAGGACCTGGAATTCCATGGAGTGATGCGATTCTACTTCCAAGACTCCGGTCAGAAAGTCGCCACAAAATGCATAAGGGTAGCTTCGGATGCCACCGTAGAAGACGTCATCGGTACTCTAGTTGAAAAATTCCGACCGGATATGAGAATGCTGTCGGTACCTTCGTACGCGCTCTACGAATTACATGAGGGTTGCCAGGAGAGAAAAATGCCTCCCGATGAAAAGCCTCTCTTGGTCCAGCTCAAATGGCACGTAGATGATAGAGAAGGAAGATTTTTGTTAAAGAATGTTGACGATAAGACGGTAAGTAGGTTCGTTTGTTAAATCTAATAAACGATGGATATACGAGTATAGAAAATAGTAAAAAACCGCAACTATTTTTGAAGTTTAAAGCTTTACGATTTAAGGCTTCTAAGTTAAAGGCTTTTGGAATTTGAAGGCGTTTGGAAAAAAGAAAAGTCAAAATGAAGGAGTTGTGTTTGGGCCAGAGGCGTGCGGTCCATGGAAGCGGGGGAAGCACCGCTTCCCTATTTATACTTCGATATAAGAAAATATATTATTAATTAATATTTAATAATCAAAATTTTTTTCCTAATCCAAGTAATCTACATATTACCTAGGCACTAGGCATTGAAAAATATTAAAAATTAATCGCGTACGAACGAACTCAAAATGCACACAATTCAACTATTCGGTCCACTCCTGACAGAAGCGCATCTCAAAATCGCCGATTGTCATGTAGTTGTCCCGTTTAAAAATTGGTCAGGGTTCAATGACCGCACCCACTAGTCGCGCGAATTTTCGTACCCTCTGGAAGCGCTCGTCCTATCGCCTTCCAAAAGTGAGATGCTCCGACTGCTAAGGGGTGCTTAGGTCAACATACATTCGCTTAAAGAATATTTCGATTTAAATTTTTTGCAGAGATTTTTCCTTTTACTGATTTTTTATTTGATATTTTACAGAAGTCAAATGACATTGCATTTTGTATAAGACAAATTGATGACTTTATTAATACGATAATTAAAAAAACGAGAGCAGTTTAAAAATATTTGGGATAAAACTGAAAATATGAGGTTTGAACATGAAGATTGATAATGTCGGAGACAGAGAGAACAGAGGAAACAGAGAGACCTTTTGATAATATTCTACAACAAATGAATTCTAGCTTTCAAAATTTTAACGATTTAAAATTTGTAGAATTATAATATATAATCTTAATATTTCTAATTATAATTCATCAAAATTTCCCACAGAGGAATTTATTTCACTATACGATTAAATAATGAAATTTTTTTGATATCCCAGCTTTGCATTCTCAGTTAAGTGTCGTTTATGAAACAACTGGCATTAGTGATAATTATAACTACTGGTTTAAACAAGTCACTGTGTGAAGTGGTCAAGTTGTGTGAATTAGTACTAACTATCCCAGCCACACGTGCATCAGTTGAACGAAGTTTTTCAGTATTAAGATGCATTAAAAGTTTCAAATTAAGAGTTTAAAAGAAATTCAACAAGCGAAGACAGACTTTGAAAGTTAGCCCTATTATCCATTGAAAAAGACTGCATTCAACAATTATCAGAATTTGATAGGAGAATAGACCTCAAGTATAAATAAGTGTAATATTATTGAAAGTTGTGTGTTGTGGAAAATGCCTCGGAATATAAATTTTTTTTAAATAGAATTCTTCTTTAGGAAACCAAGCCCGGCGCGAGGACTCAAGGCCCGAGGTAGCAATACAGATCAATGATAGGTCACTAGTCACTAGAAATAGCGGAAATAGAGTGCCTCACGCATTGATCGGGGTAGGATTTAGTGTGTGAGTCCTTGTACCCAAGACGTCTCACATAAGCACTTTGCTGATAGAGAGCCCCTGCGCATCAGAGTGTTATCAGGTGGGAAGTGTCTCCACCCTCGAACCTTAAGAAAATATTTTTATATCCTTATTGAATCGCTTCCCCTTTCGAAAAAGTCACCGCACGCCACTGGTTTGGGCATAATGTTATGGTATGTAATAACAGTGACACAAGCTACAAATCATCCTTTATAAAATTTATTATTCTAAATGGGAAATAAGCCACAATTTACCTTAAAAACTGATTTTATTGACGTTTCGGCTTCCAAATCTGACGTCGTTATCACATTAATCACATTAATACAAAATATTACTAATACCAAAGGGCTTGAGGTTACGTCCAGCATACTCAAGCACAGTAATATTTTGTATTTTGATAATGACGTCTGTTGGAAGTCGAAACGTCAATAAAATCATTTTTTAAATTGTGGCCTATTTCGCATGTAGAATAATAAATTACATAAATGCCACAAAGAAATAGCTTCAGAACAATATCCTTTATAAAATGTTGAATTAATTTTTTAAGGAATTTAAAAATTAAAGGAAGTAATCCACTCACTCTAGTGTAGTGTTTTAAAAAACCAGTCTTTTTTAATCGATGGAAAAACCGGAAAAAACCTGTTCGAATCGGAAGAATTCATGCTTGCTATTTGTGTAATGTAATATACCTATAATGTTATCATTAAGTACACAATAATCATCAATAATAAAAATAATATTGATAAGTTTTATATTCTTGATATTCTTGATGATAGTTTCTGGGAAGATGGACCACTGTCGAATTATTATTAAAACCTATTGCCAGGGGTATCAAAATCTTAGAAGGAGAAGCCTAATCTTTCACTGGTTGCAAGACTTTTAATGAATATAAAACAACAACTAATTAAAACACTCTTTAAAACTTCATTACCCAGTCCTAGTCCTGTCGCCAGGGGGGGTACAACGGCCTTCTTTATTCAGATGGACTTGCCCACGTTTTTTTTTATGTATTTTGATCCGTAGCCAAGCCGCACACCAAAGAAACATGAAACGAAAAACATGAAACATGAAACGAAAAACATGTTTCATGAAAAGAAAACACTGCTAAACAAATCTCAAAGTCCGCCTACCAATGAAACGAGTGTGATTCATGCTCATGACACATTTTTATTTTCGGAGAGTTTCATAAATGGCCGGACATATATTTCTTAAGCAGTGGTTTATTTCCATGAAACGTAATTTACGTTTCATGTTTCTTTGATGTGCGGCCTGCCTTAGAACACGAATTTTTTGGGTAACAGTTGATCCGGATGTCGATAAGATTGTTATAAACAAAGAACTTGAGGAATCACATAACAGGGATTTTTCGCAAAACAAAACATGTTTTGTATTTTTTGGGTCATTCTAAGCAAAAAATGTTTTTACTACAAGTTTTTTCATAGGATGCATAGTTTTCGACATAAACGCGGTTGAACTTTCAAAAAATCGAAAAATTGCAATTTTTGAACCCGATTAACTTTTGATTAAAAAATAAAATAGCAATTTTGCTTACCGCATTTGAAAGCTCAAGTCAAATTCTATCGGTTTTGATTATTTTCATTGCTAAAAATTAATTTTTTTATTGTTTAACAAAGCTATAAACACATATAGTCTGGTCAGATTATCGGAGAATAGGCCATTTTTGGGAAAAGTTATTTACCAGCAATTTTATTGCTGGAATGGAATCTTATGATTGTATATATTAATAATATAGGTATGCAAAGTCCGCAGATAGTGTGCTACTTTTTTTATATACAAAATGGCGCCCGAAAATCGTGTTTTTTTCAATTTTTGCTCTATAACTCCAAAGATTTTAATTTTACACCAAAAACACTCAAATAAAAATTCACCGTAAATAAATTCTGCATAGAGACGTGTTTTTTCCAGATTTACTTCGACGAACATTTTCCCCAGAAAATACCGGTTTTTCCAACAAAATCTTTAATTTTCAACTAAAATTTTAGATACGTATTTGTTTATCAATAATTAAATAACTTGGTAGCATAAAAGCTCTTTTCGTACAGATTATAATTCCAGAAGCCGATGGAAATTGAATGAACAGCTTAGCAACAATTGAATTGTTAATTAAAAATTTACGGTCGCTATAATAACCATAGTAATTATGATACATAAGAATAACTATGATTTTTGTATAAAAAGACACTGTACCTATCTAATGTACTTTACAGAATTGAAATTGGACTATTTAAGCGGCCTTAGGAATATTTTTAAATTATAAACAATTTTTTGGCTTATAAACAAATTTAATATCTAATATAATCTATATTCTATCTATAATCTATATTTAATATCTCTAATTCTTTAACGGATTGGAAAAAAGCGGCAGGACGCTTCTTTTAAATGAAAAAACATTTAATTGTGATGAGTTCTTCCTGAGATACAAGCGGTCAAAGTTGACCTGCATTTACGGCAAATATATAAACAATACGATCATAATTTTCGAACCATCACCTTTTTATTTTTATCCTCTTTCTTCACACCAATTTTCATATCTTTAAAATAATCATAACATATATTATTATAATAAGAACTATCGATATTACGAGTGAAAATTGCCAAAAATAGCAAAATTCCAATCAAAAATCAGGTTGGAGAAAATGTAATCTCAAAGTTCAAAATCGGTATACTTTAAAAAATGCATTTTCTCGGCTTCCCATGGAGCAATTTTCTTCATTTTTTTTTGTTCCCAAGTAACTCGAGTAGAGCCATCTAACCAACGCATTATTAAATGTCAAAGTTGCTTTTGTTTTGTTATAATAAATTAATTTATTTATTATAACAAAATTTTTAATTTGTTTAAATAAAGATTGTTTAAATAATTGTACTGCTTTCAAATGAGAATATTTGTCTTTTTAACATTCAAAGGTACACTTGTAGTAAGTTTATCTAAAAAAAGTCTACAACTGGAAAAAATATGTAGTTTTCTTTTCTTTAAAATAAATTAATCTATTATAACAAAACAAAAGCAAGTTTTACATTTATTAATGCGTTAGTTAGATGGCTCTACTCGAGTTACTTGGGAACAAAAAAAGAATGAAGAAAATTGCTCCATGGGAAGCCGAAGCCGAGAAATAGTATATTGTACAACAAGAGAGAAAAAAGACATATTTCTCACGAGCGCAGAAGTTTGTTGGCACGAGCCGAGGCACGAGGCGAGTGCCACAAATCAAGCGAGAGAGAAATATGTCATTTTCTCTCGTGTTGTACACTGTTCTCTTTCTATGGATGCGTTTTTGTCAAGAGTTCAAACTTCAAAATTAAATAATTTAGGTGCTTTTAGGTATATTATATGCCTAAATTGAAATAAAATACATATATACACATAGGGCATGTCGGTCTTGACGGTCCAGTTAGCTGGGGCTCAGTCGATCGACAAGTTTAGTGGATTTGCGATTTGCGGTCGCTGGTTCGAGCCTCAGCTAGGTCATGAAATTTATAAAAAGGCCAACGCCGTAGTATAAAACTCAATAGAGTCTACGGCTTGGTCTGGAATAAACTGGCGTCTGATCGGCCTATGGAGGAGCGGTACGGGAAGGGATAAGGGCTTCCGGCTTGGTGATACTCCTCCATAGATCCCTACCGAAGGGCGTTGACGCCTAAGAACGGTGTATACATATACACATAGGTATTTAATATTCTTAATATTTATATACTTTATTTATTTAAAATTATAATTCACAGTTGAAGAGTCTTAAAAGGTAATTTTAAGTTTTGACAAAGTTTTGACAAGTTCGAACACATTTTGTTTGACAAAAATAATTGTGTTTCTATTGTTCATGTTACCATGGAAATGGCGATCATATGTATGTAAACCGGCGGTGAACCCGTGAGAAAAAATATTTCCCACTGCAATATCCGACTTTTCTCACTGCCTGAGAAATTGTTCATTTTGAATGCATGTAAGTAGTGAGAGAAGTTGCACATTGTATAGCGACCATAAATTTTTAATTAACAATTCAATTGCTGCTAAACTGCTCATTCAATTTCCATCGGCTTCTGGAATTATAATCTATACGAAAAGAGCTTTTATAATACCAGGTTATTTAAGTATTGATAAACAATTACTTATCTAAAATTTTAGTTGAAAATTAAAGATTTTGTTGGAACAAACCGCATTTTCCGGGGAAAATTTTCGTCAAAGTAAATCTGGAAAAACACGTCTCTATGCAGAATTTAATTACGATGAATTTTCATTTGGGTGTTTTTGGTGTAAAGTTAAAATCTTTGGAGTTATAGAGCAAAAATTGAAAAAAAAACACTATTTTCGGGCGCCATTTTGTTTATAAAAAAAGTAGCACACTGTCTACAGACTTTGCATACCTATTTTATTAATATATAGAATCATAAGATTCGATTCCAGCAATAAAATTGCTGGTAAATAACTTTTCCTTGTATTTTGCTAATTAGCCCAGAGTAATGTGCTTGAATGATGTTTTCAATGCCTTTCTCATTTAAAACCGAACGAGTAGGTGCGCATACAGACAATTTCTACGTAGATTACGTACATTAAAACGCATGCATTGGGCACGGGAAACATGTGTTTATAGCTTTGCTTAACAATAAAAAAAATTAATTTTTAGCAATGCAAATAATAATTGCTATTGTATTTTTTAATCAAAAGTTATTCGGGTTCAAAAATTGCAATTTTTAGATTTTTTGAAAGTTCAACCGCGTTTATCTCGAAAACTATGCATCCTACGAAACAACTTGTAAGAACATTTTTTGCTTAGAATCACCCAAAAAATACAAAAAAAAGTTGTTTTGCGAAAAATTGCTGTTATGCAATTCCTCAAGTTCTTTTTTTATAATAATCTTATCGACATCCGGATCAACTGTTACCCAAAAAATTCGTGTTCTATGGGTCAAAATACATAAAAAAAAACTTGGGCAAGCCCATCTGAATTAAGGAGGCCGTTGTACCCCCCCCCCCTGGTGACAGAACTATCCTATCTGTAATAAAATACTTAAAAGGCATCTTAAAAGGAGAATAAGTTTTTGCCGCAAAGATATCCATAAAGCTACATATTTTGTGGATCCACGATTTAGAGAAGAAGGCCTTTCCGATGAGGAGAGTTTAAATTGTATGGAAGTTTTTCAGCAAATTGCAGACAAGTGTAATTGTTACTAATGCAGCAATGTATAAATCGAAAACAGGATTTTTTTCAAGACCTCTTTTATAGGAAGTTGCAGAAAAATAGACTGCCAACCATTAGTGTGGTGGCAAGGTCTTTGCACTAATCAGTCCTTTCTAGTGGAGGTACAATAATTAAAAATATAAATTATACATTGCTGTTTATTTGGACGCAAAATGCAACGCAGAATCCTCTCCATGTTTTAGATGGACAGAAAAAGAGTAATGTTATTCCTATCAATTCTGACTTAAAAAGAATAGTGAATTTTATCTTAAAGCAGTATTTCTATTAGTTCTAGTAAAATACTATTCTAGTATTTTATCTCCTGAAGTATTTCTGCATCGTTCTCATTGTATTATACGCTTGTAAATATTTTTTATTTGAATTTCAGACCGGTACGATGGGATCACTGGACACGAACGCAAGTTTCCGACGAAAGTTATCGAAACGAGAAAAAAAGCAGCTTAAGAAACAAGAAAAACTAACGAAAATGAAACTAGAGAATGGCGACTCGCATGACCAAGATGGAGTTGCCGAAAAACTTTATACTGGTAAGAAAATTGCCCCTAAAAACTAAATAAATGCTTTCAAAAGTAGTACAAAAATTTCATAATTATTTTTCACTTTGTTATTAATTGTTTTCTTTACAGAGTTACCTGAAACTTCATTTACTAGATCAATATCAAATCCCGAGGCAGTTATGAGGAGGCGAAGGCAGCTACAATTAGAGAAAAAACTACAGCAGTTTAGATCAAAAGATGGTGGACCCGATACCGGTAAGTCAGTTAGCCATCTACAAATTTATTCGTAAATAACACCACATTATTCTTCTCGTTTCAATTTTTGGTCAAAACTATCCCTTTTTCTAATTATTTTTGCTCTGAATAATTGATGCATTCATTGTTTCACTATGTTTTATGCTCATGTTTTTCCGCTTGCTCAAAAGATCATTCTGAAAGTCAAAATGAGAACAGCTACAGTTTAAGCAGGGGCGTCATTTGAAATTTTGATTGGGGGGAGGGCCAGCATTATATATACAATACAATATATATGATGTAATGATGAAAATTGATGTATTTTTTGTAAATTTCAGTCATTTTCAGGGTCAGGAATGCCCCCCCTGACCCTACCAAATGACGCTCCTTAGTTTAAGTATAATTAGCAAAGAAGTTATACTGGCTAACTGCTAAGACCACCTTTCACTGTAAAAGGACTGGAATTGTGCTGAAAAGCTTGTTTCTTCACAGTAGACACACTTCACATCTTCAACTGGTCTATAAAATTAACGTGTTTACGTTTGGATCAAATAAAATATCATTAGCAGAAGAGCGCACGATTCTTTTCTTCTATCTATATCGTGCTTTATTCATAAATTGATTTTTTATTTGAAACTAAAATCTGTAACATGTTAATTTTCTTGAAGCGACACTATATATACACGAAATTTTCGATTTTCTAAACATGACTGAATGGAAAATTGGGCCACATCCCATCTTAAAGTTTACGAAAAGACTCGTCCATCCATATGTTACTTCTCCATTTTGGTCCAAGGGTGTGGAATTTACGGCCCTTCCCATTTAAAGCCTGTTTTTCGTTCTCGTCCCCAAAACTCCCAACAATTTCAAAAATTTAAGCCCGACCTTTGCGGCTTCTGATAGCATAGATCATTACCTTTCCAACGCATGTTTAATTTTGAAAATCGGTTGTACCATCCAAAAGTTATCGAGCTCAGAAATATGACTCAATTTTTATTTAAAAAATGGAAAATGTTTGTGGATATGTATTTTTGTATGTATGTATGTATGTGGAAAAGTTAAACCGATCTGAATTTTTTTTTTCTGTGTTTCAAGAGGGTGTGAGGGCCGATTCAGAACCGGTCTAATTTTTGACTTCTGACTACCCGTAAGTTAGCTAGAGGACTAAGTAGATACAAAATAGCATATTTTTTGGGCGTATATATCTTAGGTTCAAGAAAAGACAGGAAAACCGCAAATACACCAAATTAATAGGGTTGAGTTAAGCTTTCAAATGGCCCTTAAGCGATCAAGCTGAGACATACGCACTGCTCACCATAGCCAAAAAACTGAAAAATTAAACTTTGAAAATTTGGTTTTTCGACAATTACTCAAAATTTCAACCTACGAATTGCGCCAATAACTGAGCGTTTGTAGAAGGACTCAGAACGCGTCTAAAGGTGTATACCTTATATCTGGGAAAATTCGAATTTTTAAGTTATAGGGTTCATAAATATGATCAAATCTATTTCTTATGGGAAAAACGGTTTTTCAAGCTCAATAATTCCTGTAATACGTTCAGTTATCATACTCGATCTTGGATGCATCAGATACTACTTGTCAATACGTTTCAAATTCATGTTTAGTGATCAACATCAGGTAAGCCGTTCAGAAATTATAGAGCTCCAAAGGTATAATTAGTCCAGGAACTGAAATTTTTCACTTCGCAATTTTTACAGAATGGATAGATTTGTTTAAAAATTTGACAATAAGTAGTGGATAGTCAGTCCAAGGATCAAAATCTATATGATGCCGAAAGACGCTTTTACCAAGGGGGTAGCTGCCACCTCATCTCGAGGGTGGAAATTTTTTTTTATATTTTGACCGCAAATGCTGGTAAAAATATTAATTATAAACAAAAAATGTTCATTATACATTTTTTTGATAAAATTAATAGTTTTCGATTTATTAGTTATCGAAGCTGTTAGTTTTATATCGGAAAGATTACCAGATAACGGCAGTTCTCGCCAGTGGCGCAGAAATACACCCCCCTACACGCGACACTATTATATACACGAAATTTTCAATTTTCTAAATCTGACTGAATTGAAAATTGTGCCAACTCCCATCTTCAAGTTCAGAAAAAGACTCACCCATTCATATGTCAACCATCCATTTTGGTCCAAGGGTGTCGATTTTACGGCCCTTCCTATTTAACGTCTGTTTTTCGTTCTGGTCCACAAAACTCCCAAAAACTTCGAAAATTTAAGTCCAACCTTTGCGGTTTCTAATAGAACTGATCATTACCTTTCCAACGCATGTCTAATTTTGAAAATCGGTTATACCATTCAAAAGTTATAGAGCTTAGAAATGTGACTCAATTTTTATTTAAAAAAGGGAAAATGTTTGTGGATATGTATGTATGTGTATTTGAAAGTTAAACCGATTTGATATTTTTTCTCTGTATTTAAAGAGGGGGTCAGGGCCGATTTAGAACCGGTGTAGTTTGTGACTTTTGACCACCCATAAGCCAGCTATATAGGACTTTGTAGGTACAACATACGGCATATTTTTTGGGGGTATATATATTCGGATCAAGAAGAGGCATGAGAACCGCAAATATATCAAATCAATAGTGTTGACTTAAGCTTTCAAATGGTGTCCAAGCCGTCAGGATCAGACATACACACGGCTCAGTATAGCCGAAAAACTGAAAAACTAAACTTTGAAAATTTTGGTTTTTCGACAATTACTCAACATTTCAATGTACGAATTGTGCCAATAACTTAGCGTTTGTATAAGGACTCAAGACGAATCTAACGATGTATACCTCATATCCGGGAAAATTCAAATTTTTAGGTTATAGGCTTCATAAATATGATAAAATCTATTTTCTGTGGGAAAAACGGTTTCGAAAGCTAAATAATTCCTGTACCTAATAGCTTCAGTTATCATACTTGACCTTAGATCCATCAGATACTACTGGTCAATACGTTTCAAACTCATGTTTACTGATCAAAATCGGTTAAGCCGTTTAGAGAAGTTATTAAAATACAAAAGTATAATCCAATTAACGATTATTCCCCAAATGGTTTATGAGTTGTAGTGGTTACGACTCATTTACCGGCCATCTCAATATATTTTTTTTTCAATCTATTTCGAATAGAAAAAAATCTAGTGTACATTCGATGGACACTAGATGATTTGGGAGATAATGCAACAAAGGTGACCATTTATAAAGCTTGACGTGTAATAGAGGAACATTGCATTCAACTTCATACATTTAATTTATAAATAACTTTGAAAAACTCCTGATACAAGAATAAAAAACCGCTAAACGCCGTAAAAATGAGTGGCGCATAAAATATTCCAGCTGGAAAAGATCTGATATGAATGTTACGTGGCGCGAAAATGGATTTTCATTTGATGCAAAACAAAATTCTAGTTTTATTTTAAAAGATTTTTCCATAATATTTGCTAAATTTGAAGTAAACGCGCCACAAAAGAGTTTCAAAATTCAAACTGTATCAAAGTTACTCTTTTGTGGAGCGTTTACTTCAAATTTAGCAAATATTTTTTCCATAATATTTGCTAAATTTGAAGTAAACGCGCCACAAAAGAGTTTCAAAATTCAAACTGTATCAAAGTTACTCTTTTGTGGAGCGTTTACTTCAAATTTAGCAAATATTATGGAAAAATCTTTTAAAATAAAACTAGAATTTTGTTTTGCATCAAATGAAAATCCATTTTCGCGCCACGTAACATTCATATCAGATCTTTTCTAGCTGGAATATTTTATGCGCCACTCATTTTTACGGCGTTTAGCGGTTTTTTATTCTTGTTTTGTATTTTGATAACGACATCTGAGGTGGCAGTTGAAACCTCAATAAAATCATTTTTAAGTTAAATTGTGGCTTATTTCCTAATTAGAATAGTAATTTACTTTACAGATATATTTTAAACAAATTAATTGTTATAAACTGCATACTTATAACTAAAAATTATGGAATTATGTATAAAAATATTAATAATATATTACATTTACATACCTACTTTTACTCTGTTTTTTAATTGCTAATTACTTTGTGTAAAATATATTTGTTATGTTTTTCAGCCAAGTAAAGTACATAATTTGTAAAAACATAAGCATAATTCAAGAAAAATTAACACGTATAGATTTGATTTTCAATTAAAAAATAATTTAAAAATGAATAAACATTTTCAATTTCGTTGCAATCCGAAAATGCAGTCGTATTATATTCTAATTCAATCAGAGGGTACAGCAAGCATCTCTACCGGTTTCGGGGCTTCTTAGCCCTCATCAGGAGATACATAATGCTCTTCTCTCTGACGGAACCAGGATAATAACTCCGTGTGCAGTCACGGATTGCAACGAACGACATGGCAAGGATGCCCTAGTAACATCTGCTGTCCTAACGACAGAAAATAATTTGTTTTTAAAATTTGTTGCCAAAATATATTATTTATAACTATAATATCGCCGGTCCGGAATAAGAATGACGTAACTGCAAATTTTGTCAATTCCTGTTTATTGCGTAATTAACTTCTAAAATATTGTGTACAGATGATACAAAAGCGACAGAACTGTAACTATGTGCTGAGTCACTACAGGGTAGTTGCGTAGTTATTGAAATAAGCACCACTTTAGTCCTTGCTTCAGATGAATAATGACGCAACTGTGAAAAGGGTTGAAAATGGGGGATTAAATTAAGATAATGAAATTCGGACCAATAGGGATACAGATAAAAGCCATCGCTGTAAGAATAAACGGCATAATAAATATTTAAAAATCTTTTTTTGTACAAAAAAATTTTAAGATGAAGAATGACGTAATTGTAGATAGGGTCGAAAGTGGGGGGATTAAATTAAGATAATGAAATTCGAACCAATGGGGATGAAACTACAAGCCATCATTGTAAGAATCAACGCCATACCGATGCTCCTGGACGGTTACTGCTCATTTAATCCCTATTTTAAATATTTAAATATCGTTTTTACGTCAGTTACGTCTTTCTTATTCCGGACCAGCGATATATAAATAATTAAAGTTGCCTATCATTGCGCACCTTTTCTATTAATAATAATAAGAGAGTAGTACAATTTTTCAAAACAAATATTTATTTATTTTAAATTGTAAGGGAGATTTATTTCCCTGGGTTGGAATTTACCAAAAACTGTAAAAATCAGACAAACATTTAAACTATTTATTCGAGAAAACGTAAAAGCATTACAACGTGTACAAAGGTAGGTTAAGAATCATATATTCATATATTTCAACTGTCCAAGAGTCAACTGTCACTCGTCACTCTTCTCTCAGGCTGGCGTCTGGTAATCAGAGCTATGCAGCCCAATATGGTGATATTAGGTGGGTGTTACATCCTCCCCCTTTGCACCGCACTGGCGTCTCGCGTGTGGGGCAATATTGGTGATGGAATCTGAACAACAAGAACACGACTTCTTGGTTCGTATTCGTTGACGTCTGCTAGCAGCATCTGGAGGCGGTAGGTCAGCAGATAATCTAACAGATGGAGGTTCCTCTTCGGGACACTCATCGACGGTGATTTAGACAGGAGCGGGAGTAAGATCTACAGGAGCCATCTTCGGTGGATGACCTCTCTTACGGATCGCATGCACTGGTTGTGGTGTGGGGTCACTGACCTCCGAACGGTAAGGAGTCGGGGCTGACGCGTGATATTTTCTAACAAAAGTCTCTAAGTTGTCAGCAGGTGAAACTTGGTAAGTAGTAGGAGAGATAACCTTCGTAATCACATAAGGCCCGTCGCGTCGGGGCGCGAACTTTGAAGTAATCGACTTGGCCGAATCACTAAGGGTGTGACTGTCTATTAGCACTTTATCTCCGACGACGAAAGTTGCACAGCGGCGATGAGAGTTTTTATAGATATTTCGCCTATCCTGGCATAGTTCATGTCTTTCGCGCGCGGCACTTAAAACGTCACTTATAGTGTGTAAGTAAGGCGTGATTTGAGTTGAAATTTTCGTTTGTTATTATTGCTCGAAAGTCTCTGTTAACATCGTCTGGAGTTCGCAGTTCTCGTCCGAACATAAGATATGCGGGGGTAAAACTAGTCGAATCGCACATCGCAGTGTTCATCGCGAAACGCACACTAGGTAATTTGTCCGCCCACGACGTATGATCAGACTTCGTGAGAATAGCTGAACTGAGTTAAACTGAGTCTTAATGTCTCTGTTTTTCCTTTCGACCGGGTTGGATTCCGGGTGATACACAGGGATCAGGTTTTGTTGAAAACCCAGGCAATGTGCTACCTGTTGCATAACCGCACTTACGAATTGGGTTCCGTTATCGCTAATAACTCGACGGGGAACTCCATAGCGTAAAATTACTTCATCAGTTAAATGCTTTGCGCAGGCAAAAGCAGTAGCAGACTCTAAGGGAAACAGCTCTACTTCAGCTATGCTAAGTATCGGGAAATCTATAGTGACATAGTTAATTTCTGAGGCCATTAGTGAATCGTCACGAGATGGTCTCGATAATGTGTCAGCGATGACATTCTTCTTGCCTTTAATGTATTCGATCTTTAACCCGGCACCTGCCACGTGGCTTTGCAAGGCGTCAACTGCCACGTGGGGTGGTCACAGCACTCCTTAAAAATTTTCTGTGATCTTCTTGTTTAAAAAACAAAATAATGTGTTGAGTAACACAAGAATATAAAAAACATGTTTTATTAACTTATTAGCCACTAATATGTTATAAAAGTTAAAAAATAAAATTAAAAAGGTGTTATAAGCAAATTAGCAAGTACCAAGCCGTAATAAATGAAGTGAAATAAAATATCTAAAAAAAATAAGATTTAGTGAGTATAGAGTCTATATCAATAATTAAAATCAGTTGTTTCAATAAAAAATGTAAATTAGACCTGTTTATCAAAAATACAAAAAAAAAAGTTAAAAATTAAAGTGCCAGATGATGACACCCCAATTCGACTTTAGAGCTACAAGTTCAGAATGGCACTAAATAACACATCTATGCTATATAATATTATGGAAAGCTACTATGACGCACAGCACGGTTACCAAACTTGAAATACCAAATATTTGATAAAAATGTGTTATGAGGTGCTAGTAGCACCCCACGTGGCAGGTGCCGGGTTAAATCAAATGGCATTAACTCTAGGACCCATCTGGCCAATCTACCTGTAGGTGACTTCAAAGACATTAACCATTTTAACGCTTGATGGTCACTAGATGGTAGCGCCTTCTAGATAACCTCTAACTCGTTTGACAGCCCAAACAACTGCAAGAGCCTCACGCTCGGTGGTGCTGTAATTTTGTTCGGCGGGTGTCAGTAGTCTAGAAGCGTACTCGACAGGTCTCTCGTCTTCACCCTCCCCCTGTAGTAAACATGCCCCCAGAGCATAACTGCTCGAATCGGTTCGAAGGTTTGCTCTTGTCCCCATTTCCATTTTGTTTTCTTTTTAGTCAGATTTGATAATGGTTTGGCAACATGGGAAAAGTTCTCAATGAAGCGGCGAAACCATGAGCAGGTTTGGAGAAATCTACGAAGTTGGGTCACATTGGTAGGAGGAGGCATCTGTAGTGTGGCTGAAACTTTATCGTCGTTTGGGCGAATACCTTGAGATGAAATTATGTGACCTAAATAATGCACTTCTTGACATGAGAATGAGCATTTCTCACGATTTAAAAATAACTTGAAGAGCCTTAATCTATCGAATACTTGAAGTAAGTCTTTTAGATGGTCTTCAAAATCAGAGGAAAGGATGATTATGTCATCCAGATAAGCATAAATATTTAGGTTCTGCAAATGTATTCAGCATTGTTCTGCAGGGTATTCAGCAAATGGGGTAGATTCAAGACTTCGTTCGAATACATCCGCATTTTCTTTGAGGAACATATTAAGTGTATTCTTTTCGGGAGGAGAAAGAGAAATTCCTTCATCATCTCTAATTTCTAAGTGAGCCATAGTAATAGTGTTAAGTGTACAATTATTACCTTGAGAGGGTCACGTGAGAAAGGATAACGAGACTCTGATATATCACCATAAGACCAAGAGTCACTTGGTATGTCTAAAATTATGTTTGCTTTCTTCAGAAAGTCGGCACCTAGCAACGTTCTACTTTGAATGTGTTTAGGTACAGAAATCAATGTGATAGAATGTGATCTATTTTGTAATAAAATGGAAACGTTAAGTAAAAGAACATTAACTGAATTTGTTCGACCATCCGCAAGAGTCATTTGCATTGTTCTCGTTGCATCTCGATGTCTCTTAGCATCGAACCTGCAATACTACATTGAGCTCCAGAATCTAAATAACAATGACCATGGTGGCCTTCAACATTAATCTGAACTATAGGTTTGGATTGTGAAGGTTGAACATTCAAGACATGATTGTCATTATCAATTTCGGTTAATAGAAACTCAGATGTGGTAGAAGAAGAAAAGGAGGTTGATTGAGCATTTTTAGAACACTTAGGACAGTTGCTTGAAACGTATCCTGGAGTTTTACATCGATAGCATGCAAGAGAGTTCTGCGTCGGCGCATTAACAGACTGAGATTTTGTAAAATTTGAATTTTGTGACGTTTTCGGCACGTTAGCTTTGTCGGAATCGGTTTCTTTTGCTTTTACCGCAGCTAATTTCCTACAGTCATCTTTTACGTGGCCTATGTTTTTACAATAAACACATCGAACTTTCTTAGTATCTTTAATTTGTTTAGACTCTGTGTCATAATCAAAAGTTTTTTCGAGTATAGTTCAAGCAATCTATATAGTGTAATAGGTAAGATTTGTAGCTTTCTTTGGGTTGTTCTTCTTTAATATTAGGCCGGCAGCTGGTGTTTTCTGGTAATTAAATATGTAGTTAAAAATATTTATTTATACTTAGGTAAATAGCGTTAAAGCAGGACATAATATTGTATGTGTTAAAATTAATTTTATCAATTTTTTAATAACATTTAACCTCACAGGGACCTCCCTCTTACCGCATGCTTGCATTAATAACTGATGTAGAATAGCTTTTATAATTAATCTTGTTATTGTTAGAATTACTGATACTAAAAGAACTTTATAAAAACACAGTTAGATCTAAAATTACTTTAGGTATACAGTTCAAAACTTTAAAATTCAGCACAAAATGCAAGCATGTCCCCGCTCTTTTTTTTATTAAAAATACAAAATCTAAAAATATTTTTTTAACCGAGTCTTTTCATTAGTACACTTATGCTTGGAAAATGAATTACACAACACAACAATTAAAATACTGATACACTTAACTCATTTTCTCCTTCTTCCGTATTTTCTTCGTCACTATCATCGCCCAATTCAATAATAAATTTATTTCCACCATTAATGTGGAAGTGCCCAATCTTCTTATAATATTCTTCCACTTTGATCACTTTGGCGATTCTTTTCTGCCAGTCTACTTTGGTAATATTGGCTACTTCTTTTTTAATGATCTCAATTACCTTTTTGTCAAATTTAGGAAATTTATTTGAACGCCTTATACTTGGTTTTAATTGTCCCCAAATTAACTCAATAGGATTGAAAACACAAAAGTAGGGGGGAAGTCTCAATATAGTGTGTCCATGCTTTTCGGCAATACTCTCTAGAGCGTATAATTTTCTAAATTGCTTTGTGTGTAGAACTTCAATAAGTTGTTTTTTTGTGTAAAAATCTTCGAAATACAAATCATTTTCCATTAAAAAATTTTGTAGGTCAGCTTTCTTTGAAGATGTATTTGGTATTTTAGTGAGTTGTCGGGAATGATAGGAAGCGTTGTCAAGCACTATTACGCTGTTTTTCTCCAAGTTTGGGATCAGCGAGTTTTCAAACCAATCTTCAAAAATGTCAGCTTCCATATTCTTGTGGTAGTCAACGTTACAATCTTCCATTTTCTTCCCACATAATTTTAAAGCATTCGGAACCCATCCCTCACTTCCTCCGCAATGTACAATAATTAGTCGCGAGCCTTTATTTGCAGGCATTTCTGGTATGCACATGCTTGAACCATCTGTCCATCCTTTCTTTACTGTATCGTGGGTATCATACCAAGTTTCATCTAAATAATAAATTCTCCTATTTTCTTGCCTATATTTAGTAATTTCTTCTAGGTACATATTACGTCTGTTGACTATTCTTTGGCTTTCCATAATTGCTTGACGTTTATTTATTTTTTTGAACTTAAAGCCCATTTTTTTTATCAAATTTTGAAGAGTTTTCTCACAGCAGTTCATATTTCGACCGGTTGTTTCCAATTTCTTTCTTATTATTTCTATTGTAGGTATTTCATTGCTTTTGTAGCAGTCGTATATTGTGGTTTTCAATAGTTTTACAAGTGAAGGATTTAAAGGTCTTGAAAATTTGTAGTCACATCGTTTCTTGCGATGATAGGGTTCATTTTTAACTATTTTATATACAGTAGAAAGTGGAATTTCTGTTAAATCAGAGGTGGCTTGTGCCAATAGTGTTTCATCGAAGCCGAATTTCGTACGTAGATTTTTGTATACATTCAAACATACTTGCTGTGTTTCTGCATTTAAATGCATTCGAATCTTCTTTACGATCTCTTTTTTTTTAGTAATTACATTCACACTAGCACTGGCAATTTCTACAATATCAGCGTTATCGTACGCGATATTTACATTATCCCACGGGCGCCACATCACTATTCACATTAATTAAATTACAATAATCAACACTTGACACTCTCCAAACGAAATACTAAACCAATATTCAAAATAATTACAGCAAACAAAACACTCGTATCACTTAACACACGTACACTCCAGTACTAATACACTGCTAGCTACCGAACTAAAACTAATCTTTTGCACGAAACTTGTGAATAGATATGCGGGAGGTCTGGCCGTAAAAACACAGATGCTTTCACAAAGGGCCGCTTCTTAAACGTTTGACCTAACATCTATATTTGAAGAATATCATATTTCACCGGCTTAAAGCTATTCTACAGTATTTTTTACTTGGACAATAACCGTGTTTGAGTTAGGAGTTCGTTAAAAGTTTTTACTTTGTCACGAGGGACTTTTTCACGAATTCTTTTATGAAGCAGACCGTAAACCATGTCTAGTTGCACAGGTTCTGTTAGCGTATTTTCAGGTAGTTGTGCTAGTATAGCGCGAGCTTTACAAATAAATATATCACTAGCGGTACGTGAGTCTTGCTCATTCTCAAAAAATTCTTTATACACGCGATATGCGGGCTTTTATGGACCGAATGTAGTACGTAGAAGTTGCACGATTTCATCCCACGACTTAACCGTAGTTTTAACGCCTTGGTACCAGTTTGCAGCAAAACCGTCTAGCAGCATTGGGATTCCTTTCAACGAATTTTCATCCGATACCTGCGAACAGTCTTTAAAGATAGTGACCGCATCTAGAAAAGTGTTTACGTCCGAATTTTTAGATACGTCGAATCGCGAACAGCATTTTGATAAGTTGCCGGCTTGATGCACGGGCGGTGGTTGAGTAGTCACTGCCAATTTTAGCAATAATTCTTGAAATTGATCGTTTGTAAGTGTAACTGATGCCATCTCCGCTGTAGAATTGTCTTCTGAAGGGCTAGCAACTGCTTTTGAGTACTTTGACCGAAGGGGATATGTATGCATAAGAGTGTACTTACAGTTTTTCTGATTAACCTATAGATATGTTTCGTCTTGACTGCAATATCCGGAAGACACTGTTTCCACGATGTAAGATTGCACAAGACAAACGATTTGCACAAAAGACACGATCTTGACTGCAATGTCTGGAAGACACACTGTTCCCACGACGTAAGATTGCACAAGAGTCTTGCACGAATTGTCGAATTAGTCCTATTTTGAAGTCATTTCACACGTTAAGTTTCCGCGGTGGGCGCCAATTGTAAGGGAGATTTATTTCCTTGGGTTCGAATTTACCAAAAACTGTAAAAATCAGACAAACATTTAAACTATTTATTCGAGAAAACGTAAAAGCATTACAACGTGTACAAAGGTAGGTTAAGAATCATATATTCATATATTTCAACTGTCCAAGAGTCAACTGTCACTCGTCACTCTTCTCTCAGGCTGGCATCTGGTAATCAGAGCTATGCAGCCCAATATGGTGATATTAGGTGGGTGTTACAAAATTAATTTATTTATGACAGATATGTTATATTCCGTGATAAATACACATTTATGACATTTATTCTAACATGACATTTTAGTTAAATCTGACAGTTGTCACATTTTATTGCATTATATTGCATTTATAAAATGGTATTTTCTTTGATGTGTACAGTCTTATAAATTGTACAGATTAAATTTTTTTATATAGAATAATATAATATTATTTAATATTATATTATTAGCGCCATCTATTGACAACTAGATTAAATGTTATAAATGTCACCGATGAAATGTAATCAGAGACGTGCGTTTTTTCTGTCACATACAATTTAATGCGTTAGACAGAAATCGAAAAACTGTGACGCACTGAAAAATGCTCATGAAAAGAACCATATAATATTTATTCAGACTTTGGTGATATTAATTAGGTTTATCGATAATTTTTTTAGGTATGGCCTTTAGGTTGATTGTAACCAATTTTCCAGACTTTGGTGATATTAATTAAGTTTATCGATAATTTTTTTAGGTATGGCCTTTAGGTTGATTGTAACTAATTTTCCGGAATTCTGCCGCTGTCGTATATATTATTAAAAACGTTTAACGTTTCTAGTAATGAATTGTCCGTTTCGCATAAGAGTTTTAGCATTTAAGAATGATTGTTAGGTCCTGGAGATTTGTTATTTTTGAGGGACCGTATTGCTTTTCTACCTCTGAATAAAGAATGGAAGGACTGATTTCGGTGATTTTAATTGAATAATCATTAGGGCGGTCTGAAGCAAATAGGTTTTCAATATATTGCTTCCATGTTTCTAGAATCTTTGTTGATTTTGAGATCAAAATTCCGTTGGTGTCCGGAACTGTTAAAAAAAAGTATATTCGTTACTGAGCTGTTATTTTCTTTTATTTGTCATTCCTTTTATCTTCTTGTTCATGTTTTGGTAATCGTATTTCTTTTCATAATGTTCAATTTCTTTGCATTTTTCCGACCACCACCACCATCCCTCTTTAGCTTCTCTGATTTTTGTCCTTATTTTTTTGTGTATTTCTCGATATTTTGGTTCGTTTTGTTTTTGTACTTCCGTCGCTCTTCCATCATGCCAGGATATCCTCAGTCATCCATTATTTTTTCTTCACTCTTTCTTGTTTCAATAGCTGCGCACATGTTGTCTTAGCCTGCTCAATTTCATCCCATTTTTTTCTTACTCCAGATACATTTTCATGTATCCTGTTTAATTCTTTGTTTAAGGATTCTTGCACTTTTCCTGTAATATTAGGATTAGAGAGTTTCCTAATATCTATTCTCTCATTTAAACCTTTTTTCGTTTCAGTTTTACTTCGAGCTTGCATACAACTGGATTATGGCCTGTTGACACATCGGCTCCTGGATATGTTTTTACGGATATGCTTGCGTTTCTATATCTTATTGGTACAGCGATGAAATTTTGATTTCTTACGATGTTCTCCAAAGTATCTGCTAGTGATTTCCACGTATAGATTCTGCAGACGTTCTTGACAGAAGTTAATAAAACTCCACGAGGAAAAAGTTTTCCTGTAGTTGGCTGTATACAATATATTACAAAAACGACTAAAATTCTTTGTAAAAGGTATATTTGTTAAAAATCCCTAAAAAGAGCCACATCACAGAACTAGTAATCGATCGGATGACCGATCATCTTCAGTGATTACGTGATTCTAACATGCTAACCACCAAAATACAAAAATATATGGGTAAAAACCCTTTAATTGATCCGTCATGGAAGATGGCAAGTGGATAAAACTGTTAATAATATTAAAACTATTTAAACTAGTTAAATATTAACTGAAGTTAATAAAACACTGTTTCCCAGTGATTTCTTTCTCCCAGCCCATAGTTTTCAACTACATTCTTAACTTTATCTTGGCCCACCTTCGCGTTGAAGTCGCCCATTATGATTTTTAACTCAAATTTATTGGTCATTTTGGTTTAACTTTTCAGCTGTTCATAGAATTCCTCGATGGTGGCCTCATGTTTATCTGTAGTTGGTGCGGATATTTGTACATATTATATTCAGATCAATCTGCTTCCCGTGTAGTCGAAGTACAGTATATAGCCCGAAATATACACTACTGAAACTGAAACATAGGTTTCTTTTTCTATAATTAATAATTGTTAAGAATTACTTGGCAGGTCTATATAAGTTAATTTGGGTATGACAGCGTGCAGAAAGAGAAACCTATGTTTCAGTTTCAGTACTGTAGATTTCGGGCTATACAGTATCATTCTGTCTGAGAAAGGGATGAAGGATTTGACTGCTGCAGTAATATGTGGTGCAACTATAATTCCTACTCCATTTCGATGTTAAGGGCATTGTCGGAGTAGTAAACTGTGTAATTAAGAACAATGCAGTTTCCAGAGTTGGGCCATCGGGTTTCACTAGGAGATGGGAGTCCCATTCTATATTAAGTCTCTTCATCTCTTTTATGGTATTATGCGAATTAACTATTATGCGAAAAACACTACGTTTAGAAAGTAAAACTTCCCCTCTTTGTTACAGGTGGCACACTAAAAATTTACGGCGAGGCGTTGTGCAAGGATGTACCGTATAAGACTCTTTTGTTATCGGTTCGCGATTGTGCAGGAACTGTAGTGCGCGAAATGCTGGATAAATACGGCCTCATTAAAACTGATCCGTCCCAATGGTGCCTTGTCCAAGTGACCCAACAGCCCGGATGTCCGGATAGCGAATATATTTTGGACGACGACGAATGTCCGCTGAACATTCTGATGACCTCTTCAAATACTGGTAAGTACACTAATATTAGTTTATAAATGTTTATGCACTTAACTGTTTGGTGCTGGTACGAGTACTAGACAAACCAATCGTTAAGGAACGATCGTTAAAGAACACAGCTCAATGTTCAATAAATAAATTTATACCAATGGGTAACCCTTTTTGAATGTTGCTAAAAACGTCACCAATCGATATACTGCGAATAACAGCTATATAGTTGGTAAAGAGCGAGTCGTGGATTGGAAACTAGCTTTTGGAATTTATATTTGGTCCAATAGAACAAATTATTAGAGATCAAATAAAGTAGGACAGCTAGATGGATAGCATCATATGGTAGAAGCGTTGACTGATAAAATATACTGGTAGAAGTACTGGTAGAGGTATGGTAATAGTACTTTTTGATAGTGATATAAAATATTACCCTTTCAGTCATGACTCTTTTGTTTGCAATGATAAAAATTTTAAACTTAGTTGTTGAGGTATGTATATGATTTTTTTGAATATTTATAAACAAACAATCTTGCTAATAAAAACAAATTTTTTTGAAAAAAATTAACATTCGTTAAAACGACCATGGTGACTCAAGAGTCGCGCATGTAAAAGAAATACCCAAAAAATCGTAAACAAATATTTATTTTGCATGAAAATCAACGAAACCATTACGTTCACAGACATTACATAAATGAATTTTGCATTTATTAAAACTAATGTGTGTCTTTTACACCTTGCAGCTTGCTTGGCTCTGGTCAAATATGGGCAAATGATCCACACCGTCAAAACAAATTTCTCTTAATGTCCTTTGTTTCATCATCAATTTTTTAGTGGTTGGTGGTGTATATTGTAGTAAATTGGTGCTTGATGGACGTCCTAACTTTTTTAAGAGTATCCCTTGATGGTATTACTTGATCAATATTGCTTACCTTCTAAATCAGAATTATTAATATCCGAGGTATCCTGTGAGTTCTGTAATTCGTCATCGCTTATAACTTCGATATCTGGCACAGCTTCAGTTAGTTGCCTTCTAGACATGTTGTCGAAATAAGAAATCTGAAAATTAAATTACCTTTGAGTCACCATGTTCGTTTAAAAGAACACATGATTTTTTTGTATGAAACTATATGAAGTATCTAATATTTTTCATGTTTTTGTACACACATGTAAAAACTAACAACCAAGTATCATAACAAATAATTTTTGAATCAGATCTTAATTTACCTAACAAGTTTAAACCCAAAGGAGATATCACGAATTGCAGATAAGCCCAAAATATGTGTTACCATGGGCTATTTATCAATCAAACAATACTCCAGGCTGTGGGTGAAAAATAGGTCGATTTCAGGATATAATTCAGGAATTTTTGAAACCTATCAGGTGTTGTAAAGGACGATGCCAGGAATAACTTCTACTAAAATGTGACCAAAAATATTGTGAACTTTTTTTTATTGCGATTTTCATTTGTTAAATTTGCAATTTTTAAAGATTTTTAATTTTGCAGCTTAGGATATGGATTCTAGAGAAAAACTTTTTAATAGAAAGTTGTAGTAAATTAAAAAACCTACAATTTGAGCTATGGTAAGTTTAATTTCGTTCATTGGTTATTGCAAAACAGTCTGCGAAAGGTCCAAAATGGACGTTTTTTACAATTGCGTTATTTATTGTACAAATAATTTATTTTTTATTTTTTAAAGCTTTAAAATGAAGATCTTTCAATTGCAAACATAAAACAATTGTAAGGCCGGATTAACGAATTTGTTGCTTAGATATTATAAATTGTTTATCCCAAGAGGTCAAATGTCGAAGGCTATAACTTTTTGAAAAAAAATCGTAGAGAGTTGGCGAAACATCCAATCTCCTTCTACAAAGTTATATTTTCATATTCTGATGTAAATAAATGCGTAAAACGTTTTTATATCTCTAATTTTTGGGTTTGAAAATAAGGGGGCAAATTTCGTTATAAACATTTAGAGCTGAAGCGGCCCTGTACATCCTATGAGTTTTTAACTTACAGACTATTGTTGCTGAAGACGAAACGAAGATTTATAAAAAAATAAAACAATTCTACGACCAACTCAAGCCGAGCTAAATGTTGGGTTTGAAAATAAGGGGCAAATTTCGTTATAAACATTTAGAGCTGAAGCGGCCCTGTACATCCTATGAGTTTCTAACTTACAGATTATTGTTGCTGAAGATAAAACGAAGATTTATAAAAAAATACAAATTTTCTACAACCAACTGAAGCCGAGATAATTGTTTCTTTTTTCTTAAATCGTAGTGCTTTTATTTATAACAATTAAGAAATTATTTTACAGTCATTGACTAAAGAAAGACCTATATTATCTTAAAATAAAAATTATTATAAAATATAGTTACATTTAATTATTAAAAATTATTTTTAAAATCGGTGCTTTTGCGAGCGGCCGAATTTTGTAAATCGCCCGGCTCGCTTCAAATCCGCGCGCTGGGAAAATTTTTACGTAACTTGTATTAAATTTTGACCGAAAACAATTTAATAATATTACCATTATAATATACAGTCTATTTACCACTGTATTTGTTTTTCTTGATAAACTTTTATATGTGAAATCTCATTTCTGAAGAAATAATATTACAAAAATGATACATAATATATATGAAATATATAACTATATTTTTAATTTTTTCATTGTTATATAAATATAATAATAATAATGTTATTTCTTATTATACAATATAAAACTTTTTCTTCTTGTGGTGACTGTCCGTTTTGGATGTTGGCGACCATCATGGCAATCTGTACTTGCACACTAAATCGGTACTGCTGCTCTAAAAAGATTTGTAGTTGTTGTGTTGAACGCCGTACGTAAATTTTCTAGCAAGGTAATCTTTCGCCTTCCTGGTTCTCAGTTTCCAAATGGGGTTTGCCAAATTGCCATGATGGTCGCCAACATCCAAAACGGATAGTCACTGCAAGAAGAAAAAGTTTTATATTGTATAATAAGAAGTAACATTATTATTATTAAAAAATAAAACGGGATAATACCCGAAGGTTGGCTGTATACCATCTAGTTAAATAAAATTAACATGAAGTAAAACTCCCTAGTGTAGTTTTAATAATATTTAATATTTAATATATTTAATTTAATATATTAATAAAATTTTAGGTATATTTAATAAAAATTCTAAAAAATTTTTTAAAAATCCAAACGGATTACGTTCAAAACGTTTTCGGACTTATCAGTCCATCATCAGTGAACCTAAAAGTAAGTAATCTCACTTAGTAAAATTGAAAAAGGGTGAAATTTTGAATGTTAAAAATTGAAAAGTGTGGTTACGATTACTTACTCTCTGTCCTTGCTAAATAGCCACAATGCCAAACACTGGTCAAGATGTATGTTCTAACTACATGGTGAAATCTACCCTTAATTTGGCTTACATTGGATGCCAACGGATTAGTACTAGGTACATGATGCTCTACTCCATTAATTAAGAGATTTTTTATTATGAATAGGTCTACATTGAACTACGTTTAGTCTGTCAATGATTTAGAAGGAAGTTGAAATACTTCAAATGTCAGTAACATTGACATCCAGGAAAGGGAATTTTTAAGGTATTAACTAAGGTTAATATAATTATTATTATTATATTTATATAACAATGAAAAAATTAAAAATATGTTATATATTTCATATATATGTATCATTTTTGTAATATTATTTCTTCAGAAATGAAGTTTATCAAGAAAAACAAATACAGTGGTAAATAGACTGTATATTATAATGGTAATATTATTAAATTGTTTTCGGTCAAAATTTAATACAAGTTACGTAAAAATTTTCCGAGCGCGCGGATTTGAAGCGAGCCGGGCGATTTGCAAAATTCGGCCGCTCGCAAAAGCACCGATTTTAAAAATAATTTTTAATAATTAAATGTAACTATATTTTATAATAATTTTTATTTTAAGATAATATATGTCTTTCTTTAGTCAATGACTGTAAAATAATTTCTTAATTGTTATAAATAAAGGCACTATGATTTAAGAAAATAGAAACAATTATCTCGGCTTCAGTTGGTTGTAATTTTTTTTTTATTTTTTTATAAATCTTCGTTTCGTCTTCAGCAACAATAATCTGTAAGTTAGAAACTCATAGGATGTACAGGCCCGCTTCAGCTCTAAATGTTTATAACGAAATTTGCCCCCTTATTTTCAAACCCAACATTTAGCTCGGCTTCAGTTGGTCGTAGAAATTTTTTATTTGTTTATAAATCTTCGTTTCGTCTTCAGCAACAATAATCTGTAAGTTAAAAACTCATAGGATGTGCAGGGCGCTTCAGCTCTAAATGTTTATAACAAAATTTGCCCCGTTATTTTCAAACCCAAAAATTAGAGGTTTAAAAATGTTTTACGCATTTATTTACATCAGAATATGAAAATATAACTCTTTAGAAGGAGATTGGATGTTTCACCAACTCTCTACGATTTTTTTTCAAAAAGTTATAGCCTTGGAGATTTGACCTCTTGGGATAAACAATTTATAATATCTAAGCAACAAATTCGTTAATCCGGCCTAACAATTTTTTTTATGTTTGGAATTGAAAGATCTTCATTTTAAAGCATTAAAAAATAAAAAAAATTATTTGTACAATAAATAACGCAATTGTAAAAAACGGCCATTTTGGACCTTTCGCAGACTGTTATAACCAATAAACGAAATTAAACTTACCATAGCTCAAATTGTAGGTTTTTTTAATTTACTACAACTTTCTATTAAAAAGTTTTTCTCTAGAATCAATATCCTAAGCTGCAAAATTAAAAATCTTTAAAATTTGCAAATTTAACAAATGAAAATCGCAATAAAAAAAGCTCACAATATTTTTGGTCACATTTTAGTAGAAGTTATTCCTGGCATCGTCCTTTACAACACCTGATAGGTTTCAAAAATTCCTGAATTATATCACGTTTTTTCACCCACAGCCTGGGGTATAAGCTATTCCGAACAAGTGCGACACTGTGACTAATACAAAGGACAAAGACGATGTTTGTCTAGCTAGAGGATCATGGTGATTCACCATAAAAAATGTGATTTAGCTATTATTGTTGGCTATTATGAAAAGTTGATGTTCATTTAAAGGAACATGGTGACTGAAAGGGTTAAAATTACCCAGACAATAATGTACTTACGTTTTGAGTTACCCTATATTCGATTTAATCATTTTTATAATTTTTGACAATTATTATTAAAAAACTATGGTTGTAATAAATAATTAATGTTCCCATAGTTCCCGTACTCCTTTGTAATTTTACGGTATGTTAAACTTAATACGATTTTCATGTAATATTGGATATTATAAGTTTCTAAAAACCCTGTGTAACAGATTCCACCATGAAACACACTGTAAGATTGTAACGAGTTTTAAAATATGGAATTTAAACTATCTTAAGACAATAAATTTACTGAGCTTCCTGACACTAATCAATCACCCTGTATGTCCGATTATTCCTTCCATACAATTCTTTAAAGTCAAATATAATTGTAAATATTTTGTCCTAAGAAAAATATTTTATATAGTCTTCTTTTTATCTTCATGTAATATATTTACAGTACCATAATAAGCCCTATAGCAATGTATATTTCGAAGACAACCACCCTCATTAGTTTATGTCAAAATGTGAATTTTTTGACGACCATAAAAAAATTTAATTATTTGCGAATTTTTCATTTTGATTTCAAATTTTGAATCCCTTCTGTATTAGCAAATTACTTGCTCAAATAAGTTTGTTAAGGGTTCGTGTATCATATTGCAACGGCGTAACCAGAATGGCCCTAAGGGGAGGTACAAGGCCCTAAGGGGGGGGGAGGTTACAACTACTGAAAGGTCTTTAGCCGGTTTAGGGCCAATTTCTCATATCGAGTTCAACTCCAGTTTAACCTGAACTTCTAGTAAACGTCAGTTTAAAGTCAAAATCGTCTTTCTCAATTCCCGTTCAACCGATGGCAGTTTAAACTTGAACGATGCTTGAACGGTGGAATTCGGCCGTTCAAAGATTTCAGAACTCAGTTCAGATGATTTCATGGACTACGCATGCGTTGTATTAACACGAAACGCTGTCATAATATAATTATATCCTATTTTATTATATTAAGCCTAACGATAAACGATAACATTATTTGTGTTTTTATAATATTTATTTATAATTATTAAAATTACTATTTGACTATAAATACTTAAATTTAACTTTATTCAAAAACAGCATAAAAAAGGTAGTTCAAAATGGCGACAGTTTTTTACCTTTTGCCATCTATTGGCATTTCTCGAAAGCTGTAGAACGAGCCCTGACATGAACGCGCAATGAGAAATGCATTTCAAACAGAACCGGAGATCACCCGTGAACCCGGTTCAACTGAACCATAGATTAACGCAGGTATGAGAAATCGACCCTTAGTGTTAAGTACAATAAGTACATCCCAATGGGGGGGAGGTTATAACCCCCAAACCCCCCCCCCGGTTACGCCTATGTCATATTGAAATATATTAAATAACTAGATCCCTTTGAGTATAACCTGATAGGTGGAATATAGGAACAGGAACACCCTGTATAAAACTCTTAACCGAAATCACAAGACTCTAACCTTCAGGTGGCAAATTTTAGCTAGTCAGATAGAGAAGAATGATTTACAATGTTTGTACCAAGAATTTTTTTACTAGAGAGGAAGAAATTTCTTTAAAATTTAATTTCTGAAATTTAAATTATCAATTTCTACCTATTAGTGACATCTGTTGGGCGAAATTTAAAAAAAGAAACACTATTCTGAACGGCATGGCAGCGAGAGAGGGAAAGAGCGCGCACGTAATTTCCTATGTAGTTAGATACGTATGGATGTGTTTCTCTCTCCTAATAGATGGCGCTATCGTGCACTTTCATATTTGGAACCTTTTTTAATTTTTTAATTTGTCTAGACAAGGTAAATATTTTTACCTGCCTGTGCCTGTCGAATGATAAACAAAAAATATTTATATGTAAATAAATAGGAAATTATATCCATAATAAATTCAAAGGTTTATATACACTTACGTGCGTGTAAATGGGCACTTCATAATATTGAATGTTTTTATTTTTTAGAAATTAAAAAATATGTTAAATCAAAATAAAACTCAGAAAGTGTAACTTAATTAGTTAAGAAATGACCATATTTTTTTTTCAAAATTTATTGTGTAAACTTACCTAATGAAAGTTCAATATTTTTTCTCGGGATAATCTGTGCCATTTTTCTTCTTCTTCTCTTCTTCTTTTACTTCTTGGAGATCTTTCGATCTGTTAATTCTGAAGCTGCCTCTGGTTAATTTCCTGGGATGTAGATTGCCAACTATCCCTCCTATCTTTTAGGTGGTCTTCCGGGGGGTTGTTTTCTAGGGCAATTTTTGGGAGTCTATTCTCATCCATTCGTCTTACATGGTTGTACCACATCCTCTTGCGCTGTCGTCCCCATCTTACAATATCTTGAATTTTGCATTGCTCTCCATTTTTCTTCTGCCGCAAAAATGATCTATCTATGCTATGTGATTGATAGTTAGACAGGAATTCTCGAGCTTAATCTGCATTTTTTCAGCTAATAACATAAATGAACTGGGTATATGGTTGAAATCAGAATTGTGTGTTAGCCACTTAACAACCTGAAAATCGACTTCTGCAATGTAGCCATGGACAATTTTAGCCGCATCATGTACAGAAGCAAAGTTGTCTCCAATATAACCAACGTAAGAATCATATGAAGTGTCAAGGTTTCTTCAGTTTACTAAACAGTTAAACCTACTCTCTAGCCATCACGGCCTGGCCATAGTAAGGAAAACCTAATCCGTTCCATAATGGAGTGATCTGCTAACTTTCTGCCCTATGTACTATGTAGGTACTATACACTTTTTTCCTTTGGTCGGAGAACAAAACTCTTAATTCTTCTTATGTGAATAATCTCATGTCAAATGCAGGCTGCTGTTGTAGTATATTAAGGGGACAATTGTTTAAAAATATTGATACAGTAACGGGTTTCTTTTACAATGTATAAACTTTGGAAATCATGATTTCGGATTAATAATGTATCTTCTTGTTCTTATGGTGCCTATCAGTTACGGATGTTGGACACTAACATGGCTATTCTGACTGCTGCCCTGAAAAGTCTGGTAGTGGTTAAGTTAAACCATTTTCGCAGGTTATGCAGCCAGGATATTCTTCTTCGTCCTGGACCTCTTTTCCCATGCACTTTACCTTGAAGTATGGTCCGAAGTAGGTCATATCGTTGTTCATTGCGCATTACATGGCCCAGGTATTCCAGTTTGCGACGTTTTATGGTTACGACTAGTTGGCGCTCTTTACCCATTCTATGTAGAACTTCTTCGTTGGTAACTCTGTCTATCCAGGAAATTCTCAGCATGCGTCTATAGCACCACATCTCAAATGCTTCGAGTCTCTTCAGTGATGCTTCAGTTAAGGTCCATGACTCCACGCCATATAAAAGAACGGAGAATACGTCGCATTTTAGTAAACGAACTTTTATTTCCAATTTTATATCGTGTTTGTTAAAGATTTTTTTCATTTTGACGAAAGCTGATCTTGCCTTCTCGATCCTTATCTTAATTCCCGTCGATTGGTCCCACTATTCATTTAAGTTTGCACCCAAATAACAAAAGTTGGTAATTTGTGTTATAGGTTGTTGGTTAACTAGTAATTAACCAGGTGGTATTCTATTTTTGCTTATAACCATGTATTTGGTTTTTTTGATGTTAAAATCAAGCCCAAACCTGCTACTTACTTCTGCCACCCTGGAGACAAGTGTCTGCAGATCTTCAAGACTGTCTGCAAAAATGACAGTATCATCAGCGTATCTTATGTTGTTCAATCGTTCTCCGTTTATAAGTATTCCCTCGTCTATGTCCGTTAGCGCTAGGTTCATAATGTGCTCATAATGTATATACATTGTAAATTATTTTTCGGGAGTGCTCCTAGTAGCATTTAACGTGTCTTGGTTTGTTTATTTCTACTGCATCTTGATCTTAAATTTAGTATAGGTACCTACTTATCTCCTGCAACATGTTACTGGCAAAAGGCGAAACTGCACTGTTTAACAAAATGAATAATTTTGGTTGAATGAAGCAGAAATGAAATGAAGAAATATTCTTCAACACGTATTCTTCGAAAGATGTCGAATGAAGTCGTGCGTTCAGGAGTTGCCTTAATATGATCATTTAATAAAATAGTTATCGAAAAATAAGCAAAGGACATGCCGTCGTTGGTGGGTGCGATCATGGGTATTAAAACCAAACCAAAATTGAAACATAAATATCCTCTGTGGAACAGCCGCTTTGGTCGATCGTTTTATCTTTAATTCTTCTTATAAGTCTAGTCTCCCAATCGAAGGTTGGATATCATCATCACTATCTTTAATCTAGTTACCGCTGCTCTGACGAGTTCTATAGAACTGAATTTAAACCAGTCGCTTAAATTCTTCAACAATGTCACTATTCTTCTTCCTATAGTTGCTCCTCCTCTTATATTTCCCGGTATTATCAGCCTTAGCATTTAGCATTTCATATCACTGTCCCCTCATTATACAGGGTGATTGATTAGTAGGGTAAAGCTCAATAGCTCCGCTATAGTAATAGATAGCAATAAAAGTTAATAACAAAGATTTTAGCCACCTTTGAGCTTCACATTACAAAATTAGTTAGAATGTTACAGGGTGTTCGATAACACAGTGGCAGACCTAACTTATGTTTTTTTAAATGAAACACCCTATATTTTATTTTATACATATCCGAAATCCCGTTAAATTCTCCATCACAAAAATATAAAGGTTTGTAATGTTATACAGGGTATTTACATAGTTATAACCAATTTTGTATGAAAATCGTAACAAGTTCAACTCCCTGTATAAATAAAAATAAGCACAACAGCAATGGTTTATTAATGCCATATTTTTTTATTTATTGTCAAAATTTTTAAGAATTATTGATATTGCTAATTTTCTTTATATCAAATACAGGGTGAGTCAAAACGCAAGTACATTATTTTCTCAGTAATGTTAAATGGATCACCCTGTATTTTATATCATTATTGAAAAGTAACATTAACGTACTTTAATTTTTATATAACATTCCCTATGCCCAAATTATCAGTTTTCGAGATATTTTCATTTTTCAGAGCAAATTATTTTAGGTGTTTAAATTTATCTAAATTTTAAGTAAGCCATAACACTGTAGCAAATAAAGAAATAATTTATTAGTAATACATTTTACAAACAAAAACACAACCACTACATGCAACATTTTTGAAACAATTAAAAACTATCTTTTTATGTAAATGCAACAAATAAACAAAGACAATTAGTAATAAATTTTACAAAAAAACACACAAACACAAAATACAATATTTTGTGAAGACAATTAAACACTACTTTTGTATGTAAATGAAACAATGTAACAAATAAAGAACGAAACATAATTTATCATTAATACATTTTGCAAAAAAACATGTTTGAAAAAATTAGAAGCTACTTTTAATAAAATATTTTTAATATTTAATTACATAATAGTGTAGGAAACAAAGGTTGAACCTTGCAAAATGGACACAAGTCCGGTTTTATTTTTTTTTCTGGTATATCAAGGGGTGCTCATTATAAGACTAACTTTTTCTGAAAAAATTTCGCCCTGGAACCCCCTTTTCACCCCTTTAAAGGGGGTAATTTGTGGTTTTTGCGGAACGTAGCCCTTCCTGTACCTTTTACAAAAAATTTCTTTTATAGAAATATGAAGAGGACTTTATTTTCTACGATTTATTTCCAACAGCATCTCTCGATCATCCACTGTTTAGCGGGGGTGGCGCCCTAAAGTTGACAAGTTTTTAAAAAAGATCTTTTTAAAAAATATATATTTTTCCCTAACTGTAAAGGAAATTAAGAAGAAATCCTGCGGCAATTATTCATAAATAAATGACTGATTTTTTGGTATAGGTTTCACTTAAGGGTAATTGCCCTTTTTTTAATTACAGAGTGTTACATTTTAAAAAACCTCTTTTTATACCATCTGAACCGTTTATGCTAGAGTAAAAAGACTTTCATCGATTACCCATGTACTGGTACTATTTACAAATTTGTATAATGCACCCCCATTTTTTCTCCAGAACCACCCCAAAAAAAGAAGAATTAATAAATAAAGTGATTTTCTTGGAATCCTTCACACACAATGCCCTTTATTAGTATGCTTTATATATCATTTTGTGCACGTTATTATTACCCATGTATGGACACCAAAAGCGATTTCCTAGTGCAACCCCTGTAGCAAAAAAAAATAAATAAAATGGGGGGTTGAAATTTTTTTTTGTTTTTTGCTTTTTGATCCATATGGGCATATGCTTCATCAATAGTGCTTTTCAAAAATATATATGGTTATTGCAACATCTCTGCGGAAACCACCCCTATCCTTGAAAATATACTGCAGAAACTACCCCTATCCCTTGGAGAGCAAGTTTTTACGATTTTCTCATTACCTATGCATTCTATTTAAACAAAACTTATACAAGGTTAAAGATCACTATTTACTCTAAAAATAAGGTCCTATTCATTTTTTTCGTATAAGCAACCGTTACGGCACAGTGGCGCCGTAAATAGAATAGAATAGAATAGAAATATGCTTTATTGCCACTGAAAATTTTTACAATTTTATGGACAAAGCTTACATACAGTCAAAAGAAAAACATAATATAAATAACAAATAACAACTACAATTTACTAAAATTAGATAAATCGTCAACAATGTACAGTATAAGATATAAAAGCCAAGACAAAAACAATTTATTGCAAAACATATATAAATTGCAAATTGAACATACAACAAATAAAATAAAATAGGTACAACATAAGGAACTGACAAGTTTATGCTACTGCGCATGGAACCCAATTTTCTTAGTTATTCATTAAGAAATTCTTCTATTGAATAATATGGTCTTTTGGATAGATAGGCTTTTGTCATTTTTCGGAACTTAGGGAAAGATGTTGCAGATTTAAGTTGTAACGGAAGATGATTGTACAGTTTCTTTGCGGAATATAATATAGATTTCTTTACTAACTCAGTGGATGGAATCGGTAAATAAATATCAAAGATTGAATTTCTGGTGGAGTAAAGATGATTGGGCCTTGATGGAAAGACATGAAGGTGTTTACGAATTAAACAAACCGTTTCTAGAATATATAAAGATGGAAGTGTTAAAATTTCGTGATCTCTGAAGTAACTTTTGCAATGTGTAGATCTTCTGAGGCCAAACAAATATCTTATTGCTCTTTTTTGCAATCTAAAAATGACATCAAATTGAGCAGCTGTACTAGAACCCCAAAAAGGAAGACCATATCGAAGATCAGACTCGAACAACGAAAAATATGTTATTTTAGAAGATGCTAAATTGAGTTCCCTTGAGACAGATCGTATTGCATAGCAAGCTGAGGCGAGTTTCTTACTTAACGAATCGATATGAAGGGACCATTTGAGGTTGCTGTCTAAAAAAATACCAAGAAATTTTACAGAATCAACGGTACTGATCTGGCTGTTATGAAGTGGCAAAGGTTGAAGAGCTCCTTTATAGGATAATGCTACTGTTTTATTTACGTTAAAAGAGAGTAAATTAGAGTCAGACCAGGTCTTTATCGTCAGTAGATCCGAAGTTATAGTTTCATGAAGAGATGCAATAGTTGAGTTGCTCCAAGTGATACTGGTATCATCAGCAAAAAGAAAAATTTTCCCATTGATTTTTAAATTAGTAATGTCATTAATAAAGATAAGGAACAGTATAGGACCCAATACTGAACCTTGTGGTACTCCACAGACGATGTTTTTGAGACTAGAGTCAGTATCATTTGCTCTAACTAGTTGTTTCCGATTATTCAAGTAGGATTGGAACCAATTCAAAGAAATACCTCGAATTCCATAGAAATTTAGTTTTGTAATCAAGATGTCGTGATTTACACAATCAAAAGCTTTGGCATAGTCGCAGAAAACAGTGGCAGTATAAAGATTATTGTTTAGTGCTTGGTAAACCTCATGTAGTACAGAAAACATGGCATCAGTGGTACATTTATTTGTTAAAAAGCCGAACTGATTTTGTGATAAAATGTTGTTATCAACGATAAAGGACATAAGTCGAGTTTTAATGAGTCTCTCAATAATTTTGGAGAGTACCGGTAGTAAGGCAATAGGTCTATAGTTGCAGGCATCAGATTTTTCGCCACCCTTATGAACAGGAATAATAATGGCTGTCTTTAGGCACTCTGGAAATTTACCTTTTTCGAAGGAATCATTAATTAGTGAGAGGAGGAGTTCCAACACATTTTCTGTGAGATTAGAGAAAATTTTTATAGATAGTCCATCAGTACTACAGGATGATTTGCTTTTGATACAATTGATTGTTTGGATAAGTTCAGAGTTATCGACTGGTCGTAAAAAGAATGAATTCGAGACCTGTCTTGAATTAGGAAGATAGGAAATAGGATCTTGTTGCGGCAAAATTGTTGATGTTATATTTTTACTCACATTAACGAAGTAGTCGTTTAGACTTTCAGGATTTGGAAGGGAAAATGATTGAGCTGTGTGAGTTTTATTTCGAAGATCGTTTATTATAGACCAAGTCTCTTTTGCAGCACTTTTAGAGCTTCCCAGACGATTTTGATAATAGGCTTTTTTAGCTGACCTGACAAGTTTTAGATATGTTGTCCTGTACTTCATGATATATTCAGTGACAGCAACATTGGTAGTAAATTTCTTGATGTATAGTAGTGAACGCATATTCTTAGCTGATATGCGAATACCTTTCGTAACCCAAGGTTTCCGATGTTTTGGCTTAATAGGAATTAAAGGAAATGCCTTATTGAAGATGTGGAGAAGGTTATCTAGAAAAACACTGAAATTATAGTCCACGTCTATAGAAGGAAATTGCCACTCAGAAGTTAAGCATAAATTTTGGAATTTACGAAAATTCCGGGCGGAAAAAATCCTACCTAAACGTCTGGTTTTTGAGGAGGGTTTGCTGAAGATGTTAAACTTCGTATACACTGCTTCATGATCAGATAGTCCCGCATTAATAACTGTAGAGCAGACATCAAGGGGTGAGAAATCTGAGACAATATAATCGATTATGGTAGATGTAGTTTTTGTAATCCTTGTAGGAGAATCAACGTGCATTGAGAGACCATACGATTCAAATATGTTTGCCAGGGACACTTGGGTAGCACTAGCAGCAGCATAATTAATGTTAAAATCACCGCATAGAATTTTTCTGCTTTTATGAGGCAGGTCATCTAACAAATTTAGCAGGTTCTGAAAAAATAGTTCCACGGTAGAATCAGGTGATCTATAAATGCAAATAATGTAAAGATTAAGATTTTTATTATAAACTAAGGAAAACTCAAAGAAGGATTCACTTAACAAAAAGTCATATTTTGTTACCAGAGAAAAATCATTATTTCTAGAGAGAATCAGGGTGCCTCCATGAGCCGAACTTGGACGATCATACCTGGCAATTGTGGTATATTTTTCTACAAAAAAAGGCTCGTTAACTTCAAGCCAGTGCTCTGTAACCGCAACTATCGGAGGAAATCCTAATTCCTCCAGAAACAAAAATAATTCATCAGTTTTATTTCTTATAGAACGAATATTAATCAGAACCATGCCAAAGTTGTCATCACTAAAATAATTTGAGGTTTCTAGTCCTTCAGAACACGTCGTGTTGTTTAAAAATTTCGCTTTGGAGAGCCAGTGGAATAATAACTTCGGTGACATTCCCTTGACTTTTGTAGGTGTATAATTCGTTCCGAAGTTAGATAGGACCTATAAGCGGCAAGATCAGCTTCCACTTCAGCTGGACCAATTCCATAGGCATGGTTAAATTCTAGAAGAACTTTTCGTAGTTCTTCAGTCTTAGTAGGTAATCCTTCGGAAGCCAAAAAGAGTTTCACGCTGGTGTTGGTATATCCGTCATAAAATACAGAAGCAGGCTGATCGTGAAGAAAAGCAAGATGTAGTTTAATTGCCTTTAAGATGTCTGGTTCCCTTAATCTTGCAAGAAGATATCGACTGTTTGAGTTATTAGTTAGTCTAACTCTTGGTGGTGTTAAAGGATCCAAATTTATGGATGGTTCCAAAGTATCTTTCTTAACAAAATTGATATGGGAACGGAAAGGCTCTTGAGATTTGCAAATTGTGATGGCCTGCTTGTCTGTAAATATATTGGTGTCTTCAACTTCATTTTTGTTGTTGCTTGGAATGGTAATTGGGTTTTCCAAGCTAACCTGGCTTCTGATGTACTTCGGATTCATATTTTCTTCAGATGAAGTCTTTGGTTCAGAGTGTGGTGATTCTATAGACCATTTAATGTTGACACCAGGTGACCAAATTTCCTTATTAAATAATAAGTCGATAGATGGTTTGGATTTTATGCCTATTTTGAATGAGGAACCAGTTGCTGTGTTGGCGTCTTTAGGGAGAGCGTAACATCTAATATAATCCTTGATACCTAGCCTCTCTTTAATGTAGTGTACTATTTGTATAGGGGTGTATGCTGCGGTTAAGTTACTGATAACAACAAAATGACACTTATCTTCTGAAACTTTTGACTTTCTTTCTGGACAGGTTTGGAAATGTTGAGGGCCTTCAGTTTGGGTGCTTGAAGTGACATACACTATCTTTTTTTTAGGTACCTCTTTTTCAGTTTGTATAGCAGGTAGTTTGCTGGAAAGATTACTTATCTGATTAGATATTTCGCTGATGTTTTCAGATAGCCTTTGTAATCCCAATTTTATCTCGGATGAATTTGAGTCTTCAACTTGAACCTTAATAGTATCATCGGAACAGCCGAAAAAAACTGACGATATATTGAAGATATCTTGTTGCATTTGCCGTACCGATTTTAAAAGATGTTCAGGATTCATTAGGCTATTTAATTTATGGATCTCGTCAATTTTTTTTGTAAGGTAATCCAATTTGCCATCTTTTTTTGTTAATAAATCGTATGTCTCTATAAAAACGGGCAAATTATCAGTCAATTTTTTAGTTAGTTGAATTAAGGCATTCAAGTTCTCATGAGGTATCTGATTTTTTGATAGATTGCTATCTATCAAAAAATCAGATACCTCATGAGATATGCCATATGGTGGTAAGTGGATATTTACTATACTGGAATTGGGTTTATTAACAGGAAGGCACTATGTGCTCATAACTCCTTTATTTGGTTAAATTAATACCATATAAATGTATTCAGTTGATATGTGATTACATTATTCTGCTCTAACGGCAGCAACAGGAAGGCACTATGATAAACCTCATATATGCTTTGGCGGGCTCCAGTTTTTGTTTTTTTTTCGTCATCTGTTCGTTTTATTGATAAAGTACTTATGTAAAATAAAGCAACACAGTGTAACCTACAAATTATGACTTATGCACATTTTACATTCTTTGCTCCCCAAAGCCACAGTGGTGGCCCAAAATAAATTTTTGCATATTTTCGCCACCTACACGCATTTTATTGCATTAATACTACCTTAATAGCACAATATTTACCCTTAGGTGGTCGCAAAGCAGTGGCGGATCCAGGGAGGGGTGATGGGGGTGATCACCTCCCCCCCTCTCAAACCAAGTGATATTATATTCAAAGATTATAAAAATATTCATCTATTTTTATAGAAATTTAAGCAATTGGCACCCCCCTCTTAACGATGCTGGATCGGCCACTGTCGCTAAAGCATAAAAAGTCATTCTTATAAAAATAATATTAATATAAGTATTTCTATAAAAATAAATATTTTTATAATCTTCAAATATAATATCACTTGGTTTGAGAGGGGTGGGGGTGATCGCCCCATCACCCCTACCTGGATCCGCCACTGCTTAGCGACCACTTAGGGGTGAATATTGTGCTATTAAGGTAGCATTAACGCAATAAAATGTGTGTAGGTGGCGAAAATCAGAAAAAAATTATTTTGTACCACCACTGTGGCTTTGGGGAGCAAAGAATGTAAAATGTGCATAGGTCATAATTTGTAGGTTACACTGTGTTGTTTTATTTTACCTAAGTACTTTATCAATAAAACGAACAGATGACGAATAAAAAAACAAAAACTGGAGCCCGCCAAAGCATATATGAGGTTTACGGCGCCACTGTGCCGTAACGGTTGCTTAAACGAAAAAAATGAATGGGACCTAATTTTTAGAGTAAATAGTGGTCTTTAACCTTGTATAAGTTTTGTTTAAAAAAAATAAATGGGTAATGAGAAAATCGTAAAAACCTGCTCGCCAAGGGATACCTGCTACAGTTTCTGCAGTATATTTTCAAGTGTAGGGGTGGTTTCCGCAGGGATGTTACAATAACCATGTATATTTTTGAAAAGCACTATTGATGAAGCATATGCCCATATGGATCAAAAAGCAAAAAAAAAAAAAATTTCAACCCCCCAATTTATTTATTTTTTTTTTGGCTACAAGGGTTGCACTAGGAAATCGCTTTTGGTGTCCATACATGGGTAATAATAACGTGCACAAAATAATATATGAAGCATATTAATAAAGGGCATTGTGTGTGAAGGATTCCAGGAAAATCACTTTATTTATTAATTCTTCTTTTTTTTGGGGTGGTTCCGGAGAAAAAATGGGGGTGCGTTATACAAATTTGTAAATAGCACCAGTACATGGGTAATCGCTGAAAGTCTTTTTACTCTAGCATAAACGGTTCAGATGGTATAAAAAGGGGTTTTTTAAAATGTAACACCCTGTAATTAAAAACAGGGCAATTACCCTTAAGTGAAACGTATACCAAAAAATTAGTCAATTATTTGTGAATAATTGCAGCAGGATTTCTTCTCAATTTCCGTTACAGTTAGGGAAATATATATATTTTTTAAAAACATCTTTTTCAAAAACTTGTCAACTTTGGGGCGCCACCCCCGCTAAACGGTGCATGATAGACAGATGCTGTTGGAAACAAATCGTAGAAAATATAGTTCTTTTCATATTTCTATAAAAGAAATTTTTTGTAAGAGGTACAGGAAGGGCTACGTTCCGCAAAAACCACAAATTACCCCCTTTAAAGGGGTGAAAAGGGGGGTTCCGGGGCGAAATTTTTTCAGAAAAAGTTAGTCCTATAATAAGCACCCCTTGATATGCCAGAAAAAAAAATAAAACCGGACTTGTGTCCATTTTGCAAGGTTCATCCTCTGTTTCCTACACTATAAGGTTTTCAAAATGATCTCCTAACACACTTATGTAAGCCTAAAAACGATCATTGAATGAGCTTCTTACTCTACGGAGCATTTGTAAATTAACACATCGAAATATACTTTGTATTCTATTTTTCATCTCATCCCTTGTTGTTGGAGGTATTTTATAAACTTCATTGTTAACGTAACCCCAAAAAAATCAGTCCAGTTTATTAAATTCTGGTGATTTGGGTGGCCACGCTACTGGTCCATTGAAAAATGAATATATCTCGAAAACTAATACATTTAGACATAGGGAATGTTATCTAAAAATTAAAGTACGGTAATGGTACTTTTCAATAGTGATATAAAATACAGGGTGTTCCATTTAAAATTACTGAGAAAATAATGTACTTGCGTTTTGACTCACCCTGTATTTGATATAAAGAAAATTAGCAATATCGACCATGAAAATTTTGACAATACGTTAAAAGATATGGCATTAATAAACCATTGTTGTTTTGCTTATTTTTATTTATACAGGGAGTTGAACTTGTTACGATTTTCATATAAAATTAGTTATAACTTTGTAAATACCCTGTATAACATAACAAACCTTTATATTTTTGTGATGGAGAAGTTAACAGGATTTCGAATTTAAAATAAAATATAGGGTGTTCCATTTAAAAAAACATAAGTTAGGTCTGCCACTGTGTTATCGAACACCCTGTAACATTCTAACTAATTTTTTAATGTGAAGCTCAAAGGTGGCTAAAATTTTTGTTATTAACTTTTATTGCTATCTATTACTATAGCGGAGCTATTGAGCTTTACCCTACTGATCAATCACCCTGTATGTCCCAGATATTGTAACTTTCTTACTTTTATTGTGTTTATTATTTCGTATTCTTTGCCCATTTCTTGCAACACTTCCGTGTTCGTTTTCTTCTGTGTCCATGCTATTAAAAGCATCTTCCTGTAAGACCACATTTCAAATGTATGTAGCTTATTTATGTGTTCTTGCTTCAATGCAAGTCAAGCTTTCAAGTCCATACTGCAGTATCGAAAACACATAGCATCTCAGAGCTCTTACTCTCAGTTCTAATCTAAGATCTCTATTGCAGAGAATTGTTTTCATTTTTACAAACGCATTTCTTGCTATTTCGATCCCTTTTTTCTGTTGTTTGATAATAATTGTCTGAACTCTAGGTTCCCAGGTATTTGTATTTATCAACCCTTTCTACTGGTTTCCTAAATGTGTGTGTGTGTATTGTGTATATTTGTTTTCTTGTAGTAGGGGAGGAAAGTATGCTTTTGTAGTTACTCAAGCGTTATGGGGACCTATTGGGTTGTGAAGATTAGGTCCTAAAAACAAAAAAAGTTAAGTTAAGTTTTCCATTTTAGTGGGTATTTTCCATTTTCAGAAATCGTTTTTTCCGATTATAGCGCCATCTATCCATAATTCGATAAAATGTCTCCAATAAAAGTTACTTATTTTTACGTAAGGAATTCAAATCTGCCAAAGCAAAACTCTAAATTAATCCCACCCCACACCATTACCGAGCCGTCACCATAGTGTACAGTCCCTACAGTATTACACTGTTATGTGAGTAGCGTTCCTCAGGCCTTCTGCACACTGTTCCGCCTGTCAGAAAGAAGACAGTACCTGAATTCGTCGGTGATCAATATTTTTCGCCAATCGTCATTATTCCAAACAACATATTCACGAGCAAAGTGTAACCTTTGCCTTCTATGATCTCTGGTCAACAATGGGCCAGTGGGTGCCCTTCCAGGGCGTAGATTGTTTGCGGCAAGTCTTCTCCTTATCGTGTTTTGGCTGATTATAAATTTATAACAATCCAAAAATTCATTTTGTAGAGAAGTACTGGTAACAAACATTTGTCTCAGTGTACGAAGTGTCAAAAACCCGTCTTGAGGAGGAGTTGTAACCCTTCTACGGCCTGGAACAGCTCTTCTCGAGTTAAATCCAGTAACAGTGAAAATTATTAAGATTCTTGAAATGGTTGACTCAGTGACATTAAACTGTTCCGCGAGTTTAACTTGACGATATCCTTCTTCACGAAGAGTTACGATTCTAAGAGATTCGCCTTCTAACAAATTTCGCTGCAAATTTTCTTGCTGCTGGTGGTCCATTTCAAAGGAAAAATTAATAAACCTGAAAAACGCCTTTCAACATTCAGAATAATATATAATCACAAAAATAGTAATATTAAAATTATTTGATTTACCAGGATTTTTAAAATTATGCGTTAATTTTGGCGCGCCGTGCCAACTGAAGCTGCTTCCTTTATAAACAATATTTCTCTAAAAACAATTTTATACAGAATGGAATTATTAAGTACTTTTGTAATTATTGTACTGACACTTACCCAGGTATTTAATGTTCTTCACCTTGCATCTCCGTCGTATATCTGTACTTGTAGCTTGTAGGTCTGTCGTCTGTCCCATAGTGTTTTACCCTCGATTTTTCGAATGGTTTTGATTTTTTCATCTCTCCTGTTTCTAGCATTATTTTGTCATCTCTGTGTCAGGTCGTGTTTCTGCCGCGTAGGTCATTATTGGTCTGAGATCTCTTTTCTAAATTCTGCCTTTCATTTCTTTTCCGATATTTTTATTTCTCCATATTGTTTCATTCAAGCAATCTGCGGCTCTGTTTGCTCTATTCACTTGATCTTCCACTTCTGTTGCGAGGTTTCCTTAGATGCCTAGATATTTAAAATCAATCAGTTGTTCTATTATCTGACCCTCCAGCTCTAATTTACATTTTAATAGATTTACCTGTTTTGGAAATTGTTTTGTTTACCTGACTGGAAAAAAGTTTACAATAGAAAAATGGGAAGAAATGCATAACCTCATTTTAAAGTGCATAACATGCATCCAAAAGAGCATAAACGTGTCAAAATCAGTATATTAAGGGCCAAATTTTGTTATTGGGGAGTTTTTAGGATCATTGAACACGAATACGCAATCAGAACTGACCCCCCAGACGTTAAAGTAATATCAATAAATGATAACAAATTTCTTAGAGTTACATATTTATTAAATTCTACTTATTCTAAGTATTCATTTGGTGTAACAGCTTCATACCGATCACCTTCTAGTAAAATTGATACTTATATTAATGATTTAGAATCATATTTCTCGCAAATTCAAATGATGGATATTGAAATACATCTAGGTGATATCAATATTGACTTACAAAATCAAAACTCTCCCGAAACAGTTATATATTTAAATATGCTAAATATGTTTGGCTATACTTCTTATATTAATAAACCTACAAGAGTAACTAAAAAATCAAGTACTACGTTAGACCATATATTCATTAGACAGAATAGCGCAATACAAAATTCGTTTAGAATTGATCCTGTAATTTTTACTACTGATATGACAGATCATTATACACCGTTTGTATATTTTAATACTGAAAATGATAAACCGCTGTCCAATTTAAACGATACCGCCCAGATAATAGATTATAAACAATTAAACGTAAAATTGTCCGGTGAATCATGGAATGACTTATATTCAAGTAATACAACGCAAATTGTTTATGATAAGTTTATAAATAAGTTAAATAATTTCATCATAAACTCAACAAAAACTATAAAAAGAAAAAATAAAGAACAATGTAAAAAAATTAAACCCTGGATTAGTTCTGGTTTAATAGTGTCTATTAAAACTAGAGACAATCTAAAGCGAAAACTATTAAAAAACTACTCTATTGAACTAGACAAAGAATATAAAACTTATCGAAATCACTTAAGTAATCTAATTAAAAAGACAAAAAATGATTTTTATAAAGCTAAAATTAATGGAACAAACGGTGACTATAAAAAAATGTGGTCTATTATAAATGAAATTTCAGGTTGCAAAAGTAAACAAAACAATCAACTTGAAAATATTCCGTTGATTAATACACAAGGAACTCAAATAACTAATAATATTGAGAAATCAAATATGTTTAACAATTATTTTACAAGTATTGGGCAAAAAATGGCTGATAGTATTACAAAAACTACATTACCACCGGGTTTTGAAAGAGACTTAGAATTACAATCATCAATTTTTTTGGAACCTGTAAATATAAACGAAATTATTTTACTAATATCTAATTTAAAAAATAATAGTGCGCCAGGACCAGACGGAATTACTTCGAAATTAGTTAAAAATATTCATGTGCACATTGCTTCTCCATTAGTTCATATCATTAATCTCTGTTATACAACAGGAAAAATCCCAACACAATGGAAAGAATCACTTGTAACACCTGTTTTCAAAGCCGGTAATCAAAAACAAGTCGACAATTACCGTCCTATATCAGTCATTAATAGTTTTTCGAAAATTTTTGAACAATCTCTCAAAAAGAGACTAATTACATTCTTTGATAAATATAAAATTATAACCGAAAGGCAATTCGGATTTATGAAAAAAGCTAACACAGAGAAAGCAATAATCGATCTTGTTGATCAAACAGTACAATGTCTAGAAGAATCAAATAAATGTCTAGCAATTTTTCTGGATCTCGCTAAAGCTTTTGATACTATATCACATGAGATTCTTCTAAACAAATTATATAAAAATGGGGTAAGAGGTATAGCTCTAAATCTTATTAGTAATTATTTATCTCAAAGAACACAAAAAGTTAAAATAGGTAATTGTATTAGCTCAACTAAAGAGATTACTGTTGGGGTACCCCAAGGAACAGTACTAGGTCCGATTCTATTTATACTGTACATTAATAGTATAACCGAAATTCATGGGTTTTCAGGGCGAATTTTATGCTATGCTGATGACACAGTCTTAGTATTTAAAGATTCAACATGGGACCGCGTATGTAAAACAGCTGAATCTGGCATAAGTAATATACAGTTATGGCTTAACCACAATCTGCTCAGTCTGAATATAAAAAAAACTAAATTTATTACTTTTTCTCCCACTATGTCTGATCAGCCAACTAATATTAGTTTAAAAATTCATAGTTCAGATTGCAACAGTGTGCAGGCATGTCCATGTCCCTCTTTAGAAAAAACTAAATCTATTAAATATTTAGGAGTTATAATTGATCAGCATCTGAGATGGCGTGAGCATGTGGCACACGTTGCAAAAAGAATTAGATCCTTAATGCCTAAATTTTACTTATTAAGAGACATTCTCTCAAAAAAAACCTTGAGTATCCTATATAACTCTTGGATTGAATCTATAATACGATATTGTATTGTTGTTTGGGGTGGTACATTTAGTGATACCTTACATATTTTACAGATAGCTCAAAATACACTTCTTAAAATAATATTTAAAAAAAGTAAACTTTTTTCCACATCACTTTTATATAAAGAGCTAAAACAAATGAGTGTCCGATCTATTTATATACAGCAATCATTAATTTGGGTATTTTCCAATTCAAGTAAGTTAAAAATAAATCAACATCAAAAGTATACAAGGGCAACTCAACAACTTTTGGTTAAAGTACCATTTTTCAGCAAGACAATTACAAAACGATCACTATTTTATTATGGTCCAACTCTATTTAATTTATTGCCAAAAAATATAAAAACAATAATAAATTATAAACAGTTCAAAAGAACCATAAAAAATATGATATTAACTAAAACAATTGAATTCAACATTTTCTAAAAATTAATTTCCTAGCCAAACTGTCTTCTAGTAAATATAGTTGCGCCATGCCGATTAGGTCTTCTCTCCTCTCACTTTCAATTGTATTTTGTCAATCATAGAGTATGTAAATTATACCAGCCACAAGTACTTACTGTTTAAAATTGTACAATTAGATTGTACACCTTCAGGGATTAAGGTTACAATACAGGTATTAAGTTGCCTAGTGTGCTTTTTCCCTGAAGTGGGTGCATTATATTAAATATAATATTATTGTTAATTACAATGTACAAAATTCTTCTTTGGAAATAAATTGAATTGAATTGAATTGAATTGATGCACCTGGTGTCCAGAATTAGTACTAAGTACTCTTAATCAGAACTGACCCCCCGATGCACCTGGTGTCCAGAATTAGTACCAAGTACTCTTTCAGACTAAGACACTGGTGTCTGACATCGGTGTCTGCCATCGGTGTTTAATTGCAGCAAAGCATTGGTTAGCCACTAAAATCAGCCACACTCGGAATGTGGCTCGTCTGTAGTCGTTTATTTAAAACAATGCCGGTGGAGGGCACGGTCTGAAAGGGTACTTTGGCACGTCATCTGGAGTTTCGAGGTTTCCGGACTGGAGTTTCGAGGTTTTCGGCACTAAATTGAGGCAAACAGATTACTCGGGGTTTTTTGGTATCGCTGAATACGAATAGGTAATCAGAACCGACCCCCTGAGCAACTGGTGCCCGGGTCACTGCTGAGGCACGTCATCTTCTGGAGTTTCGAGGGTTTTCGGCACTAAATTGATACAACCAGATTACTAGGGGGGGTTCTGGGGTTACTGAACACGAATATGACATCAGAACCGGCCCTCGGAGCACCTAGTACCCAGGGTGACTGATACGTACCTCATCTTCTGGAATTTCGAGGGTATTCGGCTTTATTTCTAAATTAAGTGTCGGAAAGCCTCGAAGCTGACTAGCTTCTTACCTAGTCATTTTTTGATGTGTTAAAAATTTGTGAGCTCTGGTAAGCGCAAACTGAAGTTTTTACTTACCTAATTTCGTTATAATTTAATTACATCTATATTATTATTATTGCACGGTTTAATTTCAGTGGTAGCGAACGTTCACATTATAAGAATTTCGACCGTGCGATGGTTAAAATCTACATAGTGGCTCGAGCATATTTGGGAACGTCCATAAACTACGGCGTTAAAAAGGGGGAGGGGGGTCTTTGCTTATTACGACGGTATACGACAGGGGGAGGGTCCATGAGTGCACATCCGACGTCGTTTGATGTTCACGAATATAAAAAATTACCCTATTTTAGAATTAAAAAGAATTAGTAGGTATATTCCTTTTTATCGCATACTTTTCATTTCGTTTTTATCACTCACAGTCTTAATATGTAATATTGCTAGCAGTTTTGTACAGAATAACAAACAATTAAACATTGTTCTATGTATTTAAACAAACGCTTCTATACAGAACAACGTCTGGAATCAATAAATATTAAATTGTTCATTTATTTACTGATTACTCTGTGTGAAACAATTCTACAAGAATGAATAGAAATAAAATATTCTATTCTATTTAGTTAGTACATTGTATTTATAGTTAATAAAATAAATGGTATTGAAATCAAAACAAAATAAGTATCAAGATTTATATGATGCAGTTAAGGCTATGGGTACATAATTTGCAAATATTTTACGTGTATCCCTACTTTTTCTGTCTTTACACGGCAAATTACGCGTAGTAAAATTCACACTGGTATGGATATGTAAACATTACTAGAATGTCATTCTATTTGAAAATGTCATCATTAATTTCAAGAGATGGGTTTTGAATGTTCTTGGATAACTGTTATTTTTATAATTGGAAATTATTAATTCAGTTAATAAATGTGATAATTTTTTCACTAACTATGTATTCAGTGATTGTAATAATTTATTTGTACAACAAAGACTAATACTCAATCGAGAAAAGAGGAAAAGTGTTAAAGTGATTTTTTAATAATATATTGTTATGGAACTCTTACAATTTTGAACATCTTTAACAACAAAATACTTGGATCACGGAATATATTATCCTGATGTATTCTCTACCTGGATCTTCCACAAATAATACACAATAAATAACTTTTTATTAAGTTCACGTCTTAAATCAATTATTTATCAAATTCACTATATTTCAATAATATTTAATCAATAACTCAACATATTCCCGATGCAATGTCAAATATTTAAAATTGTCACTAATTGTCAGTGTCTGACTGACAATATATGCTGACAATATTATATTCGGCTGAGTGCGTTGTAAGACAAAGATAGATTTGGAAAATATTACCACGGCATTGTGTTTATTTTTTTCGAATCCTGAAAAAACCAATAAATATTTTTGAAAAATTTAAACACAGAATGAAAGACTAAATTATTACCGAGGGCCGAAAGTCCCTTAGAATAAATAAAAAGTTTATTTTGAATGATATATTTGAAATTAAAAATCACACTAAATTTTCTCTTAGTTTTTCACCCCTGTAACTTATTAAAATAAACATTATAGAAGTTCTCAGGGACTTTCGGCTCTCGCTAATAACGTGATCTTTCATTCTGCGTTTAAATTTTTCAAAAATACTTATTAGTTTTCTCAGGATTCGAAAAAAATGAATCCCCATTTGAATTGCATTGCAGCCGAAAATACGTACCGATCCTCTTAAGAAAGTATATACATATACATATTGTCTTTTGTCCCAATAAAGCTAATTAGTTGTACAGTGAATTGAGAGAAAAAAGTACGCGGATATTAATGAGCTACATAGTAAGTAAATAAACTTTGATAGCCAACTTTAAAAAATCCAGAAATATCATGGGATTTTAAAAAATCACTAAAAAGGGGGGTCATGAGTTGCAATTGCGAGACGTCGGTATGAGGGGGGTCAACTGTAAACGACGCTTTACGACGGAAGGGAGGGAGGGTATTAAAAAGTCCGAAATTTTTACAACGTAGTTTATGGATGTTCCCTTTTTCCCTTCACCGAATGTTTCAAGCGGTGAAGCGAGAAAAATTCCATATGATAGCTCGAGCCACTATGTAGATTTTAACCATCACACGGTCGAAATTCTTATAATGTGAAACAACGCGTAAGGTTTTCACATACATTCGCCTCTTGCCTATGTCGTCATTAACTTGAAGGGTGTATAATACCCAAAGTATGATTTAGGAGTGGTGTTGTAATAATAAGTAAACATTGTACACCATTCATCCCAGTCATTCGTCAATAAAATATCATACCAAGTCGTTTAGTGTTCGATGAAGTATCTCACAATTTCCGACCATAGTAGGTAATACGCTGTCAACAAGTTTTGTTTAATGTCGAGCATTTTTGTCAAATTCGATATTATTTCATTATTATATTCCGTTCTTTGGTCTGTTCTAGTAATTTATCTCATCATTAGTCCGTAAGTAGGTATGAAGTTTTCAAAGATTGGTTTGGCCATTATATGTGTCTCCTTGTGGCACTGTAACTTTGTTTCTTGGAAATTGGCGTATCATGTCAATCTGTATTATGTCCCGTGGTTTTTTGGAAGTATCTGTTGTAACGAATTCCTCTCTTTGACCTGTTGACATGCCATTGGCGACAATTTGAATGTCTCTTCTTCCATCTTTTTCCATATTCTTCCATTTATTTTATTTTAACCTCTTTATTAGTCTGTTATTTCCGACGTGACTACCAAAAATAGCTTCCTTGTGATATATTCCTATTATACATTATTGTGTTCTTTTCTCGTCCGTTAGTATCTTAGATACTCTACAAATACATATTTCTAATTTTTCCGTCATTTAATACTTTATTTCCTTTATACGTAAATTCTTCTACATCTTCCCATCGCGATGCATCGTTTGATCTAGGTCAAAGTGGTTTAAATCAGTGAGTAGTTTTCCTCAAGTCTTAATTCTGTTTTTGATCCATATCCTTATCATTAGCGAGACACAGTTATCCTCAAAGGACAGAATTGGCAGTTTATAAGTTATTATACCTTTCTTATTGCTCTTGTCTGACTGCGGGTTTTTGACTGTGTTTTATTGGACACAGGTTTTTTCAGGTTCTCTTTTATTTTGGTTCTTGACTTCTAAAAAGATTTCCCAAGTGCACGCCATCTACATTTACCAAAATAATACTAATGCTGGTTTAGAAGTTGGAAGGTTGGAAGACGAAACGTCAAACAAAGATTTCCTATTTTGTAATTGCGGCTTCTGTCTCTGCATCTGTAGAGTAGGGAGTGTGAGTCAAGTCGCACAGCACTTAGGCCACAATTGACCCATTGTACATCCTCCCAGGGGGTTGTCGTCCTTAGTTCATCATCCATCATGCCATTTCTAGGAAGGTGGACAAATCACCTGGTGACATCTCCCCTATATCGGCAGGTGTAGGCCAAGGCTCGCCGAACGCATACTCTCGTATTGACGATAACTCCGGACATTCACTCACATAGGACATGCTCGATAGTTTCGTCATCTCGTTTACACCTCCTGCATAGAGACGTGTCTACTAGCCCCAGTGTGTAGAGGTGTTTTCTTAGTTGACAATGGCAAGTTAAAAAACCAACTTCCAGCGTAGGTTTTTCCTGGTCATTCTCAAGTACTTTTCTGATGCTGACTTCCCAAGGTTCCTTAGTGTTACCTTGGCAAGTCTACATCCTGGCCCTTCTTCCCATCTTTTCACGGTTTGCGTGTGGAAGTGACATTTGACAATTTCCTCGATTGTTGCAGTTGACCAGCCAAAAAGATCACCAGGTTCTAAGAGTCTTAGGCCTGCTGCCCTCCTAGCTAGCTGGTCAGCAATGCGGTTGCCTTTATTTCCGTTGTGTCCTTTAACCCACCTCAGGATGATGTTGTTACCATCCGAAGCTTGGGCTAGTGATTCATGACACTCCATTACTAGCCCTGATATGACACGTGGTCTGTTCAGGGTTAGTAGCGCTTGTCTGCTGTCTGTGCAGATTATTATAGTTTTGCCGGCTATACCTTTCCCGATTATCTCTTTTGCGGCTATGGAGATACCAGCCAGTTCAGTCTGAACTACGCTGGCATTTTTACCCATACCCCATTTTATACCTACTAAGATTCAGTGATCTGGAATATATTCCGCATCCTGAGCCTTCTTCCGTTTTGGAGCCATCGGTGTAGATGCAATATGCATTTGCCACGTTTGACTCCCTATGTTGTCTTGTTTCGATTTTGTAGGGTTTGTCGAAGACAAACGTAGGTTTAATTGAGTCGCATCCATGACCCGCATGTAGCTGGGGCGGTGCCTCCAGCTCACCCCGCCAGAAACGACATCTCAATTGTCCCATTCCTACATCAAGGTTTGCACACGCTGAGCGTAATCTCATCATCGTCATCAGCGCCACCTCTCTGACATATATGTCTAAAGGGGTAATGCCAATGAGCAACTCCATTGCAGCAGTTGGTGTTGTTTTCATGGCACCTGTTATATTTAGACAAGCCATCCGTTGAATATGGTTTAGTTTGTTGATCGCTGTTGCCTGTAGCACTTTTGATACCCAAGCAATGGCTCCGTAAGTTAGCATTGGCCTAATGACAGTAGGGTAGATCCAGGCGACCACCCTGGGTGAAAGGCCCCAAGTGCGTCCGACCGTTCGCCGACACTATTCATAGGCAATATATGCTCTTTTAGCTCTACTATCTAAGTGAGCGTTCCATGTTAACTTCCTGTCAAGGGTAATACCAAGGTATTTCACCTCTTCAGAGAAGTTCAGACTGCAGTAATTGCGGCTTATTTAATAATAGTCTGGGCAGATTACCGGGGAATATGCCATTTTTGGGAGGAGAAGTTATTTATAAGCAATTTTATTGCTCGAATCGAATCTTATGATATATTAATATATCATGTATATATTAATAACATAGGTATGAAAAGTCCGCGAATAGTGTGCTATTTTTTTTATAAACAATTTAACGCTCCAAAATCGTGTTTTTTTCAATTACACAGGTTTACAAAAAAAATAAACTGTGGACTATTTGACGAAACCATATGACAAGGGGGTTTTTGGGGTCGCTGATCACGAATCCGGGATCCGCTGATCTCTATCACATCAGGTAAATGTCATTTCAAGGTCAAATCAAGATAAATCGATAATCGCTTTGAAAAAGTATATTAGGGGGGTTTTTAGGGTCGCTGATCACGAATCCGGGGTCCGCTACCTTCTCTCACGTCTAGCTCAACGTCATTTCAAGGTAAAATCAAGATAAATCGACACAATCGCTTTGAAAAAGTATATTAGGGGGTTTTTGGGGTCGCTGATCAAAAAACTGGGGCCCGTTGAGCTCTACCTCGTCAGTAAAGGTAATTTCAAGGTCAAATAAGTTCTGTGATCAGCGACCCCAAAAAACCCCTAATAACATTTTCAGAGCGATTGTGTCCATTCATCTTGATTCGACCTTGAGCTAGACGTGAGACAGGTCAGCGGACCGCGGATTCGTGATCAGCGACCTCAAAACCCCCTAATATACTTTTTCAGTGCCACTGTCGATTTATCTTGATTTGACCTTGAGAAGACCTTTACCTGATGTGATGGAGATCAACGGACCCCGGATTCGTGATCAGCGACCCCAAAAACCCCCTTGTCATATGGTTTCGTCAAATAGTCCACAATTTATTTTTTTTTGTAAACCTGTGTTATTGCTCTGTCACTGCGAAGCTTTTAACTTTACACCAAAAACACCCACATAAAAATTCACCGTAATTCAATTCTGCACAGAGATATTTTTTCCCGATTTGCTTCGACGAAAATGTTCCTCGGAAAATCCAGGCTTCCCCAATACAACAAAATCTTTTATTTTCGACTAAAATTTTAGGTAAGTAATTATTTATAATAATAATAGCCTCCCGTTTTATACCGCTGACGCGGCTTTGGGATTATAGCAGGGTAGTCTGCTATATCTAGGGCCTACGGTATACAAGGAAGGTAACAGGGCCAGTGCTACGCTTCAACCGCGTATTATTACCCCAGGTTTTACCCAAGGTACTCATTTTATTGAGTAAGATATTGATTATATTGATTAAGATATTGGCAACAAGGCATCGGACAACGTCGGAAGACGTTTTGAACCCGAATTTATATATGTACATATATATACTCATTTTATTCAGGCTGAGTCGACCTGATGGACATTTTAAAAATGTCTAGTTGTTCTTGCCGGCGCTGGGATTTGAACCCCGGCCTACCAGCACTCGAGCCAACCATACTACCGCCTGAGCTACGCCGGCCCTGTATCAGTAATTAAATAACTTGGTGATATAAAAGCTTTTATGGTATATATTATATTTCCAGAAGCCGATGGACATTTAACGAATACTTAAGTAACAATTAAATTGTTAATTGACAATTTACGGGTCGTAAGACATTATAAGCCAAAAAGTTGTTTATAACTTTAAATTTTTTTCTGAGGCCGCTTAAATAGTCCAATTTCAATTCTGTAAAGCACGTTAGATATGTATATGTAGTGTCTTTTTTATACGAAAATCATAGTTATTCTGATGTATCATAAATATTATCGTTATTATTGCGCCCGTAAATAGGTATTCTTTTTCTCATGATCATCTTTCAGTGCGTCACAGTTTTTCGATTTCTTTCTAACGTATTAAATTGTATATGACAGAAAAAAAGGCATGTCGGTGATTACTTTGGTAATTATTTCTAGTTCTGAGATTATTCTAGTTGTCGATAGATGGCGCCATAATAAAAAAATAATTTTTTTTTAATTAGATAATAATATTACAAATATAATCTGTATAATTTATAAGACTATACAAATCAAAGAAAATACCATTTTATAGATGCAAGAAACACATTTGATTTGTTTTTATTCCAAATTGAAAATAAAATGTGACAACTGTCAGATTTAACTAAAATGTCATGTTAGAATAAATGTCATAAATGTGTATTATCACGGACTTACCCTTTTGGTAGGGGAGCCCAAGCGGGGATTTCTGCAGTTACTCGAGCGCGTCAGATTATCATATGGGGAGAAACCTGGTACACTGCAGATGTACCTTTACCATATATTGGCTCTTAACACAGGGGAGTTCGTTAAGGGGGGCCCGAAAAAAAAAATATATCCTTAAAAAAACTCGAAATTGTCAGATTAAGATAAGGTAAGTTAAGTACATGCAAAAGAGTGTATATTTCAAAAATCTGACGATTTGAGCCGGGCGTAAGGAAATGGGTGAGCCCCAAAGTTTCACAAGAAAAAAACGTATATTTCGCGAAATTAATGACAGATCGAAAAACTAAAAAATATATGCTCAATATTTTTTAAAAATCTATCGAATGATACCAAACACGACATCCCACGAAGAGGAGTGGGGGTAAATTTAATATTTTAAATACGAATCCCGCGATATTTTGCGAAATGAACATCAAATCGAAAAACTGTAAAATACACTTATTCAATATTTTTGAAAAATCTATCGGATGGCACCAAACACGACCCCCACGGAGGTGGGGTGGGGGGTTACTTTAAAATCTTAAATAGGAGCCCCCATTTTTTATTGCAGATTTGGATTCCTTACGTAAAAATAAGTAACTTTTATTCGAAACATTTTTTCGAATTATGGACAGATGGCGTTATAATCGGAAAAAACGATTGTTGGAAATGAAAAATTAAATTAAAAAATGGCAAGCGCCCACTAAAATGGAAAACTTTACTTAACTTTTTTTGGTTTTAGGACCAACTCTTCACAACCCAATAGGTCCCCAAAGCGCTCGAGTGACTGCACATTTAGCATACTTTGCTCCCCTACCATTTTTCCTATCATTTTTTACGCACTGAAAAATGATCATGAAAGGGACAATAATTAACAATTTAATTGTTGCTCATCTATTCGTTCAATTTTCACCTGCTTCTGGAAATATAATCTATACCAAAAAAGCTTTATGTCCCTAAGTTATGAAATTATTGATAAATAATTACTTAACTAAAATTTTAGTAGAAAATAAAAGATTCTGTTGGGAAAACTCGGATTTTCCGAAAAACAGTTTCGTCGAAGCAAATCGGAAAAAAATATCTCTATGCAGAATTAAATTACGGTGAATTTTTATTTGGGTGTTCTTGGTGTAAAGTTAAAATCTTCGGAATTACAGGGCAATAATTAAAAAAACACGATTTTGGGAGCGCTAATTTGTTTATAAAAAAAAATAGCGCACTATCTGCGAACTTTGCATACTAGTCCAATCAACAGCCATTTTCTCGTGGAATTTTGGGAACCAAGGTCGATTTCCTTGAAAATTTGGATTTATGTAGTAATTATAACCTTTGTCAAAATCTACCATATGCTGAATTGCGCTTTTGCCCTGGGGGTAAAAAATCCCCATCTAGGGGATGAATTTTTTTTAATCAAAATAACTATGGAAATCGATAGAGTGTCCAATTCTGAGTAAATTTTATTCTATAATTTTTTTTTGCAAAATTGACACTTGCCGTTTTGCATTTTTAATTAAAAAAACTTACGTTTTATAACGGTTTTTCATGAATAACTTAAAAAAAATTAATTTTATAGAAAAATCATTAAGAACAAATTTGTAGCTAATAAAAAAAAACAAAGAGATTCGTGTCAGAAAGACCTATGTAAACCCAATAACGACTGAGTTATTGCTCTTTAAAGGATGGTTATTTTCGAAGAACATCGAAATGCAGAACCTTTAATCTCAAATAACTCGAATGTGGTGCAATTTTTTGGGAAAACCTAAGAGACGTCTTTTAAAGTTCATTAGAAAACTTGTCAAATAACTTCTGATAAAAGTTTTAGAATAAAAACTGACTGACTTGTGACGAAAATAAAGTCGCTCTCTGCTTTTTTCTTTTTGAAATGTAAAAATTAAACCCTCGTCGTTACAGTCCTAACAGAAATGAACATCTCCTTAACATGAAATATAAAAAAATGTATTGACTATTGGGAAGACAATCCACTCTCTCGATCTACAATAAAATACATTTGTATAAACAGATTATAAAACCTATATGGACATATGGCATCCAGCTATGGGGCTGCGCTAGTAATACTAATTTAAACACCATTTAACGATTCCAAAACAAAGTGCTAAGGAACATTGTCAACGCTCCATGGTATTATAGGAACAGTGACCTCCATAGGTACCTAGACATGGATACTGTTAACAAGACCATAGAAAAATTTGCCAAGAGTCACGAACAACGACTTCTTCAACACGTCAATGTTAAGGCCATCCAGCTCCTCGACAACACGGATCTAGCTAGAAGACTTAAGAGGAAGAAACTCTTCGAGTTAGTTAAGTGAAAAATAGTGCACGGTGCAAGTGATGGCACAAGTTAACATTTGTGCAATATATTAACATAACCTAAGGGGTACTATTGAGTTTGTCCTTAGTCTTAAGTTTTTAGTAGTAATTTAGGTTAGAAATAAGTTGCTCATTGATCACATTATTTGATTAGATTGTAATGTTCTTAAGCATCTTATTGGTGTTTAATAAATAAAAAAAATAAGTCAGTCAGTTCTTATGCGAAAAAATTTTGTCAGAGCTTATTTGAAATATTTTTTAATGAGCTTTAAAAGATGTCTCTTAAGTTTTCCCAAAAAATTGCACCACTTTCGAGTTATTTGAGATTGAAGGTTCTCGATTTCGAGGTTCTTCGAAAATAACCATTCTTTAAAGAGCAATAACTCGGTCATTATCTGTCTCGGTCACTGTCTTTCCGACGCGAATCTCTTTATTTTTTTATTAGCCACAATTTTGTCGTTAATGATTTTTTCGATAAAATTATTTTTTTAAAGTTATTCATGAGAAACGGTTATAAAACGTGAGTCTTTTCAATGAAAGTTTCAATCGCAAATGTCTTCGAAAGTGTCAATTTTGCAAAAAAGAATTATAGAACAAAATTTACTCAGAATTGGTCACTCTATCGGTTTTCATAGTTATTTTGATTACAAAATTTTCATCCCCTAGATGGGGTTGTTTTCACCCCCAGGGCAAAAGCGCAGTTCGGCATAGGGTAGATTTTGAAGAAGAGTGTCAACAGAGCTTAAACCCAAATTTTCATTAAAATCGGTGTTGATTCTCAAAATTCCACGGTTTTACAGTTTTTTACCGCTGATAAGTGGTCTATTATCTTATATAGAATCATAATATAACTGTAAATAACTTTTCCTCGTTTTTTTCTAATTTGCCCAGAGTAAAAATAGTATTTCTTAAAAAGTAATTTTTATACAGATAAAATGTTTGTCTTTATTTTTCGAAACTACTCTTCCTGCGCGTGGTAATTAACAATTTGTTTTTTAATTAGAATTGCACGCTCCTTTCCGTAGCTTCGGTTTGTTTTGTATTACATTCCATTTGTCAACTTTGTAGTATGCATTGTTTTGTTTGTGAGATAAACTCACTAAACCCTTAAATGTAACAACTTCTAGGCTCGAGAGAACCTCTTCTCTTGTGTTTTTTGTTTCTATTGTTTTCTCTGGAGGTTGCTGTCCCACTTTAGCTATTTTCTGACTAAATTAACTACAGGGGATCTGTTTTGTTCGTCCTTGAAGGTTCGTATATTGGTTAAATTCATAAACACATATATTGATGGTGTAGAGACTGCAAAACAGTGGCGGCTCGTGATTTTTACAATAGGGGAGGCTATACCTAACTGTAAAATATCTAGACAAATTTGCACTAGCAAAAAAATGCGCCAAAAAACGTAATTTAAGGCCATCTTTTGACCATTTTTTATTTACATTTCATAATATCATCCTAATTCATAATTTCATGATATCATCATTTTAAAAATAGTTAGTCTAATAGTAAAAGTTTAATACCAAAGTTTGTGTCGTTTATTTGTTAACAATTCCATCTATTTGTAAATAGATACCTATGCATATCAAAATAAATACAGATTTGAAGTTTTGCAGTCCATTTTGTTTCATATAGAAATCCTAGTATAAAACATGTTAATATGAAACTAAGACAATGTACTAACATGAACATAATGTTTCTCTCTGTTCCTACGGGAAATGATCCTAATGACAAATATATTTCAAAATTTAATAACAAATTAAGTGACTTCTTAAGTGTTTTTAATTCATATTATGAGCACTCAATCTCATTCCTAAATGTAAATAATTCATATGGGCATAGACTGAGCAACTATAGAATTTCATACCTGTTGGAGAATCAAATTAAACATTTTAAAAATAATAAAAATTTGATATTTATTCAGTTAAAAAATACAACACCACCCAATGAACATAATTCAGAAAGCATAATTGTTTTAGATCTTGGTGAAAATTGTTGCACTTTTACAAGACCAGAAAAAGATTTGGATTTTCAGTTAACGCCAATAATACAACTTCAGACTTAGAAACTGACAAGTCAGAATCTTCTTTTAATTTAACTTTTCTCTTATTTAATACTCAGTCAGCTAGAAATAAAATTGATGATTTATTTTTAATGTTAGAATATAATGACTTTCCCAGTGTTCTGTTATTGACTGAACACTGGCTAGAAGAAAATGAATACTTGTATATTCCCGAGTATTCCATGATTTCACATTTTTGTAGAACAAACTTTATACATGGGGGTACTGCTATTTTAGTACACAACTCTCTATTGCAAGAACTGGCTTTTGTTCAGATAAATTATGAGGATCTTATTGAAGAAAAACAATTTGAATTTTCAGTTGCACAAATAACAAATTTTGATATCTATATTATTTGCATCTACAGATCTCCAACAACCAGTGTCCAGATTTTTTTGGAAAGGCTGGAGAACTTGTTGTTGAGGATTCCAAAGTTTAGTCAAATAATCCTGACGGGTGATTTTAATATTGACTTTCTGAACTATGATTGCAATGAAGTAAAGAAAATAAAAAACTTACTCACTTGTTTTAATTTAAAAATGCATGTTAATGAAGCAACACGTGTCACTAAATTGTCTCAAACTCTAATAGATTATTTCTGTTCTAACTTTGAGAAGGATTATGTTCAATGTATTGTATTTGACCCCAATCTGTCAGACCATAAGGCAGTTGTTGCTTCTATCAAAATTAAGAAATTTAGTAAAGGTAAAGATAGTGTAAATAAATTTAAAATTGGTCGCCTGTATAGTAAATCTAACTTTGGTAAATTTAGATTAAAGTGCGAGAGTCTTGACTGGTATTCTCTCCTATCACAATCGTCTGAGCCATTTAAATCATTTCATAATACAATATGTGAATTTTTTGAAAGGTCTTTTCCTAAACAAAAGATTAAAATTAAAAATAGAAAACCTTGGATTACAAATGGCATTAAAAATTCCTGCAAAACCATGAGATCGCTCCATTATATCAAAAAATATTACCAAGATGAATGGTTTGTTACCTATTATAATCAATATAAAAAGATATACAGAAATGTTATTAAAACTGCAAAAGAAAACTGCTACAAGCATAGAATAGAAAACTCCTCAAATGTAACTAGGGAAACTTGGTCTATAATAAATGAATTAAGGGGTAAACACAGATCAGGTAATAGTCATCACACTCCACTTCCAAATGACTGTAATGAATTTTACTGTAGCATAGCCGAAACTTTAACAGCACAGTTGAGACATGGTACAGATCCTTTGTCATATCTGAAGAAAACAGAAGTTATGTGTCCCTTCATAATTTATGATACTAATGTTGAGGAATTGAAAGAGATATTTAAATCAATCAGAAACAAAAACTCTTCGGGTTATGATGACATCTCTATAAGAGTTTTCAATAATCTACCAAACTCTGCTTTGGATGTTTTATCTATTTTAATTAATGACAGTTTTAATGCTGGCACATTTCCCGATTTCCTGAAGATAAATGTTGTAATTCCATTGCACAAGGGTGGAGATCACATAAACCCTTCCAATTACAGGCCAATTTCTCTGATACCTACGTTGGCAAAAATAATAGAGAAAATTGTTAAAGCAAGATTAATACAATTTTTAGAGGTTAACCAACTACTAAGTCCGAAACAGTTTGGTTTCCGTGGTAACACTGGCACGACCGACGCGATTTTCAGTTTTTTAGAGATAGCTTACAATAATATTAATTTAGGCGAGATGGTTGCGGCAGTGTTCTGTGATTTAACGAAGGCTTTTGACTGTGTCAATCATGGTTTGCTGCTGCAGAAGCTTAAACACTACGGAATTAAAGATAAGTCACTGAGTTGGATGGAGTCATATTTGTCGGGTAGGAGTCAGTTTGTTAGAACAGACTGTGACTCTGACTTGATGAATGTAACTTGGGGAGTGCCCCAAGGCTCGGTATTGGGACCAGTTCTGTTTTTGGTATATATAAACGATTTAGCCTACCTTGATGTATCTGCTCATTTCACCCTTTATGCAGATGATACCACTCTTATATGGCATGCTAAAGATTTGAATGTCTTACGCCAATCTGTAGGTAGGGAACTCTTAATGATTGGAAATTGGTGCACGGCGAACTTTTTGACATTAAACACTTCTAAAACCAAGCTTCTGTGTTTTAAACATGTTATGCCTGAATTACATCTGGAACTTGAACCTCAGCTGTCCGTCAGGTTTCTTGGCCTGAATATTGATCCTGACCTTAAAAATCGCATATCGAAGCCTTGAATTCAAAACTTGCATCTGGATGCTATGCAATACGGTCGACTAGAAGGGAGCTTGGTTTTGCCCAAGCAAGAACTGTGTACTTTGCACTAGTAGAGTCACATCTTAGATTCGCAATTCAGTTTTGGGGAGCGTGTAGTCAGGAGCTTTTCAGTAGTGTGTTTTTGCTTCAAAAAAAGGCAGTACGCCTGTTGTGCCAGGTAAATTCTAGAGAAACGTGTAAACCTTTATTTATTAAACACAGTATCCTTACACTTGTATCTCTTTTCATTTTGGAAACGGCAAGCATTATTTTTAAGAATAAACATCTGTATGAAAATAATAATCGATCTGGACGATTTGCTAGCAATTTAGCTTTGATTACACCTAGAAGCACACTAGTCAAAGACTCATTTATTTTTAACGGCATCAAAATTTTTAATAAACTACCTAGTGAAATAAAAAATTTGGAAACTATTAGAAAGTTTAGAAATTCATTAGATAGACTGCTCGCTAAGAGGGCCTATTATGATCTGACAGAATTTTTTGAGGACCATTGGAGCTGATGTATTTGTGATCTTGTGTATATATTTTTTTTTTGTTTTGTCAATTTGTTTGTCATTATTGTTTGTGATTTAGTTTTACAGCTTGTAGTTTGTTTGTTTTTTATTTTTGACAATACTACATCTTTTGTAGTTGTTATATAATGTAAAAGTGTTATGTGTTATATTTTATATTTAGTCATATTTTAATTTTATTTATTTATTTAAAACTCTTAAACAGTGTTTGTCAACAAGATTTTTTCTTAGACAATAAACATATATTCTCTCTCTCTCTCATACATAATGAAGCTTCAAATTTTTTAAGATACTCAACTTAATTTTTTTAATTCTAAACGCGGCCTACTGCGAATTCAAAAACACGATAAATTACCGATATTTTGCTTTGAGTTAGAGATATCGGAAAAAGTTATTTGAGCAAGTTGTTCCAAATATTATTATAACCCCACATACCAAATTTCATAACAAAATTCGCACTTTTAGATTTTTCATTATTTTTAGTCAGGACCCTAAAATTCGTTGTCCCGAGACGCACCCAACCACCCAACGGAGCTGAGAAGCTACACTGCCTCCCTTGGTATATCTCCGGGCAGCGTGTGATGGCGCCGTAGATGCCACTGTTAGGAGACCGGGTCTCCTTAAACGCCTGCTGCGCTGCACGAAGCATTAGCAACGGAGAAAGCTGGGCTTCTCGGCTCCGTTCGTGCATCTCGGGATAGCCCAGGGTCCTGCCTACAATAATATTATGTAATAAAACTGAGACGCGATCATGCGTTCTAATGCTAATGATCCGTACGTATGGATAATTAGTGATAATATGGAATTTACACGTTGTATTATAGTGAGAGTAATTGTTGTTTTCGCGATTCATGATAAACAAAACAGTATAGAGTGTGTAAAAATTTATGGGGAGGCTGAGCCTCCCTTGCCTCCTCTGACGAGCCGCCACTGCTGCAAAATATTTATAAGCTGATGTATAATACAAATACAATAATACGGAATTTCGTAGACGTTTGCTTAAAATTAATAATAAACCAACAAATAGCACAAAATGGACAAAGGACAAACAGATTAAATTTAAATGATGCTACATTGTTAGAAGTTGGAGGTACAACAGTGTAGTGTAGAGATTCTAAAGGTGCCGGTGGGGATGGCGTCTATGCGCAGTATTATAGTCGGTGTATGAGAGAGAAAGTATTCGAAATAATGAAATAACAAATAATATAAAATTTGTTATTTCATTATTTCGAATACTTTCTCTCTGATATACCGACTATATTACTGCGCATAGACGTTATCCCCCACCGGTACCTTTAGAGTCTGTGCACTGTATGTTGCTATCAAGATATTTCATAAAACCTTAGTCTTAAGCTTATTACGAAGTCCTTTGTATTTAATGGTGTGGTTAAGTTTCCGATACAGGTAGAAAGTAATATATTGTTAATCTATGGTACTTCTATTATACCTGCTATTCAGTATGTTCACCTCTCGAAATTTAATGATACCTACTACTCAAATACAAATGACTTTGTAATAGACTGGGCAAGTATACAGTAATGAATGTTCCTTACTTGAAAATGTCCAAATGAATTTGAACACTTGAACATTTGACATTTGAACATTTCCGTCAAATAAGGAACATTCATTACTGTACCTCCAACTTCAAACAATATAGCAGCATTTAAATTTTAATCTGTTTAGTGCTGTAGCAACATTTTACTCTGTACAGTAATGAATGTTCCTTATTTGACGAAAATGTTCAAGTGAAGTTGAACACTTGGACTTTTGACGTTTGAACATTTCCGCCAAATAAGGAACATTCATTACTATACTTCGAACAATGTAGCAGAATTTAAATTTTAATCTTTTTGTCCTTTGCCCAGTGTTTGTTATTTCTTAGTTTTATCATGAATAATTTTAAGCCAATGTCTTCGATATCTTCCTATATCCTAATACGCAGTATTATCTTTTTTAGTAAAATTTTTTAGCAGTCTAAATTGTTTGAACTGAAGCATATATATGTAGAGTACAAACAAATTTTTTTTGACGTCATATTATAAAAAGACCTAGGAAGTTAACGACCCATTTGAAATCTGCCCTGCAAGGAGTCGAAACTTAAAAAAAATATATGTTATAAAGAATAACAATAATAACAAAAAAACAAACGCTTCCGAGTTATATCTTTTTCCAACATTTTCTCCCTTACTGGGGATGTGATTAATTTTCATGCTCTTTATTGCGTTTCTGATTTCTTTTGTTGTTTTTATAGTGCCTAAAATTCGGTTGAATTATGATGTATATACCGATTCTTTTCGCAAGAATATATTTTTAACCAATATCCGCCTACCGCCCAGAGTTTACCTTGACATCCGAGGTCCCGAGGGATTAGCGTGACATGTGGACGCTTTGTATAAATTACTTATCGATTTTATTTAATCATTTCCCAGATGCAATATTCTAGATTAAAGATAAATCGAAAATCGATAGTTTGTGATACAAATAAGCAAATCGCGAAAACCCGAAGCATCGTCCTTATTAATTATTTAGATATCAGCGTACATTTTCTTATCGCATTTACAGCATAGGAAAAATAATACATTTTTCCTAAAACTGAAATAAATGTTATAAAGTCGATATGCAATGGTGTATTCCATTTTTTACTGTGTAAAACGACTTCATACTAGTCACAATTGGTTCGTAATTATTGTCCTATAAATGACACTAAATAGTTTTTAAACAACTGCAGACCATATTCACTTTCTGATAGTAAGTACTTGGAATTATACATAAAATCGAACATTATTGTGAATTACGTAGGTATTTGACGTAACTGGCAGAACCTTTGACAAACGAATAGGACAACACAAAAGGGCTTTCAATAATAGAAAAACCGATTCTACGTACGCACTCTATCTTCTAGATCAGGCCTGTCCAACATAATTTTGTGGAGGGCCGGATTTGTAATTTTGTAACTGTAGCGGGCCGACTGACTATTGGATGGATGGATGTGCGCAGTGTTGCCACAGGTCTTGGACAAAATTTCGGTAGGCTGCTGCTAATTTTCAGGTAGAATCCATCAAATTGCGGTAGATTTTTTTAGGTAGAAATCGTCAAATTTCGGTAGTCTTTATTTTTTGCTTTTTTTGCTATTACATTGCAAAAAAGTGATACTTTAAGTATGGGCAGCAAGTATTGAAAGATAAACTACCTTTTTTTAGTAAAAAACAGTAACTTAAGTAGATAAGTAGGTTAAATAGGAAGTAGGTACTTATAATATCAGTACCTAGAAAAAAAGTAAATAAGTTGGATATCTTTATTTCAAATACCTAGGTATTTTTTATATACAAACAAAAGAAAATCAATCAATAACAAATTGAAATCAATGAAATATTTAACAAAAAAACAACAGTTAATAAAAATATACAAGAATATTGTCTACGTCCCTACGTTATTAAGGAAGAAAACCTTAGTTTTACTTATCACTCTAAAAACCTTATTACTAATGAGATGTTTGACATTTTTTCTGTTTGCACAGTGTATCTATGTCAGCTGGTATTTTAGAAGTAGCTATGCGCAGAATGCATGTCAGATGATTGTCTGATAAAGATGATCTCGTTTTCGATTTATTATATTTCATGCGAGAAAAAAGCTGCTCGCAAATATATGTACTACCAAATAAAGATATTTGTTGAAGAGCTAATTTGGTAAGGTTTGGGTATTGGTTCCGATTAATATATTTTTTATAAAACTCAATTAATCCGTTCGGAAGGCAACTTTGATATGCCGTTTTTAGAAGAGAGTCACTTTGCAGTTCAATCAATTCCATCTGTAAGTTCAGCACAGCACCATCAATTTCAATTTCAAACGGATTTTGGAACACTTTCATGTTAGGAATTTGTAATTTGAAGTCTACGAATCTCTCTTCAAACTCATTCCTCAATCTTTGCAACAATGACACGTACTTGGCTAAGTCCAACATTTCTTGATTTCTGGCAGATAGAGTCTCCCAATGAACCAACTGTTTTTGTTCCAGTTGTTTTTCTAACAATATGAGCTTCTTTGTGAAAGCTTGAATGTGTTCATATAACTGCGTGCATAATTGATCTTTTCCTTGCAGTTTTAAGTTAAGATCAGAGAGGTACTTAGTAATGTCAACCAGGAAGGCCAGATCAGCCAACCACTGCTCATCAGTTAGGAAATCAATTTCTTGACCTTTGTTTTCAAGAAAAATCTTCACTTCGTCGAGCAACGAATAGAATCGTTTAAGTGTGGATGCTCTACTGAGCCAGCGAACGCTACTGAAGTACACGATGTCTTCGTGATCTGAACCGACATCAGACAGAAAAGCCTGGAACTGTCTGTGATTCAGTCCTCTTGCACGTATAAAATTAACTGTCTGCACTACTTTATCCATCACGTGTTTCAATTCAAGTACTTTTGCACACAGCTGTTCTTGATGAATAATACAATGATGCTGTGTGATTGTATGTGTGACGTTCTTGCGCATTAAAGCTGCAAAATCACTTGTTCTTCCTGTCATTGCTGGCGCACCGTCTGTAGTCAATCCGCAAAGATTTTCGATTCGTAGTTCATATTTTTCTATGCAACTCTTTACTTCTTCGTAGATATCTTTTCCGGTGGTTGTATCTTTCATTGAACGCAAATCAAGCAATTCCTCGATCACGGTATAGTCTTCTGTTACCCCTCTTACAAAAACTGCCAACTGTGCGGTATCTGATACATCAGTACTTTCGTCGAGTGCGAAACTGTAAAAAACACATTTCTTCGATTGCGTTTTTAAAGACGATTCAATATCTTTGGTCATGTCATCAATTCTTCTTGCTATGGTTTGATGTGACAAGCTTATATTTTTAACTAATGCTTCTTGCTCCGGACACGCTACCGATGCAAACATCTCCAAGCATTCCTTGACAAATTCTCCGTCTGATAGGGGTTTGCTTCGCTTGGCAATGGCTTCTGCTATCATGAAGCTAATTTTTGTGGCTGTCTCGGAGTTTTCTGTTGGTATTCTGAACATCGCCTGTTGACCGATCATATTTTTTTTCAACGAATTTACTCGATCGATTCTAATTTGACCTTGGTATTCATCGTATTTAGAAGCGTGTTTTGTGAAATAATGCCGCTTTATATTGTACTCCTTGCAAACTGATATTTTTTCATGACATATGAGGCACCATGTTACCATTTTGTTCTATGACAAAAAAGGTGTCAGTCCAACTGTTTTTAAATATTCGACATTCTTTGTCAACTTTACGTTTTTTTTCTGATGACATCATGTTCTGCAACAAACACAAATCAACACTGCAACACAAATGAACCAAATCGCCAAAAGAATCTTCACCAAGTCCGTTATAATTGCTTGTATCGCCCTTAAGTATTCGCTGATCTTCGCTTTGTTTCCGAACTGGAACTGTATCTGCACGTTTACCGTTAGCCGTATTTATACGCGAGTATAAATAATAAAGTTAAAAGGTACAGGTACAGAAGTTTCTCCTGTTTAAGGTTTTAATAGTAAATACTATTTTTAGTTTGGAATTATCTTCTATATCAAAATAAGCCACAATCCTTCACTATTCACTCATTCAGGTAGATACATTTTACCCCCAAAATCGTATTTATAAAAGCACAAAGGACTGGTCAGTGGTTATAAAAGTATTAGTAAATCCGTATCTGATATCTGCTGCCTGGCTCGCACGTGTTACAAGCTATTTAAGTAAAGTGATTCAAAAATTCTTGAAAGTTAACCAATCTCTGTTGCCAAATCTATCCGCTAAAGAAATTTTGTAATAATTTTGTTTTTGCGGTAGAAAAAAGGAGATTTCGGTAGAACGGTAGATTTTACAGGTTTTCGGACATTTCAGGTAGATCTACCGAATAATCGGTAGCTGTGGCATCACTGGATGTGCGTGAGCTCTGTGGCTCTGCGTGGGTGTGGGTTCGGTGAGAAGGGACTCGCGGGCCGGATGAAGGGCCTACGCGGGCCGCATTGTGGCCCGGGGGCCGTATGTTGGACAGGCCTGTTCTAGATCATAACCATTATTTTAACGAACAGTTTCAAATTCTCCATATTCGAAATAAATGCATTAACCCTTTCATTGCTGACGAAATATGCCCAACGCGACCAGGGAGCTAACTCCATTTTTCGCTGCATTTACATTGTAGTGTTTTGGTCGTGATGGCCCTGGAATTGCTTCATCTATAATATGAATCTTAATTGACGTTATAAAAACACTTTTATAGTCGCTTCACTAAACTCAGACACAACTGGTGATTTTAGTAGGTAATTTTTTTTGTTTTTGGCCCCTTTTGCCAAAATTGGCAAAATGATCAACTACTTAGTAATTATTAACTATTTAGTAATTTTTTTTTGCCAATTTTACGAAATTAGCAATATTACTTACTAAAATCACTAGCCAGTTGTGTCTGAGTTTAGCGAACCGACTATATCTACGTACTCAATAGAAATAGAAATCTTAAATACTATCAAAACAAGAAAATTAGAATATCTCGGACATATTACACGTATAGAGAGATACAGCGTGCTCCAATTGATTATACAGGGAAAGATCCAAGGAAAAGGAAGCATAGGGAGACGCAGAATATCGTGGCTGCGCAACCTGAGAGAATGGTACGGATGTACATCAAAAAATGAACTTATCAGAGCAGCCGTCTCCAAAGTGTGAATAGCTATGATGAATGCCGACCTCCGTCGCGGGGATGGCACTTAAGAAGACTCAATAGAAAGACAACTCATTTTAGTCAGAGTCAAACAAATACTAACCTCTAACTAAACGAATGTTGTGCATATCTGGACAATCTGGATATGACGCCTATAATATCCTCCTCTATTTATAGTATCACCGTTGTATCACCTTAATGTTGTTATGTAATGTTATATACAATATTGAGCGCACTAATAACCGGCAAAATAGCGCAAAAGATGGAAAACATAATACATTGCGAAACGAAAAGAGATAAAACTAGTGGAGATGGAAATGATCGTTATAAACGTAAAAATTAACATTACATTACATAGTTTCCCACCTTTAGATGTATCAGAGGAGTATGACAACTGTCACTGTGACAGTAGAATTTAATAAAATACTCCTGTCACAGACGTCTAAAGGTAGGAAACTATGTAATTTATTGTTAATTTATACGTTTATAACGATCATTTCCACCTCCACCAGTTTCATCTCTTTTTTTTTCGCAATGTATTATGTTTTCCATCTTTTGTGTTATTTTTCCGGTTATTAGCGCGCTCATCACTGTTATAGTAGTGTATAGCAATGTCAGTTCATATTTAATAGTTGTCAAAATATAATTATAGAAATGTTCGAATTATTTCATCTGAAGATACAATAAATTGGCGACGAGGTAAATCATTGAATACCCAGATTTTTAAAATACATTTCAAACATGGATCCAGATCAATTCAAACAGTTTATGATGGTAAACTTCAAGTACTTCAAATTCGAATATAAATCATGTTATACCTTTATTCGAAAATTTTAATGAACAAAAAGAAAACTTCACAATGTACATAGAACGTTTCGAAAACTACCTTAAAATCAAACACGTTTTCGATGACAAGAAATTTGCATTACACTTACTATTGAATTCTATTGGCTCTACAAGCAAAAACATCAATACAATATCAAAATAAAATTTCAACAGAAAAATTTTATGTAGTTCCTGATGAATTGGACTCGTTATTAGGGCGTGTGTGGATAAGACATTTAAACATTAACCTTCAAGACATCGATAGCTCAACAGGAATAAGACAAATTAAAAATATACCGGCTAATGGAGAAGAATTTGTTCAAAAATATTCAGATATATTTAAAGAAAGAATTGGACTTTTATCAAATTTTAAAGTAAATTTGCAACTGCGTAAAAATGCCAAGCCAGTCTATTTTAAAGAACGAGATGTACCTTATGCACTTGGGAGAAAGTTGAGAAAGAACTTGACAGCTTAGAAGCTCAAGGAATTATATCGAAAGTCAACCATAGTGATTCGGGTTCACCACTGGTTGTTATTCCAAAAGCTGATGGAGGTGTGAGACTTTGTGTAGATTACAAAATTGGTGTTAATGAAAAAATTGTTTCCACAAACTATCCAATCAGAAAAATCGAAGATATATTAAACAGCTTAAAAGATTCACGATATTTTTGTCGATTGGATCTATTCAAAGCATATCTTCATCTAGCAGTAGACGAAGAGAACAGTATCATCCAAATTATATCAACACATCGAGGAACATATCGACTGCATAGACTATCTTTTGGAATTAAAACTGCTCCTTCAGAGTTCAATCGAATTATTGATGAAATTCTACCCGGTCTATCAAAAACGCACTCATACTTTGATGACATAATTTTTCATGGATCAAGTAAAGAAGAATGTCGACCAAATCTTGACGCATGCCTTTAACGACTAAAAATGTTCAATCTACACCTTAATCGCAAAAAGTGTGCTTTTTTCGAAACCAGTACAGAATATCTTGGTCATCTTATCAAGCACAACGAAATTTTAAAGTCTCCAAAAAAGATTCAAGTTATTCTCGACATCGGTCGTGGCACCCACAGATGTGGATGGCGTTCGAAGGTTTCTTGGTATGGTAATGTATTATACCCGATTCATTCCTAATGCTTCAACTAAAACGTACCCTCTACGGAAACTTTTACAGAAAGAGCAAAATTTATTTGGAATAATTCATGTGAAACAACTTTCAACAAATTAAAAGAGGAAATTGCGAGTGATCAAGTTTTGATTCCATATGATACAAGTTTGCCCGTAATATTAGCTTGTGATGCAAGTCCAACCGGTGTTGCAGGGGTACTATCTCATGTTATTGATGGAATCGAAAGGCCTATCGCATTTGCTTCAAGATCTCTTACCAAATGTGAACAAAATTATAGTCAGTTAGACAGAGAAGGACTTGCAATTATTTTTTCGGTAAATCACTTCTTCATGTATTTTTTTGGGCGTAAATTTAAACTCATCACTGATAACAGCCCTCTGGCGAGAATTTTTCATCAAAATTAAAAATTACCTTCAATGACTTCTGCTAGACTACTTCGATATACATCATTTTTATCAGGATTTGATTACGAAGTCGAATACAGAAAATCTTCTGATCACATTAACGTCGATTGTTTTTCTAGAGCTTCTATCAATCAACCTTCATCTACTTTAGAAAAAATGCTCAACGAAGAAATTAAATGTATCTGTCATGAATCAATAAAATAAATTTCAATATACGATCTACCCTATCAAAATATCAAAGATGCCACAGACAAAGATCCTGTTTTAACAAGAATTAAATTGATTTAAAATCACAAAATTAAAATGAACATGATTTCACTTTAGAAGACGAGATCCTTTTTAAAGGTCAGAGAATTGTTATTCCAACTCAACTCCAACGACTGATCCTATCAGAACTCCACAGAACTCACATTGGCATTACAAAGAGGAAATAACTTGCAAGAAAGTATTGCTATTGGAAAAACATAGACAAAGACATTGAAATTATGGTCAAGCCATGTCAACCTTGCGCTAAAATTCGAAAATCACCTTCAAAAGCTCCACTACACCACTGGGATACTCCAATAGAAAATTGGGATCGCATCCATATTGATTATGCGGGTTCATTCCAATGTTTTTATTTTTTTGTTGTGGTTGACGCTAAATCACGATGGGCTGAAATCAAAGTTCTTAGGGATGCGCCAACATCAGAAAAAAACATCGATCTTCTGTTAGAGATATGTTCTACTCACGGATATCCTCAAGTTCTGGTATCAGACAATGCTACAATTTTTGTAAGTGATCAATTTTAAAAAATTTCAAAAACCCATGGTATTTTTCAAAAGTTTATTGCTCATGGTCATCCTGCTACAAACGGCTTAGCTGAACGAAACGTTCAAACCCTAAAAATGAGACTAAAAGCTATGTTTACTGATCGTTTTACCCATGAGTAAGAAATTACAAGAAATTCTTTTAAAATACAGAGCGACACCACTTTCCTGTGGAAAATCACTAGCTGAAATGTACCTGAACAGATGTTTAAGAATCAAACTCGACGCACTACGTCCACCAAAACTTTTTTTTTTTTTTTTTTTTTTTTTTTTATTTAATGGCATAGACATTAGTCATTCAGCCAGTTGCAATAAACAAAATACAATCCTAATCCTAATACAAAATAAACAGAAACAATATATACAAACACAATAAATAATACAATACAATAATAATACAATAAAAACAATAATGGAACTCTGATAAAGTGATAAAACATTTATGACAAAAAAAAAAAAGATGCAAATCTGAACTTAAATCATAAAAAATCTCATGCCCGCGTACAAATCTTATAGGACTGTGCGTGTATCTGACAAGAAATCTATAATGATATTGTATATTTGTTGTGAGCCTGTAGCCAGCAAAGACTGTATATTGAATGGTGCATGCATATCAAGTTGAATTAAATTTTTATAGAGAGAGTTTGAATGCTGTTGAAACTTAGTACATTCAAAAAAGATATGATCAAGATCACCCTGCTTTCCGCAATGTTTGCAATTATTGTCTTCAATCACATTTATTTTATATAAATGACTTGGATAGCAAGCATGCCCAAAACATAATCGATTTATAGTTGTTATATATTTACGTGGAGCTTTAAAACTCTTAAACCATGTATTTTGTGGAATCACTGGTTGTAAAGTGGTGTATCTTGTGGGGTTTGTTAAGCAGTAAAGATTCCATTGATCTTTCCATATCGATAGTTGGTTTCTTTTAAAAATAGTAATAACATCTGATACACATAAAGAATATGACAATAAAGTGCCTGATGTTATACTGGATTTGGCTAAGTAGTCTACATACTCATTATCTTTGAGTCCAATATGTGCCTTAACCCAAATAAATTTTATATTGAAGCCAGAGTCTTCTAACTGCTTTAACATATCCTTTATTAAAAATATGTAAGGATTACTAAATGTTTTGGGCAAAAAAGTATTTTTGATATTCTGTAAAACTGATAGGCAGTCTGAAAGAATTAACGTTTTTTTAGTATAAGAGTTTTTAATATATTTCAACGCTTCGAGTATGGCCAATGATTCCGCAGAGAAAATTGAAAACTCATTGGGAAGTTTGTATTTGAATTCGAAACCTCCTGAGGGTAAAAAATACGCACAGCCAGACCCTTCTCCTGATTTAGATGCATCTGTGTATATAACTGTTGCATCACTGTAGCAGTTCAAAATAGATTTCAGGATATTGTTGCTGATTATGTTGTTTTCGTTGTATGTGGGTATTATTACATCAGTTTTATGGAAGAGAGCAAAGTAGTCTAAGTTTTTGTCTACTGTGTTTAATTCCTTTGAAAAAATAGGATTGTTCTGTAATGCAGTACATAAAGGCGGAGATGGTTTTTTAATCCAATACTTGTGAGTAAGATCTGATTCGTTAAGATGACATATACTGGAAAATAATTCGAAATTTGTAGTGTGTGCTTTAAGTACCCATTTTTCGCTTAGTAAATTTCTTCTAATCTCTAAAGGAGGCTCAGAAGCTTCAACATGTATTGGTTGTATAGGAGTAGATCTCATAGCACTTAAACAGATTCTCAAGGCAGAGTTTTGGAAAACGTCAATTTTTCTTAAAAGGTTTTTGGAAGCAGAACCGTAGAGAGTAGCACCATAATCTATAATGGATCGTATATAAGCTCTATAAAACAATAAAGATGTTTCAACATCGCAGCCCCACCACACTCTAGTTGTCATTCTAAGGAAATTAATACCTTTGCTACATCTATCCAGCATATATTGTATGTGTGGTTTCCAAGTTAGTTTTTTGTCCAGAATGAGTCCCAGATATTTGACATTATTTTTAAATGTAAAAAATTGATCACTAAGTAATACATCTTGGTTTATAGGAAGATTGTGTCTTGTAAAGACAGATACTGCTGATTTTTTAATTGATAAATTTAAGCCGTTCTCTAAGAACCATGGAAATAGGGAACTACAAACTGTACTTAGGTTTTGCATACCGTTTTCATATTTCTTGCTTTCCATATAGACACAAAAGTCGTCTGCATATTGTATGATTTTGAATGGGATGTTGTTTATTTGCATCTTATGTATGTCAGAGGTGTACAGATTAAATAAAATTGGTGATAATACTGAGCCTTGTGGTATACCGTAATAATTATGTCGAGGTCCTATTAGTTTATTATTATGATCTCTGATGTAAATTACCCTATCTGTATAGAAACCGATTATTGTGTTAACGAAAGCAATTGGCATATGAAAAAAATTTACCATTTTATGTTTTAAGGTTGATAAACAAACTGAGTCATATGCTCCTTCAATATCTAAGAATAGTGCTGCTAAGTAGATATTTTTAGTTAAGTTATTCTGTACATCTACAACAAGTGTTGTTAAAGCGTCTAGAGTTCCAAAACCTCTTTTGTAACCAAACTGGTTTACTGGAAGTAAATTCTCTTTTTGTAACCACCAATCTAATCTAAATTTTATAAGCCTTTCTAAAGTTTTAAAAATACAAGACAGTAAGGATATTGGTCTATATGAACTTACGATGTTTGGGTCTTTTCCGGGTTTAAGGATAGGAACAACTAAGATGTCTTTGAAAGAATCGATAACTATATTTTTTTGGATGATATCATTGAAGACATTTAAAAGAAGTTTTTTAGCAACATCTGGAAGGTTGGTTAACATGGGGTATTTTATATGATCGATACCAGGAGAAGTATTTATGCGGTTTTTAAGGGCAAAATCTAATTCAGTTTCAGTAAATGGTTTTAACAGGAAGTGATTATTTGAATGATGACTTTGTGTAGATCGTGTAGGTGAATTTTGAGCAAAAGGAGGACATACTTTATTAAAAAAGTCGTCTAATAGATTATCATTGAAGGGTTTTATACTAATAGATGCTTTTCGATTCATTTTGTTGGCCTGTGACCATATCTCCTTAGAGGAGGTATTTTTGCTTAAATTAGAACACCATTTAATCCAACTAGCTTTGGCTTTTTGTTTCAACTGCTTTTTAGTATGAGCAGTAACTTTCTGACAATTTAGATAATTATCAAGGCTTGGTGAACGTTTATACAATGCTAATGCTTCTTTTCTGTCATTGATTATCAGATCGCATTCTGGGTCCCACCATGGTGGAGGCGATCGATTTTTAGATTTAAAAATTTTGTATTGAGGAATAGATCTAATTGCAGCATCATTAATGCAATCTAATAGAAAACTATAATTTTGATAAGTATTGAAAGAGCTATTGTAGTTGGAAAACATGTTTTCAATTAAGGATGTATACAGGGACCAATTGGCTTTCTTGATATTCCATTTGCTTTTTGGATAAATTATTTCTTGTGAGGTGTTGGTTATTGAAAAATTCATAGATATAGCAAAATGATTCGAGCCTAAGGTGTCAGATAAAACTGACCAAGTAAATTTACTGGCTATATTAGCTGTGCAGAGTAAAATGTCAATAATAGATTTTTGAGTACCATATCTAGGAAGATATGTAGGTTCTCCATTATTCAAAATTACAAGATCTAGGTCTTCGATACTGCTAACAATTTGGTTACCAACTGGATCATTACGCAGTGAGCCCCATAGTGAGTGATGAGCATTCATATCTCCGCCAATTAAAAAAGGTGATTTGATTTGTGAGAAGATATTTATCCAATCGTTTTTGGATGTACTAATATTTGGAGGTCTATATATAGATAAAAAACTTAATTCTATTGTGTTACATTTAACGATAGCACCGCAAACTAAAATTCCCTCATTAAAATTGTTTCTAATATTTATTTCACGAAATGGTATAGTTGTTTTAATTAAAATTGCAACACCTGCATACCCGTCATATCTATCTTGGCGAATTACATTATAACCTTTAAATGTATAATTTTGATTTGGTTTGAACCAGGTTTCACTTAATAATACAATATCAATATTTTCAGTTATTAAAAAATGAATTAAACTATTTTTATTCGAAACAACGGATCTACCGTTCCATTGCAAAATTTTTAATGATTTAAGTTCTGGGAACATGTTATTTATGAGTGATATCCTCTAAAATCGTTTTTATACCATGGTAAATACTATCTTGACTCATAGTTTTTATATCATCTACAGTTTGAATATTTGTAATCAAATTAAAAATATAATTGGAAATTAGTGTTTCCAATACTCTTTGATCTGATTTGTTTTGACAAATTGGGGGTTTTAAATTAGCAGGAAGGGGTTTGGAGGGCCCAAAATTAAAAGGGAACATGGGTGAATTGTTTTGTGTTTGGTTTGGTGATATTTTTCGTTTTTTAGCTATATTATAGTGGCTTGAGGAGGGTTGGGATTGGGATGTATTATTTGAAATGTTTTGATTTTTATGTGTGGTAGTAGAAGGGGATGATTTTTTTGAAGATGTTGGGAGGGGAGGAAAACTGTCTTCGATATTGTCTAGTGTGGAAAATCTATTCTGAATAAACAATCCCGAGAAGGACGATTCACAGTAATTTTTTGCCTCGATAAAGGAAATTTTTTGCTCAATCATCACGTTCTTTATCTTCTTTTGATGTTCGTATTTTGGACACTTCTTGGATATGGAAACATGATCTTTACTATCACAATGTATGCATTGAACATCATTATCTTGACATGTATGATCTTCATTTTTGATTTTTCCACATTTTATGCAATGTGCTTGTGGACTGCGACACTGCTTGGAAATATGTCCAAATCTTAAGCAATTGTAACACTGTGTTACTTTGCCAATGTAGGTTTCAACAGGAAAAAATACACTATTTATTGAAATGTAGCTAGGGAGAATATTTCCTTCGAAGGTGACTATCATTGTCCTTTTGGGTACATAGTTAGTTTTTCCATCGGTGTCAACTTTTCTGTAAGTTCTTTTAAAGGCTATTATGGGGGAGGGAGATTTACTATTATCTAACAAATACTTTTCATCGTATTGAGTATCAATATCTCTTATTAGACCTCTTATTTCTAGTAAATGGTTAGGGACATATGCTACTAAGTTTTGGTCTTTTAATTTTATATTTTTAACTAAATTATTTGCATCTACGATTGACCTTAACAAAACTTTAATTCTGTTTTTTCCAATGGCTTTTATTTCAATAATATTAGGAATGTTCAATTTTTTATGCAAAATGTCCGCAACAGTAAGTGGATGTAAACGGCCAATATCCTGATTGTTTGATTTTTCTATATATACATAAACATTATTAAAATTGTACTTATCTGATGCAACGTTGAACAATTTTTTCTCTACAACTTTTTGCGGAGGTGGAATTTGTTGTGTCGGCACTTTAATAACATCTCTGGTTTTAGTTGTAATTTTCGCAGTAGAATCATCCAAATTTTCTATTAAACTTGATTCAATAATATCCATTTCACTATTCTCACTAGCACCTGAAAAGTTTTCACCTAATGGTGTCCCTGGGGAAAAAGCTTCCCCCATTGGGGGTCGCTTATAGCACTGTTTATCGCACTCAATCAATATCAGTTTTTAAATCACACCAAGTGTCCTTTTTTCTACTAATTAACTCGCTAAATAGTTAATTTTATTAAGAGCAGGTTTTAATGGGCACTGTCAGTTTGACGTTTTGCGTGACAATGATGCCACCAAAACTTACCAGATCAGAAAATCAACCCAATGGTGCAAGACAGTTAAACGTGGGGGGGGGGGGAGTACAAGTGCGGTATTATCAAGGTAACCAGGAACCTTGGAAATTTGGCACAATTTTTAAAAAGTATGGATTGTTACATTACCAAGTCCAACTTGATGATGGATATTGTCTAAAACGTCACATTGACCAAATTCGTAAAGCCATGGTACCTAAAAAGAATGTAACCTTTGTAAACGAACCAGAAGTAATTATTTTTCAGCCACAGTATCAAGAACCCCCTCTGCATCTTCTGCCGTCTATCCAACGTTCAGTTCCTCCAGTTCATTTACATTAAAATCCTATCAACGAAAATGTAGATCCAATGATAGAACCTGATCATCCTGCTAATGAACTGGTACCCATTAATAAACCTGCTGCGGTACGCATTAATGAACCTGCTGCTGAAGAACGTAATGTTCTTCCACGGTTAAGAAGATCTGAACGAATTCGACTTCTCAATTCAAGATTTTAGCTTTAGGTTTTTAATTCTTTTGTACCTATTTGTTAAGTTCAAAATAGCGTGGGAGACTATAATATCCTCCTCTATGGGAAAAACCTACCGGTTTTAACCTAAAACCGGTTTTTTCCTCTGCAATAATCTATTTTTCCGGTTGTTTTTTTGTCCCGGTTATAACCGGATTTTTATTTATAAAATAATAACCGCTGAAAAACCGGATAAACGGAAAAAATACTGAATTCAGAGAAAAAAATGGGAAAATTTTTCACCCCCGCGCCTAAATGAGAAATTTTAAGCTGACTGAAACCAATTGCACAACACTGATGACTGATTTCTATTCTGATATGGATTCGAATGAAGTGTCGCAAACTAAAGCACGATGTAAATGTAACCTATTGGGTATTGGCTATGACTAAAAAAAAAAAAACCGAACACCGGTTTTTGGAATAACCGGTTTTTTTGACCGGTTATAACGGCCAGGTTATAACCGGTCAAAAAACCGGTTATTCCAAGAAGAAAGACCGGAAGAATTGCAGATACCGGAAGAATTGCAGAATTCGTTGCAGACATATTGTGGACAGCCTTTTTTAATCTCTAGTTGGTTTAGAATGGAAACTTTTGTTCTATGAGCTATCCAAGGTATGCGCAGCATTCTTCTCCAGCACCACATCTCAAAGGCATCAATTTTTGGCGTTCGCGATCGCGTGCGCGAAGAGTTTAAGTCTCTACCCCGTATAGAAATATTGAATACAAAGGCATTCACCAGTCTCATCTTGATATTTTGAGATATATATCGTGTCTTTCCAAACATTAGTTAGGCGACTCATCGCACTTTTTGACATACCAATACGTCTCCAAACTTCTGCTTCACAGTTACCATCGTTAGTTATACTAGACCCGAGATAGACAAAGATGTTTACTATCTTGGTATTCCTGTAACATATTTGTCAGTTGAATAGTGTCGAATCAGTCGACCACCATTATTTTTGTCTTAGCTTTATTGATTTTCAGACCAACTTTATTGCTTTCGTACTCAACTCTTCGCAGGAGATCAAACATTTCATGCTCATTTGCTGCTATAAGTGTAGTGTCATCAGCCAATCTTAAATTGGAGATTTTCCTACCAGCTGATGTCACTCCACCGGCCCATCCTTCTAAAGCCATCCTCATGACATGTTCACCATAATGTTGAGTAAGTCAGTTGAGTAAGTTGTCTAACCTCTAACCTCTCTCGGTCTTGAATTGGTTTGAGAACTTATGATCTAGTCGTACTGTTGCTATATTGGACTGGTACAAATTAGAATCTATGGAAATCAATAAATTAAAAAATACAGATATTGAATGGGTTGCATATGTGAGTCCATATTAAATGTAGTAATGAAACACAGACTTACTCACAATCATTTAATTATACTTTGACGACCGGTTTCGATCTCTACATTATACAGATCATCTTCAGGTCGGCGTTACAAGTAGTTAAATGCTACAATAAAGAAAACCAGAGTTAGAACATTATCTGGTTGCACAAGTGTTAACAGAAAGCCAAATTCGAAAAAAATTGTTTGCAATAAAGGTTTTCAACTGTTGACATTTCAGAATATTGATACCTACAAATGCACACCTATGAGTTAAAATGCTCATAAGCATATATGAGCAAATGGGTGCATGTAGTTTGTGAGTATGTGTTGAAATTTAAATTATTAACAATTAAAAACAAATTAAACCATTAACTTAAAACTTAGATATGCATCCAAACTCAAAATAGTAATAACAAATAGATAGTAATATTGTTCAAACCTACCTACCTACAATACTACTATCTATTTGTTACAATATTACTATTGTTTGTTTGAACAATATTACTATCTATTTGTTATTACTATTTTGAGTTTGGATGCATATTTAAGTTTGCTTAATGGTTTAATTTGTTTTTAATTGTTAATAATTTAAATTTCAACACATACTCACAAACTACATGCACCCATTTGCTCATATATGCTTATGAGCATTTTAACTCATAGGTGTGCATTTGTAGGTATCAATATTCTGAAATGTCAACCGTTGAAAACCTTTATTGCAAAAAATTTTTTTCGAATTTGGCTTTCTGGTAACACTTGTGCAACCAGATAATGTTCTAACTCTGGTTTTCTTTATTGTAGCATTTAACTACTTGTAACGCCGACCTGAAGATGATCTGTATAATGTAGAGATCGAAACCGGTCGTCAAAGTATAATTAAATGATTGTGAGTAAGTCTGTGTTTCATTACTACATTTAAAAAATACAGATATAATTCTGAATGACCAACTTGAGACAATCAACTCTATACTCCTCATCCTATTCAGTTAAAAACTTAACGTACATAGTAAAATACATTACTTGAGAACTCCGCCTCCGGTAAGTACTGGGTGGATTGAGTAGCTCAGTAAATGCCGGTGCCGGTCCCAAGCCCGGATAAAGGAGGAGGGTTGAGGCGATAGGCTAGCAACTCGTCCCTTGTCAAAAGAAATAAATGCTACAAATTTCGACAAAACGCCTTGGAATGCGGAAGGATCAAAACAAAGACGACTAATGCAACGGAAAAGGAAAATGATATTGGCTACATGGAATGTGCAAGGACTTAAAACCAAACAAGCAGAAGTATTCAAAGAATTAGCGGAAAGAAAAATAGGTGTATGTGTTCTTACCGAAACCAAGAAAAAGGGAAAAGGAAATGAAGAGATAGGAGAGTATATACATATCTTCAGTGGAGTGACCAAAGATAACAGAGCTAATAATAGAGACTCCTCTCTATTGCTATTCGAAAAAATCTTAAAAATAATATTACATCGTGGACTGAAGTAAATGAACAACTGCTGATGCTGGAAATGAAAAAGAATGGGCACAATATCGTAATTGTCGGAGTGTATGCCTCAAATGAAGATGCAGATCCACAAAGTAAAGACGATTTCTTCGACAAGATGAATGAAATAATCTCTCAAGTTAAAGAAAACTGTGAAATCTATGTACTATTTAGGAGATTTGAACGGCAGAGTAGGTAGAGAAGAAAATAATATAGTCATAGGAAGATATGGGGAACAAATAACCAATGACAACGGAATGCGTCTTAGAGATTTTTGTGAAACAATGTCTCAAAATTATGAATGGATTTTTTCAACATAGAGACATCCACAAATTTACATGGATACAACCTACTAGGAATCTGCGCTCGATAATCGACTATGTAATTCAACGTCAAACTTCCCAGCTGAAAACCACTGACGTAAGGGTATACCGTGGATCAGAATGTGGATCCGATCATCGTTTACTTATGGCCAACGTGTTAGTTAACTATCGCAAAAACAATAATACTCAGGTACAGAATATAGAAAATGGACAAGAAGTAAGATCTCCTAAATATAACCTAGAAAGCTTAAAAGAAGAGTCACCGAAATTTCTTTATATAGAGAAAATATAACAGCGGAAGAATTATACCAGCAAATTAAAAAATACATTCATGAGGCTGCAAGTGAAGCGTTGGGATATAAAGACAAACATGAAACAAAAAATAAAGAATGGTGGTCGGAGAATATGCAAACGTTAGTAAACAAAAAGAAAACTGCTTATCAGATATGGATGTCAACAAGAGAGGAGGAGGATCACAAGAGATATGCAGCATTAAATCGAGATGTAAAAAGAGAAGTTGTGAAAAGTAAAAATGAGATGTGGAACCGAAAATGCGCAGAAGTGGATAGGTATATGGGTGGAACAAGAGTTGGGCAAGCGTGGAAGGTATAAAGTCTCTCCTTAGGGAAGGAAAGGAAAAATCTAACATAAAGTTAATAGATCTGAAACAGTGGAAACACCATTATGAGGTCTTACTGACAGAAGATAGATGTAAATTCCAAGAGATCGAAATGGAAGAATTATCCGAACATACACAAATAGTTGAGATAACAACCGGAGAGTTAAGCGAGGCCCTCAAAAGATCTAAAAACGGTAAAGCAGCAGGACCTGGAGACATCCCAATTGAGTTGGTAAAGTACGGACCAAACATATTACATGAGATGTTGGTTCAACTATTTCATAAATGCTTAAAAGGACAAAATATCCCCGATGATTGGAATGTTGGATACATCAGCTTAGTATACAAGAAAGGGGATAAACGCATATGCTCTAATTATAGAGGAATAACTGTTACCAGCTCAGTAGGGAGGTTGTACTGTACGGTCGAATAATAAAAAAAGAATAGAATCAGAATACGAAGACATGGAAGAACAAATTGGATTTCGTGCAGGAAGATCGTGCACTGATAATATATTCGTTCTGCAGCAGGTAATAGAAAAACGGAAGGCAAGGAATCTACCTACCCACCTATTGTTTGTAGATTTGCAGAAGGCATACGATACGGTACCTTTGAAAAAACTGTCTCAAACATTGACAAAGGTAGGACTCAGTAGAGAGTATGTGGATGCTATCGCAAATATATACAAAAATGCAAGATGTGTCGTTAAAGAAGGAAACTTTATATCTGAATCATTCCCTATATCAAAGGGGCTTAAACAAGGATGTTGTCTGTCTCCGACTTTATTTAAAATATATATTCAATCATCGCTAAAGCAGTGGAGGAAACAAGTATCCGGAATGGGAATAGACATAGGCAGTGGTAAATGTCTAACAACTTTGTTTTTTGCGGATGATCAGGTGGTAGTAGCGAATGATGAGGAAGACATGGACTACATGTTTAGAAAACTAAAGAAAGAATATGAAAAATGGGGCCTCAATATGAATATGTCAAAGACAAAGTATCTTAAAATACGGGATGATGAAGAAGATCCAGAGTTAGAAGTTAGAACCACAAAAAGATGTAATGAATATAAATATCTCGGATCTATAATATCTAAAGAAGGCACTACCAAAAGAGACATCGAAAAGAGAACGCAGCAGGGCAAGAAAGCGGTAAACATTCTAAGCTCTCTACTGTGGTCTAAAGATATAAGACAAAAAACGAAATTGACAATCTATCGTACCTTGGTAGAACCTATTATGACTTATGGGGCAGAAGTTTGGCAGATGACAAAAAAAGATAGAAAAATAATAGAAGTAGTAGAAATGGATTATCTAAGGAGAGCGTGTGGTCTATCTAAAAAAGATGGAATGAAGATATTAGAAGGAGGACACATACTGTATATTCCAGTGTAGATAAAATTGAAACTAGACAACTAGTGTGGTATGGTCACGTGAAACGAATGAATGAAGATAGATGGCCAAAGAAAGCTTTGAATTACATACCAGACCAAAGAAGAAGAAGGGGAAGACCTTCAGTTGCCTGGGAAGAAAATGTACGGCACATCATGAAAAATAGAGCCATCAAAGAAGACGAATGGATGGACAGAAAACGATGGCGGTCGAAGTGCGAGAAGCGGCAGAGGCTGTAGGAACCTCGCTTATAGATAGAGATAGATAGTGAGAAAAAGGCTCTTTGCCGATACAGCTGTAGTAACATTAACTTATAATAAATTTTGTGGAAGTATTGAAGACAAAAGTTTCCAGTGATTTATTGTTAAAATGGCGTATTTATTTATCGGTTATTGAAGTTCTTTTATTTCTACCAGTTCTACAATATTTCTCCTTTACCAGGACTCTTAAACAGCAACATCAACCACTAAGCTTCTTAATCACGTCATTGTCAAAAAATTTACATGAACACACAGACAGATTTATACAATACCTATTCGAAAAATATTTTGACACAGTCTGCAAGCCATATTGACTATGATGCTCTCTAAACTTTCTTAGAGTTTTAACAGTTTAGTTCTACATAATATATCGTCGGCCTCATATGAAAAGTGCCTAAGTCCCAAAATAAGCAAAAATGAGAGTTTTGCGCCATCTGATTGATATTTATGGTACGCATGCATAGCAAGACAAAAAAGTTCAAAAAAGTCAATAGATGTCGCTAGAACCACAAAAAAGAATTCTTCCCAACTCCACGGTGTTGGGTGAATCACATGAAACTTGCCAAAGTCCATCATTGTCATTGAGGTTCAATGTACTTTTGCTGCGCTGCTGTGTTATATCTTCAAGACAAATATTATAAGCTAACATATCTTCATGGAAATAGTGTAAAATTATTGAAGGTAAGTTCAATTTGATCATATTATTATAGTTTTTGTGTTAACTAAATTTAAGTAGCATTATTATACTTAAAACCCCACATATTGTTTTTTTTTTGTGGGACTTAAGCATTTTTCACAGTTTATTTTTGGCGACGTTTTATGGAGTTACGCATATTTCTTCATGATTTTCGTTATTAAATATACCTAACTCCAAAATTGTTCCTTATTTCAAAAATGAAAGTTGCATAACTCCATTTTTAAAGTAATAATATTTTAAAAATAGATCTGTCTTTATGAGAAGGCTGACGGATACTATTCTAAGTAATTGTGTCAAATAAGATAAAGTTTTAAGTCAAAATCATTCTTTAATCAGTTTGTTTCTGCTCCTGTAACATTTGTTAATTTGGACTTAGGCACTTTTCATATGAGGCCGACGATATCGCACATCCACTCAAATAGTGTCACAACTCAAAAAAAATAAAAACGGTTTTATTGCATTAACAGTTTAATAAAATTACAAAATCTTATCTCAAAAAGTGTTACGTTTATAGTTCAAATATTTGTCGTTAGATGTCACTAGTCATTATATGATTAACCAAAATCAACAGTGCACCGAACATAAACAGTGTCACATATCGACTTGTGCAAGCGTCGGTCGTTTGTTGAGTTAAGACAGTATATGTGATTACTTTATTCAAAACAATCTGCGTATGTGCTCAAGAAAAGTGACCTATTTATCACTTATTTATCTTTCTTTTTGCAGTATTTTTTGTTTAATGTTGTTAATTGTATAAGTTATATAGTTACATCAATAAAAAGTATAAGCCTGTTAACCAGATAATAATAATGATATAGTCCAGAGAAATAAGATTTTTCTCGTGACACATCCCCTCCAGGCCGAAACCAAATTTTCAAAACTTTCGAGTAATTAGTATGGACATCTATGTTAATAACCTTTATGTTTCCTGCAGCCGATTTCGATGATATACATGGTTATAAACAACTAGTATGAAAATACTAGTTCACGAAAGGGATGTCAAAAATAGATGGAGAAAGTACTTTGACAGCTTATTAAATGAAGAATTTGACAGACAGCCTGTAGAGTCAACGGAGACAGTAGCAGCAATGGTCACCAAAATAACCAACGAGGAAGTGGCTCAAGCGCTTCAAAAAATAAAGAAAGGAAAAGCGGTAGGACCAGATGATATTCCTGGGGAAGTATGGAGAGCATTGGGAGAGACAGGAACAAGGTGGCTAGCAGGTCTATTTAATAGAATTATGGAAGTTGGACAAATGCCAGACGAATGGAGAAGCAGTATACTGGTACCTGTTTACAAAAACAAGGGAGATATACAACAATGTACAAACTACAGGGCTATAAAACTGCTTAGCCACACCATGAAAATATGGGAAAGAGTAATTGATAGACGGATACGTGAAGAAACCGAAATATCCGAGAATCAATTTGGCTTTATGCAGGGTAGATCAACAACAGATGCAATTTTCATTATAAGGCAGTTGATGGAAAAATACAGGAGTAAAGAAACAAACGCTCATATGGTATTCATTGATCTTGAGAAAGCATATGATAGAGTTCCTCGAGAGATTCTGTGGTGGGCACTCAATAAGAAAGGAGTCCCTGGTGAATATGTAAAGATTGTGAGGGATATGTATGAGGGAGTAACGACTAGTGTTAGGACAGGTGTGGGAGAGACTGATAAATTTCATGTGAAAGTAGGATTGCATCAAGGGTCTGTGCTTAGTCCGTATTTATTCTCATTAGTTTTGGACCAGATAACAGCGAAAATACAGGGTAACATTCCATGGTGCTTAATGTATGCTGATGATGTCGTGTTAGTAGGAAATAGTGAAAGGGACTTAGAACAAAAACTGGAACAGTGGAGACAAGCTCTGGAGGAAAAAGGTTTAAAACTTAGTAGGACAAAAACAGAGTATTTGGAATGTTCATTTAAAGATGGAGCTACTACAAATAAAATGGTATCTTTGGATGGTGAAATGATTGTAAAAAGCAATAGTTTTAAGTACCTAGGATCGGTATTACAGAGTAATGGAGAAATAGATGGAGATGCATGCAGTAGAATTAGGGCTGGATGGATGAAGTGGAAAGAAGCGAGTGGTGTGTTGTGTGACAGAAAAATTCCAATGAAGCTGAAGGGAAAATTCTATAAAACAGCCATAAGACCAGCTATGATGTACGGAACTGAATGTTGGGCAGTGAAAAAGAAAGAGGAACAGCGAATGCATGTGGCGGAAATGAGAATGCTTAGATGGATGAGTGGAGTGACAAAGAAGGATAAAATTAGAAATGAGTATATTAGGGGAAGTCTAGGTGTGGCACCAATTGATGCCAAAATGAGAGAGCATAGGTTAAGATGGTTTGGTCATGTTCAACGTCGAGACGTTAACCACCCAATACGAAGAATAGCTGAAGTGCAGATTCCTGGAAGGAGTAGGAGAGGAAGACCAAAGAAGAGCTGGGGGGAGACGATAAGGCAGGACATGTTGGTAAAGGGGATTAACATTGATATGACCCAAGATAGAATTGTGTGGAGAAATGCAATTAGGGAAGCCGACCCCGCATAGGGATAAGGCAAAGAGAATGATGACATGGTTATAAACAAATGAAGATCAAAAAACGGTAAATTTTCGCTTTTTTCGTCTATAACCAAAAAGTTAGGCATTTTAAACAAATTTGAGTGTAAGAAACTCATAAATCGTGTAAAAAATTTCAATATGGCGTTCGCTGAATATGTCTATCCTTATTGGTTGCTTAGAAAATTGCAAAATAAATCATAACATTTTAAGTTTTTATAAATATTCATAACTTATGTAAAAATTAAATTAGAACCTTCTTATTACACCAATTGCAGGGACTTCTTGTGGTTAAATTATATTTTAAATTTCAAAGCAATTGGTCAAATAGTTTAAAAGTTATTTAATTTGTTTATCACAAATTCATTTTTTTTGCAACACTGTAAGTCAGAAAATTATGAGGTTACAATAAGACTTCTGACAGTTTATGGAAGAAGAACATTTATACTATTTACTTACTTAAAAAAATGACAAAAAGTAATTTTAAACAGTGTAAAATTATTTTGCAAAAACACGTCGATTTTTTGCTTACTTAAAAACAATTAGAATAACTTTTTAACCGTTACCCGTAGAAAAATTATTTTTTCATATTTCGAAAGACTGAATTTTTATACATATTTAAAAAGAAAACAATTATCCTGGGACAATTAGGGACGAAGTTAGCCCCCCCCCCATTTTTTAATTCACATGTTTTTGCAAAATAATTTTGCAGTATTTAGAATTATTTTTTGTCATTTTTTTTAATTCAATTAATGGTATAAATTTTCTTCTTTCATAAACTATCCAAAGTATTAGTGTAACTTCATCATTTTCTGACTTATAGCGTTGCAAAAAAAATTAGTTTGGGATAAATAAATTAAATACTTTTTAAACTATTTGACCAATTGCTTTGAAATTTAGGGTATGATTTAAGCACCAGAAGTCTCAGCATTCCGTGTAATAAGAACGTGCTAAGTTAATTTTTAATTAAGTTATGAATATTTATAAAATCTCAAAATTTCTAATTTATTTTGCAATTTTCTAAGCAACCACTAAGGATACACATATTCAGCGAACGCCATATTGAAGTTTTTTTATACGATTTATGAGTTTCTCACTCTCAAAATTGTTTAAAATACTTAACTTTTTGGTTATAGACAAAAAAGCGAAAATTTACCGTTTTTTGATCTTCATTTGTTTATAACTATGTATATCATCAAAATCGGCTGCAGGAAACATATAGGTTATTAATATAGATGTACATACTACTCAAAAAATTTGGTTTCGGCCTGGAGGGGATTGTGTCACCAACAGGATATTTTTTTTCCTTATTTCTCTGAACTAATAGTATATTCTGTACTGCAAGAGCCACTCTTGATAAATAATATTTCGTAAATTTTTCGTTATTTTATCTGTTTAGTGTCACAACTCAGAAAATAATATTTTCTTTAAATATTTTTAACAGAATTACTACACTATTTTGTAGAGCTTCAAAAACCTTTGTAACTGACTAGAATAGTTATTATACTAATTTTAACAGTTTTTGAATTAAACCCGGAAATATTCTAGCACACATTTTAAACGTCGTTTTCTCGATACATTGCTTTTTTGACTTATAGTCCATTCTTTCACGGTTTTTGCTCTAAATTTTAAAGAACCGCTTGGATTGACATGAAATTTGGCATACGTATAGCTTACACGTCAAAGAAAAAAAGTGATATTGTGCCGATGTGTGCTTTTGCCCTGGGGGTGATTTCACCCCCTATTGGGGGTGAAAAAATATATGTCCAAAATAAGTCCGGAAATGGGTAAACTGACTAATTTTAAGTAACTTTTGTTCTGTAGAGCTTTTTCGCCAAGTCAACACTTTTCGAGTTATTTGCGAGTGAATAAGTTCATTTTTCAACAAAATAACCACATTTTTAGACGATTTTTCGCAAATAACTCAAAAAGTAAGTATTTTGTCGAAAAAAATGTTCTTAGCAAAAATATTGAATATAAAAAAAGTAAAAAAACTGGTGTAAGCGTTAGGTCTCTGGATCTCGTAGAACCAGAGTTATAGCCAATGAAAAATAGATTCATATTCACCAAATTTTAAATAGAATATTTCGACGTGAAATATCCAAAACATTAAGCACTTTTTGGGGAAAACCCAATATAACTTTTTTAAAGTGTTTAAAAAAAGCATTATTTCTGTTTTTACAAAAAGTTTCTAGCATTAAATTTAAGCAAGTTACGCTCAAAATAAAGTTAGTCCCTTTTCTTTTTGCAAAAAAAAATCGGGAAGACCACCCCCTAATTAGCAACTTAAATGAAATTAATCGTTACCGCTCCACAAATTATTTTACTTACGTTGTGTTTATATGATCTGTAAGTTTCATCGATTCAAAGTGCTTATTTTTGAAAAAATTTGGTTTCAAAGTAAAATTTTTAAAAATTTAAATTTTGAAAAATATGCTTTTTTTCAAAATAACTCAAAAATGGTTAGAGATACCAAAAATCTCGAAAAACAAAAAAAGTCAGATTTGCTTTTCTAAATATCATGTATTTTTTTGTTTTTCTGTTAGACAAAAATTGATTAAGATTTGGTGTTTCTAAATATGCATACATTCGTGATCAGTGACTCGTTCAACCCCTTTTAACTACAGCCCTTTCAATAATAAGGACTTTGAGCCGATGAGACTTACAGATCGTATAAACAATATATACACGAGTCAAGAAACTTGTGAAGTCGAAACGATTAAGTTCATTTAAGATACTAATTAGGGGGTGATTTTCTCGATTTTTTTACCAAAACCAAAAGGGACTAACTTTATTTTGAGCGTAACTTGTTTAATTTTGATGTTAGAAATTTTTTTTATAAAACAAAAATGAAGCTTTTTTTAAACACTTTAAATAAGTTGTAATGAATTTTCCCCGAAATGTGCTTAATTTTTGGTTATTTCACGTTAAAGTATTCCATTTGGAATTTGACGAATATGAACCTATTTTTCATTAGCTATAACTCTGCTTCTACTAGGTGTAGAGACGTGATATATACACCATTTTTTAAAAATTTTTACAGGCTATATTTTCGCTAAGAATGTTTTTTCGACAAAATACTTACTATTTGAGTTATTTACGAAAAACCGTCTAAAAGCGTGGTTATTTTGTTGAAAAAATGAACATATTCACTACCAAATAACTCGAAAAGTATTGACTTAGTGAAAAAACTCTATAGAAGAAAAGTTACTTAAAATTAGCCAGTTTATCCATTTCCTGACTTTCTTTGGACGAATATTTTTTCACCCCCCAAGAGGGGGTGAAAACCACCCCCAGGGCAAAAGCACATATCGGCACAATATCACTTTTTCTCTTTGACTTGTTAGCTATATGTATGCCAAATTTCATGTCAATCCAAGCGGTTCTTTAAAATTTAGAGGTTTTGCAATATTTTACCGTTAAAGAATGGACTATTATGACACTTTTTGAGCTGAGGTGCGATATTATTACGTAGAACTAGGACCTAATTCAGCTCTAAGCTTCAGCTTCACCCTGTAAAACGAGTTACAGTGCGCGCGCACTATCACATCCCGTTCGAATTCAACGAAAAGATTTCGTATATCCTCGACCGTTTCGTTGACACCGGCTCTGCACGTTGTTGGCGCACAACAAAACTCGCGTGGTGGCGGTTGTTCCATGCTCGATCAGACGTGGAGTAATGCTTTCTTCTTCTTAACGTTCCGCGACACTGCATTTGTTTACGTTCCTTTGCTGTCTGATTTTCTGTCTGTGAGTGTCTGACGGTGATAACGAAAGAACTCCACGAAAATGAGTCATTTGCAGGAGTTCTCTGTTCATATATCCGTTTTTTTGTGCGGTTTGTTGGAAAGTAGATACGTTCCGTTACTATAGAGAAGATGTGAGCCGAAAGATGATGGATTGGGGCATTAGACGTAAGTTAATTAGTATAGATTCAATTTTCAATATTTCCACCGGGACCTTGCGTAAAAGAAATACAAAATTAACTCAAAATCATGCGTACAAGAGCGACAGCTCATTATAAAAACATTCTTAAAAGCATTGATTGTAGTGTGAGGTTGAATTAGGTAAGAAATATGTAAAATACAAATATTGTAATATTTCGGTATTATCAAACGTGTAGTTCATTTCCAATTTTCCAAGTTCCTGACTGATAACAGGAAGATGTGTGCGCATTATTTTATTGTAAATCGGTGACGAAAGTATAACAAAATGAATACATACGTACAGTTTTTTCTTTTTGCTATGTTCTGGCTTTGATTTTTACCTATTAATATCTGTTATTATCAAAGCTGATCAATTAATAAATTATTTCTGTGTAATATCTACTAAATTGGATAAACATTGTTGAAAAACTTTATTGAAGATAGAAAAACAAAAATTATATGCAAATCCTGAAACTTCCAATTACGACCAATACTCTATCCTGGTAGAAATGTAATCCTCTTCTTACTAATAAACATATAAAAATGAAATTAAAACATCGCAATTAAAAACACAAAACTCATCTCTTGCCAATTTCATTTTTTTTTATTTTTTAATATAGTCACTGTTTGACACAATTTAGTGATGCGCTACTTCACCTATCCGTTTTGCGCCAATTGCAGTGTAGCGCATTGTTTTGTTTTGTAAACACCATATCCAGTACAGGCAGTAAGAAGTGTTTCTATAATAGTTTCCAAAATCGTGAAAGAAGAATTAATTCAATTCGCAACATGGAACACAGAATACACAAAAATATACGAAACAAGTGCAGACACGTGTTTCTGACTACTTAGTTGTCTTCAGTATTGGCTATACCGTAATACCGTACTGATGACGACTAAGTAACGACTCAGAAACACGTGTCTGCGGTTGCATTACATCATTTAGTTTAGACTTTAGACTAGACGATAACGTCTTATGCCCTCTGTCAAACTTAAAGATAGTTTCGGTATTTCGATGAACCCATCAGATGACAGCCACACCCTCAATTTTTTTAAATAACAAAGGGTGTTATGTGACACTTCATTTGAAAGGTTATCATCAAATCTCATCTGAAAGTATATTACACTATATTTTTTTATTGTTTATTGACCGATTAATAAAAAAAAAATTTCCAACTATTAATTTATAAATTCCAATAATAAAATCTCAAAATTTTAGTTTATTACGTGTCCAAACTGTTGACAGTAGTCTAACTTACTTTTTGCTCTCCAACATGCTCTAATATGTCTTTAGTTATGTTCTTACGTTATTATATAAATCCCTTATATCAGCAATGGTATGTGGATTTGTCTGGTACATCTTGAAATTTAGGTAACCCTTCAAGAAAAAATATTGTTTTTCTTGATGTGCCTATTCGTGACAAATGTTGGCGATCACCACGGCAATCTTTATGTTATCTGCAGCAGCGTGGAAACGCTGCACAGATGTTGTGTTGAACCAGGTTCAGGGGTTCTTTAACCAGGATGTTCTTCTTCTTTCTAGACCTCGAGTTCCACATAGTTTCCTTGCAGAATGGCTTGTAGGAGGGCATATCTGGATTCCTTTCGCATAATGTCTCAAACTTTCTAGATTTGATGGTGGTCAGTACCTCTCGGTTCTTATTCATTCTTTCTGAGGACTTCCTCATTTGTGATCCGGTCAGTCCACGGGATTTTAAGAATTTACGGTATTGCCTCATCTCAAATGCTGCCAATTTTCTGCCCATTTCTTCGTTCGAGGTCCACGATTCAACACCATAAAAAAGGACAGAGAAGACGTAACATCGCAGTATTCTTACTTTTATACCAACATAGAGGTTGTGGCTCTTGAAGAATGTTTTGAAGGTGGATTTAGCTTTTCCGCGCTCTTATTTCTTGGTTGTTAGTCCATTCTTCATTTATTATGGTGCCGAGGTTGTTGTAGTGCGTCGCTCTTTCTATAGGGGTTTGGTTGATGTAGAGTTGCCCTTCTGTTATCTTTTTCTTGCTAATGGTCATAACTTCTTTACGTTTATATTGAGGACTTTAGGAATTGTTTCAGACCAGTACCTGACATTCTGAGCGTGATCGTGGCCATTCTAATAAACCGTAGCTTCATCAATAAAGTAAACATTCGTCAAATAATCGGGATTTTGTTTAAGAGTGATCCATTTGCAGGTTATATGAATGCCTTTTTCTTCTTCTTCTCGATCTTCTGCAATATGGAATAATTGTCCAGCATTTAGCATTTGGTATCTGAGTCCATTCTCGAATGTTTTTTAACCAAGAAACTTGTTTTCTTCCTACACCTCTACGGCCCTCTATTTTGCCTTTAAGAATCAGTTGTAATATTTTATATTGATTTCCCCTCACTATATGTCCCAGATAAGACATTTTTTATGTTTATCAGTCTTTAGCAGTTCTCTATCTTTGTTGACCCTCCTTAGTACTTCTGCATTAGTTTTCCTTGCTGTCCAAGGTATCTTCAGCATTCGTCTATGAATCCACATTTCCAATGCTTCAATTTTGTTCATGATCGATACTTTTAGCGTCCACACTTCTGCACTATACAAAAGTACGGACCAAACATAGCACTTAACCATTCTTTGTCTTAGTTCTAAACTGAGATGATTATTGCAAAGAAATGACTTCATTTTCATAAAAGTGAATGCCTTTTTATTTATTTTAAATATTTTCAAAACTGGTTTTTGACGGACATCGCAAGCACGTGATACGTACTTATTCCGTCTTACATTTAGTTCACTCTCTGGAATCAAATTCTTATTTTAGATGTCATAAATCATAAATGATGTATACTCGATATATTATTGACTTTTTTTTTGTTGATGTGTTCTTTTTAAAAGCATTTTAATATACCTACTGGTAACCAAATTGTACCTACTACATTCTACCGCGGATTTTGTGATACAGTTCTACTGTATTTTACTTCCAAATTGAGAATTTTTCCATTTTAATATTAAAAATTCGAAATTGTTATATTCACCAATCGTCCTGGAGAAATATAAATATATTCTTTAATATTCATTCAATTGTTATTTACTAACAGAAATAATAATTTAGTAAGTATAGAATAATATCATATTATACAAGAAAACTCAGACCCAAACAGTCGGTCAGAGAAACCAGTATTCACAAAAAAAAAATTCTCGGCTCGTGACTACCGTACCTACAAATCAACATACAAAAAACACTAGAGTGAATCTACTCTACGAGCACATCAAAGCATTGAAGAAAAAAACCAGTTTCTTTTCGTTTCATCTTGGGATGCGACCGTCCTACCAGAGATGGACCAGTTATTTTTATACGTGATCTGTTCTTTTTACAAAACCTATGTTTTCCATTTTGACGCCGTACAATTTATTGGCTGAGCAAATTTGCGACACTGGTTTAGGTATAGAATGTCCTATCCTATGTTTTTATCAAGTCGATTAATACTCCAGGGTAATAAGCTAGAAATAGACCATGTTCGGGACACTCAAAGATCCAGGTAGCTGACTACTTTTTTAGTTATTGTAGACCTATAGGAAGAAAACCTAGCTGTTTCCTGCCTAGAGTTCTCGTCCGTTTTTTAATTATTAACAATTTAGTGCAAAAATCGCGATTTTTTCGATTTTTTGCACCCCACCATTTTTTGCACCATTAGCTAAATAGTTGACCTAAAATTATAAAATTTAATTTTTTAGAACATTAAAAAACCTTCAAAATGCCGATTTTTGACAGTTAAAAAGTTAATTTGTTGCTACGCAAACTGCAAAATAAGTGAAAATCGATATTTGTTAATAACTTTTACTAAAACCTTTTACTAGAACGTTAGTGTTTCACCCAAAGTTGGGTATTGGCGTACTTAACAAACTCACAAAATTTGAGACCGATCTATTAATTAATTTAAGAGCTATTCTAATTGTTTATCCCAGAAACCTTGATTTTGCAATAACATAAGACAGAAAATAATGAAGATAAGGCAATTCTGCGTATGCCAAATGAAAGTAGAAAACTGATGCTATCAAAATGTACTAAAACAAGATAAAAAAATTAACTAATATAGTTAAAAATCCTAATGCCAAATATGTGAAATTTTGTAATTTATAAACATTTAGAATAACTTTAAAAATATTGTCTGTAGAAAAAATCATTTTACATATTAGAAAAGCTGGTATTTTACACGAATTTTTAAAAATGTAGTTCAATTGGTGACTAGTCGTGGTAAGTGAAGGGGGAGCACAAATGCACGAGTTCAAAAACTAAAAAAGGCAACTTAAAACTACTATCATTTTCTATATCTCGGGATCTACTGGATATATTTTGATCGTTCTTTTTTTAATTTGTCTGTCATTTTTCTGTACATTACAAATATGCAATTTGTCTAGACATTTATTAATTAATAAACAGTCTAATTTGTTTAAACAATTCTTAAAAAAATAATTTTTTCCCAAAAATCGATGTTTTTAATCATACTATCGTTATTAATCATAGAAAAAGTTAAGGTATACTTTAATAAATAAATTATCTTCAACAAATAATTATCTAGGTAATAAAAATCATTTGTTTATTAAAGTGTACTTTAACTTTTTCTATGATCATTAATGATATTATGATTAAAAAAATAGATTTTTGTAAAATAATATTTTTTCAAGAATTGTTTAAACAAATTAGACTGTTTATTAATTAATAAATTTATAAACAAATTGCATATTTGTAATGTACGTAGAAATTACATACAAATTAAAAAAAAATAAAGATCAAAATCCATTGAGTTGATCCGGAGATACAGAAAAATATATTTGTTTGAAATTGCTTTTTCAGTATTTTAACTCGGTGTATTTGTAGGTTCCCCCTAGTAATCGTTTGAATTACATTTTTGAAAAATCGTAGAGGGTGCTGTGAAGATACAATGTTTGTGTAAATTTTTTAAGAAAAAATTCAAATCACATTCTTTAAAATGGCAGTAATGAGATTCCTTAATTATTATAATCAAATTAGCTGTGAATTAAAACAAACATATGGGTAACTTTGTCCCAAATGAACCCAGGCTAAATTTTATTTGAAGGTTATTTGAAAATTCGTGTTAAAATACTATCTTTTCGAATATATAAAAAGATTATTTTTACGGACAACATTTTTAAAGTTATTCTAAATGTTTATAAACTACAAAATTTCAAAAATTTGGCATTAGGATTGTTGACTATATTAATTATTTTTATTATCTTTTTTAATACATTTTGATACTATCACTCTTCTACTTTCATTTGGCATACTCAGAATTGCCCTATCATCATTATTTTCTGTCTTATCTTATTGCAAAATAAAGGTCTTTGGGATAAACAAATGGAATAACTCTTAAACTAATTAATGGATCGGTCTCAAATTTTGAAGGTTTGTTAAGTACGCCAATACCCAAGTTTGGGTGAAACACTAAAGTTCTAAGGTAGTTTTAGTAAAAGTTATTAACAAATAACGATTTTCACTTATTTTGCAGTTTGCATAGCAACAAATTAACTTTTTAACTTTCAAAAATCGGCATTTTGAAGGTTTTTTAATGTTTTAAAAAACTGATAATTAAAAAACGGACGCGAACTCTAGGCAGGAAACAGGTAGGTTTTCTTCCTATAGGTCTACAATAACTAAAAAAGCAGTAAGCTACCTGGATCTTTGAGTGTCCCGAGAAAATCCTTATTACTCTGGACTATAATAATCGTGAAGTATCAGTGAGTGAATTTAAATAACAGTTTATCTTAACTAAAGATAGAACATAAAATAAAAATCTATTGCACTGTGGACTTTCACTTCTTTTGTTCACACTCGTCTAATGATCTCCTACGGCCCGTATAATTTAAATCTTTTGTTAATTCTAGCGAGAAGTTTTGAATTAACTTTTATACCGTGGTGTTCCCAGCTCTTGCACGTCACTGTCGCCGTAGCATACCCATAACAGAAACAAGAACCATTATTATGTACAATGGGTATTCACTTATTCACCTACAGCCTATTTTGGAGTACCATAGGTCAGGGATTCAGCTGTGTATGAAGTATACGATGATCTTCAAGAGTTAGAGATAAGTGTCAAAAAAGCAAAAAATAGGTAAAGAAAATGTAAAACATCCACAAGAAAATGAAATTGTATGTAGTCGGTTGTATACCATACACCACAAAAATTGTTATCAAAAAACTATTATAAAAGGTGTATTTATTAAAAGGGAACCCTTTCGGGCTATATCACAGAACGTTTTCACATTGACAATTCCATCGTCAGTGCTGATATAAGGTAGATATGGTAAACGCCACTAAAAATATATGTGTAAAAACCATTTAAATGTTATAAAATTGTTATTATATTACATTGTTGCTGATAATATTATATGATGTTTAAACTTCGGGGTGATTTTCTTCATGGCAACGTAACACTCCCAACTAGGGTGTTGGTCCGGAGAGAACCAGCAACTCAAGATGGAATTGTTATTCCGAAAACGGAGTGACACTTCCATCTGTAATGTACCCCGAAGGGGTTCTTTTTTCATAAATATATTTTTTATAAGGGTTTTTTAATAAAAAATTTTGAAAAATTTCCCTTAGCGCCAGCCTAGAGAAAAATATTTCAGGACAAAAACAAGCAAAAAAGTAGTTACAACCTTCTGTTCGCTATGCAAAAATATCCATAGAGCTTTAGAATTGACGATAGATGCACAACATGCAGATTTTCGTATAAGCCTGAATCTTTTTTTGGACTTTAGACTAAAACAGAGATGTGTCTTTTAGAATCTAGTGCGGAAATGTATTCGGGCCAAATGACCCAAAACAATGAATCTGATATGTACACGTAAGAAAAATGTGTTGCATAGAAGATGAAACAAAACTAATCTCACAACTAAAAATAATAAAATGAAAACGAGTTGGGAGAACATATCAGGGAAAAGGGATACAGGTGGAAGAAATAAAGTCCCTTGTATTGACAAGAAACATGAAGGCAGGGACATAGTCGTTTCAAGAATTTTGACGCAGTAGTTATTTTCTTGGTATACATCCTCCTCATGTCACTTTATATTTCAGAATCATAAAGGACTTAATGCTAAGTTTTTCCTCCTATAAAAATAGAAAACGCCATGTCATGTTCATATTGATGATGATATATTGAACTTATTTCCAAATGCCAACATTGGACCAAGAAACAAATTCAACACAACATCGCCAACATCAACACGGCGAGCATGAGACCTTTATGGATCCTTGTATTCTACTCCTCTGCATTCTCTGTGCATATGGTACACTTTCAGTAAAAAGGAATGAATTTCGGTATAAATGCTTTATTCTCTCATTTTATTAGTCACATAGTCACAATTCAAGATCTACATTTTAGTATTTATGAAGTTACTTTATATAAAAATAATCTGTCTCTGTTGACAGGCAAGTAAAATATTTTATTAAGAAACTTAGCTGGTGGTTTGCAGGCTTCTTCCGGTACTGTCCTAGGTTATTTACAGCTCAAGATCTTCGGGAGGCGTCAGGTGGTAGTTCCTAATAATGAACTGCAGCAATTGAGTAGGTACTCTTAGTGGTTGCCTCTGGTACTGTTAGCATTTTATGGAACCCATCGGGTGGTCGTTTGGGGAACTGGTGGTGAATAATTTATTATGTGGTTATCTGGGGAATAAACTCAATGTGTGAAGGTCCAAAATTAGAAATATAGTTTTTGATAAAATGCACAAAATAAAGAAAAAATTGAACCTGCAACCATCCCAAAAAAAGTTATACTACGCTTTTTTAAAAAAAATGCATTTTGAGGTTATGTATACTTAACCTACCGGCCTATAAAAATATACGTAATTTGTAGTAAATTTTTTGAAATTTTTAAATTGATTACACCCCACCTAAAAAAAATAAATACTAATAGATGACATTTTTGATGGCGGTGCAGGGGTGGAGGTTTAAAATTGCGCTGAATCTATTTTTAATCACATAGAACGTATACAGATTAAAAAAAAATGAGTTTGAGAGTGAGGGCATTTTGCCTAACAGGGGGTACCCTTTACGTTACGTTCAAATTAACGATGAAGTTTCGTCGATTAATATTAAAAATGACATCACTAAAGTTGCTAATTTAATGACATTCCGCGGTTGAAAGAAATAATTCGTCTTAATATCGTGGACCGTAGTGTACTAATATACAACAAACATAAAGATAAATTACTGAATAAGGCGGTCTCAAAATAAATATTTTACGAGTTATTGCCACTATATATCTCAATTAACATTGTTGTTTATTGTTTTCCTTATGAAAAAATGTGTTTATGGACGTGTTTAAAGACATTTTTTCCTTAAGAAAAAATGTGTTTAGTGTGTCATTAGTCAAATATTTAACAATACTATTCCTATTTTGAAAAAACTTTTTCTTATTGTTTAGTTATTAGTCTAGGCTCCAAATAGAGGTAACCGTAGCCTTTTCAAAACTCAACGGATTCTTATAGATTTTTGGCTGCTGATTACGAATTTCAAGGGCGGATTTCGATCCGAGTGGTCAAAGAATTGTTATAAACAATTTGATTGTTTATTAATTGTTTATAAGGTTCTGGCTCATAAACTAATAGAGATAAAAAAATTTAAATAAAATTTTGTTCCTTAATAAAAAACAAAGAAAATGGGGTTTCTAAACAATCCAACAATTAGAACTTAAGATATTGTAAAATTGTGCATAATACAAATTGCAAATTAAGTATTTTTCGAAGCTTTTTAGATCGTAACTCGGCTTCTGCGCATTCAAATGAGCTTTACAAGGTCTCAATTTAAAGCTTTATTCATGGACTTCCAAACAAAGTTTATTTGTGTTAAAGTGATACCCATTTGAAGTTATAATTTTCTTAACAAAATTGTTAAGCGATTTTTGAGCAATTGTATTTGAGCGATAAACATTTATACTTTAATTAAAACTAATGATAGAAGAACTCAAAAGGAACATTTTTAGCTTAGGAAAATTTCGTAGGTTTATTTTTGGCCAAGATATCGATATTTTAATAGAGCACTCTGAGGCGCAAGATCAGCTCACAGCTTAAAGGTTGGAGCGCTAACCTCTCGAAACAAATTATAATTTATAGTGTAGGTATATGTTATCGTCATTTTTCATTTTTGAAGATCCTAATCCAATTTCCTATCCTAATCATAAAATTCTTATAATTCAAGCAAAATAAAGTACCTCGTATCACCTTTCATTGTATTTACTTTTTCTTCTGTTTTTTGTGCTAAATGAGAAAAACATGAAAAACTAAGATTTTAGGAATATAACACAAAAGGGAGTTGTTCTTATTTATTAATACTATTTTTACAAACATTTTCTTTTATGTATCTGCATCGAGATATACAGGAACCTTCAGCGTTTTTACATCTATATAAGTTTTTAGAGCAATTTTTACAGTTACATAGTGGTACTAAGTCTGTTCTTGGAGGCAATAAAATTAAAAAATTTAGGGTTTCAGAGTCTCATTATCGATATGGTATTCATATATAAAAGTGGATTTAGTACTTTTGCAGCATCATCATTGCATATAAAAACGAGCATTCTATGTGACGGCGTACGTACACACAATTCACGTGCCTTGATGGTGCTGCAAAAGAACTCGATCCATGATCCACTAAGCCTCCAGGATATACTTAGTACCACCAAGTAAATGTAAAAATAAAAATTCTAAAAATTCTAAACATTTATGTAGATGTAAAAAAGCTGAGATTTCCTGTATATCTCGATGCAGATGTATGAAAGAAAATGTTTGTAAAAAAGGTATTAAATAAGAATAACTTTCTTTTAAGTTATATTTCTTAAATCTTAGTTTTTCATGTTTTTTTTTCTCATCTAGCACAAAAAATCGAAGGAAACATAAATATAATGAAAGGTCATACAAGGTACTTTATGATGATTTAATTATAAGAATTATATAAAAAATTGTATTAGGATCTTCAAAAATAAAAAATGAAGATAACATATACATTAGGCCGGGCCGAAATTTTTTTTTTTAATATTTCTACACGGCTAGTTGCCGAAAGTTGGGACTAGTATTTATATAATCCTATACCAAATTTGGGCCGGTTTAAAAAATATTTAACCGGGCCCCCTGGTCCTTAAAAATTTTTTTTGGTCGATTTTTTTTTTAAATTCTTGTACAAGGTTAGTTGCTAAAAGTTGTAACTAGTATTTATATAATCCTATACCAAATTTGGGACGATTTAGAAAGTAATTAACCAGGCCCCCCGGCCTTTAAAGAATTTTTATATTGTTAAAAAAATGTTTGGGGCTATTAAAAAAGCTTCTGTTGTCATATTCTATTATTAAGCAAAAGAAAGATAATACAGTACACAGAAAAAATACTTAAGCTTTTTAATGCCGTTTTAGAAGATCTAAACTAAATCTTCAAAGATAATACAGTGCTAGTCATCGACAAAAATAAAATTCGGAGAGGAGTTAAGAGAAACAGACGGCAACTCCAGCATTGGAATAAAAATTTAAACAAGTCAATATTGAAGGGCTACACTTTGATGAAAGGAAAGATCAAACCATGGTATTCGGAAAGGCGAGACGAATTATGAAAACTAAAGACCATATAGCTTTAATTGAAGGACCCGGTAGTTTATATTTTGGGTACTTGGATCTTAGCTAGTCTCATGGCATAGATATTGTCGAAGGAATATTAGACTACTTACAAAGCCATAATATAGATCTTAGCAAATTAGGTGTTATGGGATGTGATGGTTCAAATGTAAATAAGGGCTGGAAGGTGGAATCATACGAATTATAGAAAGGCGAGTAAATATAAATCATTACAGTGGAGTGTATGCCCGTTGCACGCTAATGAACTTCCCTTGAGACATTTGCTGCAAAAACTAGATGACCACACAAAAGGTCTCTATTCGTATTCTGAGCCGATTGGATCTTTTCTTCCCATTTACGAAAAAATGCCTGTTATTAAATTTAACACCATAGAAGCTGTCCTGCCTCTTGTTACTCTGTTGGCAGAGTAAAGTCCAGAGAAGATGGCACAAACACGTTGGTTCACTACAGCTAACCGCATTCTTAGAGTTTATGTAGCTACAACTGATCCTTGAGAAAGCTTAAAGATTTTAGCTGAGTTTGTAATACAAGTATATTCACGTATGAGGTTTGAGATAAAAACACAGCCAAGGCCGGTATAAAAATTGTGCTTTCATAGTATCCCAAATCCCTAAATCAATTTCGATGCAAAAGATTACATAGATCTCATAGATTGGATGAATAGTACTGTAACAGATCCTCCTCTAATACAGCATTTAGCAGACGAAGAATAATTGTGGGACATGGTGAAACAAGTTCCAAAGTTTGACAATTTTCCTTGCCATACTCAAGCGGTAGAGAGGTGTATGAAGATAATTACTGATGCATTAATAAAAGTGTGTGGTGAAGAATCCAAAGATGGTTACATATATTCGAGCTAAACTTGATGCCAGAAAGAATTAGGCAATATTTGAAAGTAAACGTCGACACTATGCTTCAAGGAATGCGTAAGTAAAAATGTTGAGCAAAAGAGGGTGGGCGAGTGGAACTCACCGTGCAGCAACCTCATAGTGGTGAGTTATGGGTTAAATGAATATACGAAATAATGTTACATAATATGTGCATAATAGTTCAATATAAAAACCTTTTGTGCCGAATATTGATTCAAGCAAAACGCTGCACAGTTCACAGAGCAAAAATACTAAATAAATATGCATTGGTTTCCCCTCTTTTATATTTTTGGTCCTGGGGGCCGGTTAAATCTTTTTAGATCATAATGAAAATTTTTTAACAAGATAGTAGCATTGATATTAATATCTTAGACACTAGCCCGCCTCAAAAATAAAGCAAAAAAATATATTTTTTTATGCCCCCGGGGGCCCGGTCAAAAATAATTTAATATGGTCTATGTTTGGTACACACTATTAGGGCTACCATACAAAACTTTTTTTTACTAGCCCGTTTAAAATTTCCCAAAAAATTTTTTTTTGCCCTTTTTCGGCCCGGCCTAATATACATTATATAAATTATAATTTGTATTGAGAGGTTAGTGCGCGAACCTTTTCGCTGTGAGCCGATCTTGCGCCTCAAAGCGCGCTCTTAAACTATCGATATCTGGGCCAAAAAAAACCTACGAACACTTTGCTAAGCTTAAAATATTCCTTTTGAGTTCTTCTATCATTAATGTTAATTTAAATATATATGTTTATTGCCCTTTGCTTAAAACCCTCATAAATAAATTAATGTACATTTTTTTTAAATTATAAGATCAAATGGGTATAACCTTAACTCAAATAAAGATAAAGTCATTTAACAAACTTTGTGTGGAAGTCCATGAATTAAGCTTTAAAATGGGATTTTGTAAAGCTCATTTCCGTGCGCAGAAGCCCAGTTACGATCTAAAACGCTTAGAAAAATACTTTTTTTAGCAATTGGAAATTTGCACTTATAGGGGTGGCCGAGCTCCTTGATAATCCGAGCCATTTTTCAAAATTTGTAATTTTTCGCGAGCCGCAATTAAACAATTATTTAAAAAGTCTAAAAAAGGTATTAAATTTTTTTCTCAGTGTTTGGATTTCACGAATTTAAAGGTTAAAATAGGAAAATAAAATGGTTCGCATCGCTTTTTCAAATATGGAAATAATTCTACAAGCAGCCTTTACTATTTCAGGATACTTCGATTCTTCATCATCCTTCCATTTTTGTCTGGGACGGCCTACTAATCTTCTACCGTCTGGTCTATCAAAAAACACTGTTTCAGTATGTTTAAACCATTTCTTTGGACTAATACCAATTAGAAAATTAGTTAGTGCAGATGTCAAGTTAGATAGTTTTTCAGTCGCTATCTAATTTGTAAACAAAGTTAGTATTTTAAGTCTCTCCTATTTATATAAAAATTGATAATTGTCAGTGTCAGAGAAAAAGTAATAAACGTTGGAAAATTGGTAAAAAGAACGAAATTTGATTGCATTTCTAATATTCAGTTGCAGCTAACCTAGTTTGATTGATTCTTACTTTGAAACCTGGCAAATTAAGGAGTAGAACAATATAAAGAAGTCAATCTAAAGTAAAAGTTATCTTGTTCGAAACAAACACTGTTTGTAACACTCTGTCTTCCTCTGATTTTACCACATGACCTCTACATCGTGTTAGCTTTTATGTGTCTCACGATGTTTTCTGTACCATACAAAGTCACCAATTCAGCTGTGCGGCACCTTCTCCACTCTCCTGCCAATTCATCTCTTTGAAGGCCAATTATCATTCTAAGAACTTTTCTTTAAAAAACCAGGAGTATATTTATTTCTCGCTGATGTAGAGTCCATGTTTCACTTCCATATGTAATAAGTGGGCGACTAATTGACATGCACAATCTTAATTTAGATTGTCATTTCAGCAGCTTAGATCTTAATAATAATGATAGGGAGTATAATGCTTTATTCCACGCAGCTATCCTTGCTGAGACCTATGTGGTTGTCATCTGTGATTATCGCCCCTAAATATTACCTACTCGTTCTACTTCGAAGTTGTGGTCATTAATAGTTATTTTTTGCCTAACTCTTGGTCTTGGATTTTGGGTTACTAGCATGTATTTCCTTTTGTCTTCATTTATTCGAAAGCCCAGGCTACCTGCTTCTCCCTTGAGTTGTAAAAACACCTCTCTCGCGTCTCTTGTAGAATGAGCGACTGAACCTAGATCATCAGCAACGGCAAACAATAGTTTTGATCCTCGATTCGAAAATTCTCCTGTCAGCTCAGATGATATTCTACTTATTACATATTCTAAGGCCAAATTGAATAGCAACGTTTATACGGGGTCTTCTTGTTTAAGTCCTGATATTACACTTAGTCTTTCATATTTGTTGTCAGTAATTTAAGACATTTAACACAATAATTAAAAGTAATAATACATTTATTGAGAGCCACAAATTAATAATCCTTTAAAGAGCCACATGTGGCTCGCGAGCCGCAGTTTGGCCACCCCTGAATGCACTAATTTTACAATCTCTTGAGTTCTAATTATTGGATTCAAGTTTAGTTAGCCATTTTCTTTGTTTTTTTTAATAAGGAACAACTTTTATTTGACATTTTTTTCTTTTAGTTTATGAGCCAGATCCTTATTAACAATTTATAAACAATTACATTGTTTATAACAATTCCTTGACCACTCGGATCGAAATCCACCCTTGAAATTCGTAATCAGCAGCAAAAAATTCATAAGAAACCGTTGAGTTTGCCCATCAGAATTTAAAAGACCATGGTGACCTAGCTGGCGCCTCGAATATATTATGTTATGTCAAAGCTATTTCTATTGCAGACTGTTCGTTGTTCCATGTTTATTTTTGTTGTTTTTAATAAGGTTCCTTTACAATAGTTAGCGGTTTTAACGTTTCACCCAAATAAAAGTTTTAAAACTTTACAACTTTAATAATTTTTGGGAGGCCCATGTGCTTAGAGATGTTAGACACTTTCTCCAATTTAGTAGTCAAGACACGTCAATATTGATTCAGATCCCTACCTCGCACAAAAGATGCCGAAAAGAATTCCGAATACCAAAAATTATAAAGGTGCCCAAAACAACTGGACGTAACTCAAAAATTCACCAAAATCGGAAAGATTTCAAAACTAAATTGAAGGTACGAACTTAATAATTAATTGATAGTTTTACTAGCCACATACACAAAATAATAGTTAGGATCAATGTACAAATCTGATAATATACTTTAGGGTCGTTAAGTTCGTAATCGAACCAGGTTTTTTACCAAAACAATGTTTATTTGCCAAATAAACTTTTTATTTTCTTTTCTGACAGCAGTAAAATGTATTTTGAATTAAAGAAATTACATATGTACATTCTTCTTTTTGTGTGAATTAATTTAATTTAAAAATTATTTTTTTTTGTTCACCCTGTATAAATATTTGTGGTAAGTAATGTTTATATTACTGAAAATTTAATTGTTAACCTATCACACGACATCTATTCAAATTAAAAAAAAAATATCATTACGCTCAGATAGATGACGTCACTAGTATGATATATATGCCAAAAAATCATAATTTAAAATAAAAATCGACAAGTTTTGGGATTTCTCTCCAAAATCCTTCATTCTCGAAAAAATGAATTTATTCCATAATTTTGCCTCTCTTTGTATGTATAATATAGAGGTTCAAAATTATGGAATAAATTCATGTTTTCGAGAATAGGCCTCTTTGGAGAAAAATCCCGAGCCAGGTCGATTTTTATTTTTAAATTTGGATTATTTGGCATCTATATCATACCAGTGACGTCATCCATCTGGGTGTGGTGACGTAATCGATGATTTTTTAAATTGAGAATAGGGGTCGTGTGCTAGCTCATTTGAAAGGTAATTAAATTATCTATTTATTAATATACACAATACAATAATTATTTTTACAGGGTGTTAAAAAAATGTTTTTTAAATTAAAATAATTACACGAACAGAAGAATGCATTTGATTTATTTAATTCAAAATACATTTTACTCAGAAAACAGACAAAAATGTTTATATTCACAAATAAACATTACTTTTCGTTTAAATTCAATGTTCAAGCTTCTATCCACCTGCTTCTTGTCAGTCTAAACATTTAATTTAAGGAAAAAGCAATGTTTATTTGTCAAATAAACATTTTTTCCTGTTTTCTAACAGTAAAATCTATTTTGAATTAAATAAATTAAATACATTCTTATTTTTGTGTCAATTATTTTAATAAAAAAAATATTTTTTGGACACCCTGTATAAATAATTATGTTAATCTTTATATTGCTGAATAGAGAATTGAATAACCTTTTCAATGAGCCAGCACACGACCCATACTCTGATTTAAAAAATCATCGATTATGTCATCACGCCTGTCTCGACAAAAATCGACCTGTCTCCGGATTTTCTCCAAAGTGGCCTATTCTCGAAAAAACGAGTTTATTCCATAATTTTGAACCTCTCTGTATTTACATACTCGTTTAATGTATAAATAATATACTATTAATGTATACATTATACCGTTATCTTAGAAGGTGACGAAGTATAACGTTGACGTTTTGAGTAAAAGTTACGTGTATTTTAGTTGTATTGTGAATAGACGTTTTAATTTAGAATCCCATGGTGTTTTTGGACAAACTTCATGCAACAGTATCCTTTTATAGTATCCCAAAGAGCAGTTAGGGGTACAGGACCCATAAAAAATTTTATGTCCGTCGAACAGACTAACGTTTTTAATTACCATAGGTAATAGTTTCATGGTCCTCATATAATTAGTAACAAAATCAATTCGGTTTACACACCTTTAAAACCGTAGGATATGATCACCTTTTGTGTTTACTGTAACGCTCTGGAAATCATTCTTTTATCGGATGTCACAAATAATTAATGAAGACAACGTTGCCGGACATTTGCAGCAAATATCCCGCTTTATAACAGGTTGTTTGTAGCATTGCAGATATTTCGGTTTGACTGAAATATTAATGACACTTTTAAGAGATAGAATGAAATGCGCCAGAATTTTTGCGCATTCAAATAAAAAATTATACTTCTATTACAGGACAAAAATACACACATTAAGGAAATCTATGAATATTGTATAAACTGTATACATAAATAAAACAAATATGCAACTTAACAAATAGCAAAACCAGCATTCGCTGTTCGATTAGTAATTTCGCAAAATGTTGTAAGCAAGCTTTGAGAAGGCATCATGAATATACGGTAGGCCGAGTAAATGTGCAGTCTTAATCCAAGACCGTTTTATCGCTTTTCAAGCCAGAAGAAATAGTCATTCCACTCTTATCAAGTTAACTTTTGAAGTGCAGTAGTATAACTGTGAAAGATTACAAACTTTCGGTCTGACAATTGCGATCTTTTACAGATCTATTATGCTTCTCTTTGTCACTTAAAACTCCTTATCCGGCCCTATTCTCTTAACGAGGTTCAATAGGCTTGAGAGAGGTATTTTCATGCAGTACTTCTGGTTTTTCGTACCGAGTTGTAGATACCGCAGCCTCGTGCTGTATCTAGATTGATACAAGACATGCGGAGCGGTTGCTACATGCGACTCAAATGCTTATTGAGTCTACAGTGCTTAGTCAGCAGCCCCTCTATCATCCTGAAAATCCTTCGATTTCCCCGAATGTTGGAGCAGAACGAAGCATTAGCATCATATGTCCGTATTAGTTGACGATTCTTTCCCTGGATGTTGAAACACGCTGAAAGTCCTCCGTTTAAATATTTGAAATTTCGACCCAGTTTACAGTTGTACACTTTCGCTACGCCCTGTATATCGATCTTCCGCATAGGCCGAGTATGGCGTTATTCAATTCTCACGGGATTTGGATGTTTATTTCGGTTCTTGCGATTCTTTGAAATTTGGTGTACAAAGGTGCCCCAAATTGTTTATATCCTACACAATTGTAAACGGAATATTTTTCAAAGAGGTTCCACGTTAAGTAAAGACTCAAGAGTATAAAGGTTTTTATGGCATTTGTAGACTAGAGTCTTAGGTTTATGACTTTCTCAGACAAATTTATTGAGGGTTGTATTAGAGCAGGAAGGATTAGTCGATTGCTTTTAGTAAAACTCTTAAATATTGGTTCTAAAAACTAACTGAATTGTATGAGTCATCGCATTTCGTGTAAACTCAAGGGATTTTGTTATTGCGAAGTTTAAGTATTTGTAATTGGTTGAAAGTAAAACCATCATGGCGTTCGAGGGATGTTTTGAGAGTTTTTCTGACCATTTGATTGGTAGAGAAATATCTGGTATGATTCCTATTGGTCTAAGTAGGAAGTCACTTTTTTTTGGGAGAAGGAACCCAAGTTTTAGAAGGATCGAGTTAGCGGTCCTAGAGATTAGTTCAGTAGAAGCCATCATCATGTTCAGTTGAGTTCAGTAGAAGCCATCATCATGTTCAGGAGTTCCGTAGGTCACCATCAAGTGAAGTTGAGTGAGGAGTTCCACCAGGGCCATCATCGAGTTAAGTTGAGTTTTGGTTCCTTTAGGGCCATCGTCATGTGAGTCGAGTTCCATTGAGTGTTTCTGAATGTAGTTTTCCAGCCCGGCGAATGTGATGGTGTATCGTGAACTCCGGCGATTTTCCCGCTGTTTCTAAGCAAATCGTCGTTATCATTTTATACCAATTTTGGTATCCACTAATTTCTTTTAAGCAGTCAGAACCAGAAGTAGGAGAGAGGAGTTTCAATTTTCTCATTACATACTATGTTTAACAGTGCAGTTAAAACATGTAGTATGCTCACATACTTTATTTTGGTCAAAGTTAATGAACTTTCAATAATCACGTTCGAGTCTAACTAAATAATTTTATTCGAGTAAAAGTAAATTTGATCCAGTTTAACGAACTTTTAAACTATTTATCTTCAAGTGAAAGCTGAATTTTTCTATAATAATGTTTGTTTATAAACAATGTACTGTTTGCTGTAACTAACGACAGTGAAGTGTTTCGCGAGTGCAATAGCGCCTTGGACCTTCGAATCAAGCTACGAGGAAGAAGCCAGGACACTAATTGTTAAGGTATAATTTTTATATTTGTAAAACTGTTCGTTTCATCTTTGATTAATTGGTAATCTGGTCTCTAATTATAACAGAGAGATCAGAGATTAATTTTTTTGTTTTTAATAAATAATGTTTGATTTTCAACATATAATTTATTTTCTTCCCTTCTCTCTTGAATCGTAAGAACGATAAAACATTGACTGAGTATATAATTTTGAGTATAGAGTAAATAAGGTAAGTTACGTTATAATATTCTGTATATTATGTATATTTTTTTATTTGACTATTTTCTGTTTATTTTGATTTAATACCATTTTTCTTTTAATATTTGTTTTTTTTTTGTATAAATTCTGGTTCCTTAGGTAACCAGTGGCGCCCAATATTTTATTTTTTTCTTTATTTTTTATTTCACATCCATATTCCGATTTTTCTATCTTTCTAATTTTTCTAAGCTAATAAGAGTATATCATAACATCTATTAAAGAATCCACTCACTTAAATCTCTTGATGACTTGAGCAACCGAGGTACTTAATAAATTTTGTAGCACGAATTTTGTCAGATCTATATATCTTCATGTTTACCCAATTAGTCGCGCTACATTAAAATGGCTTCCATTCGTGGGGCTGTTTCATAAAATTAATCGTGCTTCAATGTAGGCAATCCAAAGCAAACCAGCCGTGTTTTACTGCCTTTCACCGCAGATGCGATTAGTATAACTATAATAGAATCGCCGGGATTAGCGTACATATTACCCCGTTACCGTATACTATACAAGCTCGGGGTTTTGCTGCAAAGAAATCATGTACTACTTTACCTTGTTTCGTCTTCAGACCTGCGATCTTTCCATTATGAAGCAAAGGCTCCTGAACCTGAAGTAGGGTAAATGTAGACCATCTTTGACAAATTTTTTGCCAGTTACTGCCGATGCAGTTTTGACGTGCTGAAGGTTGACCTGCAGGACCTTTATACTATCACCTACCACCTCCGTGAAGACTGATCTACCTCACTTGAGATCTCCACCTTACATGGCAATAGCTGCCCCCTCAGCATTTTCATCGTTGCGGCTCTTGTTCGGAATACCTGCAACCTTCTTATCTTTAGCGATCTCCCTTGGTTTAGTTTTTTCATTGACGTCCGTTTTCTATCCAGCCTTACTTGCTGTGTGTTCTGCACTATCGATGTACAGACCCCTTTTCGTTGTTTGACCTGAACCGCCAAAGTTGTGGATACTACAGCCTCTAACCCTGATGTTCCTGTCTCACTAACCTTATTTTGTTTATATTCTTTAATACCGAACTTAATTCAGCCTCTAACAGAGTATGAACGCATGTCCAGCCACTTGATCTTCTCAAAGGACTTTTTATCCGCAGAGAAGATCCAGATTTTTTTTGTGACATCCATTTTATTGCAATCTATTTTATAAAAAATGACGTTGGACATTATTTTGTATGCTGCATTCAGCAGCGTGATTCCACGGTAGTTTCCACATTCTAACTGATTCCCTTTTTTATGTAATGGTACAATAATACCATTATTCCACTCCGCTGGTAGCTGTTTATTTGACCATATCTTTGTTATCAATACATGCATTGTTTTCTGTAGTGCGTCTCCTCCTTCCTTCAGTAATTCCGATGCTACTTGATCCGATCCCGGTGATTTATTGTTCTTTAATTTGTCTACTGCTGTTCTAATCTAGGCTATTGTTGGTGGACTCTTTTCTCTGTTGTCTGCTTGGTCTAATGGTGTATCAGGGTTCGTCTCACTCCCATCTCCTTCAAGCTTTTCCGTAAAATGTTCTGTCCATCTTCTTAGTATCTCTTGCTGTTCTGTCAATATATTACCTTCCTTATCTCTACACATCGTCGTTCCACACGCTGAAAAAATAGTTGGCAGGTACCAAAGTGGCTTCTGTAGACAGAAGTCAACAATAGACCAGATATTTGTTCTGCGACAGATCCTTGAAAAAACAAGTGAACATAACATCGACACACATCATCTCTTCATAGACTTCGAAAGCGCATATGACAATATAAACCGAGAATTCTTAATAAAAGCAATGAAAGAATTTAATATACCAACACAACTAATAGAACTGATAAAAGAATCTCTAAAAGTAGAAAGTAAAATCCGGATACAAAACGAACTAACGGAAACAATAGATGTGAAAAAGGGACTACGCCAGGGAGACGCTCTATCATGCATCTTGTTCAACATTGTACTCGAGAAAATAATGAGGGACACAACAGTCAATACTCGAGGAACAATAATTAATAAAAGCGTGCAAATACTAGCATTTGCAGATGATGTTGACATAATCGCAAGATCAAGAAGAGAACGCATTTGCAGATGATGTTGACATAATCGCAAGATCAAGAAGAGAAATGATAGAGGCATTCAATCAAATAGAACGAGCTGCACAAAATAGTGGCCTGAAAATCAACCAGAACAAAACAAAATATATGCAGGTAAGTAAAAACACAGAAATAAGGCAGCCACAAAATATAACAATAGGAGAATACAACATTGAGAGGGTAAAAAACTTTACATACTTGGGATCCCTAGTCACATCTGATAATAACGTAGCAGAGGAAGTGAAGAGGCGAATATTTATTGCCAATAAAAGTTATCATGGCTTAATTCGGCAACTAAGATCAGACAACGTCGCAAGGAAAACAAAATGCCAAATATACAAAACCCTAATAAGACCGGTACTCACATACGGCTCAGAAACCTGGACACTCACTAAAAGAGAGGAAACATTGCTAGCCATCTTTGAAAGAAAAATCTTGCGACACATATATAAGGGCACAAAAGAAAATGGAATTAGGCGAAGAAGGTACAACTTTGAACTATACGAAATATACCAGGATCCAGATACCATAACATTCATTAAAATAGGACGGCTGCGTTGGATGGGACATGTAGAAAGAATGGAAGAAGGCGAAATACCAAACAAAATATTCAAACAGATGCCAGTAGGAAAAAGAACAAGAGGAAGACCGAAGCTGAGATATTTAGAACAAATAGAAAATGATATAAAAACCTTAAAAATAAAAAACTGGAGAAAAAAAGCACGAAACAGATTAGAGTGGAGAAGAATCCTGGAACAGGCCAAGACCCAGAAAGGGCTGTCGAGCCAATGATGATGATGATTTTATAAAAAATAATAAACAATACATATGAGTGTTAAGAGTGTGACACAGTCAGTATTCACCCAGTGGTGAATACCTAAGAGAGTACAATAATGATTGAATTAGTACAGTCATTAATAAATGAATTGAATTAATTTGAATAGTACAATAGTAATAAGTGGGAATGATTAGTTAGTGTTGAGGTCAAGAGTGTCTGTTCTTTTTAAGAAGATCCAGATCTGTTCATTTTTAGAAGGGATCTTTCCCCAAACGATCCATAGGGTATTAAGTTCGCCGTTACTATACCCTGTTTTTAAACTAGGAGGAGTAATTCAAATTTATCGCGCCGTAAGGCTTGTTTGTAATTGGTCCAACCTCAAGCAAGTTTACTCCACTGAAATTTTGACATTATTGTCATTTTGTAGGTTAATTAAGTTATATCGGCGATTTTTGTGTTTTCTGCGTTATTCCTCTAATTTCAGATTTTTAGTCTGCTTCTATATAAAGAAACAGTCGCTTTTAGCACTTTTTAGCGACGTATTAGTAGAATATAATATTTATGGATTACCGTCGAAGGTCGATATGATCAACCAAAAAAGAAGATGTATTTGGTGATTTTTCTAGTGACATTATTGGGTGTGAATCTGTCTTTTGAGTTTACTCCTCGTGGTTTAAAAACAGGGTATAATCCATAGTCGGCTTAATACATATTATACATTCTAATGTCGTTTTACCTTCTTCTGAAATGTACACTGTGCAAGCTCACATCCTGGGGATTTCTCTGTCGTCATTGACCTGAAGGCTTGAACCTTTCCCGCGTTTCAGACTGGGAACTGGGAACTACTTCTTTAACCATTGTACACTAATACTCTTTACACAGGCAATTACCAAACAACCTAGCTTAAGCGTGCTCTTTGGGAGCCTTGTTTTTGTGTCTCTGTTACTTTCTCCAGGATATCCAAAATGGAGGTTTCTACGGCCTTAAGCTTTGTGTGTTCCTTGTAGACTTCGGGGAACCCTACACACACTACCGTCACCTTTATTGAGATTAAGGTCTCCACAAAGGACATCTTTCTTTGCCTCTTTCTGTCGTCGGCAGCTTAGTAATATTATCCGACCGTGGGCGTTTCTTTTCAGGCTTTTGTTTGGCCATTTCCGGTCTCTGTTTTACCTCCTCAATATTTCCAAAAATCGAGAAATGAGAAATGTGATGGCGGATGGCAAGGTTATACAAATCTTGATTCTTGAATCTCCACCGATACTCAAGAAGAGTGGAAGTTGGCAAGAGCTTTGGGTCCATGCCTTGTAGCACTTCATGAAGTGAATCGTTATTGTGGTGATAGTGTTATGGTATAGGGTGGTATATTTTGTTGAAGGAAGAACTAATTTCGTTCCATACTTCAGGGGTTTTGAATGCAATTATTGCATATCGTGCCGATATTATTGATCCTATTATGCATATTTATACAGTAGCTAATGGTCAAATATTTCTTCTAATACGTGATCTCATGTAGCTCAAATAGAAGCTCAAACAATTTTCTAACTTAAGAGAAAATTGATATTCTTTCTTTGTCCGTACAATTAAATTAAATCTCTAGACAACTGAACTCAATTGAACATGTAGGGAATATGCTTCAGAGATGGGTTTATACATAATAATTTTTTTGAAATAACAGCGGAGAGCTGAATTTTTGTATAGATCCAATGAAATTAACCAAAATAAAATTGATTATCTGGTTTTTGATATGAGTAGAAAGTAGAAGCTGAAGGGATGATTTTAACATATATCACTTCTTTAAGTGCCATCCAATGTCAATTAAAATCTGTTCCATCTCAAACATTAAGCAATATGTATAGTCTTTATACAATAACACAGGAAGAAGTCGACCAGTGGCGAGCACCTAATTAAGACGTATAATCCTCTCCATTCCTTGAGCCCTTGTCAAGGCAGGGCGCAACTCTAAATTTTGTTAGCTAGCTGTCTCCATTGGCTACGATCCTCTGCTGCTGGATGGACGGAGTGATGTAGGGATTTTCTCACCAGATCTTTATTTGATCTGCCCATCGTGTTTGACATCGTCCTCTTGGTCATCAGTCTTGTACTTTTCCTTCTACTACCAATAGTTCCACGCACCTCGTTGTTCTGGCTATGTTTCCGGAGTAATTAAGCTTGCTCGGTTTACTTTTTATAAAAGCCTGTCTTTTATATGAAGCTATTCCAAATTAACAGGTTGAATTCTGTGTATACCCACATTTCGACGAATTCGATCTCACTTCTATCGATTTTTTAATAGTTTATGTTTCAGCTGCTTATGTGGCAATGGGAAAAATAATACACTTGATATTAATATTCCTTGTTATTGTTCGATCTTTCCATATTTTATTTTACTTGACTTCTGAGGATCAATCGCCATTGTTGGCGATCAGTGAGCCCAAGTATACAAATCTGTCTACTACTTTCGCTACTTGGTGTATGTGCGGTAGATTATTTGCCCTGTATGCTATCATTATTTTTGTTTTTCCGGCGTTGATCTCCGGTCTAATCATTTGGTAATGATTAGACCGGATGGTAATCATTTCGACTTCATTCGCTGCTAGTAGCAGTGTGTCAGCTGCATTTCGCAGGTTACTGATCTTTCTGCTTCCTATAGTAATCATCCCGTTCATCCCATTTGTCTAGTACTTTTCTCATTGTGCAGAATATTCAGAATACATGTTGTATAATAATAGTGATAGTATACAGCCCTATATAGTTCCTTTCTTTGTTTTGGACGCATTTGAATATATTCCGTGTATTTTAACTGTGGCTTTTTGGAGTTTTTATCGTACATATTTCTTATTAGGTTAACTAGGTTGTTAGGTACTCCCATATTTTCCTTTATACTACTGAGAGGGTGACATTTTACTGAATCGAGATCCTTTGTGTAATCTACGAAATAAAGCAACATTGGTATATAGTGTTCCCTCGTATTTTCTATTATATGTCTGGTGTTCAATATTTGCTCACGCGTTCCTTCTTCTTTTACGAATCCGCATTGTTCTTCAGCATCTCAGGAAGTAGAAAGTTCTTTGGCCGTTCATTGATTTTATATGTGGCTGAATTTTACTTGCATGAGGAATAAGGACAGTGGATCTGTAATTGCTGCATACGGTAGTGATCCTTTTTTATGGATAGGGATAAAGGTTGATTTGCACCGGTCATGATGCCATTCACGTGTATTCCATATCCGTATCATGTTGCACATATCCAGTACCTATTACATCTACACCAATCTCGCCCACTGCTTTTAGAGTCTAGGCTGATATGCCATCGATCACTGGGGTTTTTTGATTCTTAGTTGGTTGAGAACCTTCTTACTTCTGCTCGTAAAATGATTGGTTCTGTTTCTCTGATTGCATTTTCATGTTTGATTTCATAATTATAGGAAATGTTTCCATGACGGATCAAGTTTACAGGGTTTTTACCCAAATATTTTTGTATTTTGGTGGTTAGCATGTCAGCATCTTGTCAGTACTAATGATGATCTGTTATCAGATTGAAAACTGGTTCTGCTTGTGATGTAACCCTTTTTAGGGAATTTTAATAAATATACATTTTATAAAGGATTTTACTTGTTTTTTGTAATATATGGTATACAGCCAGCTACACGAAAACATTTTTTCTCGTGGATTTGCATTTTCTTGTGTTCTGAGACTAACGCATCTTTTGAAGTGTCTTTGTATAATTCTCAGCAGTAACTTTCCCAGGTATCTGTAATGCTCTCTATATGGGTTTTTACTTCTCCATTATGGTCTTAAATAGCTTGAAGTTAGGGCGTGAACTATCGGGCTAAATATTGAACTTTTTTAAATAGTTCATGACTTTCATGGCGGTTTGCAGATTACTCCAGATCTTGACACACGGTATTTATATATTATGTAGTTGTTTTTAACTCTAATGCATATACATTTTATTTCATGCTTAGCTCCGTTATTTCTTGAGTGTTGTTTCCTGTTTTTTGGTATGTTGTAGCATCACTCGTCTTTTTTTCCACTAATTCTAAGGTTTTCCCTGACATCCAATGCTTGTTTTTTTGGTTTTACGCGGTGTGCACTCTTTCCGCTGAATGTATCTAGATTTTTATTCCATTCCATGTTTTATTATGTCTTCTAACATTTGTGGTTTTTGCTTGTAGCATCAGTTTTATCTAGTATTCTTCTGCGTCATTTACCCTTAGCTGTTTTGTCTGATGTATTTTTCTAGTTAAGTGTAGTTTGAGTCTGCAGTTCGTTTTTAACAGCTATGCTCTGATCCACAATATGCATTAGCTGTTACGTTTATTACTTAGGGTTTTCATCTTTTCCGCAAAAGTATCTAGCATTCGTGGGTTTTTCAGTTTTTCCTGCCATTGCGATAATAAAGTCTTCAATAATGGAGGTATACTGGCTTCTGTTGTGGGATTTTCTTCAAGTTCTTCATCTGGTGCATCTGTTGTGGGCATATAAACCTGAATGATATGGAAATTTTTTGGTTTTGCTTCTGTTATTTGTTAAGACGTATAATCATAAAACTATAATGGATGGCACATGAATTAGTTCGTTAATAAACATAACAGATATAATTTAGAACATAAATAATTTTAAACAAAATCAATGGGAAAATCCCAGTAGCTGGCTGTATACCATAATTAAAAAATTATACAGAAGTAAAAAACTTTGTTTGTATAATGGTATAAAAATGGTTTTCTGTTTCAAATTATTGCTAGACATTATTGACGTTTGTATAGTCACAGTATAAAGAGGGACAGTAGAACCACTCTCCGAAAAATGGGAAGTAAAATCTGTAGTCGCGCGTGGCGACCGCGCAATGTTCTTAGTCGCTTTTGTCCCACTCTCGCATTGCTAGTCGCATAGAAACGTACGGATTTTAACAGGGAAAACCCGCATCCACCACTGGTGAATTACCAATTGCGTACTGCCGGTATTACTTCTTGAGATCAAAGCGCCGACAGAGGAGTGATTTTACTGTGGAATCTCTATATACTGTGGTATAGTTAACACGATAAAATGAACGTTTACTTTTAAAGTAAATGAAAATACTGTTAAGTAAGACTTCTGATATAATTTTTTCCTTTGTTAATGTACAGAGGCATTTGATATTCGAAAAAAAAATAAAACGTCACACAGAAAATCCTTTAAAACAATAAATGTGTACAATGGTTTGATCCTGATATTTACAAAAGCTGCTTTAAGATCAACTATGTTTAAGTGATTTTTTCAATAGTATGCCAATTCATTGTTTTTTTGTTATAAAAATTTTAGTTCTTTAAAAATGTTCTTACTCCAAATATGGAATCAAACTAGTATAAAACACTATTTTCTCTTGTTACAGTTTTTCACAATTTATTATATGCATTGTTGAACCCTTTTAGCCCATGATTTGAGGTAATATTTGTTTCATAATACGTAAAATCGTGAGTATGGCAACGCTGTGCAGAGCTTGGTGGCTCGTTTCCATGACAACAGGAATAACTACCTAAATAGTGTTTGATTTCTCATAGTCAATAAATAATTCCAATCATTTTTGTATTCGTCTTCAAAGGTAATAATTTTATTTAAATAAGGAATCGATGATGGAAGATAATTTATTAACGAATACTATTTTACAGAAGCTTTATGAATATTAATTACCAAATTAGATTTTTTTACAGATAAATTAACAAATTATTAATGAGGTGTGTAGATTGTGTCTGTAGTTTGATTTAGTCGTGTTTCTTTTTCGAATAATATTTTGACCAGTTTCAAAATTTTTAAAACAGAAAAAACACTACAAAAAATTGTACACGTTCAGGGCGGAACCCAATCTCCCCAAAATATGGGAAAATACAAATCTTGAAGATTCATGTCACAAAGTCTGGTTGTTCTTATATGCTCTTCCCTTTTGTAATCTGGACCTTTACAAGAGGATATAGCAGAATAATTAAAGCATTTGAGATGTGATCACATCAAATCACACATCAATTGTTGAGGAGATTAACAACTCACGTCGAGTCTCTAGCTTCGTATTTTTATGAGCAATAAGAACCCTTGAAAAACATAAACAATGATAATCACTAAAAAGTGCGAAATAGAAGAAAAAAAGAAAAATCACTTTTTTGAAACGACGTTAAAACCTGAACCGTTTTTACATCATTTTTATTTTAAAATAACATACATATAAAATCAGAGTTTGGTGTTAATTTTGAGAGTAAGCTAAATATAAGACCAAATACTTACCATGCCTGGATATAATCATGAAGTTTTTTTCCTGGTTTTTTCCTCGTGATTTACTATGGAATCACTAAAACGAGAATTTTACTGTCATCATTGCACGTGGTTGTTTTTAGCAGAAACGCAATAATAAATATTGGCAATATCATTTTAAAGTTATTTACTTTAAAATGTATAATAATATAATGTCTGAATTATCAATATGAATTAGTCAGATAAAATTAAATCATTAAAATAATATTTTATCAAGCAACAAAAATTTTAATTTTTTAATGTTGTGTATTTTGATAACGATTTCCGAAGTGGAAATCGAAGCGTCAACTAAACTTAATTCAAACTAAAATTGTGGCTTATTCCCGAATAAAATAGTAAATTAAATAACAAAATATCCTACAGGCAAGATACCAAACATAGTATCCAGAGAAAACTGGATAAGTTTTGAAAAACCATTTGAAATGTGGGAATTAAATCATGGGCTTAAACAGAATAATAGTATCTCCTGGAATGGACTATACAGTATACAGTGAGCACGTAAAGGTTGGAATAAATTCATTTTCTCGACAATGGACGAATTTGGAAAAAAATCCCGAAACTCGTCGATTTTTATTTTGAAATTTGGGTTTTTTGGCATATATATCATACTAGTGACGTCATCCATCTAGGCGTGATGACGTAATCAATGCTTTTTTAAAATGAGAATAGGGCTCTTGTGATAACTCATTTGAAAGGATATTAAATTCTTTATTCAGTAATATAAACATTAACATAATTATTTACACAGGGTGTCCAAAAAACATTTTTTGAATTAAATTAATTCAGACAAAAAGAAGAATGTATTATGTAAGTTATTGAATTCAAAATACATTTTACTGCTGCCAGAAAACAAAAAAAAATGTTTGTTTCTTGAATAAACATTGCTTTTCGCTTAAATTAAATGTCCAAACTGCTAAGAGGTAGGTGGGTGGCAGCTTTAACATTGAGTGTTGTGTTTTTTGTATTCCATAGGGTACTGGATTGGATGATGATTATAGATTTGGTTTTTGTATGTTTATTTATTTACACACATGGATACATGATTTTTATAATAATTTTTTGGTTATATCTGTCATGTCAAATTTCTTCTTCGCTTTCATGTCAAAATTCAGTTCTACCAACTACTGAGTACAAAACAAAACTAGTTACTAAAACATTAAAAAATAAAAATCCTAACATGGCCCCCCTTTGAAGGGAAACTTCAAAATACACAATGTAAAGTTCACAACATACAGTCACAGTTGTCTTTACTAATTTTCACTTGAAGAGGCTTCATCTTGAAGAGGTAGTGGATGTAGATGTCTCACAGATCGTTTTAAGACACCTTTTGTAGTGGACACAAGGGATACTCGGTGAATACCATCTGGACCAGGAATCAGCTGCAAAATTCGTTCTAGTTGCCATTTTTGTGGTGGTAAGTGGTCATTACGGATTAATACCAGACTCCCAACTGAAAGTTTTGACTGTGGAGATTTCCATTTATATAATTGGTGGAGCTGGCTGATGTATTCTTTTGAAAATCGATTCCAAAATTGTTGTTGCAAACGTTGAACAGCTTGGAGTCTTGTGATTCTGTTTTCTGCTACTTCCAGTAAGTCTAAGGAAGGAAGAGAAGTAATAGGATGGCCCAAAAGGAAGTGGGAAGGAGTCAGAGGCTCGTAATCATTTGGGTCATCTGAAATTGCATAGAGCGGTCTTGAAGTTAAAATCCCCTCAATTTGAGTTATGAGAGTTAAAAACTCTTCATAGGTTAAAATAGAATTAAATAGAGTTCGTTTAAGATGATGTTTCATTGATTTAATTGCGGCTTCCCATAAGCCACCGAAGTTAGGACTGTAAGGAGGAGAGAAATGCCAACTTATATTATTGCTAGTTGCATAATCTATTAATATATTATGATTATTTTGAATAAATGTGTACAATTCATTGAGTTCATTATATGCACCTTGAAATGTTTTACCATTATCAGAATAAATGTGGTTGGGTATTCCCCGACGTGAGACAAATCTTCGCAGACATGCTATAAAACATTCTGTTGTCATATCTGAGATGAGTTCAAGGTGAATAGCTTTAGTTACAAAACATACAAACACACAAATGTAACCTTTTGTTGTTTTTGCACCTCTTCCCTTTCTGTCTTTTATGTTATATGGACCTGCATAATCTATCCCAGTGACTTGAAATGGAAAAGATGGTGAAATTCTATTATTAGGTAAGCTACCCATAGGGGCAATGGATGCAACTGGCTTGTGTCTAAAACACTGAATACAATTCTTGACAATTTTCTTGGCAAGAATTTTTCCCCCAATAGGCCAATATTTTTGTCTGACTGTTGCCAAAAGTAATTGTGGCCCTAGATGTAATAAATAGTTATGTTTATGAATAAAAATTAGTTTAGTAAATGGATCATTTGAAGATATAAGGATAGGATGTTGAATATGTCTTTGTAAGTTAGTACATTTTAATCGTCCCCCTACACGAAGGATACCTTGCTCATCCAAAAATGGACATAAAGAAGATAATTTATGGTTATGGGGTAATGATTTATGAGATAAAAGAGTAAGTGTGTCATTAAATGAATCCTTTTGAGCTAGTTTGATTAATGTTAGCAGTGCTTGATCAACTTCCATTGCTTGTAATGGACCTAAATGTCGATCATCCTTATTTTTTGAATTATAAATAAATCTTTTACAATATGCAATTGTTCTGACTAACTTTAAATAACTAGAAAACTTTGTAAATATTTCTAATGAATTGACAGAAATGTTTGAAAGAATTGTTGTAGGAATTCTTTTTAATTCTGGTAAGTTTGATTTGGATATGTTAAATGAATATTGAGGCCATTGACTGTTTGGTTCACATAAAAACTCTGGCCCTGTCCACCATATATGGTGGTATTTTAATTTGTTTGGTAGTATGCCTCTGGAGGCAACATCGGCAGGATTTGATTTTGTATTAATATAACTACAATTTGAGATAGAGGTTAAATTTTGAATTTTTGCAACTCTATTGCCCACAAAAATTTCTAGAGGGTTTGGATCTGTTTTTAATCAACACTACCTGTGAATCAGACCAATAGTAAAATGGTATATCATTAGGAAGGTTGAATAGTGATGTTTTTACTTGAATAGATAATTGTGCCAGTAATAAGGCTGCAGATAATTCCAATCTTGGAATTGTTAATAACTTAAGTGGTGCTACCTTGGTTTTTGAGCATAATAATTGTACATGAAATTCTCCTTGCGAATTTGAACTGCGTGCAAAAATGCATGCAGCATATGCATCACGAGATGCATCACAAAAACCATGGATCTCTATCAATTTATACTCATTTTTTATAACATATCTAGGAATGGATAATTGATTTAATTCTGACAATTCAGTTCTAAACTGTTGCCATTGTAAAGATAGATCTTCTGGAATGGGTTTATCCCATTCCATGTTTAGTGACCATAATTTTTGGATCATTATTTTTCCTAGAATTATACAAGGGCTGATTAAACCTAATGGATCATAAATTTGTGCTATATCTGAGAGTACTTGTCTTTTTGTAAGTGAACTTGTTAATGGATTAATATTATTATTAATTGAATACTTTAAAACATCTAATTGACTGTACCAGTAAATACCTAATGTTTTTGAAGCATCATTTTGTCCTAATTTTAATGTGGCTAATGAATCATCGTTACTGGAAATAGTTTGAAGAATATTTGGATTGTTAGCAGTCCATTTTCTAAGAGGAAATCCAGCAGAGTTTAGAATGAATGAAACTTCTTGACATGTTTGAATTAATTCAGACATACTATTAGAACCAGTGAGTAGATCATCTACATAAAAGTCTTTTAGAATTGTTTGTGATGCTAATGGAAATGAATTTATATGTTCTTGAGCTAATGTTTGTAAACATTTTATTGCTAAATATGGAGCTGAAGTTGTTCCATAAGTCACTGTATTTAGCTCATAAATGGAAAGGTCTCGATCTGGATTATCTCTCCAAACAATTCTTTGCAATGACTTATGATCATTGTGAATTAAAATTTGTCTATACATTTTTGTAATGTCTGCAGAAACTACATATCTAAACATTCTAAATCTTAATAAAATACTGATGATGTCATTTTGGACTTTTGGACCAATGTATTGTAAATCGTTTAATGAATAGCCTGTAGAAGAAGCACAGCTACCATCAAAAACTACACGTAGTTTTGTTGTGATACTTTCTTCTTTGAGAACACCATGATGTGGTAAATAATAGTATGTTTTATTGGGATCGTCTTGTGACATATCTATCTTAGTCATATGATTTAATGAAATATATTCTTTAATAAATTGTGAATATTGAATTTGAAAATTGTTGTTTTGATTAAATCTTTTCTCTAGATTTATAAACCTGGTACATGCTGCATTGAATGAATCCCCTAATACATCAGGAGATAGTTTTAACGATAACTTTACTACGAAACGACCTTCTTCATTTCTAGTAGTATTTCTGTGAAAATGATTTTCACAATCTGATTCATCTTTTGGCAAGACCGAATTTACAGGTACTTCTTCTAGTTCCCAAAATCTTTTTAATTGAGCATCTTCTGAATAAATTGTGTTTGCAAAATTGCATCTGGATAACGAAGTTGATACAAGACTTTTTCCTGAAACAACCCAGCCTAGTTTAGTATTTTGTAAAATAGGTAATCCGTTACCAAGATATATTTTTCCTTCTGTTAGAAGGTCCCAAAAAAGGTCTGCACCTATAAGCATATCAATATCTCCAGGTTCAAAAAATTGTTCATCTGATAATTGAATATTTTTAGGGATAATTAAGGATGGGTGGATTAGTTTTTCTGCAGGAATTTCACTGCATATGTTGGAAATTACATAACATGAAATTGTTGTTTGATAATTATCAACTCTAGAAAAAATAGTTAAATTGCATTTTTTTGATAGATGTGAAGTTACTTGATTAATTCCAACTATAGATAGTTTTGAATATATTAAAGGTATGCCAATTTTGTTGCAAAACCCTTGTGTGATTAAATTATTTTGCGAACCACTGTCTAATAGAGCTCGACAGTAATGCTGGTTGCCTATAGTATCTTTCACATAAAAGCCTACAGTGGATGACAGAATTTGTGTATTTGAATCTTGAGGTTGTATGAATAAATTAGTAGGTATTGGATTAATGGATTGTTCATGAATCAATGAATTATGTTTTCCATTGCATTTTTTACAAGGCCCTAAATAGCATGATTCAACCTTGTGTCCTGTCCTCAGACAGTTTTCACACAACTGTAGTTGTGAAATTGATTCTTTTCTTTGAGTGACGTTTAGTTTTAAGAAGTCAGAGCAACTGTATATTGTATGGTTATTCTTTTTACAAAAGTTACATTTTTTGTAATTATTATTTGAATTGGTTATTCTTTTTACAAAAGTTACATTTTTTGTAATTATTATTTGAATTGCTGGAAACTGCTAAATTAAAATGTGAATGATTTTTTGTTTTGTTTGGTTTTATATTAGAACTAGAATTAATGTTTACATTTGTAGTGTTGTGTATGATTTCTAATAAGTCTGCTTTTGCTTTAAGAAAGTCTAAGAATTCTTCCATGTTAGGAAGTTCACCTCTAAATTTTGTCTCTTTCCACTTTCTAAAAGTATTTTTATCTAATTTGGATGAAACTAAATGTATGATCAGAAAATCCCACAACTGGTCTTTGCCAATACCTATGTTTTGCAAAGATACAAGATTTTTTGATACATTGTCTAATAGGCTACGAAAACTTGTTGAAGATTCTTTCGAACAAGGCTCTATGTTAAGAATTGAATTTAAATGACTATCTACTAAAAAATACTTTTTGTCAAACCTGTCTAGCAATGTTTTCCAAGCTTCTTGATACAAATTATCAGTGAATGGAATTTGATCGATTAAACTTTTTGCGTAACCTTCTAGCGATGCCCTCAACAAAGAAAATTTTTGAGAATCTGTCAACACTGCATTCTCATGTATTGTTGAAAGGTAATTACTTTTAAACTCCAACCACATGTCATATTCACCTTTGAAAATTTGAAGTTTAGCTTTAGGTATGATAATGTTTTGTAATGGATCTTTATTATAACTATTACAACTTAACGAATTGTTACTCGTTGGATTAGCAGACATACTTTCTATGTATGTCTTAAGAAAACTTAGAGTATCATAATAACGCTTTTTAAATTGTTCTCTCTCCTTATAGTTTTCCTCCAGCTGTTGTTCAGGACAATTTACCTCTATTTCTAATTGAATGATTTCAAAATCTTTATCTATTAATTCTAATTCATTAATCCTAATTGTAGCATCAGTTAATGAAGGTTTGTTATTTGGTTCTGATGTTTTTATAAGGTCTATAAACCTTTCTAAAAAAGTTAACCGCTTTTTAACTGAACCCCTAGTTCTAATACATTTTGTTAAATCAGACATGGTTATTGATTAAAGCCTCTAAAATGTGAATAATAGGATGTAATCAGTAAGGTTAAAAATAGGAAATAGAATGAATGACTTACTGGATGACCTCCTGTGTGTATATGTAGAAGACTTCAATCTGAATTTCTTGTGGATATTTTTGGAAAATAGCTGTTTCAGAATTTATCACGCTCGAAGGGTCAACAAATGTTGTGTTTTTTGTATTCCATAGGGTACTGGATTGTATGATGATTATAGATTTGGTTTTTGTATGTTTATTTATTTACACACATGGATACATGATTTTTATAATAAATTTTTGGTTATATCTGTCATGTCAAATTTCTTCTTCGCTTTCATGTCAAAATTCAGTTCTACCAACTACTGAGTACAAAACAAAACTAGTTACTAAAACATTAAAAAATAAAAATCCTAACATTGAGTTTATGCGAAAACAATATTTATTTGTTAAATAAAATTTTTTTCTGTTTTCTGACAGCAGTAAAATGTGTTTTGAATTAAAATAAATTACATACATTCTTTTTTTTGTCTTAATTAATTTAATTTAAAAAAATGTTTTTGGACACCCTGTGTAAATAATTATATTAATAAAAAGAAACTATAAATACATTATATTAATGTTTATATTGCTAAATAGTGAATTAAATAACCTTTCAAATGAGCTATCACACGACCCCTACTCCCATTTAAAAAAATCATCGATTATGTCATCACACCTGTCAGATGGATGACGTCACTAGTATGATATGCCAGAAAATCATAATTTCAAAATAAAAGTCGACCTCTTTCGGCATTTATTTCCAAAATCACTCATTCACGAAAAAATGAATTTATTCCAACCTTTACATGCTCACTGTATATTGCTATGCCGATCGCTCATAGCAGAAGCGGAGTCGCCGACGAACCGGTCCATTGTGTGGATCCTATAATTGATATTTCTCCTCTGCTTTTGACTTTTCCAATGTACCTTAAAGCAAGAATCATATATTATCATGCCCGCACCGTTCCAGCACGTAGCGTTTCGTTTCCGAAAAATATTGATTTTAATGGTTTTAAATATGAACAATTCATACTGTCCGGAGCGTATAGTATCAGACAACTCTTTGTAAAATCAGGTTTTTCGGAGACTACGCTACGTGCTGGAACGGTGCGGGCATGATAATATGGTTCTTGCGTTATGCAATCATTTGTGTTGGAAAAAAGTGAATTAATTATCAGATTATTTTAACTGCAAAAGTCTATAAATGGTTCTCCTTTATTTTTTTCTTATTAAGTCGTATTGTACATAAACTAAAACTCAGTCATGATTCATATTCTAACAAAGAAACTCTCGCCACGTCTGCCACGCCCAATTTACAATTCCTTTTCTACTGTAAACTCACAATTTGTTGTATTTACAACTACGTTGCGTCATTTTGTTTCCTCGCAATGCCTTCCTGCAATTTTTATGTTATTTTTAACAATGACACTACAAGTCGTAATGCAGCTTTTCACTATTATTCGTTGTCACTGCTTCTACAGAAACTTAACTACATTAGAACGAAGAGCAGTAAATAATAAGTTATAACAAAATCTGTAGTGCGGGCGCTTGTTTTCTAGAAACAAAGCAATGCCGTTTATATAAAATAATACAATTCGTGTATGTACGTAGTGTAGATTATTGTTAGTTTGTTGTGCGCTCAAGAGGAACAACAAAATAAACTTTCAAAAAGGAACATAATAAATGGGTGCATGAAATTTGTAAAAAACGAAACACGGAAAGTGAATTTGCTACTTTATTTTCTGATTTCAATCAGTAATACCTTAACTTATTGTTTTTCTTACCATTATTTGTATGCATCTCATGTCTTACACATTGTATGTATTACATTATAAATAAAATAAAAAAATATATTGACCCATTTTTGAATATAAATTCAATACAAAAACAAATTACTTAAAAATACTAATATACCTAATATACTTTGGTAAGAAGCCATTGTGTTTATCTTAGCGAGATCTACAAGATGATATAACTTCGTCCCTACCATTTCCAACTATCGAATGTGAAAAATCGGGTTTTTCAGATTCGATACCTTGTCTTCGCATTTTATGTGATACATCTTGTGGTAAGTTCTCGTTATTGTAGCTTGATTAGGAGCACGGGAAATATGCTGTCTAAACTATCGAATATGAACATTTTTCCATTTGGTTGACTGCAAACTGATGAAAATTTTATTATTCGATACTTTCGTTTTGTATAAATATATCTAATAACTAAAGGTATATTTTATACAACGCTAAATGTCGAATGTGTCGCATAAACTGTGTGTTATAAACTGTCGCAAATACTAAACTGCTGAGAAGAACAAAATGCACGTGTTTACAATTTGTGCGAATTTTGTTTCAGTATCGCTTCCAAGAAATTTTTGTGAGGCAGTTTATGATTTCATTTTAACGGATTTTCATTATTTGATTATACAGTTATTCGCTATTATACATTCGCTACTTTGAAACATCGGACCGAAACAAATCTTTGATTAATACAAAAAGTAAAGTAACGAATGTGATTTTTTGGAAAGAAAAAAATGATAAGCAGTTCAAATTTGTTATCAATCTAACAAGGATTAGGTAAACATTACATACAAAAAAGATAAAAATTTTCCCATTTGTCAATGCGCTGATTTAGGAGTCACTAAAAAAGAGTTATTTTGCTCTCCTGAAAAGTACCACTTTTTACATTCGATAGATGGAAATGGCAGGGACGACTTGATAGATCGAATTGATATGTCAAAAGTTGACATTACAGAAGAAGAAATAACCGACAGCAACATATTGAATTCAACATATTTACATCTGGTTACATTAAAATGTAGGTATTCGACCCTTGGACTACCCTCGCCATATTTTCCGATTATTTTTGTTGTCGTAGCCGCTAACTATTCACTCTGCATCGAATCGCTACGCTGCACTACAGTCTAAAGTTTAACGCTTTTTTCACACACTAAGAATTTTGAACGTGAGATGACTTGAAACGTTGGGTGAAAGTGAAGGGCGGTGAAGGGAGAAAGGTTCTCGTTCTCGAGAAAAATTCTTAGTGTGTGAAACAAGCGTTACGGCGAAAATATTATCTTCGAAGATTTCGGCGGGTTTCAGTGTGAATCGTTGTAGTCCGTTTCCGTAAAGTAGGCGCTGAGTCATGTGAATACACGAAGATATTAAAATGCCGATCGTTTAGGTTCATTTCGTTGCTTGTTGTTCCGGACAAGTGAGCGCGGACTTTAACTCTGCTTCTCTCTGGCTCAAAGCAAATGAAGGACTCTGTTTCTTTAACTCAAAGTCTTTAAAGTTTTCTCACGGTTTATTAGGAGCCGGTTTCAGAAATAATATTGGAGTAACGGACCATGAAGCGTTTTACATGTCTGCTCATATGGGAACAAGGAAAGAACTAACTATAGAGATACTGGGGGGTAAGAATGGGGCTAAAGAAGAAGAAGCAGACACATAAAGCCTCGTTGCGGGACGGCAGCTCATTTGTTGTGCGGGAGCTAGGTCGTAGATTCGTTAGGGAGGGTGAAGGGGTGTTAAGATGACTAAACTACCATAACAAATACAAAGGGTACTTACTCTGACTAGAGGATCTTTCTACTATTTAACAAAAAGGACGCCGTTCGAAACAAATCCTCTGGTTTGTATTTGGGTACTTACTAAGACATTTTCTCTCACTTACGGGGTACCAAATGGGGGGACATTCATCATTGATTCCTCGTTGGGGTTAGACTGGGCAACATCTTTTCTTTTACTGGCTTCTATGCCATATTCTTTCTTCTGTACTAAAACTTACACACAGTTGCATTAGAATTTAGTTAAAATTTTTCCAAAACAAGGTTACAGAAATAAAATGGTAGATACACTTACAAAACGTTTATTCAAAACTTTAAACTCTTACCAGGTTTATTCAAAATTTTACTACAAAAACAATGATTACAAACAAAACAATTAAAATTAAATTTGTTGGGCAGTATATGTCAAATAAAATTTGACCTATTTATTTCAACACAAGATTTGACGTAGCTGTCAAATGTCATAAGTCACTGCCTTTTTTTACCATTATGAAAGCAAATTTCTTTATACAATTATTTACCAGAAATTTATCCACTTGAAATTTAGTAAAATTAAAAAACGTATCATACCTTAAAAACAAAAAAACTCTTCGTCACAGTCACAAACTACAGGGTGGGAGTTCATCAACAAACAGGGGGCAGGGGGAAGACATGGCTTCTTTCTTCAATTTCAGGGCAATCATTGGAGGGTGGGGTGTGGGGTAGACATTCCATACACAAATCACAAAGGGGGCTCTTCTGGGAAATTGGAACTTTTCAGGGCAATCAACTGGAACTTGCATAGGGACAGGAACAAACAAAGACTTCTACACAATGCATAGGGACAGGAACAAACAAAGACTTCTACACAATGGGCAACAATGCCGGGTTGTAGAACTGCGTGTTTGACTCTTCAAGAGGCTTCGATTTTCCATAACAAATCCAACACTATGTGGAAAAAATCCTCTCAGAGCACTCACCACACATTCAGATCTTCACAGCGACCATTCTACATTTTACCGGCGGGGAACAAAGGGACTACGCCCTAATTCAAGCGAGTACCAGCCGAGGAGCAGGATGCTATCACCTCGGGACGTAAAGCTGGACTAATTTGCGCTTCGCTCTGAAGCTACTACCTGGGAAAAATACGACGGAAGTACCGAGCGATTTTGATCCTTAGGGATGCTTAGTTGACAAGAACTCAACTTTCAGTTCAAGATTTGTTCTAGAAAGTTCATCTACGCATTAGAACTGTACTTTTGTCAACACTTCTTACAAATTCTGTTTTTGCGTCTCAAATAAACAGGAATCTTGTAACACATTGAAATGTTGCTGCAATACTTCATGGCTGTATACAGGGTCGGCTTGGGATCTTATAATGATATTGAACTTCACAAAATAAATTAAAAAAATAGACATTCTTTTTGGGAATTGGGATATTAAATTAATGTTGGAGTTTTTTCAAACGTTACAAAGCCTCCGCGCAAAAGAGAAACCTGGATAAGATTATCCAGTTTTCGATAACAAACAGAAAAAAATCCAACACGGACATCTTAGGTGTGACAGGACAACAATATCAAAATATTTAGATAATGGCTAGTGGGGATTAAACAAAACAAAAAAGTCGTTAGGGATTGGGCTAGCGTGCCATCAATCGCCAGACTCTTTAAAGTCGAGTAGACTTAAATGTTTCTTGACTCTACAAAGAACTGTAGGTGACAAGAGTTTCTGTGCCTTGGGAAAGAAACTAAACTTGTGCCCTGTGTGGACCTCGCTGACATCCACAGCAGTAACACAAGTGACATACCAGGGCAGACACAGCCTTGTCACCTCGTTGCCTAACTGCGAGCGGTTCTCAAAAACTAAAAAAATATGACAGATATACATCTGCCCAAACTCAGCTAACACCTAGCGAGTTTCACGGGACATTTTGGCAACGGTTCTGCAAAAATGAGGATTTAGACAATCCAATCTAAATACCTCAGTGAGACAAAATCTCACCAACAACTTACTTCAACAACTCATTCAAATAAGACAGGGCTAGACAAAGGGGTATATGACAACAACAAGGGCTAAAATCAAAACAAGACTAACAAGGGGGAGGGGGTATGTGTGACAACAACAAAAGACCAAAAAGACTAGTATACTGGGTTCAAACAGGATATCAAACTTTTTAAACAAGACTAAGGGAAATGAACGCAACATATGATATAGAGAACACTACATCATTACGTTTTCAATCAACAGTCCAATCCAGGACATAAGAACCTTTCATGAACGTTCACTAGACAACTCTCTCATTTTCAAATCACAAGCTGGGGAAAGACTTCATTTTCAAAACAGGGCTACACTTCACTTTTCGAAACAGGGGATAGACTTCATTTTTCAAGACAGGGGGGTTGGGCTTTACTTTTCAAAACTGGGGATAGACTTACTTTTCAAAACTGGGGGCATTTCATTTCTCAAGACTGGGGGTGGACTTTATTTTTCAAAACGGGGGGCTACTTTTTCAAAACAGGGGGTGAAAGCAACACGCAAGGGGAAGACCAAAGGGACATTGGAAAGTATGACAGTTCTGACGAACAACCGCTTCCATTTATCGACCGAAAGCAAGCTTCACCTGTACTCAACGCGGCCAGATCCTAACCTCACCAGCCTTGTCACAGCTTCTGCTCTTGGCCTACTTTCAATCAACAAAGAGAAGAGAGGTCAACTAACTATTCGCCAAAAAAAATCAAACTCCAGCACGGACACGGGCTAACAGACAACACGGGCTAATAGACAACACGGGCTAATAGACAACACGGGCTAATAGACAACACGGGCTAATAGACAACACGGGACAACAGACAATGGGCTCTAAAACTTCCAGACAAAACAGGGATAGACAAACAAACAGACAACAACATACTTTTTGACTTCTAGATATACTCAGGGGCTTACAAACACAAACAATATTGAAATTTGGTTCCTATATGAGCTCACACGGGATAAGACATTTCTTGCTCCGACTACTAATGAAAGTGTTCACAGATAGCTGAACAACACTTCCTTCATCACGAGTATTACACTTGTGACATGTCAGATACAAAAAGACATACTTCATTCACGGGGGGACTTCAACTACTTCACTGGGGGGGAGACTTCAACTACTACTTCACGGGCTCTTTTTAACTAACCTCTGGCATCCTTTTGACACCTACAAAGATAGATTAGTCAAAAAAAAAAAAAACAAGGGGCAACACAGACAAGGGGGGGGCTTTTTCAGGGGCTAACTTCTACACTTCAAGACAGTTATTCTCAAACAGTGTCGACAGAGAACGCTATCTTCAAATCTAAAAGTGACAGCTTTTCTCCTGGCTGCTTGAAAAAAACACAGAAGTGGGGGGCCTCTCCACGGTTTCCCTCTTCACTTCTTCACGGGGCCACTTCTCAAGGGGATGACTTCTCAATGGGATGACTTCTCCAACTAACCTGTGGCATGACATACACCAACAGAGATAGGCTTCGCTGGAAAAACAAGGGACTACTCTCACACAGACTATACGGGGCTAAGCTCATACACGGACCATACCAACAACATCACACATCTAATCAAATGACCAAATCAATAAATCACAAAAAACGATTATTCTGTAAAAAAACTGTTGATCTATAGGAATACATGCAAAAAATACAACATACTGTTATACTTCATAATTGGATTCAATATTCAAAATATTTAACGTTACTTTTAATCAAAATTTTCAAAAAAATTTTACGTTACTTTTTTATTCAACTGTTTGTCTATATATTTCATCAATACTTTCAAAAAAATCAATTCAATGCTTTCATCATGGGTACAATATCAATACAATACAGTTAGTACGCTACAATAACATACAATTCTGTTCTACGATACATACAATACAATACAATACCAGTATACATATGGGGTTACAAGTTAAATACACTATGATGTATGAAATGGTACATGCCTATACAATCAACAGCATGACCAAATCAACATCACAACAAAATGTGTACATACTTACACCTCTTTGGAAAAATTATTAACATTCTGCAACAAAAACTACAAAAATGGGCTCTTTCATGGGGACTAACAGACTGAAACAGTTTCGGGGGCACTAAAAGACATGAAACAGTTTCGGGGGGGCAAGACAAGAGGAATCTGGGCTAAACTACATGGGAAGACTGGGGCGATATCTACTCAGGTCAAACTTCAGGGTGTACGTTACAAATGTAACACTAAGTGGGGGGTGGCTAAAGACATTGGGGACTAGTAGATAGGCTAACTACTAGTTGAACATGTCTACAAGCTAGACTTGTAACAGTGGGCATACAAAACATGACACGAGTCGAGCTTCCATGTTATCGGAAACACCTGCACCACAAACTGAGATCGGCTACCCAAGACGGGCACTGCCTAACAGTTGTAGTACAAATGAGACCGAAAGGAGGCTAAAAGGACATGGTAGTGGGCACATGCTAATGGGGTCAGGGGGTAGAAATAACACGCCCCACGTTGTCGGGGCCAGTTGAAGCATTCAACTGGACAAGACAACTACTGGATACTGAAGGAGGCAGAAAAATGAATCGGCCTCACACGTTGGGCGACATTTGAAGCGTTTAGAGCCCCACACGTTGGGCGCAATTTGAAGCGTTTAACATACAACTGGAGCCGGAAGGAGGCCAAAAATGAGTCGAGCCACACACGTTGGGCGCAATTTGAAGCGTTTTACATGTCTGCTCATATGGGAACAAGGAAAGAACTAACTATAGAGATACTGGGGGGTAAGAATGGGGCTAAAGAAGAAGAAGCAGACACATAAAGCCTCGTTGCGGGACGGCAGCTCATTTGTTGTGCGGGAGCTAGGTCGTAGATTCGTTAGGGAGGGTGAAGGGGTGTTAAGATGACTAAACTACCATAACAAATACAAAGGGTACTTACTCTGACTAGAGGATCTTTCTACTATTTAACAAAAAGGACGCCGTTCGAAACAAATCCTCTGGTTTGTATTTGGGTACTTACTAAGACATTTTCTCTCACTTACGGGGTACCAAATGGGGGGACATTCATCATTGATTCCTCGTTGGGGTTAGACTGGGCAACATCTTTTCTTTTACTGGCTTCTATGCCATATTCTTTCTTCTGTACTAAAACTTACACACAGTTGCATTAGAATTTAGTTAAAATTTTTCCAAAACAAGGTTACAGAAATAAAATGGTAGATACACTTACAAAACGTTTATTCAAAACTTTAAACTCTTACCAGGTTTATTCAAAATTTTACTACAAAAACAATGATTACAAACAAAACAATTAAAATTAAATTTGTTGGGCAGTATATGTCAAATAAAATTTGACCTATTTATTTCAACACAAGATTTGACGTAGCTGTCAAATGTCATAAGTCACTGCCTTTTTTTACCATTATGAAAGCAAATTTCTTTATACAATTATTTACCAGAAATTTATCCACTTGAAATTTAGTAAAATTAAAAAACGTATCATACCTTAAAAACAAAAAAACTCTTCGTCACAGTCACAAACTACAGGGTGGGAGTTCATCAACAAACAGGGGGCAGGGGGAAGACATGGCTTCTTTCTTCAATTTCAGGGCAATCATTGGAGGGTGGGGTGTGGGGTAGACATTCCATACACAAATCACAAAGGGGGCTCTTCTGGGAAATTGGAACTTTTCAGGGCAATCAACTGGAACTTGCATAGGGACAGGAACAAACAAAGACTTCTACACAATGCATAGGGACAGGAACAAACAAAGACTTCTACACAATGGGCAACAATGCCGGGTTGTAGAACTGCGTGTTTGACTCTTCAAGAGGCTTCGATTTTCCATAACAAATCCAACACTATGTGGAAAAAATCCTCTCAGAGCACTCACCACACATTCAGATCTTCACAGCGACCATTCTACATTTTACCGGCGGGGAACAAAGGGACTACGCCCTAATTCAAGCGAGTACCAGCCGAGGAGCAGGATGCTATCACCTCGGGACGTAAAGCTGGACTAATTTGCGCTTCGCTCTGAAGCTACTACCTGGGAAAAATACGACGGAAGTACCGAGCGATTTTGATCCTTAGGGATGCTTAGTTGACAAGAACTCAACTTTCAGTTCAAGATTTGTTCTAGAAAGTTCATCTACGCATTAGAACTGTACTTTTGTCAACACTTCTTACAAATTCTGTTTTTGCGTCTCAAATAAACAGGAATCTTGTAACACATTGAAATGTTGCTGCAATACTTCATGGCTGTATACAGGGTCGGCTTGGGATCTTATAATGATATTGAACTTCACAAAATAAATTAAAAAAATAGACATTCTTTTTGGGAATTGGGATATTAAATTAATGTTGGAGTTTTTTCAAACGTTACAACCAAAAGCCCGGAAAAAGTTGCAAACAATTTAAGTTCTATCAATGCTAGATAGGGCTGGTGCTCTTTATACACTTGAAAAATACTTAAGATAACAATAATTAGAGAGATCTATTAAACGCTAGCAGATCTACTGTTGATATAGGTAACTGAAAAATTACTAAGACTGCTCAAGATGACCAATTAGTAAGTAAAGTTGCCGATAGTGTCTTGATAATTAGACAAACGATTAAAGTTGCATCGCGAGGGTAAACTCGAAGGAATTGAAAATAAATAGAGGTCTAAGACTAAGCGGTGCACTGTCTATTATTGGATATAGGTAACATCAGACATCATTAGACATGTAACATCTAGATAAAATTATTAAACGTGGCAAGGGAAAACTGAAAATATGATTTTCAACAACGAACGTCATGTTCTGACTTTTGCGGAGGATATAGCCACGATTACAGAATCAAAAGATAGTTAACTAGTTAGGAGATTAGTTTCGTAGGGAAAAAACAAGAAAAACAATATAATGTGATATTGGGGGCCACTCAACAACCAAAAAATACGCGCAAGTGACGGTTAATAGAAAGTTCGGCCAATTTCGTCAAAATGCAAAATTTCACTTAAGTGGGAGAGAGATAAAAGTTAAAAAAAAATGGAGAACACGATGAGTAATTGTTTCAGTGGGTGCAATAGGGGGAGTAATATTGAAAATATCACATTAAAATATCGTGAAAAGAACACACCTTTGTGTATATGGTTTGTTATTATTCAAATTTTTGGGTTGAATTTAATATTATATTGTAAGCTTACTACCGTTCTCATGTTTTTCTGCCTGAGCCTACAAAATCTGCAGACTAAATATAAAAAAGTCGTAAAAGACGCAGATAATGTTGGACAATAAAAATATCACAAGAAAAAATTCCTGTACTGGCTGTATACCATAAATCACAAAAAATAAAAACCTTATCTTGTAAAAGGTATACAGTAGAACCTCGATTATTCGTCAGGGCACCGGACCAAGGGTATGACGGATATTTGAAAAGACGGTTAACAGAACATTAAAAAAAAAATTAAAAATTCATAGTACAACTCTCAAATTTCATTTGTATGTTTTGTTTGACAATATAAGAGGGATTTGTGTTCGTACAATCGAATCAGTTTAAAATATTCTGAAATCTTTGTTTGTTTTACTGTTGCTTCGCATTTTGCGACGGCTGAATTTCTTAATCGGCATAAGATCATGCAATCTACTTTATTGGCTTCTTCTTGTTGAGAATACCACTCGATGAATTATTGCATGTGCAATGCAGCTTCTCTAGATTATTTACGCAAATCTTTGTCAGTTACAATAGGTTCATCAACATATCTACAGTCAAATTCCAAGCCTGTGTCAGCTTCTGAATCTGGGTCCGCCTTTGTTGCCATTTCAACGATTTCTTTATCTGTCAGCAATGGATGGCCGTTTGTGTCCTCATCACAAATCAATTTAACTTTTTTTTTATTTTTTTACATTAAAATTTTTGTTTATGTAGTCAATACAACGTCTGTATGTACCCTGACGGTTAACAGAGGTGACGGTTAATGGAGAGACAGATAATCGAGGTTCCACTGTATTTAAAATCTCTAAAAAGGACTGTTTCACAACAAAACGTTTTCGGAATCAATATTCCATCATCAGTGTTATCACCTAAAATAAGTATAACTCTATAAGTAAAACAAACGTGAGGTTAAATATTGACAAAGGTAAAAAAGTGAATAGATAGTTATACTTACAGGTTTACATGCTTTAAGCCACAAAAATGTACGGGTAAAAACCCTTAAATCGATTTTAAACAGTTGGGGTTACATTATATTATCCGATTTTAAATGATGTTAAAAATATTTCCAGATTAACCCCTGACATGACATCAACCATATTGGTTGGGAAATTGTAGGTAGAACCTTACATGGCCGAGTTTAGGTGACAACTGACCGGAATGGCCCTCTGAAGGAAGTCAGCACCAGATTGACACCAATTGACACCCCTTTCTCAGTCAAAAACACCAGTCATCTAGTCAACAACATCCAACAAATTAATCTTCATCCCAACATCACAATGCTGTCATTCGATGTCACCAACTTATTCACTTGTGTCCCCAAACAGGAAACCGTTAATCTGGTCCATTCTCTTCTAAGAGCAAATTTACTATGTCTACTACTAACTCAATTATTCAGTTGCTACAAACTTGTCTAGCTCAAGACTTTTTCTTATTTAATAATAAATATTACAGACGACCTGATGGTTTAGCCATGGGTCTTTCTCCCCTTTTAGCTGATATTTTTATGGATCATTGAGAATACACACATATTATGAAAAATCCGGAAATTCTCCATTGGTTTCGATATGTTGATGACATTTTAGTATTCATTCAACTCATTCAACATCAAGTTCACTATGGAACTAGAATCGTCCCAATTAATTCACTTTCTTGACCTTACCATCACCAGATCAAATGACCAATTCGATTTCAGTATCTATAGGAAACCTACAGAAACGGATCATGTCATACCAATATCTTCCAACCACCCTATGTCACACAAACATGCAGCCTTTCACAGTTATGTACATCGTTTAGAAACCATTCCTTTATCTGCATCTAACTACAATAAAGAACTCAATATCTTACGTCAAATAGCATTCAATAACGGTTATGACCCCAATCTCATAAACAAAATCATTCATAAGAGACACCTCAGGGTCTTGAGAGAGACTGCATTCCCCAGAGACCGGACCATCAAACCCATCTATGCTTCCTTACCTTATCACCATGAGCGTCTTGCTGGAGACATTAAATATCTGTTAAAAAGAGCAGTTGATAACACCCATATTTCTTTTAAAGTCCCTAATAATCTATCACAGTGTCTTACTAATTCTAAGTACCCTATTCATTACATGAATCGTTGTGGGGTCTATAAATTACAATGCTCTGATTGTGATGCTAAATATATAGGTAGAACTTGTAGATCACTAGCTTCTCGTTCCCTAGAACACACCAAAAGAGAGAACACTTCCACTTTCTCACAGCATCTTAAACAACAAAAACACACTTTCAATATCCCAGAAGACGTCTCCTTGTTACACAACATTCCTCAGAAAGACTACCTAAAATTAGACCTGTATGAGGACCTAGAAATAGTCAACGAAAAACAAAATAGCCCTAATTGCGTCAACCGTCATGTTTCGTTTAATCGAGACTTCATTCAATTACATCGCCAACTTTTCTCATAGTTAAGATATCCACCATTCATGCATTCTTCTTTACATATCCATCTTCATTTACACTTCGACTTAAAACCACATTTTCGATAAGTTATACCTATGACTTATTACACTCATTTAAACCTCATTCGCAGTCTAATTTTCTTTAACAGACCAACTCACCAATATCAACTTATATCCCTTCTTTCATCACTACTTCTTTTTCCTTTCTTACACACTAATAACCTTATATCCTTCCCGTCCCATCATTGCTAGTTTTTCATCTCCAGATACTTTGATGTCGGGTATTTGGATTTCTCATTCTGCTCATTACTACTTTTCTTATTTACATTCACATCTAGTAATACATATTTCTTCAGCCAAACTAAATATATATCATCTTTTATATATTTTGTTGGATCCTTCTATTAATAAATTACACCAAATGTTAAGCTCATAACATCAGCTTAATTAACATCTTAAAAAAGTACAACTCTGTATTTACACATTTATAATTTTCAATCCTATGTAACGATAATTGCCTACCCTAAAGAAAGTATTAATTCACTTATGTTTGATTCCATAATTTTTAACATTTATCCATCATACTTGTTCAGGGTAGATTAATTTTAATCCCAACAAATAATTTTTTCACTACTGTTATTATTTTAAATATTAACATAAAATTTAAATTCTTTTGGCTGAAGTAACTACACATATTATTACATTCTGTCAAGGTACTTTGTCAATCTAGTGCTGACTTCCTTCAGAGGGCCATTCCGGTCAGTTGTCACCTAAACTCTGCCATGTAAGGTTCTACCTACAATTTTCCAACCAATATGGTTTATGTCATGTGATGCCAGGGGTTAATCTGGAAATATTTTTAACATCCTTTAAAATCGGATAATATAATGTAATCCCAACTGTTTAAAATCAATTTAAGGGTTTTTACCCGTACATTTTGGTGATAACACTGATGATGGAATATTGATTCCGAAAACGTTTTGTTGTGATACAGCCCTTTTTAGGGATTTTAAATATATGTACCTTTTACAAGATTAGGTTTTTATTTGTTAGACAATAAGTCACCAATAAAATTCAATAAATATTTTTTAAAATGTAAATCTGTAGTCAGGTTAAAATTAAAGAGAGTCAAATATGTGTATTGGAGATGGTACATTATTAAAAAGCAACCAATCTAGGTACATCAGTAAGACCGCTATTAAAAATCTCTACATAAAAATATGCTACATATATGTTGTCTAATTTCTTAAATGAGCTAGGTTTTTAGTCAAACCATGCAAAAAATGTTTTGTAGTAATTCATTTTCAGTTAAATTAAATCTTCACAAATGTTCTTAGGAATTCATCTCAAGCTTCGACACTATACACGTCCTTAAATCTGAAGAAAATCTGAAGTAAAGCCAAAAGTGTACGGCTAACTTTCTTTGATGCACTCCAGGTTGTTTGTCTCTTTGAATTTAATGAAGTCGTTGAACATAAAAGAAGACGTCGTCGTCGGAGAGATTCAACCGACGTACGTCGCGGTAATATTCCTAAAAATGTAAACATAAAAAGAATAATCATAGAGGGTGTTTCAAAAAAGGTTAACACCGTCTCTAGGATATGTAAAACACAGAAAAATAATTGGGTTTGTTTAGTAAAAAAATTTTGTGACGCCATCCGTTTTCAAAATACAGGGCGTTGAAGAAAAAAATTACATATTTTTTAAATTTTGCCGAAACTACTGGCAGCATTGTAATGAAATTTGGTGGGTTTTAAGAGCTAGTTATTGTGCATTTTTTGATCCCTTATCAATACAGGTAATATTTAAACCTATCTATCTGTGGCGAATATACAGTGCTAAAGCGACAAACAAATATATTATCTTTGCGAAGAAAGTGTATTTTGCATATTTTGGTCTAAAACTTGATCATCAAGTATTGGACTCCTTGCAACAAAAATAAGAACTTCTGTTGGAGTGGAAGTAAAGAGAGTGATAAACTCCAACAGAAGTAAGAAAAAGAATATAACTTAATGTCAGCTAATGGAACAAAAAATGAAGAGAGAGGGTGGTAAGGGAAATACTAGGGGTGTAGCGATGGATCGCCTCCACGTGGTGCACCCTGGGTAACGCCAAATGATCCATCCTCCCAATCCTAAGGTGTAACACCATCGTGCCGACGGGATGCATGGTACAGGGAGTAAAGTGTATCTAAAGCGATGCCCTAGAGAGATGGCGAACTCTGGGGGATTATAGCCTTAGCACGGTAAGGGCGCACTGCCGTGCCTGACAGCAATTCGTCCCAACTCGTGGGAACAAATATGGAGAACGAGATTGAAAAAACAAACACAAAAACGGGAACGGACACAGAGGCGACTTCAGTCGTGGATTCTGTATCTGTCCCAAATACTGAGCCAGAAGTTGTTCCAAGCGGAACAGACTCTGCACAAAGTAGCAAAAAACGCCTTTCTGGAGCTCAAAAAAGAAAGATGACGAAAAAGGCAAAAATGGCTGCTGGAACATGGACCACAGCAAATCCCCATAAAAACAAAACGGGAGTACTGGTAAAACCCGAGGGTAAAAAGAGACCGCGGGAGAATACCATTACCCCCCCGCAACAAAGGGTTGCTAAGAGACCAAGGAGCTCTCATGAGCAGACTAGGTCATACAGCAATGTCACAAAAGTATTCAGGATAGCGGTGGCACACAGGCACCATCCGGATACTCAACTAGATCAGGCTCACGCAGACCTGATCATCAACAAACTAAAGCTAGCAGTGGATGAGGCTCCTGTTGGAAGTCAAAATCAACTGTTACAGTTCCATAAAACATCGTTTAGCGCAGGTACTCTGTGGGTAAACTGTGCTAACGAACATACCAAAAAATGGACTACTGAGGTGGTAAAAACTATGGAGGGCCTGTGGGAAGGAGTCGACTTAAATGTGGTCGATCCCAGCCACATGCCAAAACCCCCTGTGGTCCTCGCCCGCATCCCCGAGAAAGAGGCTGAAGAATCAACAGTCAGAACCCGTTTAGAGAGGCAAAATAAAGACCTTAAGACGGAAGACTGATTGTTGAAAAATCGGAAGGTCGGAGAGGACATGCAAATCCTCGTATACACGATCGACGAGGTCTCCTATAAAACATTGAAGGCTGCAAATTTCAAGGCGTATTACAGACTTGAAAAGATATCCTTCAAAACCATCAGAGGCATTGATGGCTCCAATCAGAATCCTGCAAGCGAATCTCCAGCATAGTAAGTCAGCTTCGGCAGAACTTACTGTCGCCATGAGAAGGTTTGATGTAGCCTTGATACAAGAACCCTGGGTTTACAAGGGCAAAATAAGAGGTCTATCGGGTATTGGTGGAGAGCTTATATATAGCCGGTCTGCCGATGTCCCGCGAACTTGCATAATAGTCAAACGAAACATCAAAACACTGCCGTTGATAAATCACTGTTCCAGGGATTTAACCACGGTAAAGATGAAGATCATAGATGGAGGAGGGGTGAAGCAGATAGTTTTAGGATCAGCATACCTCCCATATGATGATCCCGAACAACCACCATCAAGGGAATTGGAGCAGCTAGTGAGAGATTGCAGGAAAAATGGATTGCAATTGATCATTGGCTGTGATGCGACTGCGCACCATCTGACTTGGGGCAGTACAAACACCAATGCAAGAGGTGAGTCAGTACTACAGTTTATAATGCAACATAATTTAGACATATTAAACGTAGGAAACAAACCAACCTTCGTGACTTCACGACGGAAGGAGGTGATTGATATAACAGTTGCCTCGACTAACGTGGCTAGAACTGTGAAAAACTGGCATGTGTCAGATGAGGTGTCCTTTTCAGACCATCGACACATTTGTTTTGAAATGACAGGCAATGAGCTTATCAAGGAAACTTATCGTAATCCTCGTAAAACAAACTGGGAAGCATATCAGGCAGACATAGAATATAGCTTAGGCAGGATTAACGGGAAGATAAGGCATACATTGGACCTAGACATGGCTGCCGAACAATTTCAAGAGATTGTCACGTCAGCGTTCGAAGACAACTGTCCGGAGATAGTCAGGAATTCCAACAGGAAAGTTCCCTGGTGGAATCATAATCTTGCAAATCAAAGGACAGAGGTTAGACGAAAATTTAATTTCGCCAAAAGGTCAGACGAGTGGGGCGATTATCGCAAAGCTCTGACTGACTACAATAAGGAACTGAGAAGGGCAAAAAGAGAATCGTGGAGAAGGCATTGTGAAGAGATAGAAGGGACTTCAGAAATGGCAAGGCTCCATAAAGTTCTCTCAAAGGACCCTCAGATAAGTATTCCCTCGCTCCAAAAAGAGTCAGGTGAATACACTCAGAATGGAGAAGACACCCTGAAAGAGCTTTTCAGGGTGCACTTTCCTGAGTCTGAGACAAAACTGATACCACTAGACACATGGCAAACCGGACTGGATATCATGAATTATGGTTCTAGGGAAAACTGGCATGTGGCAAAAGAAGTTATAAACCAGGACAAAATCAAATGGGCAATAAACTCATTCGAGCCATATAAATCACCGGGTCCGGACGGGATTTATCCAATACTTCTACAGAAGGGAAACGACCTTCTTTTCAAAAAATTGTGTAAGATACTGCAGGCTAGTTTAGGGCTGGGGTACATACCAAAAGCATGGAGGCTGATAAGGGTGGCTTTTATACCCAAACCTGGCAAAATCGGACAGGAAAGGGCCAAGTCTCTGCGGCCATTAAGTCTGATGTCATTCGTACTGAAGACCTTAGAAAAACTGCTCGATAGGCATATCAGGGATGGTGTATTGGTTGAAAGTCCGATACATCGGGGACAATATGCATATCGAGCGGGAGTCTCCACAGAAACGGCACTGCACCATCTTGTACAGAGAGTGGAGTACGTTCTAGAAAACCAAGAGGTGATGTTGGGTGCATTTCTCGATATTGAGGGAGCATTTGACAACACCTCTTACGAAGCGATCACAAGGGCGATCCGTCTAAAAGGAATAGACGAAACAAGCTGTAGATGGATAGACTGCATGCTGAGAAGCCGTGTGATATATGCTACGTTGCTAGGGGATACAGTGTCAGCTCAGGTAGCCAGAGGCTGCCCACAGGGGGGAGTCTTATCTCCTCTATTGTGGAATCTGGTCATGGATGGCCTGATAGCTAGACTCGACAACGATAGGCATCACGTCCTGGGCTATGCGGATGACCTAGTCATCTTAGCCCACGGAAAATTTAATGGTACAGTCAGAGATCGAATGCAACAGGCTCTGACAGTAGTTACAGAATGGACTTCAAATGTAGGGCTTAACATCAGTCCTCTAAAGTCCAAAATCATGAAATTTACTAAAAGAAGGAATTCAGAGGAATTGGGTCCTCTAAGTCTAAATGGTATACATTTAAATCTGGTGAGTGAAGTAAAGTATCTCGGGATAATATTAGACTCAAGACTTACTTGGAATCAGCAGATAGAAAGAATAACGAAGAGAGCGGTATCTACGTTAATGGTAGCCAGACGTACTCATGGAAAAATGTGGGGTTTGAGACCAGACATGGTATATTGGACTTATAACATGGTAGTAAAACCCACAATTACATATGCATCAGTGGTATGGTGGCCAAAAGTGCAGCAAAAAAGTGCCATCATCAAATTAAGCAAGGTGCAAAGACTTGCTTGTCTCGGGATCACGGGGGCTATGAGGGGCACACCTACGGCAGCTATGGAGGCACTACTGGATCTCCCTCCTTTACATATAACAATAAGAGGTGAGGCGAGAATGGGCTATTATAGACTGCGAGAAAACCTGAGCAACGTACCAGTTAAATCAGGACATAGTAAAATAACGAATGAAATTAATGATGCCGAATGGATGATGATTTCTGACCATATGACATCAAGATATATGCCTGAAGTACCTTTTCAAGTGGACATTTGCCCACGAGACGAATGGGACAGAGGAAACTCTCGACCCAGACTGCAGGGTTGCACCTGGTATACGGACGGGTCTAAAACTGCAGACGGTTCGGGCGCAGGAATATTCTATAGTGGTGGAAATTTCAACATTTCTATTCCACTGGGAGAATGTACCTCCGTATTTCAGACAGAGATTTTTGCAATCTTGCAGTGTGCAAGAGAAAACAACCTGAGGGCATTCGAACTGCAGCGGGTTAACATATGCACAGATAGCCAAGCAGCCATTGGGGCTCTTATAAGCCCTAAGGTGAACTCTAGGCTGGTGTGGGAATGTCGACAAGAACTTGATAGACTGGCACAACATAACAGTGTTATACTGGTATGGGTTCCAGGTCATCGGGGCATATACGGCAATGAAAGAGCTGATGCACTTGCCAAGAGAGCATCAGCTACAAAATACCTGGGTCCAGAGCCGGCCGTGGGAGTGCCAAAAAGCACCGTCCGCGAACGAAAAAAAGCCTGGATCCGAAGCCAACACAACTCACACTGGGAGAGTGTACCCGGTCAAACACATGGCAAGATGTATATCGGACGGACATGTGCTAGTAGAGCTGAGTTACTCCTGAAAACAAGCAGGAATCAGCTCAGAGTCATAACAGGTTTCCTCACTGGACATGCGCCAGTTAAGGGTCACCTGCATACAATGGGGCTGTTTCATGGAGACTTGAGCTGCAGACTCTGTAACAGAGAACCTGAAACAGTCAACCATATTTTGCATGACTGTGAGGCATTGGATCGGAGGCGGCAAACACTTTTCGGAGACATCGAAATGACTCCAAAATTATATGGCACCCACCCACTAGACCTGTACAAGCTGGTACAGGGTTCCAGAATTCTGGAATGGGTTTCATAAACAATGGAAGATGTACAATAAGCCAAGTGGCTGCAGTACAACCGGTTCACAACAGACGGCTTCCAGGGAAGGGAAATACTAAGAAAAAGCTGAAGTACTTGTATGAAGAGACAGAGGCAAACTAAATAGAGTTGGCTAGCAAGAGATGCAAGAGAACAACTTGACACTCAAAGATGGATACGGCTCGTTTGCATGCCTGTCGAAGAACAGTAGCTCAAAGTAGATAATGATGACTATAAAAGGTAAATATTAAGATAAGAATAATGTACTGAAAATGTATAAAGATGAATAAGTGCTAAAGAAGAACCAATTAAATAAAACTAACAAATCACGGGCGCCAAGAAAATGATCTCCGATCACTCTCCCAGGTATCTTACACTGCTGTCAAATATTAAATATATTAAATATGTAAGTAAACGTAAATATAAGGAATAATAAGAAATGGTATGCAAAATAAATAAACATTTATTGAAAAATAACTACTAGATTTTTGACAATCTCTGAGTTAAACAATGCATGTAATGTGACTCTAACATGACAAAAGTTATCGTTAAATATGATATACAATATAACAACAGTCCTGTTATATGTATGTACAAAAAGATATACCTCTTACTTATATATTATAGGGTACAACTCACATGAGACTGCTACCAAATGGTTATAGTACGCTTACTACGTACCACTAAATTGAAACTGACAAAGATGAAAATAATACAAATAAATAGGCACAAGCCTGACGAAGAGAAAATACAATAATTAATTAAGCAAAATTAATGAATAAAAGTTATAGAAATGAAGTTAAGATAAATACCGAAACGACGAATTAACCGAACAAATGAAGTAAAGCGAATAAATAATAAAATATTTGGGAAACACGCAAGTAATATTACACAATAAATATCAAACCAATAATAAAGTATAAAAACCTAATTTCTCTAGGCTTATTCCTGTGCACAAGAAATTACCGTAGATCGTAAATAAGTTTGGGAACCTAATACATTAATATACAAATATGTCAGTTAATGTCAAAAAGAAAGGTAAGCTAATCTGAAAAAAAATTAATTAACATAGTGCATTAAATCGAGAGTCTGAAATATAAAAACCAATAGTTACTCAAAGCACACAAACTTAAATATTCCCAAACCAATCCCTTCATCGAACGACCTCCAGGTAAAGTCCGATGCTGAAATCCATAAAATTAGCACCAGAGGAGGTGCTGAACCATGTTTCCTGTAGGTACAGGTGTACAGACGACTGAAAATGGGACTGGAACGTACCATAGCTTGTTGCCCAAATTGACATATTCCCATGATGACTTGACGGTGGCTGTAATGGTTTCCCTAGGTGGTCAAAGGGGCTACGACTTCACATTATGGTTTCTCCCAAATGGCTAAAAAAACATTCCCAGTTTTATTTCCCATATAAACATGAGCAAAAAGTAAAGAGAAGAAATAAATGAGAAAACTTTTTTTAAGAAGAAATGATACTGAAAAAGTGACCATTTAAATGGAACAAAAACTAATCTCAGGTAACCTTGAACTATTTTGGGTGTGAAGACATGAACAAATAATGACATTGAATTTGAAATTGGAACATAGAATATGATTTATCTACATTAATATAATAATAGCCATCTACACACCTATTATATACCTTAATGAAATGGTATGGAACCAGGCAAAGATAGTTACTTGACAATTTATAGATATATTGGATGCTCAATCAGTTTTAAACGTACAGAGAAGTAATGATAATTATTTCCAATATTAATTTGAGGACTTCAAAAATATTTGGTTATGTAAAAACCAAAAACATGTTAATATACCTATAATTTCCCTTGAATGAATATTAAATCAAAATCGAAATAATCTACATAAACTTCACCTAAAAGATGGACTAAGAAAGTTTAACAAAAAACTGGTATAAAAAACCCTCACCGAATGATTCCTATTCAGGCTCCAAGAGGAGTTGTGTCACGCACATGTCTCCCTACTCCAGAAAACCATTGGTGGTAACTTTTCACTTTTAAATTGATGCTGAATAAAATAAGTTTGATGGAAATCATCCGCCATTTTATGGTACCAACCAACCCAACCTCACATACAGCCACAAGCCCAGTGTTCATCATTCCTCGCTCCTTCAAAGAGGAGAACCTCAAACGACCACAGAACATGAATTAAATGTCACGGAACGATTCGACAAGTACTTAGGTTCCGTAGACGCCGAACTGTGACGTCACGTAAGTAGTCCTTTACGAGAAAATTAGAGAAATTAATTAAGCGATCAAAAGAAAATAATTATAAAAATATTTAAAGATCTAATTTCGTAACGTGAACCGTTACATCCTCATCATCATTCAATCTTCGTTTATCAACTGCTGGATATAGATCTCCATAATAATTTTCCATATATTTCAATCTTGTGCCTCTTGCATCCAATTCCTATGACAACGTTTTGGTGGACGACCTCTGCTTCGGATAGACATCATCTCTTTGTCCACATTCTAGTATCCGCTTTGTCCATCTAGTATCTTCATTCGAGCCACGTGACCTGCCCAGTTCCATTTTAGTGTTGCTACTGTCTCTACTGCATCAGCCACTCCTTTCTTTGTCGTAACTGGCGGTTTGGTATCTTGTCTCGTAGTGACTCCATCGTCCTTTGAGACTAGTGATGTAACGAATGTCATTTTTTGAACATTCGCGAATACGAATGCGAATATCTGCTACCGACATTCGCGAATGCGGATGCGAATGTGAATATTCTGTTTTTTTTCTGTTTTTTCTTTGTCGTAACTGGCGGTTTGGTATCTTGTCTCGTAGTGACTCCATCGTCCTTTGAGACTAGTGATGTAACGAATGTCATTTTTTGAACATTCGCGAATACGAATGCGAATATCTGCTACCGACATTCGCGAATGCGGATGCGAATGTGAATATTCTGTTTTTTTTTAATTTATGTCCATTAATGACATATTTTCTAAATTTATAATGAAGTTAATTGATATTTAGTGTAAATCAATCTGAATCTTAAGCTTTACTACATAATACCAAATAATAAAATAAAGTGAAGGCTGATAATTTCTTAATATAAAAAAGATAAGAAATTAACAGATTTGGATTTTATCGACCTAATATTATCTTCAAATTATTTTTTTTCTGATATTTATATTCGCAAAACATTCGCACAAATTTCTCGAATGCGAATATGCAAAAATATGCGAATATTCGCGAATGCGAATACGAATATTCGTTACATCACTATTTGAGACACACGGATCTATTGCACTGTTCTGCTTGTCATGGTCAACATTTCCGCACCGTAAGTCAACACTGGCAAAAAACACTGATTAAAGGTTTTTCTCTTAAGGCATATTGGTATGTGAAACGATTTGAAAATATGCTTCCGCTTGCCGAAGGCTGCCCAAGTCAGTCTTATACGACGGAGAAGCTCAACGGTTTGGTTATCTTTTCCTATGCGAATCTCATGACCTAGGTATTTATAGACGATTACCTGGTCTATGGATTTTGTTCCTACGCATATATCTTCGCTGACTACAAGATTTGTCATCATCGAGGTTTTAGATATATTTATTTTCAATCCCCCTTCTAGCGAGGAAAGGTAGAGCTGATTTAAAAGTTCTTTAGCTTCATCTATCCTATCAGCTATTATTACAATAGCATCTGCAAACCTCAGATGGCTAAGCTTTTCTCCATCTATGTTTATGCCCTTGTCGGTCAGTTTCGCTCTTTTACATATATTCCAGAAGCGTAGTGATCAGTTTCGGTGATATGGTGTTCCCCTGAGGTACCCCAAGTTGAATCGGGAATTTTTTGGGTTTGACGATCACCCACTCTAACACTGGCTGTTGCCTTTTGGTATATGTGTTTAATTATATTTATAAACCGATAGTCAATTCGGTATTCTGTCAAGGCTTCCAACATTTTTTGTTGATTTACGGTGTCAAAGGCCTTTTCATAGTCCACAACTATTAAAGCTAGTAGTGTAAGATTTTTTTATTGCCAGTAGGTGATTGTTTGTTCCTCAGTTCGTAGGACTCCTCATAAAGCTTGCAAAATATGTGTGGATGACCTTCGAAACTGATTTAAATGCAAAAAGAAAAGTTTCTGCTTTGAGGTATCTAAGGTATGGCGAGAGCAAAGAATCCGACTGGTACTGCTCGTGTGATGTCAAAGGATTCAACCATAAGTTATTCGCCCCCTTCTTCTCCGCGATGCAAAAATACTATGCCAACCCCCTGTTAGGTTAGAAGACATACCAGACTCATAAGAAGGTTAACTACAACCTCAGGCCGATCAGGACTCAAGCTCTGATTTAGAAGATGACACTAGACGAAAATTGTTCTCCCAGGAAGAGATACATGATTTGGTGAGTGACCTGGCAAAGATGCTGCTGAGTAGCTTGGATCCTGACTCAAGGGCAGATAATTATTACTACCTGGAATGTGTTTTTCTTTGTTCAGATATCGTGAAAAGAATTTTGTGCCTTACTTCATCCAAGAAGTAAATCTAGTTTATTGCAATGGCATTGAAGATGAGATGGTTCAATTGAAAGTCCAGTACCTAGTAGTCTTACTCCATAGCTGTTTTCTATGCTTCGATTCCTGTTAAACATTATGTGTTTTTGGAATAGACCTATGAGAAATTGACAGAAATTGCGCTGTAATCTAAAAAAATCTCCGGTTCTATGAGTTGTAGTTGTAAGAAACTTCTTTTTTTGTAAGATGTGTTTTTATAACCTATCAGATGGTCTATTTTGTTTTTTTTTGTTAAGAGTCAACATCAGCGCGTCATCAATATTTTTGTTTTTCGAAAGTTCTGCGAACTTTCAACAGTGCGGCAATAGTGCGTCGGCAGTAGGACAGTGACAGTGACACTATACTATCAAAAACAATAATTATTATACTCATAGGGCTAAATGTTGCCACGAGTCAGTCAGGTTTGATTTCTTGTTACGGATAATCGATTTTTTGTAGTTCCAGTGTGACACAAAATCTAGGCATGGGATAAAAATGTTTATTTGAAGAAAGTGTATTTTTTTGTTCTTCTAAATGGCGGCACAGGCTCGTTTTTGCAATATTTTATTTAATTATAGAGTAATTTCCACATACTAACATATTTCTCAAATTAGGCTCGGTAACCGCCATTTTTTACTATATAACGAATATGTGTGCCAAATATCTCGACAAAATATTCAAAATTAAAGGTGCAATCTTGAAACTCGTTTTCCGCGCGCTGATGTTGCCTCTTAAGGTTAAAATGGCGGAAATGATTTAATTGTTTATAAGGCGAAAAATGGGACTTCATTCGGTATCAATTATTATTTGTAAGTAAAAAATGATACTTTTTTTAACACGTTCGGCGCCCATAGAAAATCAATGTAGGTCTCCAAATCCCAACACCTTAAATTGCTTAAAAATAGTTTTTATTGCTTAGGTTTAATGAGTTATGCAATATGTATGTGTGTGTGTGTTCACAAAGAGGGGATGGCATTAGATGAACTTTTTGCCACAGATATTTGGAAGTTGAAGATTGAAGATGTCATATTAAATTTTTATTTTAGAATCTTTAAGAAATTGTATGATAATATCATTAATAGTTTTGGTGTTGAAGCTTAGTAGGTGTGAAATATTCAGCGGTAAACTTACATTCTGCTCCTGAAGTCTAGCAATTAGTGCTTTCGTATGGTATTTATTAAGTTCACAATTAAAGATTATATGATTTAAATCTGCAGTAGAGTAGTTATCACATGAATAGAGAGAGTTGATACGCATTCCTATTTTAGCTAAATGTGCAGGAAAATTGCCATGGTTTAATCTTAAGCGACTTAGAGATGTGGAATAAAATCGAGTAATGTGATAATCAAATATATGTGGGATATTTTGCGGGAGTTGTGGGTATATGTAAGTGTATGGATTCCTCGAAGTTTGTAAAAACTTAGCCAAATAGTTTCTCATTTCTTTCTTAATTTTTTATGCAATTCTGGAATGTAATCGCTGGAGATTGTTAAATCTACTATTTCATTTAAAGTTGCTGAATTCTTTGCCATTTCATCCACTATCTCATTTTCTTTGATTCCGGCATGCCCTTTTACCCAGATAAAGACTAAGTCACTGCTATTATTTTTAAATCGAGCGATTGTCTTTTTAATATGGCATAACAACTCATTGTTGTGTTTTTTGGTTATTGGTTGTGGTATTGCCTCAAGAGCAGATAAGAATCTGATAGTATAACCGTGTCTCCAAAGTTCTGTTCAACCGCGTAAGTTAGAGCTCTTTCAATAGCATAAAGTTCGGCATTAAAGATAGATGTAAATTTAGGCAGTCTAAAAGAATTACCACTTTTTATATTAAGAAACATAATAAGCGCTACCTACACTATTACATGTTTTTGAACCATCTGTATAGATGTATTTATAATTCGAAAATTCGGATAAAATTAATTTTATAATTTTATTGTTTTGGCATGGTAAGTTTCTGTATGTAGGTTTTATGATCTTTGGAAAGATTGTGATTTCCTCAATACAAAGGTTATATATGGGTAATATTTGTTTATTGTTAATGCTAAAGTTGTTAGTTTCTAGATAAGCATCTGTAAGAGGGGGAGAAGTTTTAATTCTCCAATAAGAATTTGTTAAGTTATATTCAGTGAAACTGTTAATTTTACTTAATAATTTATGTGAGTCGAAAGTCCTGGTCTTTAATAGAAACTTATTAGACAAGAATTCTCTTCTAAGGTTTAGAGGAGGTTCCTGAGCTTCTGATAGAATTGCAGCACATGGCGTTGACTTAAACGCACTAATACATATACGTATTGCCTTATACTGAATATGATCGATTTTTGATAAATTAGATTTTGACGATGAACCATATAAAAAGCATCCATAATCAATGATTGACCGGATATACGATTTATAGAACATTAATGCTATCTTTGGGTCGGCACCCCATCTAGCTTTACATATGCAACGAAGCATGTTTAAACCTTTTTCGCATTTGTTGATAATGTGATTCACATGGAGTGTCCAGGTTAGTTTTTTGTCCAAAATCACGCCCAGATACTTATGGTGAGAGGATACATTAATATCAACATTACTTAAATTTATACTGGTAGGGGAACTTAACCTATGTCTAGTGAAAAAGGTGATGCTAGATTTCTCAGGGGATAAGGTGAAATTAAAAGCCATAGACCATCTTTTTACACATTGCATTGTCAGTTCCAAATCGCATAAACACTCATCATATGATTTACGGCTGCTATATATACAGAAATCGTCTGCATATTGAATGATTTTAATTGTATTATTTGTTTCATTTAATATGTTATGCACTTCTGCAGTATATATATATATATATATATATATATATATATATATATATATATATATATATATATATGTTCGGAAAGATTTCCGCGGTCAGGTAAATGAAAATTACTAAGTTCTCGGGAAGAACCGCGTTGAGAATTTATAACTCGACGTTTCGGCACCCTTTTTGGAGCCATTATCAAGAGGGAACGGAACCATACCCCTCTTGATAATGGCTCCAAAAAGGGTGCCGAAACGTCGAGTTATAAATTCTCAACGCGGTTCTTCCCGAGAACTTAGTAATTTTCATATATATATATATATATATATATATATATATATATATATATATATATATATATATATATATATATATATATATATATACATCTTTCCAACAATGTTGCGTCTTTTCGTACTTGCACCTTCTTGCGTCTCCTTGATAGCGATGAGTTACGTTCGAAACGATAGTGAATATTTGTTATAAACTGTTTATTAGTAAGGGCTGCTAATTTTGGTTTTAATAAAATATTTTTTTTAAATTCAAATTTTCATTCAATTTGCAAATGTTGCTAACTCCTTTCGGTATCCCACTTTATTAGCTCCAATTTAGTGTATATTGTATATTATTGCGTCATTACAGTGTTGCCATACTTACTTACTACAAAAAGTTCGAACACCTGTTCCCATTCATCAGCTAAATTTAGATTCCTACAAGGGAAACCAATTATAGATGTTTTAAATGGATTTTTTAACTTTGGTTACTCAATGCATTTAAAATAGATCCTCATGAATGATAATAATAATTTTATTTTATTTTAAATTGGGATTTATTTAATAGGAGTATTAATAAAACGATAATAAAAATTTTCTAGTTTTTATTCCTTGATAAAAACAACAATCATTTAAAATACAAAATTTTATTCTTTTAAATATAAACAATCATTCTTAGAGTAATGTAGAACCCAAAATTTAATAAAAAAACATGCGTTAATTTTTTTATTGCAATATGAATTTTGTATGAATACTTTAATCTTTAACCAGTTATTTTGTTCAATAGCTCAGGAAATTTATTCTTTAGTTCTTCACACTTCCCTTTTTTTGGAGGCCTTCTAGATTTGATATGATTCTTGAAAAAGTTTAGAGTGACAGACTTTTGTCTTTCTGTCCATGGAACTAGTTTTCGCGCAGTCTTATTTTTGAATGTTTTATTTTTTTTTTTTTCGTTGTAAAAATGGTATTCTCACTTTTAGGGAAGTCAATGAGGGTATTTGGCTCCGAATTCCATCCTACTACATCGATGTACTTGATATTTTTACAGTAAGTAGGGAATAGCTCAAGAAACAAAGTCTACCCTATGCCGATGTGAGCTTTTATCTTGGGGGTGGTTCTCACCCCTTCTCGAGGGTGAAAAATGTTTTGGTTAAAATAGCCACGGAAGAGGCTAGAGAACATAATTTTAAGCAAAACTGTTCTATAATTATTTTTTTAAAACTCAATACTTTTTGAGTTATTCGTACGAATTCGTATTTTTTCGTACGAATTTTTGCGAATAAATTAAAAACTATGATGCATCTAATAAAAAAACTATATAACATATTTCTGTAGGTTATAAAAAACAAAGAGATTCGTCCCTTCATAAATCTTCTAGTTAAAATACAAAGAGGGATATGGTAGGTAAGAAGAGTTCGTTTTTTTGCTGCATGCTCAAATCGGTGTATTCAACTTGAAATAACAGAGAAACTGTCGATTTTAGGTGTATAATGATACTAATAACTTTTATGTATTTTAAGAAGAAATGAGAAGTATATTTAACCCCTCATCCATCAGAATTTAAATACCTACATCGTTTTTCTTCTACAGTACTTTTTATTATAGTGTTATTTCTATGTTTAAAAAGTTGGACTAGATTAAAATGAATGGTTTTTGAAAAAAATAAGATCAAATTATAGAGCGCATTTTTAAATTTTCTTAGAAATCTTCCTTTTCCTCCATGTAACTCGAAAAAGATAAGAGATACGAAAGAAAGATATTACACAAAAATGTAGGGCTTTTTCAGATAAAAATTTCCTTTTTATTTTTCATTACTCTATCTCTTATCATTTTCAAGTTACATGGAGAAAAAGGAAAATTTTTAAGAAAATTTAAAAATGCGCTCTAAAATTTGATCTTTGTTTTTTCAAAAATCATTCATTTTAAACCCGTCCAACTTTTTGAACATAGAAATAACACTATAATAAAAGGTATTTTGGAGGGAAAATTATGCATTTACATTTTGGTGGATGTGGGTTAAAATTACTTCTCATTTTTTCTAAAAATACATTAGTTATCAATTTTGTTTGCATCATATCTCGCTCAGTTTTAATGTAATGGACCTTTAATATAGCTCATTGTAAAGGTCTTTTCAAGCACCTCAAAAGATATTAGTAGCATTATACACCTAAAATCGACCGTTTCTCTGTTATTTCAAGTTGAATACACCAATTTGAGAATGTACCAAAAAACAAAATATTTTCACCTACCATATCTCTTTTTTGTATAACTGGAAGATTTAATAAGGCAAGTCTCTCTTTGTTTTTTCATAACCTACAAAAATGTTTAATATAGTTTTCTTAGTTAGATGCATAGTTTTTAAGGTATTCGCAAAAAACCGTTCGAAAAGGTATTATGCTTCAATTAAAATGGCCAATTTTCAACCACGAATATCTCAAAAAGTATTGAGTTTTCAAAAAAAAATTATGGAACAGTTTTTGCTTAGAATTAGGTTCTCTAGCGAATTCCGTGGTAATTTTAACCAAAAAATTTTCCACCCTTAAGAAGGGGTGGGAACCACCCCCAAGATAAAAGCACACATCGGCATAGGGTAGACTTTGAATTAGGAGATAAGTAGAAGCTAGGCCCAAAATTTCATTAAAATCCATGCAGTAGGATAGAATTCGGAGGTAATATCCTATTCTTGCTCCCATTGACTGGCGTATTTGACTAGTTGATGGTTCACTATCATCATGTAGCAAACACTTTAACTCATCGTCACCATCAACATCGCTTTTAGAAAAGTTATCTTCCAAAAGATTTTTGTCCATATCAATTTCTACTTCATCTAAAGATTTTCATTTGAATTTGTTGGCTGTTCCCTTCTCCATTACCATCAACAGTTTCGCTATTTTAGTAGTTTGGTAAATATCATCTGGCAGTCTGTAGGAACTTCTGTAGTTCTGTCTGTATCCCATGAAAGTAGCTAATTGTTCAATCTCTCCATCAGATAAATTTAATAATTGTGATAAAGTTGCCAGATGCTTACGCAAACGAGCCGATGTTATATAAGTAGGATCTTTCGCAACGGATAATTTTGCGTGCTCTCCTAATATTTTGTAACTGATTAAATGTAAAGAAGATTTAACAGGAGCAAATAGGTAAGGATTATCCCTTGGTACAAATTCATTTCTAACCGCAAGCAAAGTATCGATATGATTTTGTACCTCGGGGTTGAACAAAACTGGAACACCCCTGCCCCTCTTACCTCTAATGGCTACTGTCTTCATTGAACTTAATAGTTTTTTTTTCAGAAGGTGAAACTGCTTTTTGAAACTCTTCATATTTTTGATTTCCGATAGAGTTAACATAAGTGTAAAAGGACATTCTCTGTAATTCTCCAGAACGTTTTCTGTTTAGCAAAATTATTCTACAATACACAGATTCAATGAGATTGTTAAACGCTTTAATATCTTCTAATTTTAGTACATTTTTGGAGTTAGTCTTTTACGGTGCATTTTCAACTGTAGTGTCACAAATAATTCTGCAGAATTTTCGTTGCATCGTCAGCAAGTTTAACTAAATGGGATCTTAGCAATTTTAGACCATTCGCTAGTGGAACTATTGTAACCTTATTCCATTTGTTAAGATTTAAATTATTAGCTGCTTGGGTTGAGGCCTCAATACTCCAGTTTGCCTCAAATAGATGAATTAAAGTTTTAAGCTATGCCTCAATTGTAGCAGTTCAAACATATAAGTATGCAGTTTGTTTCTTATAGGCAAAAGTGATTGCAAAATCGCAACATTGTTTGAGTGATCTCACTATATTCATGGCAACATTTGGAGACAAGTCTTTTTCAGGATCATAACAAGCTATTCGTTTTGTGGTTTCAACAAAGGCATCAAATACTTTGGTCGCAATGCTGAAAACATAGTGGATATAGATGGGTCTATTTTTCTCCTTTCTTTAAATATTTTTGACAATTCCCTCATTTTGCGTGATGTAACTGCTATAAAATGCTTTTCTCTGTGTGTCTTCAAACAACGGGTTCCAAATGGACGAATTAGAAAGTCGTTCTTGGCTTCCATTGAAATCCTGTCCGCTCTCATCCTGAGAAACATTTCTTCTTTTAGTCGATGATCAATTTTAATGTTGGGACACATTTTTGATTGGCTAGCAAATTGTGCCCTATCTTGATTGCTTCTATTTCCACATTTTTTTCTATATCGGTATAATAGTTTGGAAGAGAAAAATCCTAAACAATTGTCACAATGAATGAGAACCCGATCTGGTACATAAGTCTGTCTAACAGCCTTGAAACAGTTTCCACCATCAGTTAAAAAATTTCCTAGAGTTTATCAAATAGACTTCTTCTTTCACATGATTTGATTGGTTTGGAGATAATTTCAGCCACATCGACTTCCATTGAATGGTTCCTTATAATATGGCGACCAAAATTAAGAACTTCCGTTTCACAGTAGTAACAATAATCTGGTTTTCTTTTGTAAGGGTGTTCGAGATTACCTGTATTTCTACATTTTTGTTTATTGTAATTGTGTATATGTTCTTGTACCCCAGTTATCGTTGACTCGAGGGCTGAAACATCTTTCACTTCATGGATTAACTGGTGGTCGGTACAAGTTTCTGTGAGAATCCTGAGATTTTTTTGACTTAAATTTGTAGCACTGCTGTTATCTGAATCGGTCTCCTATAATAGAAAATATAGAATTAAAGTATATACGAGCTTTATTCGCGCAATCCGCCAAATAATTGTGTTCAGTATAAGTTATCTACTAAATAAATATCTTTGTACTGTAAAAGGTAAATAGTGCATAAATATATTCTACATCCCTAAGAAAAAGAGCTTGATTGAAAAGATTGACATGCAATTTGGTGTGCTTTTGACCTGGGGGTGAGTTTCACCCCTTCTCGAGGGTGAAAAAATATACGTTCAAAATAAGTCCGGAAATGAAACTGACTAATTATAAACAACTTCGGTTCTATAGAAAGGGGAAAAAATGATGTATGTATGAGGTCTCTAGACCCAGCAGAAGCCGAGTTCTAGCTAATGAAAAATAGGATATTCGTCAAATTCCAAAACAAATATTTCAACTTGAAATATCCAAAAATTAAAAAGGTTTCTGAGGAAAACTCATTACAACTTTTGTAAAGTGTTAAAAAAATCTTTATTTCTGTTTATAAATGAGTTTCTAGCATCAACCGTAAGCAAGTTACGCTCAAAATAAAGTTGGTAACTTTTTTTATAAAAAAAAAATGTGAAAATCACCCCATAATTAGCATCTAAAATAAAATTAATCGTTACCGCTTCACAAGTTCCTTTACTCGTGCACGTATTGTTTATATGGTCTGTTAGTTCATCGGTTCAATGTGCTTATTTTTAAAAGAGCTGTAGTAGAGAGGGCTTGAACGAATCACTAATCACGAGTGTATGCAAATAATTTTAAACAGCCATATCTGAATCCATTTTTGTCTTACTGAAAATCAAAAAAAAGTATTCAAAAAAGCAAAGCTTACAAATTTTTGTTCTTTGAGGTTTTTGGTGCCTATCAATAATAATTTGTAACTTATTTTGAAAAAAAAAACATGTTTTTGTCAAAATTAAAAATTAAGAAAATTTTACTTTATTTCCAACTTTTTCAAAGATAAACACTTTGAACCGATGAAACTTACAGATCATCAAAATAATACATAAGTAAAGCAACTTGTGAAGCGGTAACGATTAATTTTCTTTGAGATCCTAATTACGGGGTGGTTATCCCATTGTTTTTTTTTTCAAAAAAGACGGACTAACTTTATTTTGAGCGTAACTTGCTTACTTTTGATGTTAGAAACTTAAAAAAACGAAAATAAAGCTACTTTTAAACTTTTCCTCAAAAGTTTCTCCATTTTTTTTATTATTTCACGTTGAAATATTGATTTGGAATTTGACGAATATGAAACTATTTTTCATTGGCTACAAAACTGCTTATGCTGGGTCTAGAGGCCCCATACATACACCGTTTTTTCACTTTGTATAAGCTGTATTTCTGCTAAAAGTATTTTTTTTCCGATAAAATATTCACTTTTTGAGTTATCTGCGAAAAACCATCTAAAAACATGTTTTTTTTTGTTGAAAAATGAACATATTCACTCGCAAATAACTCGAAAAATATTGACTTGTGAAAAAGGCTATAGAACAAAAGTACTTGCTTAAAAATAGTCAATTTATCCATCACCGGCCTTTTTTTAAAGCACGTTTTTTCACCCCCGAGAAGGAGTGAAACTCATCCCTAGGGCAAAAGCACACATCGGCACAATATCACTTTCTTTCTTAGCCTTGTTAGCTATGTGTATGCCAAATTTCATGTCAATATAAACGGTTGTTTAAAATTTGGAGCAAAAACCGTGAGTAAATGGATTTATTTTTAGTAAGAGTACATTATTCCTTTGAAATGATATATGTACCTATTTTACAATTATTGAAACTTAAAACAAGTGGTCACAAAAATGATTGCAATGACGTCCAAATATTTGAATATTTACCATTTTTTTTTAAATTACAAAAAATTAATTTTTAATTTAATGCTGTGCTAGTAAGTTTATTTCAATTTATCCAATAAATGAAAACAGTAACTGATTTCTTTAAAAATGTACTTAACAAAGTTGTGCATTTAACTTCTTTAACTGATTAAGTAATTACTGAATTGATAAATATTATCAAAAATATTTTTAATATATTTTACTCTTTTAGTGCATAGGCTAATAAATAATCTCGAAATCAAAAAGAAAAAATAATTAAAAATTTTTCCCTTCTAATAAAAATATTAACATAGAAATTCACTTACCTATTTGTTTGAGGATTAAAAGAACACAATAAATATACGACGCAATAAGCAACAGGACGAACAAGTTGATATATTATATTAAAATCAACGAGAAACAAACCGCCGAAAACAAACTAGCCAAGGTCGAAAGATTCTGTTATGTTCTAAAAATAGATACTCTGGGCAACGTTGTCATATCTCCTATTTTGACGCAATAATGTTCTAAAGGAAACGAAGTATACGGTAAATATGTATATTATAACCGCGCCACTTTCGTCAACTCGCTGAACTAACATTATTCATTTGATTACAAGTTTAGAATATTATTGCGTCTCACGATTTTTAGGAGAAGTTTAATATCTCAGAAATCTAACTAGAGAGCGGCATGACGTTTTGGGCTATTGGTAAATATAGAAATCTGCATTTAACTAAGGCGCCATTTTTAAGTAGAAGTAGTGGGAAGTCCATAAAATCAGGATGGTTTTATTGCGTCCAATATTCGGACGTAATAGTTCGAAGGACGCAACATTCAATGCTACGGTATATAATATGGAAGCAATAATGATATAAATATGAATATATATATATATATATATATATATATATATATATATATATATATATATATATACAAGGAGAGGTTAGCGCGAGTTAATAAATATCGGCATGGCTCGCAATAAGTATGAAAAACAAAATATGCACAAGGATGCAAAAATGCAAATATGCATTGCTCCTGTTTAGCTATATCATACTGATGACGACTAATAAGTCAGAAACACGTGTCTATGGTTGCATTCCACCTTGTGCATATTTTGTTTTTTATATATATATATATATATATATATATATATATATATATATATATATATATATATATATATATATATATATATATATATATATATATATATATATATATATATATATCGATAAAAGGTACGTTGTCGCCTCGCGGTGAAAACTATGACGACCTCGCCTCACCCTTTTGTAGTTCTTTTTCTCAAAAAATATATGCATATATACAATGAGGGGAACTTTCTAATTAAGAATCTCTAAAGAGGGGAAACGATTTTAAATGTTTTTTTTATATATAAATTTACGATTAAATCCAATGCGCTGTCGCCTCACAACTATATATGACTAAGAATGAAAGCCGGTACGTTGTTGCCTCAGACGGCGTTGCCAAATATTCGAAAATGAATAAAGGATTGAGTGGGTCGAACTTTGGTGCACAGCGAGAGGTAGTATAGGTATTTATTACGGATGTAGGTAAAGAAATAGTGGGAATTTGTTCACATGTTCTATTGTTGTTTACATTAAAAATAAAGGATGGTTATTTTTGATATTTTAAATAAGCTTAAGATATGAACATGGTTTGTTTGGATTATATGTTTAAAAATTTTTTATTAGTAGATATTCCAAAGCTAGTATTTTGCAATAAATTAAGCTAAGCCAAGTTATTTTGTGTAAATTATTGCTCTTATACAGTAAAATTATAAAGGCTCTTAACGATATAATTTATTATTTGCAGTAAACATGTTACCTATCTCACAGAAAAAAGTGTCAACGGTTTATTTAAAAATTTTAATTAAAAATCAGTGAACTAGTATACATAGCTGTAAAAATGTTCCAACAAAACGTATTCTTACAGCAAAGTGTACGAAAATAATCCATAAGGTGGTGAAGGTGGGGTGGTTTTAAGGGCAAAAATGGTTTTCTGAAATTTCTGGCTAAACATTGCATCGTTTAAAAAAATTCAACGCAAAAGCTGTGGGCGATAAAAAAATCTACAATTTGTGTAGTGGTCTTTTTATCCTAATCTCAAAAGATTTTGAGAAAAACTCTAAAACTAGGTTTTTAGGTACCTATTTAATTTTTTTCTTCCACAAAAACGATTTCATTATGTTTTGTTTAAATGTCAAACCCTTTAATTGAGGCGTTGGTTAGATGTTTATTATATTTAAGAATAAAAAAAAAATTATAAAAATAGCAACAAAAAGTAAAAAAAAAATATTTCTATATTTTCACTTAACCATCATATAAAAAACTTATATATGCCATACATATTTTATTTTTATAAGATGTTGAATTTTTGATTTTATAATATTGGAATTCATCTTTTTATCTAGATGGATATACGCCATCTTGAATATAATTTGAAAAGTGTTCTCTTAAAAGGTTTGTTTTTTAATATTTCTTCTTTGTGGAGGCACATATGAATCGCATTCGGAATCTTCCCTTGCTTGCTTTTTTGATGCTTTGAGTAGTTTTTTTATTTGGATAGTACTTATCGTCACTGTCCGTTTTAAATTCTTTACTTATTTGAGCCAGAACGTTATCTTTTGCAACCAACGCTTTACTTTTTTTTAACTTTTTGCATACCTGCAATACTTGGAAAATTAATATTCGTATTTTGACGATTGCTTTTTTTATGTTCTTCCGCATTTTTCTCAATCGTGGTGAAAATCTAGTTCTTCAAGCGATTTTCTTTTATATTCTAAAGGAAGAGAATCCCTTTCCATTACTATTAAAAATTTTGACGATTTTATGGTTTGATAAATGTCAGCAGGTAATTCATAACATTCATCATGCATTTTTTCGTCATGCCCCATAAACTTGACAAATTCTTTAGGTTTAATTTTTGGACATACTTAAAATTTGTGCTACTGTTGCAATATTTTTGCGTAATTTGTTGCTTGATATAGCTTCAGAGTTTGTTAAAATCATTTTGCTTGTCAATTTACGGATCGAAACATCCCCTTTGTCCCATTTTAGCTTACTGCCTGGAACTGCAAACATATAGTTATTAACGTCGGACGACGTCAGACATGTATTTATGTCTATGTTTTAATTAAGTTTCTATGAAACCTTGCAACATTTTTGGAAGTAAAATAACAACAGCTCAAGAACCTTTACCAGAACACACTGGAATTTTGTATCCTCTCGTAAGTGCCTTTTCTCCTTCAGTTAAAACATTTTCAAAATCACTGAAATCCGTTTATCTTTCGTTACTAGATTGCTGAACTTTTAAATACTAAACATCACCTATTCGTCTTCTGTTAAAAATAATGGCTAATGCTAGAGCATAGTTAACTAAATTTTTATGTTTCAACATTATCAATATTGCTCTCAAACGTCTTCTGACAATTTACACCAATTTTAATACTTTCTTCTCAAAATATTTTAATATCACTTAGTGGTACTAGCTTTGGCAATTTTTGTTCTTGAATATCTTTGTTAGCGAGAGAAGCAATTTCAAAACTCCAACGATTTGTCAGCAACGTTTTCAAATTATGTATTTATAGCCCTTGGCCAATTCCTGTATTTGTCTTTCTGTTGTACACGTAAAATCAGCTGATTCTTTTAGTATTAAATGGAGGTGTTCATAGCAACAGAGTTTTAGATACGTACCCAAGTGCAACGCGATAATACGAGTAGGAGAACTGAAGGTCTTTTTAAAACTATTGTATACATATAAAACTTAAAGACTAAGTAGTTTCGTGTTGCAACGAAATTGAAAATGCTTATTAATTTTTGATTTACATGTTTACTCTGATTGGAGTACGAAGGGAACCATTCTCGTTGGAACTTTACCTCGCTGAGCAGATGAGACGTGAATTATAAATTGTAAAATTTCCTCATCTTCCTTAGTCTCAGCATCCGTTATGGCTTGCAAATTTTAGAAGCCTCAAAGGTATAACCAGAGAAGGTTCCCATTGTTTTCAATCTGGTAGGATGTGGAGCAACATTTTTGGTGTTGTTTTATGTGCTATTAGTTTGAAAACTTAGTCTTTTGCTAGCAGTTGCCGCTAGGGCATCCCAGCCATTTCGATCGTTGCAATTCGTGACTGCACGCCGGGGTTTGTCCTAGTTGGGTCAGAGAGAGCAGCATATGTGCCTCCTGATGAGAGACTAATAAGTTTAGAAACCTGTAGAGGCGCTTGCAGCGCTCTCTGATTGGACTAGAATATGATGCGCCTGTAGTTTCGCGTTGCAACGAAATTGAAAATGGTTATTCATTTTTGACATATAAAACTCTTGGAGCACTTGAGATCGTCAAAATTTTTGGGTCTTAAAATATGCTTTAAAGCAATCGTATTATTATTTACCATCGTTCTATACTTAATAATAAATATAGAGAGGGTTCGCATTCTTCCACTACATGCATAGTTTATACCCTCTCTCTTATGGTTTTTTAAGTAAGAATTATCAAAATTAACGTAAATGTAAATGCTATATAACTTTCGTTTTTGAAGACTCTTGTTCCTTAACATTTAATTTGGGGACAACGTTTTTTGGATCCATTACACATGCTGTAAGGGTTTGCGATTCAGAAATGTAATTAGTACTGGAAACACCTCGGTTTTTGCTTGCAAATTCTGTTATGTCGTTTATAATAATACCGTCATTTGCTAATAGTCTAGCTAGAAGGCTTACAAGACATAATCAATAAAGTTACAGAAGTGAGTCAGCGTTATGGACTGAATCCTAATATTAAGGAACCTAAATATATGAGGATCAGGAAAGATAACGCATCAGTTGAAGGGCTAGAAAAAATCGTAAACAAATAAGCACAAACATGCAAATTACCTATAAGGATATTAATCTGGTGAGCAATATCAATGGTAAATAAAATAAATAATAAAATAAGGGTACTTCGATGATATGTATTTCCCGTGTTTTCTTTACATCGCCATCTATCAAGATCTTATTTTCAGTTATTTTGTTCGTTTCATGTCTTGTCAATTTATTTTTGTTAGTTTCTTATTTTATCGTCCTATATTTTTTTTGCTTGAAATATTACTGTTGTCATTTCTATTCAAACATTTTAATGTCAGAATACGGGTTTTTCTTTCAGAGCAGAAGTAGTAAACTTCTGATGTTGGATAGTGTTTTGTTGTTTCATTTTTGGGATTTTTGAAACTGTTGCTATTACTGCTCAATGATAAATTCCTATACGAAATTTACTTAGATTGACTCCCGTTTGCATGTCACCCACATAAAGATATTTATTTTGGTTTTACATAGTTTTTTTTATTTGTGTTAAGCCATTCAGGTTCATTTTAGTGTTTTTCAACTTTCTGTAATTTAGATAGTAGGTATATCAGTGTTTATCCTTTGTCATAACTGTTATTTTTTATCCTACTGCTGTTACAGAAAAAATCATTTATGTTCTTACTTTTGTAATAAAGTCACATAATATAATGAATTTTTTATTTTTTAGGATTAAATTAATGACTGGTTAGAATTTTCCTATCCTTTCGTCTTCATGATCCTTTGGGGCATAGACTTGTTCAGTTCCATATTATAATAACTACTTAAGTATTACATACGCTCCATGATTACTAATATTCTGTTTGTAATTTTTATTAATTCCTATGCGACCAGCTAACATATTTTTATTCCGGCATGCCCTCTCTCTTATAGAACTTGTTTATACAGGGTGTCCAGAAACTATACCTACAAACGAAGACAGGCGATTCCTCAGATATTTTCCTAAGACAATTTAACCCAATTCACCTAGTCCGAAAATGTTTCCTAAGGGAGCTAGAGCTCTTGGAAGATGGCATCTAGTAATTAGTTTTTCTTAAATACCTCCAAAACGCTTCTATTTAGAAAAACGAAATTTGGTAAGCCTATTCATCTTCCAGGGATAAATCGATTCCATCCATTGTGATTTTTTAGTACCGGTCATAGGCGTCCATTTTGTGTAGGGCAACGGTTATTTTATAGCATAACTTTTTTGTCTTTAGCGTTTAAGTATTTTTGACTCTGGATTTTTAAATTGTGAGGTATTCTAGAATTAAAAGATACTCTTGCTTAAATTTGGTAGGACACATCGATTTCTAGAAAAATTTATTTGAAAATTTTTCGTTTTTTGAATTTGAAAAGAATTAAAAAAAACGGTGTATTTTACCAACTTGAAGCCAGAGTAACTTTTAGTACCAGAATACCTCATAATTTAATAATCTAGTGTCAAAAATGCTTAAAAATGAAAGACAAAAAGTTATGCGATAAAATAACCGTTGACCTACCCAAAACGGACGCATATGACCGGTACTAAAAATTTGCAATTAATGAAACCGATTCATCTCTGGGATATAAACAAACGTACCAGTTTTCGTTTTCTAAATAGTTTTTTTTTTATTTTTTTTTTAATTCAAGAAACGAAAAATTTTCAAATCGATGTTTCTAGAAAATTGTATATTCTATGGACTTAAAGCAAGAGTACCTATTAGTACTAGAATAATTCACAATTTAATAATCCATAGTCAAAAATGCTTAAAAATTAAATAAAAAAGGTATGGGATAAAATAACCGTTGCCGTACCCAAAACGGGCGCCTATAGCCAGTACTGGAAATCCACAATGAATGGAATGGATTTATATCTGGATGATAAATATGCGTAATAATTTTCGTTTTTCTAAATAGAAGCGTTCTGGCGCTATTTAAGAAAAACTAATTACAAGACGCCAAGACGGGTTAAATTATTTTAAAATTATCTGAGGAATCTCTTTTTTCGTTTGTCGGTAGAGTTTCTGGACACCCTGTATAAGGACAACAATTTTAAATCGTAAGCTGCAACTTATATCATAAAGTTTTTAGCTGCCTTGTTACGGTACCGACGGCGCATATTTTTATATTTCACGACCTAATACCCAATGCAAACTGAAAGCGACGTTGCCAAAAACTGAGGCAACAAGGTACCGGTTGTTAAACAAAAAGTAGAATTTATATGCTGAGGCGACAACATACAGCCAGTCACTGCTGCAGTGCCGATACTAGCGCCAGTGATATACTGCCGAACTAACGAACCAAAAAATAGTGAAAAGGGGTACGTTGTCACCTCAAAACTATTTTTTGCACATCGACTCATAAGGTGGTTGGGAAGCTGTCCTGAAATTTTCAGCCCAAAACGTTGTCGCCTCACCAAAGTGAGGCGACAACGTCATATATGAGGCGACAACGTCTACCGATTCACCGTTTCTGAGGCGACAAGGTACCCCTTATCAATATATATATATATATATATATATATATATATATATATATATATATATATATATATATATATATATATATATATACGTCTTCATATCAAGGCGAGATCCGACTAAATCGAGGACAACCCGAGATCCACCAATAGGAAATTAATTATTGGAGTATATTGTTCATAAGTATCTTTATAATTAACATATTAATCATGGCACACTTAGAGGGGAAAAGATTTTTGTACTTAAATTTTTCTGATAAATTTACAGCGAAACGAGATCCGTCGCTGAAAAGTAAAGGGGGGGACTTATATACGAAATTTTAGATATTTACCGTTCAACGCGAGATCACACACTGATGCCAGCTCTAAAGAGTATTAGTCGAGCGGTTGGAGCTCGTGTTGTATTGTATATTTCCCACGATATAAAGATATATAATGGGCGTAACTTTTAAGTATCGCTTCTTTTGTGTCTTTAAAGTCTACGATTGACCTTTCAGAAAGTCCCTTAGTTTTATTACATACATAAGGGTGTGAAAAAAGAAAAAGGATACTTGACAAATAATAACCATTTAATAATGATAATTATTTGCAATACAATATTTTAAAACTATACATTAATATTCTTAAAAAACACTTACTACGAAACCAAAATGTAATTATTATATTCTTAAATAATACAAATTGTTACAAAATAATTATTTAAATGATTGCTTGTTTTAAAAATACATTACAAGAAAGTAAAATTTTTTATAAATATTATTAAAGTTTAAAAAATAAAATAACTCAATATGTAATTATTATTTAATAGTTAAAAAATGATTTTAAGTAAAATGATTTAAAAGATAAAAAGAAACACACATAATTTTCAGGGTCAACTCCTAATTGCATGAAAATTTGGATTTAGATTCTACCCATCCCCCACTTCAAAGTTGAATTTGTGCCGTTGATTGCTTTTACTTGGAGGGTGAAAAAATATACGTTTAAAATAAGTCCGGAAACAGATCTGACTAAGTTTAAGCAACTTTTGTTCTATAGAGTTTTTTTAACTTAGGTACTAGGTTAATTTAGTAGTAGGTACTAGAGTCACTTGCGACTAAAAATATTTACTTTTCAACAAAAAAAAAACACGTTTTTCGGCGGTTTTTCGCAAATACTCAAAAAGTAAGTATTATATCGAAAAAATATTCTTGGAAAAAATGTAGCATATAAAAAAAAACGAAAAAATGGTATATTCTTAGTCTATAGAACCAGTAAAAGTAAATTTGTAGCTCATAAAAAAGACGATCTTATCCTTCAAATTCCAAATCAAATATTTTAACGTGATACATAGTACCAAAAAATGAAGCTCTTTTCGGGGAAAACCCATTAAAATTTTTTTAGTGTTAACAAAAAGCTTTATTTTATTTTATAAAAGTTATATACGGGTAGGAGAGACAACGGAACGAATTTTCGAACGTTTAAACAGACGACATCCCAGATTTACCAATTTCTGGACAATTGATCCAAAGGCTGGATTCTAACAACGAAACAGTTGTGGATTTTCAAGTTTTCAATGAGAGTTAGAATAAAAAAACATTAGTGACCTCGAGTATGATGGTTTGGAGAATTTGGCTGGTTATATCTGCCATAAATTGAAGGACTCCAGTATTCAATCCGAAGATGTTTCAACGTACACGTGGGTTGATCATTTGAGTAAGTGTGGTTTATGTAAACCATCAGACACTCTCTTGTCATATATTAAGTACCTGGAGACAATTTTTCCTTCCACATGAATGGTGATTCCATTTTGGTAACTAAAAATTATTTAGAAAACCTTATGTCCAAAAGTGTAACTGTAGACTGTTCTAACAAAGCGAACAAGTTATTTTTTAGGTCTCGGATGTACTTCCGAATTAAAGAATTAAACAAGTCTCTTAACAACCTGACATTGCGTAAGAGTACATAGTTGCTGTATGTACGTCTATTTCACATGCACAAAATTTAAATAAAGTGCATGGCATGAAAACTGTAAATCTTATTTTTGTCTTTTCCAAGCCTCTTACTTAAATCTGATGAAATACATTATTTAAAAAGTAAAAAATTTTGTTTTTTATCAATCCATTAAATTTATGGTTTTATTTTGGGGCTTTTCTTCCCCTTGGTAAAAATTATATTTACTAATGTGTAGGCCACTAATCAATTTTTTCCAACTAACGAAATATAATAGTTTTAGTAGATATCGATTATATGAATATTTTTATTTTCCGGATACCAATATAATCAAGAAACTGGGAACTTTACAAATAACTGAAAATCAATTTAAATAAAAGTAAATATTTTAATAATTTTCCTCTAAACTATAAAAATCACTTAGTTTCTTTTAGTCATAATTCATTCATTTGTACTATTCTCAAATTTCATTCGCGTTCGTATTACGAACGCATAGACGGGACTATGCTTTACTCTGTTGTTAACGTCATGCGCCAATCGGACGAGCTTACGTAACTAGAATATCAGGGTGTGCATATTTCCGGGTCCCGGTGAATTCGTATCTATTTTAATCCCCATCCTAATTACAGACCAACTGGCAACTCTGGTGCGCAGGTAATTTTTAAATAACGCATTAACTACCGGTGAATTGGTAACTTTCATTTTTTAAGTATTGTTGATAATCTAATATCGGTATTCCAGGTATTTAGCGCTGCACTCCTAGAAAATGGAAAAAATGTCACAGGAAGTGAAACCGATGATGAAACGAAACGCAAAAGAGAAAACTTGGATGATTGTTTTAATAGAAGTAAAATTAAAAAACGGTCACCAAGCAAAGCAGGCAACGAAAACAAGGAAGACATGGAAAATGTTATGATTACAATAATGAAAGAGCTAATGAATAAAAACGATGAAATGCTTCAGGAAATAAAACCAATAAGGAAAGAATAACAACAAACCAATAAAGAGTTAATGGGTGTAAAAGCAGAGAAACAAAAACTAAAAAAAGAAGTAAAACAGCTACATGAATGAATGGAGCAACTGGAGAAATTTAGCAAAAAGAAAAGCTTGATCGTAACTGGGTTGAAAGTAGAAACAAATGATTATAAGAAATTAAAAGAAGAAATGGAAAATTTCAGAGCCCAAGTGTTGCAAATACAAATAAAACTAAGAAGTGCAAAAAAAATAGGAGAAACAGTATGCGCAATAGAAACAGAAGCCCTCACGGATAAAATGGAAATCCCAAACAAGAAACGTAAACTAAAACAGCATAAAGATCGTATCTATATAAACAACGATTGGACATCGAAAGACAAAGAAATACAAAAGGAAATAACTAAAATAGCAAAGGACGAAATAAGCAAAGGTAAGCAAACGAAAATCGGCTACAAGAAATTAATAGTGAATGGCAAAATCTAGATATGGGACGAAGAGAGAGAACAGCTGATAGAAAATTCAAAAAACTAATAAACGAAGAACAGCGGCTGAAATATGATATTGACATGGCAAAAAAAGACTCGGAAATGGAAACGGTTAACGAAAACAAAATAACGCACACAAAATAAAGAAAGAATCTCAATAAGAAGAAAAGAACAAAACCCATTAGAATGGGCTCTTGGAATATTAGAACCATGCTAGCAGCAGGTAAGATGCAAGAAATAGCTCTTGAAATGAAAAAATACCAACTATAAATCCTAGCCGTACAGGAAATACGATGGAAGAAAGAAGGAAAAATTGAGAAGAAAAACTTTAGCATGTATTATTCGGGAAAAAACAAACAGGGAACGAATGGTACGGCATTTATGGTGAACAAAAAAATGAGGGAAAAACTGATACAATTCAAAGCAGTTAATGAAAGGATATCTTACATAAGAAAATAAACAAGCCCACATCTCGATAGTCAATTGCTATGCACCCACCGAAGAAGCAAACCAAGAAGATAAAACAGAATTCTAAGACATCCTGGAAGAAACCTGTAAAAATATTCCGAGGAATGACATATTAATAATATTGGGTGATTTCAATGCAAAGATCGGAAAGGAGGACTATAATCGTAATGTAGCTGGCAAAGAAATCATTCATGAAACTACAAATGATAATGGAGGAGAAATCTGCAACCTAGCAGCAGCAACAAATACATATATAGTTAGTACTGGGCATAAACATAAAAAAGAAAACAAAATAACATGGATGATACCAGGAAGAATGGATGGAAACCAAATAAATCATACTCTAATTTCGAAAAAGTGGACACAAATAGTACAAGACGTAAGGTCATATAGAGGGGCAAATGGAGGCACTGACCACATATTGTTGATAGCAAAACTTAAGATGAAAATAATCAAAGCAAATAATCATAAGGAAGGAAAAAGGAGGAAATGGAATATAGCCAATCTGAAAACGCAAGAAACAAAGCAACAATATACAGAACAACTGGAACAGAAATTGGGTCAGTACGAGCACATAGAAATAGAAGGAGAATGGAAAAACATAAAGAACAGCATAATAGAGACAGCATAACAAATAATAGGATTCCAAAAAAACAAAGAATCGAAAGAATGGTTTGATGAGGAATGTCACCAAAAAAGTCAACTGAAGCACCTCGCAACAAACAAATGGCTACAAAGTGCCGAACAGGAACAACTGGACCAATATAGAAAAGAAAAACAAGAAGCATTGAAACTCTATAGAAGAAAGAAGAACACATGGATCTCTGAACAAATGCAAGAATTAGAAACGAATAATAAAGACAACAAGAAATTGTTCGAATAGATAAAACAACAACACAGTACCAAAAAATCTGTCACAAAAATAAACAAAAAAGATTGGGAAAAACATTTCACGGACCTATACAAAAACGACAATAAGGCATATTCAGAGGATGAGGATATAAGAGATAACAGAGATGAAGAGGAAGTCGCACCTACTTATTAGGAATTCATGGAGGTATTAAAACAACTAAAAGTAAACAAAACGCCAGGGCCAGATGAAATCAACAACGAACTGATCATCAACGGCGGAGAGGAGCTCACGAAGTGAATGCACAAGTTAATGGTTACAATTTGGAAGGACGAAAGCATGCCCATAGAATGGAAAAACGGGCACATCGCACCAATCTTCAAGAAAGGAGATCCAACTAAGTGCTGCAACTACAGACCAATTATGCTACTAAATACAACGTATAAGATATTGACCACAATTATAAGAAACCGACTAAATCAATACACAATAGGGTTTTAGAACAATAGATCAAAGGAAGATCAACAATAGATGCAATACACGTACTGACACAAACAATTGAAAAAAGCTATGAACATGACATAGAATTACACATACTATTCATCGACTTCCAACAGGTCTTCAACAGCATATACAGACAACAATTATTAAAAGAAATGAAAAAAATGGAGATACCGGCAAAATTAATAAGACTAACTAGAATGACAATAAAAGATTCAACAGCAAAAGTTAAAACAAATGAGGGCGATACAAATGACATCAAAATAGAACTTGAAGTAAGACAAGGAGACAGTCTGTCAGCGACAAACGACACTATTTAATATCGCTCTAGAAGGAGTAATTAGGGACACAGGGCTGAAAAAGACAATTATTCAAAGCTCAACACAGATCATAGGATATGCAGATGAACTGGGACTGGTAGCACGAGATAAAAAAAGACTAGAAGAGGCACTTTTAACCCTGGTAAGAGAAGCAAAGACGAGAGGACTAATAATCAATCAGAATAAAACAAAATATCTTATAAGCACACGAGACAATGTAAACAGAATAGCAGAAATAAAGATAGGTGAAAATACATTCCAGAGAATAGATTGCTTCAAATACCTGGGGGTGATGGTGGACGGCAAAAACGGAAGGAATATAGAGATAAACGACAGAATTAAAGCAGGTAATAGAGTATATTGGAAATATCACCAACTACTCAAGGACAAAAACCTGAGCAAAAAAAAAACAAAATCAAAAATATACACAGCAGCAATCAGATCAGTGATAGCCTATGGAGCAGAAGTAATGTGCCTTACGAAAAAAGACGAAGAAAAGTTAAAAATAATTGAGAGAAAAATTATAAGGATACATGGCCCAGTAAAGACAGAAACAGGGGAATATTGAAAGCTGATGAACCATGAAATAATAAATATAAATAAAGGAGAAGATATAGTAAAATTCATTAAAGCACAAAGCCTCAGATGGTTTGGGCACACACAAAGAAGAGGGGTAGAAGAACTGATCAGGAAGATAATGAACTGGAAACCAGTAAAAAATAGACCAAGAGGAAGACCAAAAATTAGATGGGAAGATCAACTGCTAGACGATATATCAAAGATGGAAATTGCAAACTGGAGAGAAAAGATTCAGGACCGGAGAGAGTGGAAGAAGATAGTAGATAGGGCAAAAAAACATCACAACCTATGACCTAAGACCTAAAGGAGAAGCGGACTAATTTACCGCGTGAAATGGATTAAAAGAGCTCATATTTGAGCAAACTATACTCTAACAAGAGTGAACGGTCCATATAATAATTCCAGGTATGTACCTGTATAAATTACCCTCCTTGAAGTTGGTGTAAAAGGTATTCACCATTTATGTATTGTCTTTTGGAAAGATTACTAGAGAAAATCCAAATAAATTTTGAAAAAATGGCTGAAATCGCTGAAATTCTTGTAACAGATTCCGTAATGAGTGTACATGGGTGGTAAATGATTTTAAATTTCGCTTAAAGAAAGTGCTAAAAAGTCTAAAACATTTATGGTACTGTTCTCCATCTGGTTTCCAGGCAACCTGTTACACCGACGGTTAGTTTTTTTAATATTTTGAGTAGTAACTATGTTGGTTATCAACAATTTGATGTCAAAAATGCACATTTTGCCATTTTTTGTCTACCAGTAAGAAGAAAAACATTCAAAACAAAATTTAAGATAACCGCATTATAGAGCATGTAAAACAATTTAAACAAGGTTTTATAAATTTCGCTATACTTAATTATTGCTTATAAAACTATAAATTAAGTCAGTTTAACGTTAATATAACTTATGTAAAAAATATAACTTATATCTCGATATTACGTGAAATAGCTCAAAGAAATGAGTAAAAATACACGGTTTTTATGACACTCAGTGTAACTACGTAACAATTGTTTTAGTTTCTATATGGACGGAATAACAAAATTTATGTAAGTCTGACCAATTTTTTCTCAATTTAATTATTTATTGACAATTTAAATGAAAAATAGCCGATTTTAAGAATTTTCGTCTATAAGTTACAATGTTTTACCAAAAAACTGAAAAAAGAACCGATTAGTTTATTGAAATAGCCTTAAAATGAGTTGAAGTAAAATAGAATTGGAGCTTTGTTTATCAATAAACATTAACTATTCAAATTTATTTCTTACGTTTTAAGCTAACTACCTGAGGTACCCCTAAACCCTAAAAATGTCATCAAAACGACGATTTTGAAGCTCTTCCGACTGGATTAAAGAAGCTATTATCGATTCAAACAAAAGTTGTGTATTTTTAATTCTAAATTTCAACTATTTAATTAAAAATAAAGTGTTTCAGTTGAAAACTCAAAGTTGCTACACCCACCGCTTTCGCAGGCAGAATAAGAACCCTGCTATTGCATAAGTATATAGATTTTGAAAAACCATTCAAAAAGCATTCCAACGTTTTTTCGATATGCCGTCTAGTTCTCGAGATATTTGACAATCGCCTTTCTGGACAGAGCCCTTAAATAATGTAAACATTCTTATTCAAGCTAGACATAAGCCGAGTGAGAGAGCTGACCGTGAAATTCATTTGCGATGTTTCCAAATTTACCGGATCTCGGGTTGTCTGCAAAATATATATTTACCATATACACAACGGATCGCGCGCGCTGCCCTCTACAGCGGATTTAGTGGAAGCACTGCTATATAAACTTCACCAAAAGGGGTGCAAAATGAGGTCCAGACAAAAATCGATTTCCTTGTACCCTAACCATTGTTACATCGAGATGTCACTATATACACGTGAATACAAGGTGAGATCCAAAATCGGATCTCGCCTTGCAAAACGGATCTCATCTTGTATAGCTTATGATACAAACGGATCTCGCCTTGATATGAAGACATATATATATATATATATATATATATATATATATATATATATATATATATATATATATATATATATATATATATATATATATACGGACTTGCCGTAGATTTACGCACCTTCTATGTCTAGGTCTCGAATGTTGTTTTTTGATTGGAATGTGTCTAAAGATATTCAACCTCTCATCTTTATTGATAAGCCCAGAGAGGTTGAAGAGGGCGAAACACATTTCTAAGAACTGGTGTTTGGATCTTTGATTCTATTCGAAAAATTTTTCCCAACCCGAAATGGTGGATGTGTGAATTGTTCGTAAGGGGATTTTTCCACATTCTCTATTCCATCTGTTTGATTTATATATATATATATATATATATATATATATATATATATATATATATATGAGAATGGCATTGTCAGGTTGGGCGTAGATTTACGTTCCTGCTATGTCTAGGTCTCGAATGTTGTTTTTTGATTGGAATGTGTCTGAAGATATTCAACCTCTCATCTTCACCGATGAGCCCATAGAGGTTGAAGAGGGCGAAACACATTTCTAAGAGCTGGTGTTTGGATCTTCGATTCTATTCAAAAAAATTTTCCCAGCCCGAAGTAGTGGATGTGTGAATTGTTCGTAAGGGGATTTTTCCGCATTCTCTATTTCATTTGTTTATATATATATATATATATATATATATATATATATATATATATATAGTTTTATTGATGTTCTTGAACCATACTAAGTATATATAACAAAATTGTTTTTCTTGGGCTTAGGTTCAAAGATTAGGTTTTAAATTTGGAACTAGATTTTATTTTCCATTTATACACAATCAACGTTTCGGTGGATATCTCTCACCTTTGTCAAGATTGATTCTAAAATTACAAATGAAAGACAATACATTATTTTAGAAAAATATTAAAAACTTACCAAACACGTAAAACGACACACTAACGACGATGAACAGACACAAATTAAAAATTGAGTGTTGATATCTCATTGCTTACTGTCCAAACATATTTTATAGTTAATTACAGGAGCGTATCTTTTATGTTGTGAAGGGATACAAAGTGGAAATATGTTATTTTAAGAATTTTTTATTGATGGTGTGATTTATTATTAATTAAATTAGATTAAAATAAATTCTATTTAGGTTATCCGTGTCTTTCCTATCGTTGATTGAATTTTTGTTTCTTTTTATTTCTATTGATTCGTAAATCTCCCTCTTCTTTTTGTTCTTCTCAGTTTTTAAAATTTTTGTGTTTTCGAAGTCAAATGTATGCTTCTTCCCATTCTCGTGTTTTGTCAGTGCAGTGGTGTTGTTTTTGTCGTATTTGTGGGAACGAATTCTGGATTGAAGCAGTTGACTTGTTTGCCCAATGTAGACACCATCACAGTTTGTACAAGGTATCTCATAAACAACATGTGATTTTTTGAGTTTGGGAGTTTTGGTTTTAAGTTTGGTGAAATATTTATTTAAAAGGTTGTTTCCTTTATGAGCCACTGTTATGTTATGTTGGGCTAGAAGATGCATCAGTTGTTCGGATAAACCTTTTATATATGGAAGAGTTGTATATGTAATCTTGGTTCTACTACTTTTGTTGTTGTTGGTGTTGTTATAAATTTTGTTTATTCTTGATTTAAATACCGATTCGATTAGATGTTCGGGATATGCATTACTGAGGAGGGCATTTTTTGCTTTTTTTATTGCAGTTGGTCTATATTCTGGATCTGTTAGCTTTATGGATCGATCAGCAAGACCTATAATTACCGACTTCTTCTGGGAGAATGGATGGTGAGATTTATAGTTGAGATATCGTGAAGACCATGTTTCTTTTGTGAACCACATAGTTTTAATTGTGTTATTAATACGATGTAAAGTGACATCCAGAAAATTTATTTTATTGTGCTGTTCAATCTCTATAGTAAATTTTAGCTTTGGGTGGTAGTTGTTAAAATTTTCTAAAATTTCGTTCACTTTATTTGTTGGGACAGCACATACACAGTCATCAATGTAGCGGTAGAAGAATGGTACATTAAAATCTAAGTGACTTATGACAGATTCCTCTAAATCTTCCAGAACCAGCTGGGCAATGACACTGGAAATACTCGCACCCATTGCACATCCATCTATTTGTTGGTATATTTCGTTTTTGTATAAAAAGTATGTTGAGTTTAATGTTAACTCCACAGATGATTGGAACTCTTGCAATGGGATATCAGTGTACTTCTTTATGTCATTCCACTTCTTTTTTATGATGTCAGTGGCAAGCTTTATTGGGATGTTAGTGTATAGTGAAACGACATCTAAAGATATTAATATGTAGTTATTTGGTATATGAATATTTTTAATTTTAGAAATAAGGTCATTGGAATCTTTAATGTAATATGGATTTTTATTTGTGATATTAGAAATAATATTTTTCAAGAACTTTGAAAGATTCTCGAAAGGCGATTGTATGCAGGAAACGATAGGACGTAGAGGTACATTCTTTTTGTGTGTCTTAGGTAACCCATAAATTTTTGGTGGTATAGCATTGTGTAGTTTAAGTGATTTTGCTGTATTTGGTGATATATAAGCATTTTTGTTCCATCTGTCAATAAGATCATTATTTCTTTTTTGAAAAATGTTAGTGGGGTCATTTTTAAGTTGACGGTATATGGTTTCGTCTTTTAGGAGGTCATTCATTTTGTGGTCGTAATCATTATATTCCATTATGACGGTTTTGTTAGTTTTGTCAGGTTTTAGTACAACTACATTAGGATTTTCCCTTAAGAAAGCTTTTGTTTTTTGAATTTTTTTATGTAATGCTTTATTTTCGAATGAATATTTATTTTTGTTTTTAAAATTGGTTAAAATATTACAACATTTTGTTCTTATTTGATGCTGTGCATCCCCATTTAAATTAGAAATTGAATTTTCAATCGAACAGATAATATCAGACACAGGAATTTCGTTTTTATCATGAATAGGAACTGCAAAGTTGTCTCCTAAACTTAAAATCTCCTGTACATCATTAGGTATTACAACGTCAGTTAAATTTTCAACCCAAGATCTCTCCAAATTAATTTCATTTTCATTTGATTTTAAAAGTAATTTATTTATTTTTTTGGTGTTCCTATTTTTAGTTTCGCTAAAAACATATTCACTTTGTTTTGAACATTCATTCTTAAAAGTATAAAACATGTTTGGTGGTAATATATTAATTAAATTTGATTCATTCTTAATGAGTTCACAGTTTAGCTTTTTCAATGAGATAACAGTGTCAGTAATAAGTAAATTTAAAACTTGTTTTATAAATAGATTAAAAACATTTTTCTCGAATTTACGTGCAAGGCTTACAGAAGTAAATTTTATATGCTTTGTATTTATATTTAAAAAGTTTGGTACTAAATCACAGGTTTTACAGCGCAAAAGAAAAATTCTTCTGTTTTTTAGGTTGGCTTGTTTTGTTAGCAATTTCTGGTATAATTTCATTTGTAGAACGGTTGATCGTCCGTAGCTAGATTCAATACTACGGTAGTAAGGCATATTTTCACCCATGCACAATAAAACAATATATTGGCATGGGTGAAAATATGCCTTACTACCGTAGTATTGAATCTAGCTACGGACGATCAACCGTTCTACAAATGAAATTATACCAGAAATTGCTAACAAAACAAGCCAACCTAAAAAACAGAAGAATTTTTCTTTTGCGCTGTAAAACCTGTGATTTAGTACCAAACTTTTTAAATATAAATACAAAGCATATAAAATTTACTTCTGTAAGCCTTGCACGTAAATTCGAGAGAAAAATGTTTTTAATCTATTTATAAAACAAGTTTTAAATTTACTTATTACTGACACTGTTATCTCATTGAAAAAGCTAAACTGTGAACTCATTAAGAATGAATCAAATTTAATTAATATATTACCACCAAACATGTTTTATACTTTTAAGAATGAATGTTCAAAACAAAGTGAATATGTTTTTAGCGAAACTAAAAATAGGAACACCAAAAAAATAAATAAATTACTTTTAAAATCAAATGAAAATGAAATTAATTTGGAGAGATCTTGGGTTGAAAATTTAACTGACGTTGTAATACCTAATGATGTACAGGAGATTTTAAGTTTAGGAGACAACTTTGCAGTTCCTATTCATGATAAAAACGAAATTCCTGTGTCTGATATTATCTGTTCGATTGAAAATTCAATTTCTAATTTAAATGGGGATGCACAGCATCAAATAAGAACAAAATGTTGTAATATTTTAACCAATTTTAAAAACAAAAATAAATATTCATTCGAAAATAAAGCATTACATAAAAAAATTCAAAAAACAAAAGCTTTCTTAAGGGAAAATCCTAATGTAGTTGTACTAAAACCTGACAAAACTAACAAAACCGTCATAATGGAATATAATGATTACGACCACAAAATGAATGACCTCCTAAAAGACGAAACCATATACCGTCAACTTAAAAATGACCCCACTAACATTTTTCAAAAAAGAAATAATGATCTTATTGACAGATGGAACAAAAATGCTTATATATCACCAAATACAGCAAAATCACTTAAACTACACAATGCTATACCACCAAAAATTTATGGGTTACCTAAGACACACAAAAAGAATGTACCTCTACGTCCTATCGTTTCCTGCATACAATCGCCTTTCGAGAATCTTTCAAAGTTCTTGAAAAATATTATTTCTAATATCACAAATAAAAATCCATATTACATTAAAGATTCCAATGACCTTATTTCTAAAATTAAAAATATTCATATACCAAATAACTACATATTAATATCTTTAGATGTCGTTTCACTATACACTAACATCCCAATAAAGCTTGCCACTGACATCATAAAAAAGAAGTGGAATGACATAAAGAAGTACACTGATATCCCATTGCAAGAGTTCCAATCATCTGTGGAGTTAACATTAAACTCAACATACTTTTTATACAAAAACGAAATATACCAACAAATAGATGGATGTGCAATGGGTGCGAGTATTTCCAGTGTCATTGCCCAGCTGGTTCTGGAAGATTTAGAGGAATCTGTCATAAGTCACTTAGATTTTAATGTACCATTCTTCTACCGCTACATTGATGACTGTGTATGTGCTGTCCCAACAAATAAAGTGAACGAAATTTTAGAAAATTTTAACAACACCACCCAAAGCTAAAATTTACTATAGAGATTGAACAGCACAATAAAATAAATTTTCTGGATGTCACTTTACATCGTATTAATAACACAATTAAAACTATGTGGTTCACAAAAGAAACATGGTCTTCACGATATCTCAACTATAAATCTCACCATCCATTCTCCCAGAAGAAGTCGGTAATTATAGGTCTTGCTGATCGATCCATAAAGCTAACAGATCCAGAATATAGACCAACTGCAATAAAAAAAGCAAAAAATGCCCTCCTCAGTAATGCATATCCCGAACATCTAATCGAATCGGTATTTAAATCAAGAATAAACAAAATTTATAACAACACCAACAACAACAAAAGTAGTAGAACCAAGATTACATATACAACTCTTCCATATATAAAAGGTTTATCCGAACAACTGATGCATCTTCTAGCCCAACATAACATAACAGTGGCTCATAAAGGAAACAACCTTTTAAATAAATATTTCACCAAACTTAAAACCAAAACTCCCAAACTCAAAAAATCACATGTTGTTTATGAGATACCTTGTACAAACTGTGATGGTGTCTACATTGGGCAAACAAGTCAACTGCTTCAATCCAGAATTCGTTCCCACAAATACGACAAAAACAACACCACTGCACTGACAAAACACGAGAATGGGAAGAAGCATACATTTGACTTCGAAAACACAAAAATTTTAAAAACTGAGAAGAACAAAAAGAAGAGGGAGATTTACGAATCAATAGAAATAAAAAGAAACAAAAATTCAATCAACGATAGGAAAGACACGGATAACCTAAATAGAATTTATTTTAATCTAATTTAATTAATAATAAATCACACCATCAATAAAAAATTCTTAAAATAACATATTTCCACTTTGTATCCCTTCACAACATAAAAGATACGCTCCTGTAATTAACTATAAAATATGTTTGGACAGTAAGCAATGAGATATCAACACTCAATTTTTAATTTGTGTCTGTTCATCGTCGTTAGTGTGTCGTTTTACGTGTTTGGTAAGTTTTTAATATTTTTCTAAAATAATGTATTGTCTTTCATTTGTAATTTTAGAATCAATCTTGACAAAGGTGAGAGATATCCACCGAAACGTTGATTGTGTATAAATGGAAAATAAAATCTAGTTCCAAATTTAAAACCTAATCTTTGAACCTAAGCCCAAGAAAAACAATTTTGTTATATATATATATATATATATATATATATATATATATATATATATTATATTAAAAAGTACTGGACTTAGGACTGAACCTTGCGGAATTCCGATGATAGTAATCGAGGGCCGTAAATGTGATTTTCTGAATCTCGAATAAAAACTTCTCTGTCCCTATACAAATCTGTGATTCTTTGTGCAAATTTATAATTTAGACCGTATCTTATGAGTTGTACAGTTAGAATATCAATATCCAGAGTATCATAAGCCCCTTTAATATCTAAAAACAAGCATGCCGTTATAAGATTAACGGAAAGTGCATTCTGAATGTCGGAAACTAATTGCGCTAATTCTTCAGAGGTACCTTTGCCTTTGCGATATCCGAACTGATTAATAGGTAATAAACAATTACTTTCAAAATGCAATTCCATTCTTAATTTGATAATTCTCTCAAATGTTTTTGTAATACTAGTCCTGTCGCCAGGGGGGGTACAACGGCCTCCTTAATTCAGATGGACTTACCCAAGTTTTTTTTATATATTTTGACCCGTTGAATACGAATTTTTTGGGTAACAGTTGATCCGGATGTCGATAAGATTGTTATAGACAAAGAACTTGAGGAATTACATAACAGCGATTTCTCGCAAAACAAAACATCTTTTTGTATTTTTTGGGTCATTTTAAGCAAAAAATATTCCTACAAGTTTTTTCGGAGAATGCATAGTTTTCGAGATAACCGCGGTTGAACATTCAAAAAATCGAAAAATTGCAATTTATAAACCAGAATAACTTTTGATTAAAAAATAAAGTAGCAATTCTGCTTACCGCATTTGAAAGTTTAAGTCAAATTATATCGGTTTTGATTATTTGCATTGCTAAAAATTAATTTTTTTATTGTTAAACTAATCTATAAACACATAGTGTTTCCCATGCCTAATACATACGTTTTAACGCATGCTACGTAGAAATTGCCTCGCTTGCACTTGTAGCTACTCTACCTACTCGTTCGATTTTAAATGAGAAATCATAGAAAACATCACTCACATACTAGGTGTTTATAGCTTTGTTTAACAATAAAATAATAAATTTTTAGCAATGCAAATAATCAAAACCGATATAATTTGACTTAAACTTTCAAATGCGGTAAGCAGAATTGCTACTTTATTTTTTAATCAAAAGTTACTAGGGTTCAAAAATTACAATTTTTCGATTTTTTGAAAGTTCAACCGCGGTTATCTCGAAAACTATGCATTCTACGAAAAAACTTGTAGGAATATTTTTTGCTTAAAATGACCCAAAAAATACAAACAGGTGTTTTGTTTTGCGAGAAATCGCTGTTATGTAATCCCTCAAGTTCTTTGTCTATAACAATCTTATCGACATCCGGATCAACTGTTACCCAAAAAATTCGTATTCTGTGGGTCAAAATATATAAAAAAAACTTGGGTAAGTCCATCTGAATTAAGGAGGCCGTTGTACCCCCCTGGCGACAGGACTATAGATGATATTAATGAACTGGGTCTGTAAGAGTTAGGTAGACTTAAATTTTTGTTGGGTTTATCAAGTAAGCAAATTACAGTTTTTTTTAAACTTTGGTCATATAAACCTTGCAACCACCAACTATTAAAAATATTTAATAGAACTTCTTTAGCAATTACAGGCAAGTATTCAATCATTTTATATGTAATGCTCTCAAAACCCGGTGCTGTACTTTTAGATTGTTTGATTACTAAACGTAATTCCTCCAAACTGATAGGCATATAAAATGATTCATTGCATGTTACATTACTATTGAATTTGCAATTAGATGCAATTATTGAATAAGATGCAAATTTGGGAATAAAAAACTCAAAAAATCGTACCATATCAGCTGATATACTGCCCGATCCCGATCCGAGTCTTTGTTTGATATTTTTTTTATAAATTCCCAAATTTTTGTAGGGTGCGTGTTTTTATTAATACTGCTTATGAAAGATATCCAGCTATCTCGAGCTTTTTTAGAAAACAGTAATTTAGTTTGACTAGCTACATTTTGGTACTGACAATAGTTCGAGACACGTTTATACTGGTTCAGGGCTTCTTTTCTGCGACGAAACATATCATAACATTCGGTATCCCACCATATTGGACGTTGAGTTACTTGTTGTCTAGCTCTTTTTAGGGGAATAGTTGCGGATGCTGCCTCTGAGACCTTACCTTTTCCATGAAAATAGAGAAGCTCAGTAGATTGGAGTTCAGATTTTGTTTTGTACTAGTTAACGAATTTTCCAGTATAGTGGAGTATGCAGACCAATCAGCTAATTTATCATTCCATTTAGATGCTGGATTTTTATTTATTATAACTCTATCCCTAATAATTTCAAATTTGATTAAACAATGATCTGAACCTAATGCATCTGGTACGACATCCCATACACAACAATCATTAGCCAGACTGGCAGAGCAGAATGTAATGTCTACCGCCGAAGGTAGCTCTTCTGGACGAGAAATTCTAGTTGGTTTACCATTATTGAGAACAACATAGTTATTATCATCTAAGGCTTCTACCAATTGATTACCACAAGCTTTATTAATATGAGACCCCCAAAGTGTATGATGGATGTTAAAATTGCCACAGAAAATAACAGGAGAATTAAATTGCCGAAAGATATTTGACCAATCTGATTTAGAAACATTTAATTCAGGTGGTTTATACACCGATACTAGTATGATATTTAAGGATGGAAATTTAACCGCGCAAAGTTCTAAATCTTTTTTATATGCAAAAGTAATAGGAAAATTTATAAATTTAATGTGTTGGCGAACTGCAATGGCAACTCCACCAAAGTCATTTGCACGATCCTGTCGGATAATCTTATACCCTTTAAGTTTAAAAGAATGGTTTGGTTTTTTAAAGGTTTCTGATAAAGCTATAATATCTACAGGATTATTGTGTAAAAAATTTAGTAAACTTGGATGGTTTTTAGAGAAAGAACGAATATTCCATTGGATAACTTTAATGTTTTTACTATTGAGTGTATTTATCTTATTAGTGGAGTGAATCATCAGAACAAGATTCAATATCGATTTCTGGAATTAGATTTGAAGGACTTAATAGACAGGAGATCATTTTTCTAATATTTTCTTCTATATTGTAATGTGATTCGGATGATTCTGAATTAACTACTTGTTTAACTACGGATATTACCTGACTTGTAAGTTTTTCCTTATATTAGATAAAGTCATCTCTGTGAGGATTTGGTATGATGGGATTATTTGTAGATTTCGTTTTTTTTATTGAAATTGAGAAGTAAGCAAAGACTGAGAAATAGGTGGAGAATCCGGAGCAGACGGTTTACGTTTTTTCACTTGTCTTTTGGGTGAAGTATTTCGAACGATGGGTTTACGTAGCAAAAAGTTAGAATTTGGAGTTTGGGACGTACTAGGGAGAGCTGGAAAATTAGTGGAATTATTAAGAACTGAAAATCTATTATTTGTAGAAATCTTAGCATAAGATGGATTATCATGCAATCTTTCAGCTTCTTTAAATGTAATATTTTCCCTGGCCATGAGTTGTTTGATATTTTTTTGTTTCTTATATATTGGACAATCTCTAGATGTAGAGCAGTGTTCATTATTTTGGCAATAAATGCAGAATTTTTCGCAAGAAAAGTCTGACGTATGATTTAGGCTAGAACAGTTTCGACAATGAGAAGATTTGGTTTTACATTGCTTGGCAGAATGACCATATCGCAAGCAATTGAAACATTGAACAACGGAAAATATATATGGTACTACAGAGAAATTGCATACATTAATTTGGATGTTTTGAGGAAGTTCATTTCCTACAAATTGAACAATAACCATTTGTCTGTTTACATATGAAATATTACCGTCTTTATCTGTTATCTTTCGTTTCATACGTTGTACTTGAACCACCTCTTTATTAGATATTATGGCATTTTTTAAATATTCCTCAGAAAAGTATGTATCAATATTCCTCAACACACCCTTCTTGTGTGTGAAAAATTTGGGTATATACGCTACTAAGTTATTATTATATTATTATATATTATATTTTTCATACGACTTAAAAATAACCTTAACGCGATTTAGACCAACTGATTTGATATCAATGACATCGGATTTTATATAATTGTCAATCAACAAAACGTGACCAATCCGGATTGGGAAAATTCTTCCCAAATTCTTATCAGTACTCTCAATATATACAAAATATGGACCTTTATCCTCAGGTCTATATCTATTATTTAAATCTATAAAATTATTTACATACCTATTCTCCCCTGCATCCTTATTTTCGGGTGGCGAACTGCCACCCGAGGTCTCATCCATTATATATTTTTTAATCACTTACCTAACCTACCTATTATAAACAATAAAGAAAATTAACAAAAGGAACACTAATTAACACAATAATAACGCACAATACACCGAGAACTGCTCGTTTGTATCGTTAAAATCAAACTATTAAAATGCGGAGAATAAAAATTCGTGTCCACACTTTGACAGTTATTTGACAATGTTGCAATATGTATGTATATTTTTTTTTATTTGGGGGGAATAAAGTTAGTGCCGTATATGTGACGGCCGCGGCGTGGGCCCTCTACATAAATGGTTTATAACGCAGGGCCCACTGACGTATGGGTAACGTCACTGGTATTTTATAGAAAAACTGTTTGATTTTGGTTTTATTTGTCACCAATAATAAAATATAAATAGAACAAATTACACAAATTAAAAAATCATACCTAGTAATATTATAACTTTAAATAAAGTGAAAATTAACAAAACAAATATTTTATATACAGTAAATGCAGTGCACAAAAAAAAACACACGTTGTATACATTGCACGCCAACACCAAGAAAGAAGTTCAAGTTCTTTCATGATATTGTATGAAGCAGGGTTCTACATAGACATAAACCTGGGTTCCCGGAACAAGATTTACAAAAAAATAAACTCTCTTTGCGAACACCATTCTTTGAACAAAAGCGGCATCGCTTCATCAATCTCCTACCACTTGGGTTTTTTGGACACTTAGGTGGAAGATGATAATGATAATTTTCAGCGACGTTTGTGTGATGACCTTCATCATTTTTTGTTTAAAGTAACGCTTCTAAAATGGATAAGGGAAAATCGAACAATGGCATTTTGGGTTTAGATAAATATTTGTTATATACCTAGCATCCATGAGTTGTGAATCATCATCTCAATCAGATGAATACCTACTTTCTTTATATTTGATGGATAACCATCTAAGCGTTTTCTACCATCTAAGTGACTTTATATTTGATGGATAATAAGACATCATGTGATCTTGTAAATCTATTCCTGACATATACCGATTGTATTGGACAATAGGTCTAGGTATAATTTTTTTTGTCCCTGTAGCGTCCTAGAAAACGTTTTCGTGCTCGGTTGTGATGTATAGCACCTCTCTTTTATCTCCCATTTACCAACACACATGTCTCCACAATTACGTTGCACCATTTCACCAATATTTAATTTTGCCTTCGTCACTCTCTGGGATTTTCTTTTCTTGCAGCTTGCAAAGTTCCAATGCAAAGTATTTCTAGCCAACAATTGTTTGGAAAGGCCAACAGAATTGTAAAAGTTGTCCATGTATAAGCTGTGGCCATTTCCAAAATAATCTGTCATCAAGTGAAGTACAACTTTGTACAACTTTGAAGTACAACCGTGAACTTTGAAGTACACATCATTATTATAATCAAAATTTTATTCTAAATAAATCATGTCTTTTTTATTAGGGATGTTACTTCGAATTTTATTACCATCTTATCTACCATCTTATTAACAAAATTCTGACCCAAGCGCACTTTTGTAAATTATAAACACTTACTAAAATTCCCCTGAACCAGTGGGAAAGCCTACTATGCTTTTGTCATTAGCGTCTTTCAGTGCGTCAGTTTTTCGATTTCATTCTAACGCATTAAATTGTATGTGACAGAAAAAACGCACGTCGGTGATTGCATTTCATCGGTGACATTTATAACATTTATTCTAGTTGTCAATAGATGGCGCTATAATCGAAAAAGATTATTTACGAATTATATAATATATCTACGAATATAATCTGTACAATTTATAAGACTATACAAATCAAAGAAAATACCATTTTATAAATGCAATAAACACAATTGATTTGTTATGTCAAATTGCAAATAAAATGTGACAACTGTCAAATTTAACTAAAATGTCATGTCACTAAAATGTATATTATCACGGACTTACCTTTTTTTCTATCATTTGTGACGCACTGAAAAATGCTCATGCCCACTTTATAAGAACTGATATAAACGTGTTTACGCCGTCACATATACGGCGCGGGCCCTACAATAGAACATGCTAACGAGGTATATGTCACGGCGTGGGCTCTGAACGTGTTAAAACATGAAAATATGAGAACTTACCAAGTGAATGAGACCAAAAACGCTCTTCTAAATATTAATAAAGCACCTGTGCAGCCATTTGAAAATGACCTTTTTTTCTCAAGACAAAGAAATAAATTTTTTTAAAAACTACTGGACCAATCGGGCTCATATTTTGCACAAACTTTTATGTAACTACATAAAAACTCATATTGTGAAATAGGTATGTAGGGGAGTGCAATTAGAACGAAAACATGCATTGTTTCGAAAAAATTCAAACAAGCATATTTTTCTAAAACTTTTTTTGTTAGTTTATACAGTGCTAGTCAAAAGTCCGTACCCCCCCTCGTATCTTTTTAACGGTTATACCTATAATAGTGAAATTTGGAGGGAGGAAATAAACGAACGTGACCTTCTTAACTAGTCACGACAGATGACGTAATAGTGACAGATGACGTTACAGAGCCAATGAGACCGATAATTTTAAATGGGACCTTATGGCAAGTGACACCTCGTTTGAAAGGTATTCTAAATACCTATTCAGTCATACTAATTTTATTGGGTTTTAGTTGATTTTGATTTTGGTGAGTAAATTAAATGAATATAATATTTTAGTTTCGCATTTAATTAATAAAAATTCAAATGTCCGCCTAGGGTTTTTTTGTCAAAAAGGTTGACGTATTTCAATTCTCTAGTAGTTTTTACGTCAACGTCAACCTATTTGACAAGTAATTATATGCGGAATTTTGAATTTTTATTAATTAAATGCGAAATTTCAATTTTATATTTATGACTAATTATTAAAATATTATAAAAATATTATAAAAATTAGTATGACTAAATAGGTATTTTGAATACCTTTCAAACGAGGTATCACTTGCCATAAGGTCCCATTTAAAATTATCGGTCACAGTGGCTCTGTAACGTCATCTGTCACTATTACGTCACCTGTCATGTCTAGTTAAGAAGCTTACATCCGTTTATTTCCTCCATCCAAATTTCACTATTATAGGTATATCCGTTCAAAAGATACGAGGGGGGGTACGGACTTTTGACTAGCACTGTATACGTGTTAAAGTAAAAAGTTCTACTCGCGGATTTGGCCGCTAATTGTTTATTAATTGTTTAAACAATAACAATTGTTTTGTATTAATAATTTTAAAAATATCGTTAAATTCATCATTTTACTTTGATCAAACATGTTTCTATTTTGTTTTTGATTATACTGAATCCGAATATGGCATTGCAATTTGAAAATTCTTATACAGAAGCTCTTATACAGTATGACTGCGTAGCTAGGATCCACATGGAAAACTTTTTTATTATCAATTTTACGAAAAAAAGTTATTCTTCATAAAATGCTCTGGATAGTCAAAAATCTATAATTCAACCATCAGATATCAAATTTTATCAATTTTATACGAGTTATGTCAAAAATATGAATTTCGTTAAAGAGTAAAGTACCTTTATATTTCAGAATATCAAAAAATGCTATTATGAAAAGTTGTTTGAAATTAAAAAGTATGTTTAAATATACAATTACATTATTCTAACCGAATTTTTTTTTTCAATTTTTTCTCAAATTACGGATACTCATCATTTTATTACAATTGTGATAACTATTTTATTATCACTTTCACGAAAAAAAAGTTATTCTTCATAAAATGCTCTCCCTGGTCTAAAATCTAAGATACAACCATCAGATATTAAACTTTTTTAATTTTATACGAGGTATGTAAAAAATATTAATTTCTCTTAAGAGTTAAGTGCCTTTATTATTCACAATATTTTAATTAGAAGGGTGTAATTGAACACTAAAACAAATATTTTAATTAAAAACAACTTTTCTTTATAACAATTTTCGATATTGTGAAATTTAACGATACTTTACTCTTGAGTGAAATTTATTGTTTTTGACATACCTCGTATAAACTTCATTAAATTTGATATTTGATGATTGCATTTTAGATTATATACGATGCAGAGTATTTTATAAAGAATAACTTTTTTTGGTAAAACTAATAATAAAAAAGTTATCAATAGGTTCCAAGTTACGCAGACATACTGTATAAGAGCTAAAAAAATTTTTTTTGTTGAATATTTATTATTGTTGAAGCTTATTATTAAATGTATTTTAGGTAAGTTTTACAGAAAAAAGTTTTGATCACTTTATATAAACATCTTTTTAGCTGATAATTTTCGGTTTTTGTATTACATTTTTGTTATCTTTCTTAATTTTCTCAAAAAGAAATAGTCTATTTCATTTCTAAAGTAAAATAATTTAGTGCATTTTAAAGATTACATCCTAAGCTTTAAAAAAGCACTTATAAAACTGTAATAGATCTGTTCAAACTTGAGTAATACCGTCTTAAAGTGGTGGTAATTCTATAAAACTACGAAAATTTCAAAAATTACATTTTTTAAGACGTCATATCATTTGAATTAAATTTTTGAGATTTTTTTTTTCGAATGAAACATCATTTAGTATGATGCTTGAAAGGTAAGTTGTGCAAAATTGAGGGTTTTATAGTTACACATTTTTAAATCATTTTTAAACAAAATTCATGTAAGGCTCACTTTCCACCCCTACCGTACTTATGCCCATACATTTTATTTCTTTTTATTATAACCATAAGATAGCTTAATTATTCTTCTTTTAGGTTCAATTTGTAAAATTTCATTTGATCCATTAATTAAAGAATTGAATTAAAATAACAACCGTGCACTTCACCGTACGCTAGTTTACAGTGCGAAAATGTTTGTGAGAAGGGTGACTTTAGCGTTATAAATAAAAAATTATAGAAGATACTGATTTAATTTTAGAAAATTCTGTAAGGTTTTTTTTGTAAAATTTTCTGAATTTTTCAATGGTCAGTTTTGTTCTAAAATTTATATTTTCGGAGTTATTTAAAAAAACATCAAACTTCGTAGTTCATTTGTTAATAAAAAATGAAGCACCCACTTCTCGAGTAGAACTTTTTGATATGTTGTTTATTAAACATTTCTTAATGAAATTACAAAAAGTTTTATCTTGTTTAATTTTTTCCGAAGTGAAAATCTATATGCACTCCCCTAATGCTTTAAATATTTTGATTGTTTATTTTAATAATAATTATAAATAATTGAAAACATGTTTACTTTAGGGTTTAATTGGCAATAACTAGTTGTTTATAAAGATTTTTTAATGTAGAAAATCTGCTCAAGTATTTTCAAGGAAGTCGTCCGTTGAACGGTTTTATCTACAATGCGTAGTTTTTTGACAATATTGAATAAATGAAAATAGTCGCTTTTTTGCTTAAATATTAATAAAATATAACGCAGTAAAAATTTCGATACCCACGTGATGGTACATCTTTTCTATTGACTTCCGCTAGATATTCCAGTTTAAAAATAGTGGCCAGTAATTTTTCGATTTCTAAATACTTCGGTAAGTAATAATTAAAGGGCGGATTATATGTATGAAAATGTATAAAAATATGTACATTGTAACGGGTGCAAAGGTCATTAGTATTTTCTAATTACTGACTTTCGTTACGCACTGTATGTTAGATTCGTTAAATTCATATTTGTTTATCAAAGAATCGTAAGTTTTTCACAGATATTTCGTATTACGTAATTCATTCTTGATTCTCACGAACGTCGAATGTATAATCTGTTTCTACGCAGAATGTGACGTAGTTGTTTATGAGTGTCTCCGTTTAGTTCGCTGGTAAGCTTGCCGTCAAAGAAATTAGAGTCATAAATCTTTCAGTAAATTGTTTTTACCGACATAAAGTCTGAATTTTGTTTGTGTCAGAGCATAAGTGGTTCGGCGATAAGAGCTCCAAAGTTTGATAAACACCAAGTGTTCTTATAGCTGACTTAAGCATTTTTTCATGGGAAGAATAGGCGGTACGAAGTATTGAAATCTGTTTGCGTATTCTCTAGATTGATTGGATGAGCTGTTTTTGGTGACGCCAGGGAGTTCAACCCGAGGCGTAATTTGCAACTTCTTATTGGTTAAGATTTGATTGATTGAATGTTTTAAAACTGTAATTGGTTGTTGGATTGCCGATGGGAAAGATCGTGTGATGATTTTGGGAAGGGCGTTTTGGTTGAGGAATCTGGTCGAGGTTAGAATCTGAAGAGAGAGCAGGCAGTTCTGTTAGGGCCGTCATCAAGTGACGTTTAGTTTTGAGTTGCAGTTAGTTTCCAGTGAAGTTAAAATGTAATTACAAGTTTCTCCGGTTGGCTGGCTAAAGCTCTGATAGTTTGGTTCAGCTCGGCACACATGGCGGACAGAGTACGTGAGCTCCGACAATTTTAGCTGTTGTTAAAGCCCTGATCGATAGGCGAGTAAAACCGCAGTTTTGTGGCTCGTCGGTAAAGCTCGCCAGTGTATCATTGCAATACCGCGGTTTTATATACCGACGAGCCTGGCTTGTGGCTCGTCATCGTCAGTTTGTTTTATTTTTTACTCGGCTCGTCGTTCAAAACCGCACGTGTATCACGGTTGGCGAGCCAAACAGGCAGTTTTCAGCGACCGTTGAAGTGAAAAGACCAGTTTAATCAGGGATATGCGAACTCTCAGCCACGACTTTTTATTGGAATTTATAGATTGTTTACGAGACTGTTGTTGTTTATGGAAATGTAAATCGCCAGGGTACAAAAACAAAGCAATTAGACTTACCGGATATAGATGGTGAAAGTTCTCAACCTCCTATGTCAATTTTTGGATATTTTATTTTGTTGCCCTAAATTAAAGAGATATGTATTTTTACCGTTTACAAGCTCCTTTGTCGTTATTTCATTAATTGGTTTGTAGATGGCCATATGAAATAACGACATAAGAGCTTGTAAAGAGTAAAAATACAGATATGTCTCTTTAATTTAGGATAACAAAACAAAATAGCCAACAATGGACATGGGAGGTTGGGCACTTTCACCATCGATATGTTAAACCCTTAAATATCATAAAAAACATTAACCCAAAACTCAACTAGAGCCGATGTCAAGAAAAAATTCAATCATTGCGAGCTTCCTACAGAAAAGAAAGTAACAAGGTTACGACATGTTGGCTGTGAACGGTTAACACGACTGTTTTGTTCGCTAGTCGATCAGCACCAACGAGCCGCGAGTAAAACCGTCATTCTTTAAAACCGCGGTATTATGGCTCGCAGGTCGATCACCCACTTTAGGCTATTGTCGATATTGCTTACCACTTTTGGTATCAGTTTTTTTTACATGCAGTCAGATCCAGGAATTATGCAGAAGAAGTTTTCGTTTTGTGTTACTAGATTCAACAGTGTTGAATCAACACCCTAGTTAAAGCATGAAGTTTGCTTCCATTCTAATATTTTTTGATTCCGTTTAATGAACTATAAAACAAATCACTTTTAATATTTTGTTCGAGTAGAACTAATTTGTTTTTGAGAATGCAGATTGCAGACAATGCTGAAGTGACTTTAGTGAAGTGAAATCGCGCTTCGGTCTTAACAACCACCAACAAGAAACAGGACAATGATTGTACACGGTTTATTTTTTGTTATGTAGAACTTTTCTTTCATTTTTTTGTTTGGTAATCTCGATATCAGTTTGTAACACCATGAGACCACAGATTTGTAAATTCATTTTTTGTTCTAATAAATAAGGTTTGATTTTCAAAATACAAATTTATTATTTCTCTTTTCCTTCTCTCTTGTATCGTAAGAACATTAAAGAATTGGCTGAGTATAGAGTAGATAAGGTAAGTCATGATATATTTGTTTTCACACCATATTTGTTTTCATATAAAAGTATTTTATATATTTTTTATTTGACTATGTTTTTGTTTTATTTTGATTTAGCTATCTTTCTTTTAATATTTCTATTTTTTATATATTTTTTGGTTCCCATAAGGTAACCAGTGGCGCCCAATATTTTATTTCTTTTTATTTGACATTCTTACTTTGATTTTTCTATTTTTTTTATTTCTAAGCTAATAAGAGTATATTGATAACATCCCTTAAAAATCCACCCCACATCTCTTCCGATTCTGAGCTACTGAGGCCATGTTCCAAATTGTGCATAGCACGTCATATCTTCTTATGACATATCAACATCCTGTCAAAACTTTATTTTCTGTCAATGTTTCACTGGCATCTGACGTGTTAATGTTATAACATATATGTAAAGATTTTTTTAAATATATTATGTAAGGATTCGTCGAAAATATGTATTAAATAAATTAAAGCAATAATAATTATATATCTGGGAACAAGCAATTAAATTTACAACCTAAATTTACATAATGAAATGAAATCGACCAACTTAACAACATAATACAATAAATACCTTTTTGGCAAATACGTCGAGCTCAACCTACAATACCGCAGGATTATACGTAAGTTTGGGAACTTACTAAACTTATATGTATATTAAAAACCAATAAATACAAGCTAAATCTGAAAGAAAAATAATTAATAACCATAATGCATTAACCAAATGTCTGTGATATGAAACACCATATACAGAAAGTTCCTATCACAAAACTCATTGTTCCCAAACAATCCCAACTGACTTCTCAAAAGGTTGCTGCCGCATACCGGAAAATGAGCACCATGGTGGTGCAAAACTGTACCTCCTGTAGGTCCAGGTGTAAAAAAAAAGTGAAAATGAAGCTGAAACGCTCCAGCTTGCTCCCAGGTTGACTGACTGGAGCCGGAATAGGTTCCTCTCAGGTGTGTGAGGGTCTATGACTTCCCATGTTGTTTTGTGTATTATTTCCCCAAAAGGCTAAAACAAATATTTACCCAGTCTTAGTCAATGTAAAAGTGTACGAAAAAGGTCAAGGAGAAAAAGAGAAACTAGAGAAGTGTTTTTTTTTTAGGAAAAAACAATGTAAAATGGATCATTACCTGTACACAAAAATTTCTGGATTATTGAAGTCTTGACCTTGACAAAAATGTATGTGACAATTTCACATTACAGACATACGAGTGTGGAATTTAAATACAGAATAGATATGACTTCTTTAAAATAATTATTGGATATTTATTAATGATGTTAGAAGACTTCAAAATAAATTTTTGACTTAATTGTAACCAAAAATGAAGACTATTAGAATTTTCTCTGAATGAATTATCTATAGATATTGGATGTGCAAATTGGATTATTTCCAACATTAATTTAGAAATGCATATGTTTGGTTATGTTAAAAGAATATTAGAAAAAGAATATAGAATTTTCCTGGACGGAATCTTAAATAAACATCGATTAATCTATATAAAATCAAAATTGAAATTGATTTGAGTCCAACAATGAGAATCCAATATTTTACAAAAACAATATAATCGGTACCATATAAAAACCTGACTATATAAAAAGTGAATAATCCCTGGTTCAAGACACAGCTGGGTACTATTATATTATTTATATAACGACAAACTGAGAACTGTAGACAAAACTTAATTAATTTCTGGAGATATTCTCCGCCATTTTGGGTACTGGTACTACACTATTCCGGCTCACGATTCAAGTGACGAGCGAAATTTGCTTCTCCGCCGAGGTAAACGTCAAATTACCACGGAACACGAATTAAACGTCAAGGAACGATTCAACAAGTATGTTCCGTAGACGCCGAAATGTGACGTCACGTAAGTAGTCCTTTACGAGAAAATTAGAGAATTTAAATGAGATTAAGGGAAAATAATTATAAAAATAAATAAAAAGTTCAAAAATGATTCAGTAACGTATCGAACCGTTACATAGTCATTGACATTAATCAATCTCACGGACGAAAAGCCCTAATGTGTGTGATGAAGTAGTGACCACCTTTGATCATTGACGTAAGTAACTTCTAGTTACAGCTTAGACAGTAAATTGAATCCAAGAATCATGAAACTATGAAATATATGTATAGAAACATTTAAAAGAACAAATTAAATAAATTTTCTACAAACCTAAAAGATATCAGATGTAAATAATTTATTAATGCAGAAGAAATATTCAAACTTGACATATTTATCTGGCCAAAATTCTGTTCATGGAAGTAGCAATAAAAATAATAAATATGAGAAACTTCACCTACATTGGATCCGTATTTCTCCGATCCCATATCGGCCGACGTCGAACTGCTTCTCTGCTGTAGCTTCTCCTATTAATCGCCCGATATCGGATCGCATCAGATCGGAGGAATACGGATCCAATGTAGTGGTAGGGGAGCCCAAGCGGGGATTTTTGCAGTAAATCTAGCGCGTCAGATTATCATATGGGAAGAAACCTGGTACCCTGTAGATGTACATCTACCATATATTGGCTCTAAACACAGGGGAGTTCGTTAGGGGGGGGGGGCGAAAATAAAAATCTATCCTTAGAAAAACTCGAAATCGTCAGATTATGATAAGGTAAGTTAAGTACATGCAAAACAGTGTATATTTCAAAAATCTGACGATTTGGGCTGGGCCAGGTAAGGAAATTTGGATTTGGAAAAAGAATTTGGGTAAGGAAATGGGTGAGTCACAAAGTTTCCCAAGAAAAAAGCGAATATTTCGCGAAATGAAGGATAGATCTAAAAACTAAAAAATACGTGCTAAATATTTGTCAAAAATCTATCGAATGATATGAAACACGACTCCCCACGGAGAGGGATGGGGGTAAATTTAAAATTTTAAATACGAATCAGATCGAAAAACTGAAAAATATCCTTATACAAAATTTTTGGAAAATCTATCGAATGGCACCAAACACGACCCCCACGGAGGTGGGGTAGGGGGTTACTTTAAAATTTTAAATAGGATTTTTTATTGCAGATTCGCATTGCTTACGTAAAAATAAGTAACTTTTATTTAAAAAATTTTTTCGAATTATGGATAAATGGCGCTATAATCGGAAAAAACTATTGTTGGAAATGGAAAATTAAATTAAAAATGGAAAGTCCCCACTAAAATGGAAAACTTTACTTAACTTTTTTTGGCTTTAGAACCTACTCTTCACAAGCCAATAGGTACCCAAAGCGCCCGAGTGACTGCACATTTAGCATACTTTCCTCCCCTACGATAGGTGCAGCCTACCTTGAGTTTATTTTCAATCCGACGCCAGATCGGATCGGTTCGGATCGGATCGGAAAAATACGGATCCAGTGTAGGTGCAGCCTAAGAGACATTGATCTGAATTCCGCCCAGGACCTCATGAAAGATATTCGAAGAAATTTGCGTCTAGTAGAGAAGAAAGGGCCACTCCACATAATTTGATAGTATAGTTTAGTTAAGCATTGAGTTGTAATTTATGATAACCAGTTAGTGTTTGAATAAATTTATTCATTAACAAAAAAATTCGATAAACATTCTGTGCCAAAACTTTTAGGGCATAGTTTATTATGTGGGCTTAGAATCAAAATCTGCTAAATCCAAACTAAAAGTACAAATTTCTGAAGATGTAAGCGGTATGCAGAAAAATGCCTATACAAATTAGTGTGCCATTTTATGACATTTATTGATGCCACTTTGATTGAAATGCCGGATACTTTTTGGGAAATTTACATTTTTAATGTTTTTTTAGTCTCCTGAAAAATTTCAAAAAATGGATCTAGCAGGTTTTGATTCTATAGGCCTCAATGAATGAAAAACTAAAACGATTGGACCACGGTTAATGCAAAATTATTAAAGAAAGAAAAGTAGCGTGTATCGATATAACTTTTACATTTGGATTTGGATACAAAGTGTGAAGACAAAATGGCAGTGTTAGATTCACACTAGAATTGCATAATATTAGCATACACAACAATATCTCACCATGGGGACATAAGGTATATAATCAGGGCGTTATTTATAATTATGATGTCTTATCTTTCATATTTTTTGTATACTTATAGTTTAACATAAATATCTGTCAATAAATTAAAGATACCCTATAATGAAATATTAAATGATCTTATAATATTACTTACCACTATATTACTGTATTCATATTTTGACTGGTCATGAAGGTGTATGCTTTAAATTGAATAAAAAAAATTAAGTAATCAGTACTGGTATAATTCGCAGTATCTGAAAGTGTTTTGTTTTTTTAAAACAGTTGTATTAAATACCAAGAAAAAGAAAAAAAAAGTAAAATAAACTGAACAGAAATTGAAATAATTTTTTGTTGGATGGGCTTAAACCTCCATTAATAAAATCATTTGAATCGATTATTGTTGAAAGGGGGTAAGCGCCATTTTCTACTTTTCGAGTTACAGTAAAAAACCCTTCTCTCTTTCATTATCCGCGTCATTTGGTGTTAAAAGGAAACAAGCACTGATGCACTGCATGGATATAGTTTATACTGCGAAACTGCATTTAACAAGAAATGACGTGCATATAGAAAGAGAAAAGAGTTTTTTACTATAACTCGTGCTTACCTTCTTTCAACAATAAACGATTCATTTAGAACAGTTGTAAACGCATTAAGACCAGGACGATTGCCACGAGGAAGGAATGCCCTGTTAGCCAGTGTATTGCCTGTATACCGCCCTTAAGAGGCACACACCATATGTGACAGAAAAGAGGGAGAACGAAAAAATAAGATGTCTACCAATACACAGTTTAGCAAAAGAAAGTAGTGTCATTTTATACTGTTCCTAAATAAACATATTTTCCGATATAACTTTTTTTGTCTTTATAAATGGTACACATGAAAATTTTGATAGCATGATTTCTTTAGCTCTACCTACAAACGTAATTGCTTCATTTATTTTTCTCATTTTCTCCCTATTCTTTAGACAAATGTACGGGTTCACCTACAAAATGTATGCGAATAAGCGTGAAGGAAAACCACTTAGCTCCATATAAGCTGTCACTTGCCGACTCTCCAAGAAGTTATATCAATTAGAGATGTTATCAAAGGAACGGTGTTATTGTTAAGAGCAGGTATGCGGTAACTGTTCCTTAAGAAACATTCTAATTTTAGTATGCCACGAAAATGTCTTTTAAATAAGTAAATAATATAGACACTGTAAAAGGGGTGACACACACGCGAGTAAGTACGCGAACGTATGGCTCGACGACCTTTTTCGCGCGTGTGTTACCGCAAGTACTTACGCGTACTTTAAGTCCGCCGAGTAATATAAGTACGCCGTCAGTCTAACAAGTTTGAAATCTTACTCGTAGCCTGTACGTGTATCACTGCGTCGAGCCACGACCGGTATTTTATTGCGTTTAAGTTACACCTATATTTTCACTAATTAAGCAAATTGACTATAAATAATTAAATCGTTTATTGTTGAAAGGAGACAAGTTACATTTTATAAGTTTTTAAAAAACCGTAAAAAACTGTTTTAAGCTATACTAAATTATTTTCGATTAGTTTTTTTTTTTTGAGTAAACCTACTTATTTATAGGCCTACCTTGTATTAAATTATAATAGATCAAAAGCAAGTGATATATTTCACATCATAATTTTGACAGCTTACCTCACAAAAAATGAACGAATAAATAAACGACGGTGGTCTATTAGGACAATTTTTTTTTGAAACAATAAAACGAAATTTTGTGTAAAGCGTGTGATACACACGCGAGTAAGTACGCGAACTTATGGCTCGACGACCTTTTTCGCGCGTGTATCACTGCTAATACGCGTACTGTAAGTCCGCCGAGTAAGTACGCCGCGCGCCGTCGATCCAACAAGTTTGAAATCTTACTCGTAACCCGTACGTGTATCACTGCCACGAGCCGCGAGCCTCGAGCCATCATGTTATTAGGCAAGGCGAAAACGGCGGGTTCGTTGGGAAAAATATTCCCATGAGATTTTTTGCATAATCACATTCGTGAGACACCTCAGAATACGGTTCAAGAAGTCGCCCACGCGAAAAGTGGTCCAAATTTTTTTTAACAATTTTTTTTAATCAAATTGCTGAATTCAATATTTTTGGCCCCCGCACAAATTTTTTTTAGGTTTTTTGGGCCATTCTGGACAAAAAAGGTTTGTCATATTTTTTCTCTAAAGTTGATCGTTTTCGAGTTATAAGCAATTTAAAATTTGAAAAACGCGAAAATGGCTATTTTTAAGGCTTAATAACTCTGTTAAAAGTTATTAATATGAAAGTCAGAAAGTGACTAAATCAAAGTTTAAAGCCCCCTCTACATGATCCTGAAGAAATCTGTGTCATTAATTTATTACTTAGCTGTTATTTTTAATTAATAACAATCAGCGGTTAGATCGTATTGACGCGGCTGTAAATGTGAGTGCGAGTAAGATGCACAAGTGGACTGCCGGAATGGCATCTCTCTCGCACTCAGCATTTACGGTCGCCTAACACGTGCATGGCGCTCATTTTTATTACTTAAAAATAACAGCTTAGTAATAAAATAATGACAAAAATTTCTTCAGGATCTTGTAGGTTGAGGGGGCTTTAAACTTTGATTTAGTCACTTTCTGACTTTCATAATAATAACTTTTAACCGAGTAATTAAGCCTTTAAAATGGCCATTTTCTCGTTTTTTAAATTTTAAATTGCTTATAACTCGAAAACGATCAACTTTAGAGAAAAAATATAACAGACCTTTTTGTCCAGAATGGTCCAAAAAACCTAAAAAAAAATTTGTTCGGGCCAAAATATTGATTTTTGCAATCTGATTAAAAAAATTGTTAAAAAAAAAATTGGACTACTTTTCGCGTGGGTGACTTCTTGAACCTTATTCGGGGGTGTCTCACGAATGGGATTATGCAAAAAAATCTCATGGGAATATTTTCCCAACGAACCCGCCGTTTTCGTATTGTCTATATTGCGTTTAAAGTCACACTTATATTTTCACTAATTAAGCAAATTGCCTAGAAATAATTCAATCGTTTATTGTTGAAAGGAGACAAGTTACATTTTATAAGTTTTTTATGAAAACCGTAAAACACTATTTTAAGCTTTTTTGATTATTTGTTTTTGAGTAAACCTAATTATTTATAGGCTGTTTCATCCTCCTGATGAAAATATTACCCTCTTATCTATGATATTTTGTTTGTTACCCATACAATTCGATTTCGTCTTTTTTTATTAGTATGTATTAAAAATATATAATACGATAGGATACGATACAAAGTATATAATACGATAAAATTCCTAAATAGCACAAAGCATCTTCTCTCGACGACACCGCAATTAGTTATGAGTAATTCTGCCGTGTATCACCGACGGCGAGCCGAGTAAGTCCGCGATCTTTAAATCCGCGTACTTAAAGTTTGCGTGTGTATCACACACTTAAAATATAATGTAAAATGTAAGTGTTCATTTTAATGAAACGTACGTACTGAAAATACCGACAATATACCTAAGTCTGCCGTGTGTCACCGACGGCGAGCCGAGTAAGTCCGCGATCTTTAAACCCGCGTACTTAAAGTTTGCGTGTCTGTCATGCGCTTTACGTCTGAAAATAAAATGAATGTCTTCAAAACTAAAATTTAATATTCCGACATATCCGATAACTTGATTCCTGTTAAATTATTTCAGTCACGTGAAACATGGGATATAAAAAATCATTTGATCAAATCTTGACAGTATAGAATAGAGAGTGGAGATTCGGTTGTATCAGAATCATGTATACAAAATTTTTATGTGGAATTCATTAGTAGCACTAGATTCGTACAGTTAAAAGCACGATGAACATCAGCCATCGTCGTCGTGCTATGAAAAAGTGTCTGATAAACACTACTAGAGGTCCCGTTATTTGGGATGGCATTAATTTACATATTATTATTATTGGACTTATACAGAGGTCAAAATTTGAAGTTTCTTCCTAAGCCACGCCTTAGCATTAAATAATTTTCATACTTAGTAACAGTTTCAAATGTCAGTAACCAATCACTAACTTTAATGGCCATTCTTAGACAATTTCTAGATGCGACATAAGGTTGGTTACTACTCGATAGAAAACCGTTCTTGAACGGTTACGAGTATGCGCAGTATACGAGTATGCGAAAAATGTGTTACCGCGCATAATTATTCGTTATTGCGCATGCGCGTAACGATTCAAGAACGGTTTTGTATCGAGTTGGAACAAACCTATAAATTGCAAATTACTGCCATCCGCCATCCCAAATGACGGGGCATCTAAGAACTTGTTTTCATTAGTAGAGTGACGGTAGAGTAAAGTAGCCATCGGCGGTGGGGGAAGGCGAGTTACTTTATCACCGTGCAATCTTAAGTGGCAAAGTAAGGAGCAAAGTAAATAGGTAAATACAAGCTTTGCCGTAAATGCGCGTGGCGACAACGATGCACAGTGGTTCCAAATGCTGAAAACGTGGTCATGAGGCGAAAAACATATCCCTATCTAGGAATTATCATGTTTACAGTAGCTGTTTTCTCATACTGTCGTAGAGTCGTAATACACAGGTATAAGGATCAGACTGGATGTATTCTGGTTCATAGCTTAGGAACAAATATGTCCAGAGGTTATTTTGGCCGACAGAGAAAGTGAAAAAGAACGTGTATATTGAAAACGCTCTAAAACGTTTTGTAGTTTATCAATTTTATCGCTGTAAAGCAGATTCTTTTGTTTAAGTATGTAGTAATGTAAGATGTAAGTTAACTTAAGATTTAGTAACAATAAATGCGTTAAATTTGTTAATGCCTAAATAGTGAAACTATACTTGAAATAATCAAAATTTTATAAAGATATGTACATTCAAAAAGTACAAAATTTTGCATAATTCTGCGACTAATGTTTATTAATCTTAAAATATATAGTAAGAAGATACATAATGAGTTTGGTTTAGCTGCCTCTGCATTTCTGGCAGTTGTTTGAATACAAAAGTGGGAAATGACGCATATTACATGATTCTGGTGATTGTTGAGTATGTATGGGCGGCTGTACATAAGTAATAGGTTCTGAAATATTGTACTTCATAAAGAAAATGTATTGGTAATCAGTAATTTCAAAAGTCCCTTATAATTTAAAACTTTAAACAAATATGCATTTAAAATAAAGTTTTCGAATTTCGTTCGGTAATATTGGATCATCTATTTTGTTTAAAAAAAGTAATGTTAGATTTATAATCAGCGACCTTAAACTACCAAATTATTTTCAATTTCTTTCTGCCATGTTGGATCCGCCATTTTGTTTTTCAGAAAAAATAATGTTAGATTCGTAATCAGCGGTGCCAAAAGCCCTTAGAGCGAAAGTAATTCCGAAGTGTATAAACACTATACGCTTTTAAAGGTTCATGACCACGTTTTCGGCATTTGAAACCACATTGCGACGTACCGCATCGCCCTTCACATTCGCCGTACCAACGCCTAGCCTACGTAAATTGAGCTTAGTATTTTGTGATCTTCGCATTTCGCACAGTAATTGTTCTAGAGATCGATAAAGACAAATTAATTAGTTTTGTGTTTACGCTTGCACCAATTTAAAGCAGAAAAAGCAAATGTCGCCACAATAGTTTGGTTTTAACAAAACTGTGGAAAGAAAGGAAGGAAAGAAGTATATTCTTATTTAGACGATGCACCGCAATTTTTATTTGTTCTTTGCAAAAACACCTTGTCTTAATCTTAGAATTTAAAACAACGCTTCGTACATCCGATGCAACGACGATGTAAAGGTTAACGACGACATGATTAAAAACAAAAAATAAAATAAATGTGCGGTGCACAGTGCGTCAATACGGCCACTAATGTACAAAGCAAAGGCGAGGTATTGTATTGTGCGTTGTGCGGTGGGATTTGTCGTGCGCCGTTGTGATCGTACCCTTAATGTACTTTACTATAATTTAGTACTCCACCCGACCAATTACGTTTTCATTGGTAGAACTACAGGGATAGTTAGTACTTGCCCAAATTACTTGACCGTTAACTCTACTAATGATTACAAGGCTTTAAGTTCATACTCAACATACTTTTTTGTACTAAAATTAGGACATCCTTTAAGATTTTACAACATATCTCTCTCTTTTTCTCCATATTATATGTATTTCACTCTCTCCTTATCTATGTCTCTTCGCTTATCACTATTTTCTCTTTTTTGTTATCTCTTTACGTAACCATCTACGTTAAATCAGAAAAAGCGACGTATTTTGCACATCCTAAAGTTTTAACGTTTTTCTAAAATAATAATAAATTTTTCCTTTTCAGAAACCTTCATGTTCTTTTCTTGAACTACCCGATGATCAATATTTCTTTATCACATTATTATCTTTCAACTTTTTTTGTAATCATAAAGATACTTTATAAAGGTTATTGAAGTAAATAACTTGTAATGATGAACATGTTTCATAATACATATATATTTCTTGTTCAGGAACATCTCTAATATCAATGAAGTAAAAATCGATTGATTCCCCTTCCTTCATTTCGCCGTCTTTCTTTTAAGTTAGTCAGTAAGAGGTTGCTTCTTTGTTACCTTTTTAGGCAATTTGGGGACTTTTCTACAATTTAAAAGGAAAAAATAGTAACTCCACATGGAAGAAGGAAGTTCAAAACATAATGTAGCAAAAGGAGCTAAGAGAGGGAAAAAATTCGATCATATACAGGATGAAACAGTTTTAAAGCGTTTTTAACTAAATATCCCTGATCCCCGACGATGCTGTCCTATGAGTCGCATTCGTACGATATAAAGATGACACATAAATGTATTTCCCACCTTTTTAAAAAAAGCTCGCGCAAACACACACGCGCGCACATACATACCTCACGTGTTCTTCGTGTGTCCTAGTTTAAACTTGCTACGGAAGACTTTATTAGAAGAAATGCTTTCATCAAAGGCCGCTTGGGATGAAATCAGCACATTTGTGATGGGAGTCCTCCACGATCTTTGTCGTATTGAAGGGAGGCGAGCTGGAAATAGAAATGGTCAGTAGCATAAACTTGTCAGTTCCTCATGTATTTTATTATATTTGTTGTAAGTATGTTCCATTTGCAATTTATATAAATTTTGCAATAAATTGTTTTTGTCTTGGCTTTTATATCTTATATTATACTGTACATATATTGACGATTTATCTTATTTTAGTAAATTGTACTTGTTCTTATTTGTTATTGATATGTTTTCTTTTGACTGTATGTAAGCTTTGTCCATAAAATTGTAAAAATTTTCAGTGACAATAAAGCATATTTCTATTCTATTCTATTTCTATAGGAGAGAAGCAGTGACTTCGACAACATGAAGGAAGAGCAATAACTAGATCCTCCACCGTGAAATGAAATGTGAATGTACTCCGTGCTCGGTGTAGCAGCTCCACATAGTGGATACGTTGGTGCTCGCCGCTCGCTCACTCTCTTCGATTCAACCGATTTGCTCGTATGTAGGGGAGCGCATGCAATATCCATTTGAGCAGCTACATGGAGCACCCACGTATGGATACATACCTTTACATTTCTAACGAACGGATCATTTAAATTATTTAGTTCACAATATACATTCCACCAATACACACGCAATTATATACAATAAAACTGTATTAAAATTAATAGTTTTTCCAAACAAATGTCAAAACTCCTCTCTAGATATAGTATAAACATTGGATATAAATCACCAAGAGCATTCAATAAATAATTTTCATTTATACCTGTAGATTTTTATTTACATTTACGTGCTCGGCAACTATGACTACTAGCACGGTGGCGATTACAAACAACATTAATGTCAGTTATGTCATAATTTTTTTTTCGGCAACTCTTGCGATATTTTAATTCGTATCCTACTATTCGAGACTGTGTCGAATTTAAAAAAATCAAATAGTTTTGATATAATTTAGTAAATATAGAAGCTGTGAATTTGACATTAATTCATTTAAGGTACGTATCCATACCTTGGTGCTCCGTGTAGCAGCTCCACATAGTGGATACGTTGGTGCTCGCCTCTCGGCGCTCACCCTCGTCGATTCAGCCGGTTTGCGGTTTGTAGAGGAGCGCATGCCTATCCATTTGAGCAGCCACAGATCACCTACCTCTCTTTAGATGCTTCACGACAACGCTGTCGTTAAATATGAAAAACAGCGCTCCAACAGGTCTGCACCAGGAACTAATTCAAGCGGGAATTTCAAAATTTAATTTTGGTGGGAACAAAAATGTAGGTTAAAATATTTAAATATAATGTATAGTTGAAAAAAAAAATTTGCATTTAAAATATGCAAATTATACAAATTTCAAATATACAAAATACCATTAGGGAAAAAATAAGACATGACAACGTATTTTGTTCATTTATTCATTTAATACCGGTAAAACCACTTTGTATATATTTTTTTACAAATCGTATCTTTACAAATTAAGATATTAATAGTTATCTTCCAAATACTTATAGGCCAGGGTAATAAGACAAAAATATACCCGGGGTTACTTACTGTCAAATACTTCTAGTAGGTACATTAGAAAAGGAATCACCTAAAATCAATCAGAGTATTGTTACTTGTTCTCTAATAACAAATAACAAATAAACATTCGTTTTGTTTCAAAAACTGTATTTGAAACCATTATATCTTAAAATCAGGATTTTTATCATTGTTAATAATCAAATAAACAGGATAAACATTACTGACATACTGACAATTGACAAATTATAATGACACTCAGACTCAGTGATATAGACGTAATCTTTGAACACTGAACTCCTTTGATATGTGCTGAAAAAACCGACAAGTATCGGATGTGTTACAGATGCGTCTGACGATGTGATCTGCATACATCCGCAGACGCATCTGCCGATGTGTAGTGGAGGCATTAGAGAGTTAAGTGATCTGTGTGAGCAGCTACTCGGAGCACCAACGTATGGATACGTACCTTTTTAAACTAACAATAGATTGCCGTTTTAGGGCGATGCCACATTATGCGTTTTGATCGGATGCGGTGGAGACGCATCCGTTTCCAACGCTACCGGACCGACCTGTCACACTATGCGTTTAGTCTCGTGCAGTTGTAAGATCGTACCGATGTCTCAAAACGCATCCGTTTCCAACGCAACCGGACCGACCTGTCACACTATGCGTTTTGACTGGATGCGGTGGAAACGCATCCGGTCAAAACGCATAATGTGGCATCGCCCTTAGGGGAGTTAATGTTTTTGCTTACAGAAAAATTCAAACAAGATAGAACTTTTTGTAATTTCATTAAGAAATGTTTAATAAACAACATATCAAGAAGTTCTACTCCAAAAGTGGGTGCTTCACTTTTTATTAAACAAATGAACTGCGAAATTAGTTGTTTTTTTTAAATACCCAGGAAAATATAAATTTTAGAAAAAACTGACTTGACCATTGAAAAATTCAGAAAATTTTACAGAAAAAACTTTATAAAGATTTTTCTAAAATTAAATCTACATTTTTTATTTATTGGCGCACTGTATAGTAGCGTTCGACGCAGCGCGCATTTGAGTTAATTTATTATAATTTTTTAACTAATTGCTCAAATTAAATTTTACAAATTGGAAATACATGAAGATCGTTAAAGCTATCTTATAGTTGTAATAAAAAGAAAAACAATTATGGGCATAACTACGGTGTGGGCGAAAAATGAGCCTTACATAAATTTTGTTTAAAAATGATTTATAAATGTATAACTAATACAATTTTACCTATAAAGCTCTAAAATTTGCACAACTTACTTTTCAAACATCTTGAACAATGTTTCATTTAAAAAAAATCTCACAAATTTAATTCAAAGAATACCTCTCAAAAAATGTAATTTTTGAAAACTTCGTAGTTTTACAGAATTACTACTAATTTAAGAGGATATCACTCAAGTTTAAACGGATATATTACCATTTTATAGATGTTTTTTTAAAGCTTAAGATTAGTCTTTAAAATGCACTAAATAATTTTACTTAAGAAATTAAATAAACAATTTCTTTTTGAGAAAATTAAGAAAGATAAAAAAATGTAATACAAAAACAGAAAATTCTCAGTTAAAAAAATGTTTATACAAGTCATCAAATCTTTTTTCTGTACAACTTACCTAAAATATAAGAACAAGATTAAACAATAATAAATGTTAATTATTTATTATCAATTTTCCGAAAAAAAGTTATTCTTCATAAAATGCTCTGCGTCGTATAGAATCTAAGATGCAACCATCAGATATCAAATGTTATTAATTTTATACGAGGTATGTCAAAAAATATGAATTTCCCTCAAGAGTAAAGTACCTTTATATTTCACAATATCAAAAAATTGTTATTAAGAAAAGTTTATGAAGAATAACTTTTTTCGAAAAATTGATAGATAATAAAATAGTTTTGATAATTGTAAAAAAATGATGTTGGGTATCCGTAATTTGAGAAAAATTTTGAATTTGTTTTTTCAATTAGAAAGATGTAATTTCTCTTAAACTTCGTTTTTAATTCCAAACAACTTTTAATAATAACAATTTTTGATATTCTGAAATAGAAAGCACTTTACGCTTGAGCGAAATTCATATTTTTTGACATACCTCGTATACTGTTGATAAAATTTGATATCTGATGATTGCATCTTAGGTTTTAGTCTATTCAGAGCAGTTCATGAAGAATAACTTTTTTTCGTAAAATTGATAATAAAAAAGTTTCCCATATGGTTCCTAGCTACGTTGACATTATGTATAAGAGCTCAAAAAAGTTTGGCTCAAATTTTTTTGAATTTGCAAATTGTAATGTCAGATTCGGATTCAGTATAATAAAAAACAAGATAGAAACATTTTTGATCAAAGTAAAATGATGAATTCAACAATTAGTGCAGTCACTGAAGGTTTTCACCTCCGATTTCGTTGAACCTCCATCGATTTTCATGAAATTTGGTGAGTAATTAGAGGATACCTCAAGGAACAAAGGTGACATGATGCCAACTTGCGCTTTTACCCTGGGGGTGGATGCCACCCCTTCTCGGGGGTGAAAATTATTTTATTAAAAATAATACCATAAGTCCATAGAGGGACAAATTATAAGCAAAATTTGTTATATAAAGTTATTAAAATAAATCAACACTTTTTGAGTTATTAAAGACCAAAGATTTTATTTTTTCGTAAAAAATTGCATGTTTTAAATCGGTTTTTCACGTATAAATCAAAAACTATAAGCTTTTACAAAAAAGTTATTATTACTGAAATTGAAGATAATAAAAAATTGAATACATTCTTCACATAAAGAACTAAACCAATGTTAGTTCAAAATGAGTTATTGGCAATTGAATGTGTATTTTTTTCGACGAGTACTCAAATCTAAGTATTCAAGCTTAAATAATTGGAAAACGATGCAATGTATAAAATATTCCTGCTAAACATTTGTCAAAATACTTCAGAATACCTATCAAATGAGCTTCAGAGCAAGGTAATACCGTTCAAATTAAGCAAGTTATAATGAAAATAAAAGAACCATTTCGAATTTTTTAGGAAAAGTGAAAAATAAAACATACGCCATTTCCACAAAAATTAAAATTTATAGTAATCCTTACAAGAACTTCTTTATATTAGCATTAGTAATGTTTTCGATAATCTTGACCGGTTTAGAATGCATATTTTTGAAAAAAAGGTATAATTTAAAAAAATCATACTTTTTAAAATTATTGTAATTCACATATTCTTTTGATAATAACTTTGATAATCACATATTTTGATAACAATAAATTTTAGTTTTTTCTGTGCCAAATATTTTACCTGTTTTAATATTTCTATAGGGTAAAAAATAACCGAGATAGAAACGTTTAAATCTTAAATTTTGCTGTGGGAACCATGCAACCGGGGTCATTTAACCTTTTATTTTTTTAAAAAGTAAGGGGTTTAGAAGATTAGGTTTAACGTGCTTAAATAGCACTTAGAATTAACTTTCAAACATTTTTTAGATAAACCTGATATCGGAAACACGAACGGAGTTATATAAAAAAAAACAATAACATTTTTTGAAAAAATTTTTAAAAGATAAATTTTGAAAAAAATTTGGAGCATAAATTTTAACGCTATTAACATATTCGGGGGCTCATTTGATAGATATGTTTAAGTACTTTGACAAATGTTTAATAAGTTTATGTTATACAATACATCAATTTCCCGTTATTTCAGCTTGAATACTTAGAGTTTTTTACTCGCCGAAAAAAATATACATTCAATTACTTATAAATCACTTTTAGTTAACGCTAAAAGGTTTTTCTAGTAAGGGATTTATTTTATTTTTTATTAGCTTCAATTTTGATAATAATTACTTTTTTGTAAAAACTTACACTTTTTGAGTTATTGATGAAAAATTGGTTAAAACATGCATTTTTCTCAAGAAAAATTAAAATCTTTGATCTTTAATAACTCAAAAAGTTTTGATTTATTTTAATAACTTTATATAACAAATTTTACTTGAAATTTGTCCCACTATCGAATTATGGGGTTATTTTTAATAAAATAATTTTCACCCTCGAGAAGGGGTGGCATCCACCCCAGGGTAAAAGCGCAAGTTGGCACTATGTCACCTTTGTTCCTTGAGATATCTTCTAACCACTCACTAATTTTCATGCAAATCGATGGAGGTTCAACGAAATCGGAGGTAATAGCTCATATCCACCTTCATTGACTCCACTTAATATTTTTAAAGTTATTTATACAAAACAATAATTGTTATTGTTTAAACAGTCAATAAACAATTAGAGGTAAAATCTGTGAGTAGAAGTTTTTACTTTAACATATATTTATTTAAACTTACAAAAAAGTTTTAATAAAATATAAGCTTTTTGAATTTTTTCGAAAAAATGCAAGTTTTCGTTCTATATTGACTCCCCCCTATTTATTGAAAATAGGGTTCTACAACTGTCGACTTGTGGCATGTTTGGAATAAATAATGTTAACATTTATATGGGATTGCAGAGTTTAGACGCCGCGATAAATGCTACGATTTATTGTGACGATAAATTGCTACGATTTATTGATTTTTTAAAGCTTGTTTAGATGCTGCGATAAATTGTCGCGATTGATTATAAATTAAACAACTCGATCGTTACAATATATTGCTCGCATTTATCGCAGCGTCTAAACCAGTGATAAATCGCTGTGATTTACCGTTTACACACGACGATAAATTGAAACAACTCGATCGTTACGATAAATTTCTCGCATTTATGGCAGCGTCTAAACGCTGCCTTAGCCTCAGTTGAGTTGTAGGTAAATGACACATATATGTTTTTACCTAATACATATACATAACGTTTCGATTTCCACTCCGGAAATCGTTGTCAAGAGTTATTAAGAACAATAATTATTTGTTAATAAGGTGTGTGCAACCACAACTTCCAAAATTGTTGTTGATATTGAGGTTGTGTCACTCCTGTCAACAAAATATTATGCTTTGTATTGATGGTTGTAGGCAACAGCCAGCTAGACGGGAAAGGTATGAAGGTGGATGTTTTTTGGATTTAGTGAACGAACACATAATAAGAATTGAAATCTGATATCTCATTGCTTACTGTCATAACATATAATTATTATGATTACAGGGGAGTATCTTTTATGTTGTTTTCAAAAGCAACAAAGTGGAGATATGCTACAACGTTAAGAGTTTTTTGTGGTGTTATAATATTTACAGTAAAACCTCCGTTAACCGAAACCATTGAGGGGAAGGCCGTTTCGGATAACAAGAATTTCGGTTAAAAATAACATTGTTTTTTGTATTCTTTTTGTATCAAATTACATGGTATTGGAGAGATATAGCTGCAAAACATCGCTGTCAAAAGAAAACACAAAAGAAAATAGAAGATTTCTTAAAAAAACACTCTAAACATGTTAATTTTCCTTAATTGTATAGCTTTTTTTAAATTCACTTTTTAGTGACGAAATTATCGAAACTCTTAGCCATTTCGGTTAAAAAGGTTTCGGTTAACGGAGGTTTTACTGTACTATTTTATTTTATTTAGGTTGAATGTATCTTTTTTGTCGTTGATTGTGTTAGTGTTTCTTTTTATTTCTGTTGATTCGTAAATCTTCCCATTATTTTTGTTTTGCTCGGTTTTTAAAATTTTGATGCTTTCGAAGTAAAATTTATGTTTCCTCTCATTCTGATGCTTTGTGATCGTAGTGGTGTTGTTCTTGTCGTATTTGTGGGAACTAATTCTAGATTGAAGCAGTTCACTAGTTTGCCAACTATAGGCTTTTTCACACTTAGTAGGTACATGGTATCTCGTAAATAACATGTGATTTTTTAAGTTTTGGATTTTTCCACTCCGCATTTGGTATATTGCCTATTTATATACTATTAACTGTTTTTTCTTAGTTAATGAAAATGATTTGTCATAAGAAAAGTTTTTTTGTTGTACGTGATTAATATATGTTCCTTTTCTTTTGTTTCAGGTAAGTTGGACAACTATTTTTAGTTTATTTGGTAAGAAAAAATAAATACTTAATTTTTTGTTGTTTTAAAAGTTTTTATGAATATTTTAGCGCAAAATTTTGAAATAGGTGTACATCTACAAGAATAAATATTTAGTTTTGTGGAGTATTCTTATTTGGCGTGCGAACTTCTCTTTCAGTGAATTAATTAATTGTTCTGATGTTAAAAATCTTTGTCTTTTTGTTTCTTTCTTAACCTGACCTTATTTATGTTTCCTACAACTCTTTTAAGTCCTTCTTTGACTATACTAAGGGTAACTATTCCATTGTTTCCACTTCTTATACCTCTCATGTATTTTATATGCAGTATGGTGCAAATGAAAGGAATAAATTCGCTATTTCGCAAACCGGCGACATTAAGGAAAAATCCCGAAACAGGTCGATTTTTATTTTTAGATTATGATATTTTAGCGTATATATAGTGATATATTATATCACACGAGTGACGTCATCTATCTGTGTGTGATGACGTAATCGATAAATTTTTTAAATGAGAATAGGGGTCGTGTTCTGTCTCATTTAAAAGGTTATTCAATTCTCTATTTAGTAATGTCAACATTAACATAATTATTTATACGGGGTGTTCAAAAACAATTTTTTAAATCAAATTAATTGACAAATACGAAGAATGTGTGTAATTCATTTAATTCAAAATACTTTTTACTGTTATCACAAAACAGAAAAAAAATGTTTATTTGAAAAATAAATATTGCTTTTCGCTTAGATTCAATGTTCAAGCCAGCTCCCGCTAGGCACCTGCTTTTTGGAATCTTGAACATTTAATTTAAGCGAAAAGCAATGTTTATTCATCAAATAAACATTTGAAGCTGTTTTCTGATAGTAGTAAATGTATTTTGAATTAGGTAAATTACATACATTCTTCTTTTTTTGTCAATTAATTTAATTTAAAAATAATGTTTTTGGACACCCTGTATAAACAATTATGTTAATGTTTATATTACTGAATAGAGAATTGAATAACCTTTCAAATGAGCTAACACAAAAGACCCCTCTTCTCATTTAAAAAAATCATGAATTACGTCATCACGCCCGGGTGGATGACGTCACTCGTATGATATATTTACCAAAATATCGTAATTTAAAAATAAAAATCGACCTGTTTCGGGATTTTTCCGTAAAGTCGCCGGTTTACGAAATAACGAATTTATTCCTTTCCTTTGCACCATACTGTATATCTTCAACAGTATGTACATTCTGTAGGTTATTATCGATTAATGGTCAAAACTCACAAGCCGTTTAAAAGGCTCTTTATTGTACTACTATATCGATCAAATGCTTTAAAATTATTGCTTATTTAAAAGTTCCTTATAATTAACAACTAAATACGTGAAGAAGGCTTAAGTCAACGGAGGACATCACTTGCTGCTTTATTTGCCGTCAGACGTCAGAGGAAGTTAATTAGTGTTTACTAAAAGCTTTAGGTTGGTTGAAAATGGTCGAGTGACGATAAATGAAGAGTTATCAGTTTACGTATCGTTTCAACTATACCCCATTCCACGAATATGCGACCCTCTTGGATTATCGCGACAACGAATATTTTACTGTGCAAAATATGAAGAACGACAGTAAATTGCAAATTATATTGTTGTTTATTGTAGTAATTATTAGAGCAAAATACTTTCGTACTTCTTATGTTGCACACTAAAATATTCGTTGTCGCGATAATCCAAAACAGTCGTATATTCGTGGAATACACCATACGAATTAGCCGATTAAAAGTTTAACAGTTTGATGTGTGAAAAAATCATCAACTTTTTGCTGCACAGTGAACACTTCTTCTTGCATGCACAGTGGGACGTTAAAAGTTTACCGCGTTGAACTTTTTTGCCTGAAATTATTTGTCATGTAATAGTGAATACTGAAATAAAGTAATGTTAGGTGAGCGTCGTAGAGTTTGAGGTAGTTCGGCTTTGAACAAAAATACCTTCACGTTTAAACTAAAAATTCTTCCATTCTGTACATATTAACAGATAGTGGTTGTTAACGTTGATGTTCCTTCGATGTTCTTATTGATCTTCTGATGCTGGTTCTCCATTTTTTGTATTCTATAGTTCTCGTACTGCACTTGAAAACTTTGTAAATATACTTTTCCGCAAATCGCCAGGAAATTTTGACATTCCTGTCAAAATTTCTTGAAGAAAAAGTCAGGACTTCCTTACTGTAAGGAAATGTCATTTCCTTACTGTAAGGAAATGATATTTCCGTACAGTTGTTAGTGTTCTACATAAATGATAATTCAACCTCAATACGTTTCCATAGTAACCCAAGTAATTTGATTAGGAATTTCAAAGCACCATTTATTTGGGAATAAAATTATCGCGTTTTTTTTAAATCAATCAATATCTGTCGAATTTTAAACGATTTGCGGAAAAATAGTATGTTTACCTCGTAGGAAAAGCCACATTCCTGGACTCTGTGTTGCTAAGTCTCGGCTTGCGCCTCGACTTAGCAATCTTCACAGTCGTCCAGGAATGTTAAGCTTTTCCTACCCGGTAAACAATGTACTATATTTATATACAAGTTTAATATAGTTGTTTCTCCACCTTGTCTTTCGTTCCTTATTAAAAATAAAATTACCAATTGGATTCTTGCTCGTAATACTTATTATAAATAAAAGAATACTATCTGGACACCTTAAACAAATCCAAAAATGTCTTGTCCAAGCTTGTATAATGTTTCATAATTCCGGAATGGATATCATACAACCATAATATGGAATCATCATTGTATCATATGGAATAGAAGAATTTTAATAAGCCAGTTGGCCGAAGTACGGTTTATAGTAGACGGCTTCTAGTAAAAAACCTTTAACATTTATGCTCCTACATCTACATCAACAGCATAATACAGTGCATTCGTAAAGTGTGGAAACGGTCTATTATCTCATGACTTAATTATTTTCAGAGTTAAAGCTCTGGCAGGTAGATTTTTATTTTTAAATTATGATTTTTTGGCGTATGTATAGTACATAATAGGGACGTCATCAATTTGGGCGTAATGACGTCATCGATTATTTTTTTAAAAGGGAATAGGGGTCTTGTGGTAGCTCATTTGAAAGGTGATTCAATTCTCTATTCAATAATATAAATATTAACATCATTAACTAACTAACTAACAGAGTCATCATAGCCAGAATGATCGCCAACGTTCGGAACGGACAGGCACCCTAAGAAGAAGAACATCATTATTTATAGAGGGAGGCCAAAAAATAATTTTTGAATTAAAATAATTCACGCAAAAAGAAGAATGTATGTAATTTATTTAACTAAAAATACATTTTACTGATGCCACATATAATAAAAAAAAAATGTTTATTTCATAAATAAGCATTGCTTTTCGCTTAAATTAAATGTCAAACAGCCACACACCTGCCTCTTGACGGATTGAACATTTAATTTAAGCGAAAAGCAATGTTTATTTGTCAAATAAACATTTTTTTTCTCTTTTCTGGCAGCAGTAAAATGTATTTTGAGTTAAATAAATTACATGTAGTCTTTTTTTTGAGGGAATTAATTTAATTCAAAAATTATTTTTTTGGCCACCGGGTATAAATAATGATGTTAATGTTTATATTACTGAATAGAGAATTGAACCACCTTTCAAATGAGCTACCACACGATCCCTATTTCCATTTAAAAAAATCATCGATGACGTCATCACGCCCAAATCGATGACGTCACTATTATGGGATATACGTCAAAAAATCATAATTTAAAAATAAAAATCGACCTCTCAGAGCTTTAGTTCTGAAAATAATTAAGTCATGAGATAATAGACGGTTTCCACACTTTATGAATGCACTGTATAATACGAAATCAGGGGCTTCTATAACCTACTGGATTCAACTATAAACAAGCCAAAAATTAGTCTGCATTTAAAATTATTCCCTACAGTCTAGTCCTAGTCTATAAACCACCATTCAGTGCTGTAAATTGTAGTTTACCGAGCAGCCATTATTTTCACTTCCAATTTCATTGCGGTTGTTCTGTCGCCTAAACAGATCAATCGCTTACGCTTAGTTCGATTTCGACATCCGGCTCTAACTGAACTTCACTGATTTCCATCTGTTTTTCCATTGCTGTCATGACTCGTTTAAAACTATTGATTTTTAAAATAATTTTATCCAAGACTAAGTAATCTATAACTGATCTATTATACAATGAGTTAACTAAATGATATTACATATCTGTTATTCACTCAATGAAATCACTATTCACTGGTTCTAATACAGTTGTGTACGGTGTACGTCCAAGATAAAATACAAAGCTGTCGCGGTTAATTTTAATTTGAAACGACTGCATTAAAGAGACTCGGTGCGGTGGATGGAAATCCACAACAGTAGCTGAAGGTTACATTGACGACTCTATTAATAAAATAGAAACAGCTAAACAAATCTCACACTCGATACAACAAAATCATGTTTGTATTAACAATCAGACATACAAACATAATGAAACCCCATCTACAACCAATCAAAAATTAATGTATGATTTAAATTCAATTCCTACATTTAACTTGGCACATTGTGTGAATACAAACATTAGATACAATTATGTAATGTTAATAAATAAAACTATTTTCTTTTTCTTTTTTTTTTCTTTTTAATTTAATTTACGTAGTTATATAGAAATTAATTATTTTGTTTTGTTGTTAGCTAGTTAATATTATTTATTTAAAAATAAAGATTTATATAAATTTTAGCCAAAAATATTTGATAGTCTTGTATAAAGTATAGTATGCTACTCACATATAATGAATGTTACTCACATGTATGATTTATTACACCATTATATGCTTATTGAATAATATACTAATTATCATGCAGAGTTTTTTGCAGTGCGTAACTTCCTTCTTAAAAGTGGTACCTTTTTCTTCTTTAAGAGATTTTGTTCTCATGAGCATGAGCATAACGTATAAGTTTATACTCTACTGTATCATATGAATAAAAATATATTGACGTCATGAGTTTCTACTCACAGTACATAAAAGTAGATGAAGTATATACTCCATTTGGAGTACAAAATTTGGAGTATAAACTACATTCTCATTTTCATTCGTACGAGCCTGTTTTCAGTGTGAGTCTTTTTACATTATTGTTTAGTTATTTACTAGTTTCATTTCAGTATTTCATACTACTAAAGCCGTATCACCAACATGCAGAGTGAGTTTTATGTATAGAACGCCTCAATTATCTCGGTGGTATTTGCATTGTTGTCAGATCTTCCGTTTTTCTGGAAATCTAATGAACTTTCTTATTTCAAATGGGTCACCCTGTATATTTTTTGCCTTTTGAAGTCCTTTCGTAATACTGATTTTTCATTGAATATTCCCCATACCTAAATGCCGTATTTTCGGTGTTATCGCTCCATTTATTTTAAAAACAAATTATAAAAATCAATATTTTTTAGGCCCGGGTAGCTATTATTATTATATATTTTTTGGATTATTGGAAACAAAAAAGGTATTTTGTAATTTTTCTCGTAAAGTTGATCGATTTCGAGTAATAAACAAAGACAAAAAAACGGGAAATGACGATTTTTAAAGCTCAAGAACACAAGTAAGAAATATAATTTTTGAAATTACGAAGTGCTTAAATTCAAGATAAACCTTATTCTAACGGTAGGTAACCTCATAACAGTTCCCGATAAGAATTTTTGGCATGTTTATTCTAAAATATTGTTTTTTAATTGTTAATGACGCGCTTATGAGAGAGGGCGATCGGGAGAACTGAAGAACAAAATTTTTAACATTAAATAAACTCAAATTACTTATGGTATGATATCTCATAAAATAAGGTTTGAACTTGAATTTAGGCATTTCGTAATTTCAAAAATAATATTCTTTACTTCTGTTTTTTAGCCCTGAAAATCGTTCTTTTTTGATTTTTTCAGTTTCAAATTGTTTAGGTATAACTCGAAAAATAAATTTTAGATAAGAAACCTAAAATAATGTCTGCCCGGGCCGAAAAAACGTATTTTTATAATTTGTTTTAATTGTTTTTTAATAAATTTTAACCAAATTACGGCATTTAGGTATAGGGAATATTGCATGAAAAATAATCAGTATTTCTTAAGGTCTTCAAAACGCAAAACATATACAGGGTGTCCCATTTGAAATAGAAAGTTCGTTAGATTTCTAGAAAAACGGAGGATCTCACAACAATGTAAAAACCACTATAATATTGGCCGCATCAGAAGACACTTACGCTCGTTTCACACACTAAGAATTTTGAACGTGCGGCGGCTTGAATCGCACGTTCAAAATTCTTAGTGTGTGAAACAAGTGTTAGCCGTTTCCGAGATAATTGAGGCGTTCTATACATAAAACTCACTAGCTTCAAGGAATGGCACCGTGGAATTTCCTTGTTAGCAGGTTCGTTACTAACGAGAATAGCATAGTGAGGAACTAATACTGAGGTCTCTCTTACATTTGTCCCCAACACTAGATACTCCATCATACACACTCCATATAATTTTCACATAATAAATCACATTTTCCCTAACCCTTAAAACATCAGTGAGTTTAAAAATTATATAAACTTCTGAAATATCTCACGTCGTTCTGAAGAAAGAAACTCAGCGTTACGATACAACTCAATATCGTCGTCGGTCAGATATTGATCAGCCTACTTGTTGTTTGTTTAACCATCCGTTTGTCGTTTTTGGCTGAATTATGCATGACAATTGTTTTCCTTAATAATTTTAAACCTGCTAGCTAGAACGACGGCGTGTTGTCGGAACCGAATCGGGAAAATGAGAATTTATTCAAATACGGGAGATTTCACGTGGTACATTAATGGTAATTAAAAAGTGAGCTCTACGTTTATTTTTCGCTGTGGCTGAATTTAATATTATGTGTATAGGTTTTTCTTCAACAAGAATACTTTATAACCAGAGAAAAATTGGTTTTAAACGGTATATAGAATATAAATAGTATATATTTTACGGATGGGTCTACCCCAAAATCCCGACAGCCAAAATCCCGACAGCCACAATCCCGACGGCCAAAATCCCGACACGCCAGAATCCCGACAGGCCAAAATCCCGACAGGCCAGAATCCCGACAGGTTTGATAAGTTTATTTTTAACATATAATTACATTTATTTCTTGTTTTCTGTTTATGGCCATCTGTTTTTTATTTTTTGTTACTAAACAAAAGTATTTACCATTTAATATGAACTAATTTTCAAAATAAAATTTCTAACATGGGTATATGAATTAAATTATTTTTTTTTGCCAATATATAGTCCAATAATATATGTATAACCAAATCCTGAATTCAAGTTTACTTTCATATAATAAATATTATCATGTCACTTACAACCTTCCATTTCAGTAAGTAGGTATAGCTTTTATATTAGACCAAGTATTGAAGCTTAAAATAGGACAAAACCTCGCAATTTTTACAGAATGGATCGATTTGCTTGAAAATTTGAGAACAAGTAGTGGCTAGTCTAACGATCAAAATCTATATGATGCCGAAAGGCGCTTTTACCATGGGGGTGGAAATTTTTTTATTATATTTTGACCGCAAACGTTGGTTAAAAAAAGAAAAAAAAATAAAAACTTAAGAAAAAAACGTTCTATAAATTTTTTTGATAAAATTAATAGTTTTCGATTTATTCCCTATAGAAAGTGTTAGTTTTATATCGAAAAAATCAATGTTTTAAATCAGTTTTCTGCAAATATCTCAAAAATGTTTCGTTTTATCAAAACAACTTTGCTTAACAAAAATGTACCTTGTGAAAAAATCAACAAAACCGTTTTTTTTTAATTTTCTTTAAAAGACCAATAGTAATCGAGCTATACTTTATTATATGTTAGCTCTTCTTCGTCAAATGCTAAATATTGTAGTATCAAAGTCAAAAGACGGGAAAACTATTCATTTTAGAGGATAAAATGTTAAACTAATTTGAAGTACATATTTAAAAATATCTATCTTCAGAAATAAAAAAAAAGTCTCTAGCTCAAAAAGTAAGTGGTTTATAATGAAAAGAATGTCAGTCCCTATTTTTTTCAGCGAAAAAGTGATCAGAAGCAAACCCCTAATCACCATACTAATTAAAATTAGTCATTGACCTTATTAGGACTTCTTTATTTATGTTATTAATAGGTTCTAGAAGTTTAGCCGGCTTAGAATAATTAGTTTAAAAAAAAATGAAGTCAAAAGCGAATAACGAATTTTTAGAGTTTGGTAAAAAATTTCCTTTTCTACAGAATAGAAAGATTAGCATCAGAGATAGGAAAAAATGTTTAATTATGACATTGTAGCTTATTTAATTCCCAAGAAATTGTTTTGCAAAAATTTTTTCTACGGTAAAAATTGAGTGAGCTATTGACAATTAAAACTGGTAATACCATGCAAAAACTACCTTTACCAACCCTTTCAAAGTCACCACTTTTTACGACTGAGGACTTTAAAAGGATTTAATATTAATAGCCTTATAATAGATCTTGTAAAAAGCTACAAAATTATTTTTCACCAAACTTTCTAAGATAAAGATGAAAAAGGTTACGGTTAAAAATCAATATATTTAAAAAAAAAAAAGGAGAAATCCAATTGGAAGCATAATAATGTAAGTTAGCGGTGTTTTTAGTCATTGGCCTTATTCATTCTTCTTTATTTATGTATTTTTAATATATTCTAGAAGTGTGACTGGCTTAGAATGATTAGTATTTTAAAAAATTGGTGTTTAAAGCGAATAACGACTTTTTGTAGTTTGGTAAAAAATGCCATTTTCTTCAGAATAGAAATATTAGCATCAGGTATACGAAAAATGTTTTAATATGAAACTGTGTAGGTTATTTAATTACATACTATGAACTTGGTTTCAAAAAATTTTTTCTACGGCAAAAATTGAGTGAATGGCAAATGAGTATATATCGAAAAACATTGATTTTTTCGATATAAAACTATCACTTTCGATAGCGAATAAATCGAAAAGTATTAATTTTATCAAAAAAATGTATAGAACATTTTTTGCTTAGAATGAATGTTTTTATCAACTTTTGTAGTCAAAATATAATAAAAAAATTCCACCCCCGAGATGAGGTGGCAACCACCCCCATGCTAAAAGCGTCTTTCGGCATCATATAGATTTTGATCCTTGGACTATCCAGTACTTATTCTCAAATTTTCAAGCAAATCGATCCATTCTGTAAAAATTGCGAGGTGAAAAGCTTCGGTTCCTGGACTATATTATAAAATGAAGTGTTTAAATAATTTTGTCTTTTAAAATACATAATAATTAGTACCCGTACCTACTTATTAGTAAGTAATAATGTTTCAATTTCAATACTCTATAATATGATTTGGTATTGCATTTGAAAAGGAAACAATAAATATTCAAAATGTAGTGGTTGGAATTTTTACTTATGTGAGGATTGTTGCATGTCGGGATTTTGGCCTGTCGGGATTCTGGCGTGTCGGGATTCTGGCATGTCGGGATTCTGGCGTGTCGGTGTTTTGGCCGTCGGGCTTTTGGCTGTCGGGATTCTGGCTGTCGGGATTTTGGGCGCCACCGGTTACGGACAATGATGTAAATTGGCCATTGACGTTAAAGACCGGGCATTGTCGTGAATCTCCATTTCCCCTGGTTATTAACGACAAAGCCCGGCCATTAACGACAATAACCTTAGCTATTGGCCAATGTTATAAAAAAAATAACCTACAATTAGAGTTTTCATCAATAACCGGTCAATAACGACAGTGGCCAAAAGCAAATGGCCAATGTTGATAAATAAATAAAATTAGGTATGATGTCCTATTGTTTTTTATAGATATAAGATAACGAGCGATCCACAATTATTGTGATCAAAGCTAGCCGTGCAAAAAATTACGTATGTCTTGTTTTAATCTGAATTTATATCATTGGTTTATCAATTAATTTTGATTAACATTATAAAACATAAAAAATCAGTCAAAACCTTTAACCTTCCGATGACCAACCTTTTTTTGTTACACGGATGACCAACGGGGGTCAAAAATGACCCCCAGTCAAAAATGACAATTGACAAAAAAAATTAAGTTATTTTAAGAAATAAAATAATGTGTTCGTAATTTTAATGTTAGTATTGTATCAATATATGATAAAGAAACATTAGTAAAACATATTTTAATTACAACTGAACAAAAACAGGAATCATCATTCTGAATATAGAACTAAAGAAATTTACTTCGCCAGAGGTTTAACAAACAATTTTTTTTAATATTGTAATGTTTTTTTACAAGCAATTCCACATAATAGACGGTATTTACTTAATATAAAATTGGAACATGGAAGGCCAAGGGAGTTCATCTTTGACCCCAAATTCAGAAAAAAATTTTTTTCATAAAATATAGGTAATTTTTTTTATTACAAAATATGAGGGTATCTAGAATGATATTAAAGTCAAATAAAAAAATAATGAGTTTAAAATTGAAAATATTTCTGAATTTATTAAACAAAACATACATTGGGGTCAAAATTTACCCCCTTGGTCATCCGAAGGTTAACACAGAACTTTAATCAAAAATAAAAAGAAATAACAAAGAAGAAGTCAAAACGGCAAAGGTCAAAACGGCATCAATACGATTTTTTAAAATTTTTTAAATAACAGCTTTCGAACTCTGAGCTTGTCAAATGATATTTCTCCTAGGTTTGATTTCATCTAACTTCTTCTACACTTGGTCGAACTATAACAGTTTTGTTTTTGGAAGAATTTTGATAACTTATAATATACACGTTAACATTTCACTTCAATAGTAATAATAGTAATCTTTTGAAAATTTAACTTTAAAATTTAGTATCTTAACTTTAAATTCATTTAACCTATACATGGCTTTTTAGTCATTTTCAATTTTTTAATTAATATTTATGAATATAGAGGTCGCATAAGATTGTAGTTCCTTCTTTACTATTTTAATAAATGACAGTCTTCCTCAGCTGATCTGCTGTTCACGTGGGCTCAAAATGGTCTGACTCAGCCATGTTGTATTTATAATTTAATAAAAGAATTTAGATGTGATTCTATTCACTGTAAAGGGTTATTACCCTATATCTGTGGCTTTTGCCCAGTATTCATGTTTTTTGTTGTGTCGTTAAGCAATTGCTCTTCTATGAAGGTATTTTAAGAGGACGTAAGTTTTTCACTCATTTTTTATATGAAAAAAATTTTATCTTAATATGTCCTTTTAGGAAGCTCTGATGATGGCACGTTATGTGTTGAAAGTACTTAGCTGATATAAAATATATTTTTTACACACTATCAAAAGTTTTTTGAAAACATACACCTGTTTGCCGTTTTGACCTATTCAGAAGTGTGTACAAGTCTTGCAGTCTTTTCCAATTCAAAATTATAAGTAACAATAATTAATAAAATCAAACAAGATACTGTATATGTCCACCACCAACATCTCTACATAACCTAACTTTTCTTGTTAAGTTGACGTACACTGCAAAGTTGACGTAAACTGGAAAGTATATCTGAATTAAGAATATACATGCACTGTATAGTCATCTCTGTCGTTCAGAGCCACCTATGGTGACATTAATTTTGGATCACACGTTAGCTTTTGAAGGCTTTTTTATTTTGACAAGATAGTCAACCATGGCATTTTGTAACACTTTTTGCATAAATTTACGAGTAATTTCAGCACGAGCACAGAAATGAAGCAAAAAATAAACATAACCTATCTTTTAGTCTGCATTTCAACATTGACCGATTAACAACGGGCATTGTTGACATTGACCGGACAATGATGGAAATGTTATCAAGAATTTAAAATTATCATCAATGTCCAGTTTCTATGGACAATAACGTTAATATCCGGCCATTGTCGACAATGACTAATTCAACAGGCCATTGTCGATATTGACCGGTTATTAATGTTATTGGCCGGATTTACGTTATTGCCCGTAACATACAGGGTTGCGAAAAAGTCTGGCAACACGTTATTTTCTCGGAAACCGCTGGAACGATTTTTATAGATTTTGGTGGGTAGGGGTCTTTAATGCGGCCGATATTATACTGGTAATAACATTGTTGTCAAATCTTCCGTTTTTCTGGAAATCTAATGAACTTTCTCATTTCAAATGGAACACTCTGTATATTTTTCAAGTTTTGGAATCCTTAAAAGCGTTAAGGAGTACTGATTATTGTTCATATGATATTCCCTATACCTAAATGCCATAATTTCTGAGTTATTGCTACATTTATTAAAAAAAAATTTAACAATTTATAAAAATCAAGATATACCTTTAGTTCTCGAGATAAGTACAGAAAATAAGCTTTCATTCTTATTTGGCAATGTATATGTTACCGGCCAAAACCGATTTCAGGACAAACTAGTTTGGCCTAGGCCAAACTAGTCCTTTCGTGGCTTTTTCCCCGTACTATTTTCATTTCTCTATCTTTCATACAAGTGCCATCTCGGTTTATCATTTACCCTAAATACTTAAAAGTCTTACAAATCTTAATAGTGGCTTCTAAATTTACGTTTAAATCAGCAACCAGTCTGCAATCAATTACTTTCGACTAGATTAAATTGGTTTTGACCAGGCTAAACTAGTTTATCCTGATATAAAAACATACACTTCAGGATAAACTAGTTTGGCCTAGGACAAACAAGTTTGGCCTACGCGCGATAGGACAAACTAATTTGTCCTAGGCCATACTAGTTTATCCTAACGCGCTTAGGACAAACTAGTTTGTCCTGAAATCGGGTTAGGCCGGTAACATACAGTGCAGTGGAATAAGTGTTGCCCCCCCCCTGTTAACTTGTTTATTTTAAGAATATAAGCAAAACGCTCGGACAGGTCGATTTTTAAACTAACCATAGTATATTATAGCATCAATGTTTCGAACTTACGCGATCCCTCTTCAGGTGACAGCCATAACTTTGATTTTTTTAAATGGTAAAGTACATCATGTGACACCTCATTTAACAGCTTTTAAAATACTGATTTCAAAAATGTATAATACTTTAATCCTTTTTGAGATCTCAGGCCCAAAATTTCGGTCGAACTCTTTTTAAACGCATTTATTTTTTTCGAATTCTGAGAAAACTAATAAGTATTTTTGAAAAATTTAAACGCAGAATTAAATATTACAGTATTCTCGATGGTCCAAAGTCCCTGAGAACTCCTATAATGTTTATTTTAATAAGTCACAGTGGTGGAAAAAAGAGAAAATTTAGTGTGATTTTTAATTTCAAATATATCATTCAAAAGAAACTTTTTGTTTATTCTAAGGGACTGTCAGCCCTCGGTAATAATCTAGTCTTTCATTCTGCGTTTAAATTTTTCAAAAATACTTATTAGTTTTCTCAGAATTCGAAAAAAATAAATGCGTTTAAAAAGAGTTCGACCGAAATTTTGGGCCTGCGATCTCAAAAAGGATTAAAGTATTATACATTTTTGAAATCAGTATTTTAAAAGCTGTTAAATGAGGTGTCACATGATGTACTTTACCATTTAAAAAAATCAAAGTTATGCCTATCACCTGAAGAGGGATCGCGTAAAGTTCGAAACGTTGATGCTATGATATACATACTATGATTAGTTTAAAAATCGACCTGTCCGAGCGTTTTGCTTATATTCTTAAAATAAACAAGTTAACAGGGGGGGGCAACACTTATTCCACCGCACTGTATATACATAAATAAACAATGAACGAAGTTAAAACGAGAAATTAAAAAAATAGCCATAAAAGTTAGGAAATATCGTTAAAAGTAGAAAACTTTGAAGAACCATAACTTGCTTAAAATTAGTCACATAACCTTGTAAGGTCAATAGTAATTGATGTTTCTTTCGACTAAATGTACCATTGCATACACCTAAAACTGCGTTGATAAAAGTTATAGAACATGTTTAGAAATAGAACTTTGAAAAATCGTACCTCGGACACTATAAACCCTAAAGACTTGTATCAAACGTCATTTTGAAAAGACAGGATATATTTTTTTTTCTTTTAAGCAATGCCTATAGGACCTACATCCCGTGGAAAAAGTTATGGGGCAGAATCCACAATAACGTTTTTTTATGGGGCAAAATTATTTTTAACTTAAGAACGTGACGTTTTGTTAGGAAATCTAATTTTGTAGTTAGAATTCATCCTAATGCACCCTTGTGCATAGGGACTAATTCACCCCTTTGTCAAAAGCGCACCTCTTTAAATTACTTTACTCCGCGGTTTTTTCATATTTTTCCATGGGGGACCATTTTCCATATGAAACAATAAAACACCTTTAACGTTGTATTTCCTTTCTAAAGTACAATAATCAATAGCTTAGCGGTATATATACATATTTAATAAAACTAATGTTAACAAGCTGAAACTGCGAGCATTATCATAACGAAAACTTTGTTTATTTACGTATTTAAATTCATAATCTGGAAAATTGCTATTATGAAAAGTTGTTTAGAATTAAAAACTATATTTTAATGTGCAATTATTATATCCTTTTAATTTAAATATTGTGAACTATAAAACTTTGCTCTTGAGAAAAATTCATATTTTTTGGCATACCTTGTATAAAATTAATAATATTTGGTATGATGGTTGCATCTTAGGCCATGAAAAACTTTTTATGCAGAAAAACTTTTTTTCGACAAGTTAAAAATAGGTACAAGAGTCATTTTTGAAATAAAAAGATGTTGGTATATGTAATTTGAGAAAAATCTTCAAATATTTTTTTTTCATTAGAAGGATGTAATTGCATATATTATTAGAACATATTTTTTTATCCCAAACAACTTCTCATAATAACAATATTCAATATTGTGAAATAAATAAAGGCTTCATACTTTACTCTTTAGTGAAATTCATATTTTTGCATACCTCGTATAATATAGATAAAATTTGATATCTGATAATTGAATCACAGATTTTAGGCCATGCCCATGCAGAACTTTTTATGAAGAATAACTTTTTTCGTAAAATTAAAAATAAAAAAAGTTTCTCATAATATATGTGTCCAACTTAAGTGACATCCTGTATATAATATATATGTTACAGTTCAAGTTGATTATCCAGTTGGAGTTGACTTTTCCTAGTTCGAGTCGACTCAAATGGCTGGTTTTAGTAAGAATAGAATAGAATAGAAATATGCTTTATTGTCACTGAAAATACAAATTTTATGGACAAAGCTTAATTAAAGTCAGAAAAAATAAATAAATAATATCTAACAATAACAATAACAAATACAATTTTCCGAAATTTGATAAATCGTCAATATAAAAAAAATATACATAAATACAAAATATAAGTTAATAAAGTAAAGAAAAAAAAAACAAAAAAAAAAGTAAAAGTTGATTATAAATATAAAATGAATATTTTTATTCAACATTTACTAGTAAAAGTAGACTCCAACTAGTTAAAGTATACTCTTCCCAATGCCATTTAGTAAAACTTGATTCACACAAACAACCGATTCTAGAAATTAAATGTTACTGTATATTATGTTCAAATCGTGATATTTATAGTGTAGGCTGTATCGTCGCCCACGTTAGGTAAATTATTCCAGTTCGATTGTTTTGCACAAACTTACTCAAAAAGAGGTCCTGATAACGAATCCAGGTGGTAACGTGTCAGGTGGTACCGTAATCGAAAAATTGTTTAAACAATTTTTTTGAAACAAATTCACAAAAAAAATCACTTCGGACATTTTTTTGACATCGTTAATTTGGGTCATACGGAGCAAAAGAGGTCTTTTGTGATTTTTCTGTAAAATTTATTGTTCTCGAGTTATACGCGATGTAAAATTTGAAAAATGCGAAAATGACCATTTTCAAGGCTTAATAACTCAATTAAAAATTATTATTATGAAAGTCAGAAAGTCACCAAATCAAATTTTAACGACCCCCTACAAGGTACTGAAGAAATATTTGTCATTATTGTATTACTAAGCTGTTATTTTTAATTATTAACAATGAGCGCTAGAGCGTATTGAGGCGGCTGTCAATGTGAGTGCGACTGAGATGCACCATTGGGCGGTCGGAATGGAGGATCTTACTCGCACTCACATTGACGGCCGCCTCAATACGCTTTTAGCGCTCATTGTTGATAATTAAAAATAACAGCTTAGTAATAAAATAATGACAAAAATTTCTTCAGGATTTTGTAGGGGGGGGGGGGCGGGGGGCTTTAAACTTTGATTAGGTGACTTTCTGACTTTCATAATAATAGTTTTTATTCGAGTTATTAAGCCTTAAAAATGGTCATTTCGCATTTTTCAAATTTTAAATCGCGTATAACTCGAAAACTATAAATTTTAGAGAAAAATCACAAGAGACCTATTTTGCTCCGAATGATCAAAATAATTTAAAAAAAATTGTCCGGAGTGAAATACTTAGTTATTTATAAAACAGTTCGTGAAGTATGCTTTTTGCGCACGCACGCGATATTTAGAGCACGAGCGGACCGAGTGCTATACATCGCCTAAGTGCGCAAAAAGTACTTCACGCACAGTTTCATACAATATTTTATCTACCAAAAAACAAATAAAAAAACTGCAACTCTTCGTCACTGGAATACATTCCTATTTTACAATTTTTTAGAACTTTGACATTTAAAAATTCAAACTTCTGTCAAACCACAAAACTGTCAATACTTTTTTTGTAATTTATTGCTCACATGTAATCACCATTACAAGGCGAAAGTTAAGGATATTTGATTATATGAAAGTGTGTAAAAAAACAGTGCGAAAAAGTAAATCCCATTTAAAATACATTATTACTTCAGGCACACTTTAAACCCTTCATGTACTGCTATCTATATTTACAATTTTCACACAATAAAAACTTATACATAATATGACGTAGAGTAGATAAGAATTATTTTTGTGAATTTGGTTAACAAAAATTGGTTAAACAATTTTGCGACCGCGGTATCGCCTGACACTGTGTATTTGTTATAAGGATGTATTTGTTTGACTAAGTTTGTGCAGAAAAATCGAATCAGAATAATTTACCTACCGGGGGCGACGTTACAGTCTGGACTAATAAGTAGTTGAAACGGTCAAAATAAAGAGACGCACACTCATCAAAAATGCACGTGAGATTATACACGTATAAATTGTATAATCTACTTTTACTAACAAGAGTAAAGCGTCGTTTAAACACAACGATAAGTCACAGCAACTAGTTGTGATGACAAGTTGAAACGCTGTTTAGACGCTGCGATTCAATGCGATACCACCTTCAACCCAACTCCAACTTTGATAAGTTGTGCGATGCACCGTTTACACACAGTGATAAGTTGCAACAACTCGATTGACCTTGATAAGTTGTTTGATTTATCGCTGTGTTTAAACGACCCTTTAGGAAGAGTCAACTTCAACTAGTAAAAGTTGATTTAAATTTTTCAAATCAACTTTTACTGCTCGTTTCAGTTGGAGTTGACTCGAACTAGGAAAAGTCAACTCTAACTGAGAATCAACTTGAACTGTAACATATACATAAATAAATATAATATACATAATACATATCATTGGATAGACAGCTCAAATAAAAAAATAGTAATCTGCCATTTAACGTTTCCTACATGAAAATTAAATACGACGCTTAAGACGACCTGAATATATAAGACAATGGGGAAGAAGGACACAAGAGAGATTTGAATGAAATGACATAGCCAGACAGGCAAAGACCCATCCAGGGTTATGATGCCAAAAGAAGAAGAAGACATGGACATTAATAAATACAATTTATTTATTTGACATTTCAACTTGACGTTTATGTGTCAAACGAAACATCTCGGAATAGCAATTTAGGGTCCTGATCACAAGTGTTTAGAGCCGAGGTCAGTCGAAGTCACGCACTATTATAGTTTAAAATATGAAATTTTTATTTGTATTTTTTACATACATTAGGTTTATTGCATTTTTAGCAGTGTCTCCATTTTAAAATTATCTCTCTATATAAAACTAGCTCAAAGACCCTAAATTGCTGTCCCGAGATGCAAGTTGACTTTGAGGTCGGTTATCTCGAAGATGGTTTGAGATATCGAAATGTCGTTTTCAGATTTGGATTCAGGAGACAAAAATACTTGGGGCTCCATCGGTAGATCTACTCCAAGTATTGCGGGGACTTCAACGCACGAACGAATGGACTAACGAACGAACAGACTTTGCGAAGTTATAAACGAAAACTAAATTTTCGTTGAAAATTATGTTATATTTTAGTGTGGCGCCGCTAATGGTTAGGGGGAGTGTGTGCGATGTGTAGTAAATTGTATGAACTTTGGCATTAACGAACCGGATTTCGATTTGATCTCGCCTCTTGCACCTCCACGATCCTTCGCCTGTCTTTGTGTTATATACGGTACACAATTCTAGATTCATTGTTCTCCGCTGCTCTACCCAAAGGAACCCGACTTATCTAATAATACAGGATAATTCACTTGTTTTGACGCAACGCATTTTGATTTGGAAAAATTTTGTTAAATAAAATAAAAATTTTGTTAAATAAAAAATAAAATAATAAAAAGGGAGTACAATAACAAAGCTTAAAAGCAAGTAAAACGGCGGGATCTCTTAATGACACAATCTGGAAAAACAAAGATCTAAGACAAGACACAAAAGCAAGAATCTATAAAGCAGCAATTAGACCTATATTGATATACACGGCGGAGACAAGACCTGACACATCTAACGAGACGACTACTAGAAACAAGAGATGAAAATACTTCGACGAATATTAGGGAAAAGTCTGTTGGATAGGGAGAGAAGCGCAAAGATAAGAAGATCATGCAATGTAGAAGATATAAATGTATGGATGACAAAACGGAAACAGGAGTGGAACGAACAAATTAGTAGAATGGCAGAGGATAGGATAGTACAAATAGCACGAGATAAGTTACCAAATGGACGAAGAAGTATTGGCAGACCAAGAAAAAGATGGTGCAATAACTTAAGCAATTTAGGAGGCTAATATTGAAGAAGAAACAGGCTTTAAAGCCTACATACAAGAAGGAAGAAGAAGAAAAAAATATTCTATATGTCATATAAAGTAAAAAGAATACTGTGCGCAAGTTTAGTTCTATCAAAATTTATCTATGGTGATGTTGTGTTTGGACCTTGTATTAGCTCAGAGATGACAAGAGAAGAATTCAGGTGGTTAAAAAGTCGTGTCTTCGTCTGATCTGTAGTATAAGAAGACACGATCTTAGGGCTCTATTAGTCTAGGTAACTGGTGGCGCAACTAGTGGGCCCACCAAATTGTGAGCACGGGCAACTGGGGGCCGAGAATAGCCACCAGCAAAAATAATAAAATGAATTGGAATTGGAAAAATAATCAAATGCAATTGGAAACTTGTTTGTTATCACTTTTACGAAAAAAAGTTATTCTTCATAAAATGCTCTTAATAGTATAAAATATAAGATGCAACCATCAGATTCAAATTTTGTGAATTTTATACGAGGTATGTCAAAAAAGATGAATTTCGCTCAAGAGTAAAGTATCCTTATATTAAACAATATCGAAAAATGATTTATAAAAAGTTGTTCGGAATTAAAAGCTATGTTTGAATATGCAATTACATTCTTCTAATTGAAATATTGTGAACTGTAATAGTATATTAAGTATGGAGAACGGTAAGGGTTTAATACCGATCGAAGACAATTGTTTGGAGGAGGAGCGGAGCGACGACTCCAATTATTGTCTGAGATCGGTTACCCTTAACGTTCGACATGCTTATAAAGTTTTTTGCACGATTGATACCATTATAAATTATAAAATTAAACATTTTCGTCATATTGACTAGTTTCATTCATTTTATCATGATAGATTGTAGATTGTAGATTGCAAAAGGGGTCGATTGGCCCAGTTGACCTTACTACACTGCGACCTATAAGATCTTTTGTGTATACCCTACATCTATATTTTAGTCCAAAAGGTCTAGGCTTCTAAGAAAGTCCATTATCCGTTTTGGAGCTAGGTTTGTAATCTGATCAGGATCAAGGAATACCTGTTCCAGATATTTATGGCGTTGCCGAACAATTACTCTGCAATTGCAGATAATATGTTCTGACGTCTCATCTGCCTCATCGCAGAATCTACATGTCCCACTGTCCAGTATGCCCATTTTACAGAGATGATATCTGAGTGAGCAGTGTCCAGTGAGAATTCCTGTGATTACTCTGAGATCAGGGCCCGGATTACGTACACTCGATACGCATCGTATCCGCCATGTTTTCCCATAGCGCCTTACGGGAAAACATGGCGGATACGATGCGTATCGAGTGTACGTAATCCCTATGCAGATTTCTGAAGCTCTAAGAGTAATTTCGCGTACCGGGCAGAGGGTCGTAATAACCTTTTTGCCTGTCTTTGGTCTGGAACATTTTTCCAGTAGGCTGCACTGAGTTCCTTTTCATATTTTCGAACTTCTTCCATTATGCGGCTTTTTGGTATGCCACAAAATGGTTCAGGTCCGATGAAAGGAGTACAAGCTCTTTCCTTTGCGAGACTATCGGCAATCTCATTTCCGACAATTCCTTTATGCCCTGGCACCCATAGCAACGTTAGTTTGTTGCGACTTGCCAGTTGTTTAAGGGATTGTTTGCAATTCCAGACTATTTTTGACTCGTAAGTTGTGGACTTCAGAGCCTTCAAAGCAGCCTGACTATCAGATGCAATAAATATTCTTGCTGAGTTGAGGCCTTTCCTTAGGCACTCTTGAGCACAGAACTCTATTGCTAATAGTTCTGATTGAAATATTGTTGGAGCATTTCCAAGGGCTGCGGATATCCTAATATTAGGACCTGTGATCCCTATTCCTACTCCTTCGTTTGTTTTTGACCCATCAGTATAGTAAGTGAAGGCACCTTTTGTGATTTGAGCGATTTCGTTTTCTGTCAACTCGCGGTCGTTAATAATAACATCTAACGCGAGTTCGAAATCTTGTTTTGCAGGCATTACGTCTGTAGGCATCTTCATGATTTGGGTTGTTCCAGCCCTTAATACCTCAATATGTCCCGTTAAGTCACCGGGTTTTAGAGATTTATTCTGTGTCAGCCTATAGGCATTTTCTAGAGCGATCCTCTGTACATGTAAATGTAGTGGAGGAAGGTCTAGCATTGCCTCTAAGGCTGCGGTAGGACACGATCTCATTGCACCCGTGATCCCAATACAGGCAAGTCGTTGCACTTTTTGCAACTCGTTTATTGCCTTTTGCTGCTTTGTTTTGGTCCACCAAACCATCGCAGCATAAGTGATAATGGGTCTGACAACCGTTAAATATGACCAGTAGATCATTTTTGGCTTCAGACCCCAGGTTTTCCCAAAAAGCCTACGGCACATCCAGAAAGCCCTTGTTGCTTTTGTGGTAATATGAGTGAGGTGTGCATTCCACGTAAGTCTCCTATCAAGGATGACTCCTAGGTACTTAACCTCTTCTGAGAAAGAAAGGGTTATTCCATTCATGATCGGAGGCTGTAATGTTAGTTTCCTCCTGTTAGTGAACGAAATAAGTGTCGTTTTGTTGGGATTGACTGATAGCCCTTCCCTCGAACACCAAGTGGTTATAATGTTTAAGGCCTGCTGCATGCGTTCGGCAATAATACCGTCATGTTTGCCTCTAACCACTATAACTAGATCGTCAGCATAGCCCAGAGCACGAAATCCTGCTCTTTTGAGCTTTGTTAGGAGGTCGTCAACCACTAGCGACCACAGTAGAGGTGATAAGACTCCTCCTTGAGGACAACCTTTTACTGCTTTTATAGTAGTTGATTTGCCTCCTAGGTAGGTAATAATTTTCCTAGTGTTTAGCATGGATTGAATCCATTTAGTTATGGAAGGTTGGATACCTTTTGCTGTTGCGGCGGCGCTGATTGATTCATATGAGGTGTTGTCAAACGCACCCTCTATGTCTATGAATGCACATAGCGCCACTTCCTTTGATCCTATTGCCTTTTCTATGTCTTTTACGAGACAGTGCAAGGCATCCACGGTGGATTTGCCTGATTGGTAGGCAAATTGTTCTTTGTGAAGCGGTATATTTGTTAAATATTCGCTTCTTATATATGTATCAAGTATTTTTTCCATACTTTTAAGTAGAAAGGAGGTAAGGCTTATGGGTCTATATGACTTCGGCTCCTCTGGAGGGCGTTTACCACTCTTAGGAATGAAGCATACCCTAACCTCTCTCCACCCTTTTGGAATGTAGCCCAAGATGAAGCTCATCTTGAATATTTTGACTAGATGAGGAGTTAATGTATCAACGCCCTGTTGTAGCAGGGCTGGAAAGATACCATCCTCTCCAGGAGATTTGTAGGGCTTAAAGCTATTTATTGCCCATTTAATTCTATTTTTGGTGAAGATTTTTCCCGCTAGGCTTTTTGCAGCTCTTGATGTTCTGTAATTAGATTCATCAAGATTAACCCTTGGGTCATCTTCAATGAGTGTTGACCCAGGAAAGTGAGATTGTAATAAGCAACTCATGCTTTCCTCTATGGTTTCAGTAAACTCTCCGTTTGGCTTTTTTAGAAGTCCAATACCGTTTGAGTGGTCCTTTGAGATTACTTTCTGGAGGCGTACTGCTGGGGCTAATTCAGTTATCCCCTCGCAGAATTGCCTCCATGTTCTTCTCTTAGACCTTCTAAGTTCTTTATTGTATTCTGTTAGAGCCTTTTTGTAGTCATCCCAGTTACCTATACTTTTGGCTCTATTAAAAGCTTTACGAGTTTGAGCTTTTAACTTACTGAGTTCCCTGTTCCACCATGGCACATCTCTTTTGACGGCTTTGGTCTTGATGGGAGAGGCCCCCTTAAAGCAGCTAATTATCATACGATTTAGCCATTGTGAGGCACCTTCCAGTTCCTCTATGGTTTCAATCGAATAAGTTACGCCTTCAACATCTGACCTTAGGGTGTCCTTATATGCACACCAGTCAGTATGTTTCGGTATTCGACAGGACTGTATCTGTTACCGCTCAGCCTCGACATCGAACCTTATGGTTCTATGATCCGACATCGATACCTCATCGGAGACATGCCAGTTCTGTATTAGATTTGTAGCAGAGCAACTAGTTAAGGTGATGTCAAGCACCTCTTTCCTATTTGCAGTGATAAAAGTTGGTTTGTTACCTCTATTGATAATGTCTATATTGGAGTTAGCCAAATATTCTAAAAGGTACTCCCCACGTTTGTTCGTGTTTGTGCTGCCCCATACTATGCTGTGGGAGTTCGCATCACATCCAAGGATAAGTTGTCTGTTCTTTTTGTTGCACCAACTGATGAGGCCTTTCACTTCCTCTGGCGGAGGTTGGTCTTCATCACCCGGGAAATAGGCAGAGGCAATTATAATTTGCGTTTTGCCCCTTTCCGTGGCGAGCTCCACTTCAGCTGTTGCTAAGTCTCTTGTGATAAACTCCGGAACAGAAATTAATTTTAGTTTTTTAGAGATGAGCAAAGCTGCTCTTGGCAAGTCATGCATTTGTGAATAAATCAACTTACATGTATTATTTGGAAGTCCTTTTATAAGTCCTTTGTCAGCCCAGGGCTCTTGAATGAGCCCGATGTCAGTTAAGTTTCTGCTAAAACTCCTGTTAAGCACACTAGTTGCGGCTTTTGCGTGATGGAGATTTAACTGCAGAAACCTAATATTTTTGTTGGAAGCCATTTTACTGGCTTTTGGGACCTTTATCTGATCCCTTTTTGAACTTCGCAGGGCCCTTTTCCTGGGCCCCCTTTTTGTGGCCATTTTTGCTGCTTCACTAGTTGAAGCAGCTTCTGGCTCACTAGGTTTTGGATGGCCTTTTTTTGGTAATATTCTTACCTGGCCAAATTTATAGTTATTTTGTTTCACCCTTTCAGCGGAGTTAGGGTCCATTGAAAGAGTGAGCTCTACAGTAGGGCCTTTGTCAACCCTTCTTACAACTCTCCAATTCTGTGAGTTGAGGTCTTCATTTTGGACCTCTAAGAATCGAAGAATTTTTGCATTCGTGGTGTTCAGACTATCAGGAAGATATGTCACAAAGATCTCGGAGTGAGGAATATTGCTTTCCTCTTCCAGTCTCAGCGAGATACCCTCCTGTGGCTGCAGCTCCTGAATTATGCTTTTAAGCCACTCAACTGTGGCTTTGTCAGCACAAGACAGAAGCATCCAACCCGGTTTGAATTGTAGGTTACTGAATTTAGGCCTAATTGTTGCCTTTGGATCCAGCTCCACTATTTTTTCCAGAATCTTCTCTTTCGTTGCGGCTAGTTGCTCCACTGTTAGTGAAGATTCTGGATGGTTTTTGGGCATTATTCCTACCCTTATTGCAGCTGCAACCTGTCCATAGGATGGTTTGTTTTCTTCACCACCGCTGGTTATCCCAACGGTGGTGCCAACTCCCTTTTTCTTAGGATTTTCTGGCGTGCTCTCCTCAGACCGGATCCTCTTGGACCCTTTGCCCTTGGATACATCCTCGGGTGGTTTTTGTATAGGCTTTTGTGCCTGTTGTCGAGCTTCTTCATATTTCAGGCCTTGTTTTAACAGGTACTTAAGCCTTTTACGGGCAGCGCCACTTAGTTTCTCTCTTTCGGCCTTTTTTGGCCCTTGAGCGATACTTTGCTCGTCTCCGCTGCTTTTTAAAAGCTCATCCTCCGATTTATGGCTTGGAACTGGATCCAATTCCATAACCTCGGGATGATTGAGGCTTTGTTCTTCCTCTGTGCCCTCATTGTTTTTAGTTTTTCCTACTTGGTCCATTTTAGTCCCACGAGTAGCTAGGGAATGTATGGTCACTCCCAGCAGAGCCCCGCATGCCGGGAGAAGGCTAATGAAACCTGGGTTTCGCCTGGTACCCGGAGTCCGCATAATCGTGACTAAGCAACCTCTTAGCCCCGCGGCGCAATTCTTGCGCCACGCCAAGCCTTCGGCTTATGCTGTTCCACCTTGACTTGAGGGGGATTTCTGTGGTTCCCTTCCACTTGGCCAGCCAATCAAGGCAAGCCCCCACATCGGTAAGCACATCCTCTACAACCACCGGCTTACCAACACGGTATATACCGGGCAGGTTTCCACAAGTTTGCATTGTTTCCGGATGCCCGCAGAGGTCCCGAACGATTAGTCCAGTTACCTCTGCACCCACCCGTCTACAACACTCCCTCTCCACGCTGTTGTTCCCGGTATTTGCGTACGCCAGAGCTTCGTTAGCCAGCCTTTTTGTGACGTGTCTAGGGGCCTGGGACCCTATCCACGTCAGCTTGAAGCTGTTACCACCACACACCACGTGGAGGAGAAGTTGGTCTTTGTGCAGCTATCAAGATAGATACTTTGGTTGTTAGGTAGTAACTAGGGTGCATAACAACAATGGAGAATTGAGTTTTTATTTAGTTGTCAATAATTTTAAGTACAATTTTGATTATTATAAATTAAAATATGAGCGAAAGTGAATTTGAAGAAATTGAACGGGCTTGGGAAGAAGGGTGTTCCGCAATTATTCCCGAAAAATCCAAAATCCGTTATCAAAATACCTACCAAAGTTTTAAAAAATGGTGCGAAGGCAAGCATTTAAGAATCGAAGAAAAGAATCTATTGGCATATTTCGTTCAAAGACATATGCAGTTGAAAGCTCCTGGAAGCCTCTGGGCAGAATATTCAATGATTAAATCCACCGTTTTTCTTTATGATAGCATTGATATTTCCAAGTTTTCAACTTTGATCGCGTATTTGAAGAAAAAAAATGTTGGCTATAGGCCTAAGAAGTTTCAATATTAATAAATAATTCGTTAGTTTTCTTTATTCTTTCAAAAAATAAATTAAAATTAAGAGATTTTTTAACTCGACGGTAAGTGAATTACTTACCGTCGAGTTGGAGTACTTACCGTCGAGTTGGATTACTTACCGTCGAGTTGCTAGTAAATTGTAAATTTGCTAAAAAATGTAAAAATGCTAAAAATTGTACTTTCAAAATAAGTCTGGAAATGGACAAAGTGACTAATTCTAATCAACTTTTGTTCCATAGCATTTTTTCACCAAGTTAATACTTTTTGAGTTATTTGTGAGTAAATACGTTCATTTTTCAACACAAAAAACACATTTTTAGTAAAAATATAGCCCATAAAAAAGTGAAAAAAATGGTGTATGTATGAGTCCCTAGACGCAGTAAAAGAAGAGTTCTAAGTAATAAAAAATAGGTTCATACTCGCCAAACCAAATCGAATATTTCAACGTGAAATAACCAAAAAATTAAGCACTTTCTGGAGAAAACTCCTTACAACTTTTTTTAAAGTTATTAAAAACAGCTTTATTGCTGTTTTTAAAAAAGTTTCTAGTATTAAAAGGAAGTTACGTACAAAATAAAGTTGGTCCCTTTTTTTTTTGGTAAAAAAATCGTGAAAATCACCCCCTAATTAGCATCCCAAATGAAATTAATCGTTACCATTTCACAAGTTTCTTTACTCGTATATGTATTGTTTACAATGATCTGTAAGTTTTATCGGTTCAAAGTGCTTAATTTTAAAGGGGTTGTAGTTGAAAGGACTTAAACTCCGACCGAACCGAGGACCGAACTCATGACACCGAAAAGCACTTTACCGAAACCTCACTAGACCGAACAGCATTAGACCGAAATGGTAAATAAATTTAAAAAGTTTGCAATAAATTATGCTAAGATTTTGTATATCTGTCTTTTTGTTTATTGTATTTTTTTGTATTATTTTATATATAGACTGTGTAAATTGTTACTCTGTACCTACAGTCTGATATGAAATACTTTTCATCCGTTAAACAAATTAGTGAAGGTAAAAATAAATTAAGAGTAGAGTGACGTTAACACCATTTTAACTGTTTATAATAACCATCCAAATAACATTTAGTTGTAATTACATTAGTCTTATCTCTTTTACTGCGACAAGTAAAAAGAACTGCTTTTCGGTCTTCTGCTGTTCGGTCTAGTGGGGTTTCGGTAAAGTGCTTTTCGGTCTAATGAGTTCGGTCCCCTGCTTTTGGTCTAATGATTTCGGTCTCTTTACAGTAAACCAAATGTATCTTAACCAATTTTTGCCATACAGAAAAACAAAAAATCAAAAAAATTCAGAAAAGCAAAACCTACATTTTTGTTCTCTTTGTGATTTTTGGTATCTCTAACAAATTTTAAGATATTTTGAAAAAAAGCATTTTTTCAAAATTATAAATTAAAATAATTTACTTTAAAAACCATTTTTTTGTCCTTTTGACCGGTGTCAAAAGTCCTTTGAACCGGTGATACTTACAGATCATATAAATAATACAATAAGTAAAGTAACTTATGAAGAGGTAACGATTAATTTGATTTAAGATGGTTACTAGGGGGTGACTTTCCCTAGTTTTTTGACCAAAAAAAAGAGACCAACTTTATTTTGAGCGAAACTATTTTAAAAATCAAGAATAAAGATTTTTTTAATAAAAAAGTTGTAATGAGTTTTGTCAAAAAAGTGCATCATTTTTTGGTTATTTCACGTTGAAATATTCACTTTGAAATTTGACGGATATGAACCCATTTTTCATTAGCTACAACTTTGCTTCTACTGCGTCTAGAGAGTTCATATGCACACAATGTTTTTCCCTTTTTTATGAGCTATATTTTTGCTAAAAATGTTTTTTTCGATAAAATATTTACTTTTAACATAAGGGGTGAAACTGACCCCCAGAGAAAAAGCACACATCGGCCAAATATCAATTTTCTTCTTTGACATGTTATCTATGTGTATGCCAAAGGACCCCGCAGAAACCTTATGGGAAATGCCTCTCTGTCAAATGCTCTGAAATTTTGGGTTCTGGTCAGGTTCTGGTAGTCCTTGATGGGCGCAACAAAAGGCTCAATGGGCGCGTAGCTCCAAAAAATCATGGTTTTAAGATATAAGCCTCTGAAGTTATAGGTACGGTGAGGACGTTTGAGTTGGAATAAAATAATTTTGTCGAGAATGTACGAATCTGGAGATAAATTACGAATCAGGTTGATTTTTATTTTTAAATTATAATTTTTTGGTCGGTCTTGACGGTCCAGTTAGCTGGGGCTCAGTCGATCGACAAGTTTAGTGGATTTGCGATTTGCGATCGCTGGTTCGAGCCTCAGCTAGGTCATGAAATTTATAAAAGGCCAACGCCGTAGTATAAAACTCAATAGAGTCTACGGCTTGGTCTGGAATAAACTGGCGTCTGATCGGCCTATGGAGGAGCGGTACGGGAAGGGATAAGGGCTTCCGGCTTGGTGATACTCCTCCATAGATCCCTACCGAAGGGCGTTGACGCCTAAGAACGGTGTATACATATAATTTTTTGGCATATATCTGATACTAGTTACACCATCCATCTGAGCGTGATGACGCAATCGACGATTTTTTTAAATAAGAATAGGGGTCGTGTGATAGCTCATTTGAAAGGTTTTTCAATTCTCTATTCAGTAATAGAAACATTAACATAATTATGTATACAGAGAGCCCAAAAATTTTTTTGAATTAAATTAATTGAGACAAAGAGAAGAATGTATATAATTTATTTAATTCGAAATACATTTTACTGCTGTCACAAAACAGAAAAAATATTAATTTGAAAAATAAACATTGCTTTTCGCTTAAGTTAAAATGTTCAAACTGCTAAGAGGCAGGTGGGTGGCAGCTTTAGTATTGAATTTAAGCGAAAAACAATATTTGTTCATCAAATAAATATTTTTTCCTGTTTTGGGACAACAGTAAAATGTATTTCGAATTAAATAAATTATATACATTCTTCTTTTTGTCTCAATTAATTGTATTAAAAACATGTTTTTGGACACCCTGTATAAATAATTATGTTAATGTTTATATTATTGAATAGAGAATTTAATAATCTTTCAAATGAGCTATCACACCGCCCCTATTTTTATTTAAAAAAATCATCGATTGCGTCACCACTCCCAGATGGATGACGTCACTAGTATGATACCTATATATGCCAAAAAATTATAGTTTAAAAATAAAAATCGATCTGATTCGTAATTTATCTCCATTCAATGGACTATGAGTTGCTAAGGGCTACCTACACAATAAATCACAATCGCAAAAAAATCTCCGTTCCACTTTAAAAATCAATGTTAATAATTAAGTAAAGTTTTCTTTTAAAATAATTTTATTATCATAAAACACCACAAAACAAAAACCATTATCTCGGCTTCAGTTGGTCGTAGAAAATTTTTATTTTGTTTTGAATCTTCGTTTTGTCTTCAGTATCAATAATCTGCAAGTTAGAAACTCATAGGATGTATAGGGGCTGCTTCAGTTCTAAATGTTTATAACGAAATTTGCCCCCTTATTTTCAAATCCGATATAAGGGGGTTGAGAAATGTTTTGCGCATTTGTTTACATCAGAATGTGAAAATATAAGTCTTTAGAAGGAGAGTGGATCTAGGATTAACTCTCTACGTTTTTTTTTTCAAAAAGTTATAGCCTTCGACATCTGACCTCTCGGGATAAACAATTCATTATTATCTAAGCAACAAGTTCACCAATCGGGCTTTACAATTTTTTTTATGTTTGGAATTGAAAGATCTTCATTTTATATCCTTAAAAAAATAAAAAAAGTTATTTTTACAATAAATAATCTAATTGCAAAAAAACGGCCATTTTGGATCTTTCGCAGGCTGTTTTGCAACAACAAATTAACAAAATTACACTTGCAGTAGCTCAAGTTGTAGGTTTTTTAAATTTACTACAACTTTCTATTTAAAAGTTTTTCTCTAAAATGAATATCCTAAGCTGCAAGATTAAAAATCTTAAAAATTGAAAATTTAACATATAGTCCATTCATTAACGGTAAAATATTGCAAAACCTTTAAATTTTAAAGAACCGCTTGGATTGACATGAAATTTGGCATACACACAGCTAACAAGTCAAAGAAAAAAAGTGATATTGTGCCGATATGTGCTTTTGCCCTGGGGGTGGTTTTCACCCCCTCTTGGGGGTTAAAAAATATTCGTCCAAACAAAGTCAGGAAATGAGTAAACTGGCTAATTTAAAGTAACTTTTGTTCTATAGAGTTTTTTCACTAAGTCAATACTTTTCGAGTTATTTGGCAGTGAATATTTCATTTTTTCAACAAAATAACCACGCTTTTAGACGGTTTTTCGCAAATAACTCAAATTGTAAGTATTTTGTCGAAAAAGCATTCTTAGCAAAAATATAGCCTATAAAAAATTTAAAAAAATAGTGAATATATCACGTTTTTTTATGTAGTAGAAGCAGAGTTATAGCTAATGAAATATAGGTTCATATTCGTCAAATTCCAAGTGGAATACTTTAACGTGAAATAACCAAAAATGAAGCACATTTCGGGGAAAACTCATTTAAACTAATTTAAAGTGTTTAAAAAAAGCTTCATTTTTGTTTTATAAAAAAAATTTCTAGCATCAAAATTAAACAAGTTACGCTCAAAATAAAGTTAGTCCCTTTTGGTTTTGGTAAAAAAATCGAGAAAATCACCCCCTAATTAGTATCTTAAATGAACTTAATCGTAACGACTTCACAATTTTCTTGACTCGTATATATATTGTTTATAAGTTTCATCGGTTCAAAGTCCTTATTATTGAAACGGCTGTAGTTAAAAGGGGTTGAACGAGTCACTGATCACGAATGTATGCAAATTTAGAAACACCAAATCTTGATCAATTTTTGTCTAACAGAAAAACAAAAAAATACATGATATTCAGAAAAGCAAATCTGACTTTTTTTGTATTTCGAGACTTTTGGTATCTCTAACAATTTTTAAGTTATTTTGAAAAAAAGCATATTTTTCAAAATTTAAATTTTTAAAAATTTTACTTTGAAACCAAATTTTTTCAAAAATAAACACTTTGAATCGATGAAACTTACAGATCATATAAACACAATATAAGTAAAATAATTTATGGAGCGGCAACGATTAATTTCATTTAAGTTGCTAATTAGGGGGTGGTCTTCCCGATTTTTTTTTTGCAAAAACAAAAGGGACCAACTTTATTTTGAGCGTAACTTGCTTAAATTTAATGCTAGAAACTTTTCGTAAAAACAGAAATAAAGCTTTTTTTAAACACTTTAAAAAAGTTAAAATGGGTTTTCCCCAAAAAGTGCTTTTTTGGATATTTCACGTCGAAATATTCTATTTGAAATTTGGTGAATATGAATCTATATTTCATTGGCTATAACTCTGGTTCTACGAGATCCAGAGACCTAACGCGTACACCATTTTTTTTACTTTTTTATAGGCTATATTTTTGCTAAGAACGAGTTTTTCGACAAAATACTTACTTTTTGAGTTATTTGCGAAAAACTTTTTGCGAAAAACTATTTGCGAACATATTCACTCGCAAATAACTCGAAAAGTGTTGACTTGGCGAAAAAGCTCTATAGAACAAAAGTTACTTAAAATTAGTCAGTTTACCCATTTCCGGAGTTGTTTTGGACATATATTTTTTCACCCCCAAGAGGGGGTGAAAGTCACCCCCAGGGCAAAAGCACACGTCGGCACAATATCACTTTTTTTCTTTGACATGTAAGCTATGCGTATGCCAAATTTCATGTCAATCCAAGCGGTTCTTTAAAATTTAAAGCAAAAACCGTGAAAGAATGGACTAATATGAAAAACGTCATAAATAGAAAAGCTCCTAAAATTTTTCGTTAAATTTTGGTAGAAGATATTCCTGGCACCGTGGTTTATAACACCTGATAGGTTTCAAAAATTATTCCTGAATTATAACACGTTTTTTCACCCATAGCCTGTGGTATGATCAGTTTACTTCAAGCAGCAGCGAGAAGCGGAACTACCTGACAATGGCGGGTGTGATCTTGCCGAAACGCCGTCAAAATAATGGTTTTCCTAAAAGACAAAATTATTCAACGCGGAGTCAAACCCGGAATACCACATATAAAGCATAATAATATATATTGTACGATTTGCACAATACTCCAAGACCATTCATTTGTCTATGGGATATTACGTTAACTCGTTGATGTAAAAACGAGGTCAATGCATTGTGAGACTCATACATTTCTATAAAAAAAAAACGGTCATTAAGGTTAAAAGTGTCTCAATTTTTTTTTACTTAAATTGTTGGGTAAATAAAAGTAAGTAGCTCTTACCGTAAAGCACGACTGTTATTAAAGCACCATTAACAACGATGCTATTGTTACAGTTTAATTCTATCTTTGCGGATACATTACCAACAACAATATTTCAATATGTGTGGTGTAGAATGTGTACATAGTACATATTTAATTTCTGAATAAATTAGTTGATTGAACATTAATGCAGAAAGAGGTCTGAAAGTATTTTTCGATGTAATAAAATTGGGCTAGAAGAACACATGTATAATTTAAGATATCGAGAGACTTAAGAGAGAATTCGAGAGAATTTAAGTTTTTATGTAAGACTGGTCTGTGACTTACGAGACACTTATCACAAAAATTATAAAGACTAATCCTAGCGACATTCCAGTAAGCCATAAATGTAAGAACAAATGTCAAAGGCATGGACACAAGAATATCCACTATTATGTAATATGTCAGAAAGGGGACAAAAACTGTATACAGTCTGTCCAATATACTTACCGTTGCAAGTCATCCACGTCATAGCCCGTAACGTCACATGATACTAACACGAAATATTTAGGCCGGTAGATCTGTTCCTTTTTAGAATCATTTGGCCGAGTACACGGGAATTACAGCCACTAGACATATTTTATTATATACGCGTAGAAATAATATTGGAAGATTTATATTAATGTACATTTAAAGAAACATACCCTAACTTATTTCATTTAATTTGTTGTATAAGTGGAATATAAAGCGATTCTATAAAGCACACTTGTTCGGATTACACTCTAACTGCGATCGAACAAAGGTGACATTTTGGCATAAATTGGTAAAATTTATTTGACAGTTGCGGTGATGACACTTCATATTTGTTTTTATTCTTTACTATTATAAGTATTTGTATATTTACCGTTTTTATTATTTACTTTAACGTAAGATTATAACTTAATTCTTGTTTTATATTTCTAAAGTTTTTATTTATTTACATTGAATATATATTAATTTGTTTTGTTGTATAATCCACTTCCCAAAAAATTATGTGATATATTGGATTTAAAATGAATTCAATAATTTTTTGTAATTGGGCAACAATGTTTTTGAAATAAAGCAAGCAGGATTGCGAAATGAACGAAGAGATTGTAGGCTTTAGAGAAGGTAGATGATAATATGAGATGGGTAGATGACCTAAAACACCAAGCAGGCTCAAAATGGATGCACATGGCTCAGGATAGAGAAAGATGGAGGAGCGAAGGGGAGGCCTATGTCCAATATTGGAAGTCGCAAGGCTAATAGAATAGAATAGAATAGATGATATGTAATATAAATGTATACTTACATCACATTTATTTAGACAACTGCTAGAAATTTTTTTTATAGTAATTGTGGACATTACGACATATTAGTATTACCTATATCAGAACACTGGGATCAATGCACAAATTGGGAATACAGAAATAATAAGCAAATAAAGTGACTTTTTTCATTCATTTCAATATTGTGAAAAAACTATGGATTGTAGGTGAAAATGTTCAACATACGACTTTCTTGAAATTACTTGCTCTTTAAAAGGAGATTTTCTTAATTAACAAATGTTTATAAACGAAAAGGTTAAGTATTACAAATTAAACCAAAAAGTAATCTTTTTTAATTATTGTATATACATAATTATTAAAATAAACACCAAAAACACATTTTACAATGTGAATTTTTATAGTAGTTTCTATACGTGCAAAATATGGACCCTACCGGTCAAGTAGTTTTTATACAATTATATTTGTTTATCCCATTTTAGAGAAAAAGGTCACTTTCAAATGTCGAATGTCTAAAGGTGCTTTGTCAATATTTAGATGGGCTTTTTTGGTCTCATTCACTTCCTAAAGTCTCAATTTTTCATGTTTTTAAAAAGTATATTCATTTTAATTGTTTACTTACAAATAATTAATATGCAATGAAGTACCTACCCATATTTTTTCGCATTATAAATAAATTGGATATATGCGTTATTTTAACCTTAAAAAAAAACAAAATACACTATCTGAAAGGTTATGAAAAATACAAATTTGTACGACCCATAGAATCGGGGATATTATTTTCCCTTTAAATCACAGCTCAATTGTTTATAAACCTTAAGAGCTGAAGTTTTGAGCAGTTTGTCAATGAAGTTTCAGTTTTTTATGTAAATTTAATTAAATTTAATATACCTATGCATAATTCACATTGTAAAAACTTGTTTTAGTAAACCGAAAGAACCTGAACAATTCTTTAACAAATTATAAAATACTCTTTTTTCGCTTCGAAATCACTTTTTTAATAATTTGGATTATTTTAAGACGAAAGTTATTCTTGTATTTTTTTCGTAAAATGTTTACTTTTAGCCATGACAATAAACTCCAATAAACAATAAGTAACAATGCAGATAAAACACCAATTTTAGCGTGTTTCGGGGTCATTTTTCAATAGTTTATCATTATCAAACTTAGCAAGTTCATTTTTACGCCAGTCAATGACAGCAAGAGCAGGATATTACCTCCGAATTCTATCCTACTGCATGGATTTTAATGAAATTTTGGGACTAGCCTCTACTTATTTCCTAATTCAAAGTCTACGCTATATTTCCACCCCTTCATAGGCGTGGAAAAATTTTTGGTTAAAAAAACCACGGAAGTGGCTAGATAACCTAATTCTAAGCACAAACTGTTCTATAATTTTTTTTTGAAAACTCAATACTTTTTGAGTTATTCGTGGTTGAAAATTGGCCATTTTCATTGAAATATAACACCGTTTTGAACGGTTTTTTTGCGAATACCTTAAAAACTACGCATCTAACTAAAAAAACCATATAAAGCATTTTTGTAGCTTATCAAAAAATAAAGAGATTCGTTCCTTGATAAATCTTCTAATTATAATACAAAAAGAGATATGGTAGGTGAAAGAGTTTGTTTTTTTTTTTGGTGCATGCTCAAATCGGTGTATTCCACTTGAAATAACAGAGAAACGATCGATTTTAGGTGTATAATGCTACCAATAGCTTTTGTAGTGCTTGAAAAGACCTTTAAAATGAGAATTATTAAATGTCGATTACATTCAAACTAAGCGAGATATGCTGCAAAACAAATTTATCACTAATATATTTTAAGAAAAAATGAGAAGTATATTTAACCCCTCATCCACCAGAATTTAAATGCATCGTTTTCCTTCATTTTAAAGGTTTTCTGAAGCACTAAAAAATGTATAGGTAGCATTATACACCTAAAATCGTCCGTTTCCCTGTTATTTCAAGTTGAATACACCGATTTGAGCATGCACCAAAAAAAAAAAAACAATCTCTTTTCACCTACCATATCTCTTTTTGTATTATTATAACTAGAAGATTTACGAAGGAACGAATCTCTTTGTTTTTCTATAAGCTACAAAAATGTTTTAAATAGTTTTTTTTTAGTTAGATGTATAAGTTTTTCGCAAAAAACCGTCCGAAAAGGTGTCATTTTTCAATGAAAATGGCCAATATTGAAAGAGTAGTATTGAGTTCTCAAAAAAATTATAGAACAGTTTTTGCTTAGAATTAGGTTCTCTAGCCACTTCCATGGTTATTTTGACCAAAAATTTTTCCACCCCCTGGGAAGGGATGGGAACCGCCCCCAAGATAAAAGCGCCATAGTTTATAGGTAGACTTTGTTTCCTGAGCTATTCCCTACTTACTGTGAAAATATCAAGTAAATCGATGTAGTAGGATGGAATTCGGAGCCAAATACCCTCATTGACTGCCCTATTTGATTTTATACGGCATGAGTAAGTTTAAAAAATCCATAAACAAATTGGTATGCCTTGACGAAAGTCTGAGCTTTAAAATTCCAGAACCTCGAAAAACGTTAAAATTGGCTTTTTTTCAACATTTTTAATTGATTATTTGCATTTTACGATTAAAGCTTTTTCCGAAGAAACTACACGACTAATTTTCGTCTTAGAATAACCCAAATTATCAAAGAAAGTGATTTCGAAGCGAGAAAAGCATTTTTTTATATAATTTGTTTAAAATTGTTATAAATAGGTTGCCCTGGAAAATTTTCGGTTAACTTTTAAACAGCATATTTAGTCGAGAAAATGAAGCATTTTGGCTCGCAAATTTTTCGTCGAGCATGGATTTACTTGAAATTTTCACAGAAGGTAGTACGCTAAAACCTTGGGGGTGGTTGCCACCCCACCTCGGGGGTGGGAATTTTCTATTACATTTTAAGCATGTAAATCGATGTAAAAAGTAATTCTAAGAAAAAAATGATTTTTCTTCTTCGTAAAACTAATATTTTTCGAGTTATTCGCGCTTGAAAGTAACAGTTTTTCGTCGAAAAAATCGACTTTTTTAGAGGGTTTTTTGAGAATACCTCGAAAAATATGCATTTAATCAAAAAAACTGTACAGGGTTATTCACTATATTTTGACCCCCCTGTTAACTGCTTTATTTACAGAATAAGCAAAAATGTAAAATACAAAAGTTATTCGATTTTTAAATTATGATTTTTTGACATATATATCGTACTAGTGACGTCATCCATTTGGGCGTGATGACGTAATCGACTATTTTTTTTAAACGGGAAGTGCTAGCTAATTTCCTATTCAGTAATATAAACATTAACATGATTAATTATACAGGGTGTCCAAAAAAATTTTTTTTAATTAAATTAATTGACACAAAAAGAAGAATGTATGTAATTGATTTAATTTAAAATACATTTTACTGCTGTTAGAAAACTGAAATAAAATTTATTGCACAAATAAACATTGATTTTTGCTTAAATTCAATGTTCAAAATGTCAAGAGGCAGATGGGTGGCAGCTTGAACATTAAATTTAAGTGACAAGTAATGTTGATTTGTTCAAGAAATATATATTTCTGTTTTCTGACAGTAGAATGTATTTTGAATTAAATAAATTACATACGTTCATCTTTTTGTGGCAATTAATTTAATTAAAAAAAATTATTTTTGACACCCTGTATAAGTAATCATGTTATTGTTTATGATACTAAATAGGAAATTGAATAACCCTTCAAATGAGCTAGCACTCGACCCCTATTCCTATTTAAAAAAATAGTCGATTACGTCATCACGCCCAAACGGATGACGTCACTAGTAGGATATATACGTCAAAAAATCATAATTTAAAAATCAAATAACTTTTGTATTTTACATTTTTTTCTAATTCTGTAAATAAAGCAGTTAACAGGGGGTCAAAATATAGTGAATAACCCTGTACATAGCAAAATTGTATCTTTTAGTAACACAAACTAAATTATTTTTCTATAATATCTTTAAGACCAATACAAAGCGAGATACGGCATGTTAAATGTTAGCTTTTCTCGTCAAATGCATAATTTGAAATATTCAAAGCCAAATAACGGGAAAACTTTGCATTTTTAGAAAAACTTATTTATCTTTTTTCAAGTATTCAGTTAAACCTTTCAAAGAGTAATAATAAAAAATTTTTAACATAAAAATAGAGCGACATATGATCGGTAAAAGGCGAAAAAAAGGTCGGTACCTGCTTTTCCCTACGAAAAAATCAGTGAAAATAACCCCCTAACTACCCCTCCTAATTAAAAATTGGTCTTCACCTTTCTGTAATTCCTTGTATATTTTTATTGTCAATACACCCAAGAAGTTTGACCTATTAAGGCCTATTGTAGAAAAATTGGAGTTTCGTATTTTTCACCTTTTACTTCAAAATATCTCCGAAAATACTGGAGATACGAAGAAAACGATAAATTACTAAATTGTAGTTTCTTTAATAACTAAAATTATGTTGTGCATAGATTTTTATTACAGTGAATAGTTAGCGAGATATAGCTGTTTAAAACCTCTATTTACGAGCAAACACCCCTTTATTCGAACCTTTTAAACCCACCCAAATTAAAAAGTAAGGAATCTAACTTTAATTTAAACAGTCTTATAGTTCTTCAAAAATCCTACAAAATTATTCTTGAAAAAACTTTTTATCGCCAAAACTGAAGGAGCTATGTTTGTAAAACGAATTTTTTTTTCGAATTATTCGAATAGTCCTCTTATATAATATCACAGAACTGGTTCGTATACTGGAAGTAGTATAGTATAGTTGATCCAAAAGATGGCATAACCCAGACATCCAAAGTGAAAGTTATCCTTCAACACCAAATTGTTCTATATGGTCCACACAATGTCCAGAAAAAAGTCACACCATTTTGAGCGTTGGGTTTGGGGGGGGGGAGAGGGGGGAGAAATCGGTAAATTCGTAGTTTTTTTAGTTTTTCGCCAATATTTCTAAAACTATGCGGTTTAGCATGAACAACCTTCTATACAAAATTGTTCTACATTAAATTTGAAATAAAAAAGGCCCTATGCATAATCTTTCTAAAATGAATGGTTCCAAAGTTACGGAGGTAGTATAGTATAACTGGTCCAAAAAAAGGCCTAACCCAAACATCCAAAGTAAAAGTTTTCCTCTGACACCAAAATGTTCTATATGGTCCACATATTGTTCAGTAAAAAGTTACACCATTTTGAGCGTCCGGTTTGGGAGGGAGATGGGAGAGAAGCCGGTAAATTAGTAGTTTTTTTACGTTTTTCGTCAATATTTCTAAAACTATGCTTTAGCGTAAACAATGTTATATACAAAAATGTTCTACATGAAATTGAAAACAAAAAATGTTCTATACATAATTGTTATAAAATCAACGGTTCCAGAGTTACGGAGGGTGAAAAGTCAAGGTTTTCGATACTTTTTATATTTTTTGGGCAATATTTATGATATAACTATACCAAAAACCCAGACATCCAAAGTGAAAGTTATCCTCCAACACAAAATTGTTCTATATGGTCCACATAATGTTCAGAAAAAAGTCACACCATTTTGAGCGTCGGGTTTGGGGGGGAGAGGGGGAAGAAATCGGTATATATAAAAAGTATTGAAAACCTCCACTTCTCACCCTCCGTAACTCTGGAACCGTTGATTTTATAACCGGTGTTACCTTAGCCATAAATTCCATCCCTAAATTTTTTTTTTCATATTTTCACAAAAATTTGGTATAAATTTATCAAAAATGAATAAAACAGATAATATTGACAAGAAAAATGTTATATATGTTATATATGTTTGGAAAAAAAATTTAAACGGGCGATGTATTGACGGTGAGTAGATAATGCCACTCAAATTCAAAAATCCTTTATGGATGGTACGTTAGTCAACTTTTTTTCTCAGTTTTTTGTTAAATTCTCAAAGTAAATATAATAAAGCATAACATATAAAAAAATCGTGAAGGAGGTATTTTCCAAAACAAGCGAAAAAAATTCTGAAACTTAGATGTATTGCGCGCTATTCGTTAATACGTCTCAAATTCAAAAATCCTTTATGGATGGTACGTTAGTCAACTTTTTTTCTCAGTTTTTTGTTAAATTCTCAAAGTAAATATAATAAAGCATAACATATAAAAAAACGTGATGGAGGTATTTTCCAAAACAAGAGAAAAAAATTATGAAACTTAGATGTATTGCGGGCTATCCCGTAATACGTCTCAAATTCAAAAATCCTGTATGGATGGATCGTTAGTCAACTTTTTTTCTCAGTTTTTTGTTAAATTCTCAAAGTAAATATTTATAATAAAGCATAACATATAAAAAAAAAACGTGATGGAGGTATTTTCCAAAACAAGAGAAAAAAATTCTGAAACTTATATGTATTGGGGGCTATTCTGTAATACGTCTCACATTCAAAAATCCTTTATGGATGGTACGTTAGTCAACTTTTTTTCTCAGTTTCTTGTTAAATTCTCAAAGTAAATATAATAAAGCATAATATATAAAAAAATCGTGATGGAGGTATTTTCCAAAACAAGTGAAAAAAATTCTGAAACTTAGATGTATTGCGCGGTATTCGTTAATACGTCTCAAATTCAAAAATCCTTTATGGATGGTACGTTAGTCAACTTTTTTTCTCAGTTTTTTGTTAAATTCCCAAAGTAAATATAATAAAGCATAATATATAAAAAAAAACGTGATGGAGGTATTTTCCAAAACAAGAGAAAAAAATTCTGAAACTTAGATGTATTGCGGGCTATTCGGTAATACGTCTCAAATTCAAAAATCCTTTATGGATGGATCGTTAGTCAACTTTTTTTCTCAGTTTTTTGTTAAATTCTCAAAGTAAATATAATAAAGCATAACATATAAAAAAAAACGTGATGGAGGTATTTTCCAAAACAAGAGAAAAAAATTCTGAAACTTAGATGTATTGCGGGCTATTCGGTAATACGTCTCAAATTCAAAAATCCTTTATGGATTTTACGTTAGTCAACTTTTTTTCTCAGTTTCTTGTTAAATTCTCAAAGTAAATATAATAAATCATAACATATAAAATAAACGTGATGGAGGTATTTTCCAAAACAAGAGAAAAAAATTCTGAAACTTAGATGTATTGCTGGCTATTCGGTAATACGTCTCAAATTCAAAAATCCTTTATGGATGGTACGTTAGTCAACTTTTTTTCTCAGTTTTTTGTTAAATTCTCAAAGTAAATATAATAAAGCATAACATATAAAAAAAACGTGATGGAGGTATTTTCCAAAACAAGAGAAAGAAATTCTCAAACTTAGATGTATTGCGCGCTATTCGTTAATACGTCTCAAATTCAAAAATCCTTTATGGATGGTACGTTAGTCAACTTTTTTTCTCAGTTTTTTGTTAAATTCTCAAAGTAAATATAATAAAGCATAACATATAAAAAAATCGTGATGCAGGTATTTTCCAAAACAAGCGAAAAAAATTCTGAAACTTAGATGTATTGCGCGCTATTCATTAATACGTCTCAAATTCAAAAATCCTTTATGGATGGTACGTTAGTCAACTTTTCTTCTCAGTTTTTTGTTAAATTCCCAAAGTAAATATAATAAAGCATAACATATAAAAAAAACGTGATGGAAGTATTTTCCAAAACAAGAGAAAAAAATTCTGAAACTTAGATGTATTGCGCGCTATTCGTTAATACGTCTCAAATTCAAAAATCCTTTATGGATGGTACGTTAGTCAACTTTTTTTCTCAGTTTTTTGTTAAATTCTCAAAGTAAATATAATAAATATACTTTGAGAATTTAACAAAAAACTGAGAAAAAAAGTTGTCTAACGATCCATCCATAAAGGATTTTTGAATTTGAGACGTATTAACGAATAGCGCGCCATACATCTAAGTTTCAGAATTTTTTTCGCTTGTTTTGAAAAATACCTCCATCACGATTTTTTTATATGTTATGCTTTATTATATTTACTTTGAGAATTTAACAAAAAACTGAGAAAAAAAGTTGACTAACGTACCATCCATAAAGGATTTTTGAATTTAAGACGTATTAACGAATACCGCGCAATACATCTAAGTTTCAGAATTTTTTTCGCTTGTTTTGGAAAATACCTCCGTCACGATTTTTTTATATGTTATGCTTTATTATATTTACTTTGAGAATTTAACAAAAAACTGAGAAAAAAAGTTGACTAACGTACCATCCATAAAGGATTTTTGAATTTGAGACGTATTAACGAATACCGCGCAATACATCTAAGTTTCAGAATTTTTTTCGCTTGTTTTGGAAAATAACTCCATCACGATTTTTTTATATGTTATGCTTTATTATATTTACTTTGAGAATTTAACAAAAAACTGAGAAAAAAAGTTGACTAACGTACCATCCATAAAGGATTTTTGAATTTGAGACGTATTACCGAATAGCCCGCAATACATCTAAGTTTCAGAATTTTTTTCTCTTGTTTTGGAAAATACCTCCATCACGTTTTTTTTTATATGTTATGCTTTATTATATTTACTTTGAGAATTTAACAAAAAACTGAGAGAAAAAGTTGACTAACGTACCATCCATAAAGGATTTTTGAATTTGAGACGTATTAACGAATAGCCCGCAATACATCTAAGTTTCAGAATTTTTTTCTCTTGTTTTGGAAAATACCTCCATCACGTTTTTTTATATGTTATGCTTTATTATATTTACTTTGAGAATTTAACAAAAAACTGAGAAAAAAAGTTGACTAACGTACCATCCATAAAGGATTTTTGAATTTGAGACGTATTAACGAATACCGCGCAATACATCTAAGTTTCAGAATTTTTTTCGCTTGTTTGGGAAAATACCTCCATCAGGATTTTTTTATATGTTATGCTTTATTGTACTTACTTTGAGAATTTAACAAAAAACTGAGAAAAAAAGTTGACTAACGTACCATCCATAAAGGATTTTTGAATTTGAGACGTATTAACGAATACCGCGCAATACATCTAAGTTTCAGAATTTTTTTCTCTTGTTTTGGAAAATACCTCCATCAGGATTTTTTTATATGTTATGCTTTATTATATTTACTTTGAGAATTTAACAAAAAACTGAGAAAAAAAGTTGACTAACGTACCATCCATAAAGGATTTTTGAATTTGAGTGGTATTATCTACTCACCGTCAATACATCGCCCGTTTAAATTTTTTTTCCAAACATATAGAACATATATAACATTTTTCTTGTCAATATTATCTGTTTTATTCATTTTTGATAAATTTATACCAAATTTCTGTGAAAATATGAAAAAAAAATTTATGGATGAAATTTATGGCTAAGGTAACACCGGTGATTTTATAACAGTTATGTATAGAACCTTTTTTGTTTTAAATTTTATTTAGAACATTCCTTACGCTAAAGCATAGTTTTAGAAATATTGACGAAAAACTTAAAAAAACTACTAATATACCGACTTCTCCCCCCCCCCCCCCAAACCGGACGCTCAAAATGATGTAACTTTTTACTGAACAATATGTGGACCATATAGAACAATTTGGTGTTGGAGGATAACTTTCACTTTGGATATCTGGGTTTGGGTCTAACTATATCATACTAAAGATGACTTACAAACTATTTATATGTATTTGTACTTCTATATATTGGTATTCGTATTTTTGTGTAAATAAATGTTTTTAGTCCTGTCGCCAGGGGGTACAACGGCCTCCTTTATTCAGATGGACTTACCCATGTTTTTTTTTATGTATTTTGACCCGTAGAACGCGAATTTTTTTGGTAACGGTTGATCTGGATGTCATTTATATTGTTATAAACAAAGAACTTGAGGAATTACATAACAGCGATTTCTCGCAAATGAAAACATTTTTTTGTATTTTTTGAATCATTCTAAGCAAAAAATGTTCGTACAAGTTTTTTCGTAGGATGCATAGTTTTCGAAATAAACGCGGTTAAACTTTCAAAAATTCGAAAAATTGCAATTTTTGAACGCGAATAACTTTTGATTAAAAAATAAAATAGCAATTCTGCTTACCGCATTTGAAAGTTCAAGTAAAATTTTATCGGTTTTGATTATTTGCATTGCTAAATAATTATTTTTTTATTGTTAAACAAAGCTATAAACACATAGTGTTTCCCATACCCAATACATGCGTTTTAATGCATTCTGCGTAGAAATAGCTTCGCTTGCACTTGTTACCTACTCTACATATTCGATCGATTTTAAATGGGAGATCATTGAAAACATCACTCAAGCACTATGTGTTTCTAGCTTTGTTCAACAATAAAAAAATAAATTTTTAGCAATGCAAATAATCAAAACCGATATAGTTTGACTTGAACTTTCAAATGCGGTAAGCAGAATTGCTATTTTATTCTTTAATCAAAAGTTATTCGGGTTCAAAAATTTAGTGTAAGTTTTGTGCAAATATTTTAGAAACACCCTGTACTGATGACGAACATGGCCAGTTGTTAAAGTACCTAACTTTTTTATTATCCAACATACGCGAATGAATCGAAAGACAAAATGTGAAGAAAACCTGAGGCTATAGTTGGGTTTTAATTTCAGTATTTTATAAATGCCAGAATAGTCCACAGGGTGATGCGAACTTTGAGAAAAAAACACAGTTTGATTCGTACAACCGGTATACAATGATAGTTTGACTGTCTAGCAACAATATTATTACAGAGATATTGGCAATGAATAAGGCTATAACGTGGTAAAAAATCACTTAAATCGGACAACAGGTTTAGGAAATTCGAAACATCAAAAATGACCAAATTTTTAGTAGATCGATTTTTTTGCACCGCGCGCAGTGTAGAATATGAAGTACAGGGTGAGATGATCCTAATCCCAAATTTTTATGTAAATCGATACAAGCCGAAATTATGCTTTTAGGATAAGTAATTTTTTATACAGGGTGAGTTTTTAGTGCGGGATCGGTCGATAATTCCATTATGATATAGAATATCGAAAAAAGCTATGTAAAAAAATGTAGGCAATGATATTCTCTAGGCTTGGAAAATATGTCCACTTCTACAGGGTGATCAATAACCGCGTGGTATATCAAACATATAATTTTTTAAGTGGGACACCCTATATATTTTTTCATATTTATATTCCTCTCATAATTCTTGTTCATATAATATATGGTTTTGCATTACTATACAGAGTATTTAAAAAGTTATGACCATTTTTATTTCGAAATCCCTATGAGATTAACTCCATGTATATACAGAAGTAATTCGTAAACAATAATTTATTTTACATAATAAGATAAACAGTATACTGTAGTTTTTAAGTTAAGTTTAATTGAAATCATTGACAAATATTTGTATACAGGGTGAACTACAACACCAAATTACGATTTTCTCAATTTTTTTAAATGGATCACCCTATATTTTATTTTTTTTAAATTTTGTATTTGTGATACTCTTTTGTTTTTATATAGCATTCCCTATACCTAAACTCATTACTTTCCGAGATATTTTAAGTTGTCTTCAAATTTCGGGAATACATTCATTTTTTCTAGTAGAAATAAGTTAGTATTGGGTGATAATTAAACAAAATTATTTTTATTCAATAAATAACTAACACAAAATATAAACCATAACAATATGCGTGAATGTACCAATAAGTGTGATATTAAGAAATTATCATATTTCCCTAATATACAAGAATCGTATAGTTCCTACAAAAAAAATTTGTCTTATATATGTTACAGTTCAAGTTGATTCTCAGTTAGAGTCGACTCCAACTAGTTGGAGTCAACTCCAACTGAAATGAGCAGTAAAAGTTGATTTTAAAAATTTAAATCAACTTGTACTAGTTGGAGTTGACTCTTCCTGGATCGATTCAGTAAATGTTGATTATACGAGAATCTCAAGTGCATTTTTGATGAGTGTGCGTTTCGTTGTCTTGACCGTTTTAACTACTTATTAGTAGAGTCTGTAACGTCGTCCCCGTTAGGTTAATTATTCTGATTCGATTTTTGCACAAACTTACTCAAAGAAATACATCCTTATAACAAATACACAGGGTGTCACGCGGTACCGCGGTCGAAAAATTGTTTAACCAATTTTTGTTAAATTCACAAAAATAATTTTTATCTACTTTATCTCATATTATGTAAGTAAAGGTTTTATTGTGTGAAAATTGTAAATATAGATAGCAGTACATGAAGGGCTTAAAGTGTGTCTGAAGTAACAATGTATTTTAAATGGATTTTAATTTTTCGCACTGTTTTTAGCACACTTTCATATAATTAAACATCCTTAACTTTCGCCTTCGGGAGGAAATCAGACTCGCCCTTGCAACGGCAACTGAAATGCTCACAAAACAGCGACCACGGAAGCAAAGATGGATGACAGAGGAAATATTGGATTTAGTGGATAAAAGAAGAAAATTCAAACAGCACAAAGCAATGTACAAAGCATTAAATAGAACCATTAAACAAAAAATATAAATTGCAAAAGAAAAATGGATAACAGAACAATGAGAAGAAATCGAAAACTTATATAAAAAAACATGATGACTTCCATCTGTATAAGAAACTCAGGAATTCACAAGCACGACATATTCACAAGGACTAAATAATCTAATCAACGCAGAAGGCAAACTGATTTCAAGCCCTGAAGAACAAATAAACATGTGGGAAGACTAACGACGAAGGTCTTCCAATACTGAAGTCCGAACTGGAATATGCTCTACGTCAACTAAAAAACAACAAATCTGTAGGAAAAGATGAAAAACCAGCTGAGCTGTTGAAGTTAATCAACGAGAAAACTTAGACCTTCTTCTTGGACTATTTAATAATGTTTACAATACAGGGACTATCCCTAAAATATGGCTTGAATCAGTCTTTATACCACTACCTAAAAAGAAGAATGCCAAATTTTGCCAGGACTTCCGCCTTATAAGTCTATTAAATAACATTCTAAAGCTTTTCTTGCGTATCATACAGAACAGAATATACAGTAGAGTCTCGGTTATCCGCCCTTCATTTATCCGCCGTTCCCTTTTATCCGCCGCTCCATTTAAGTAATAATTTTTTTTTCAAATTTATATAACTTTGAAAATATTAAAGAATGAGTAAAAATTTTTTAAGATGAGATAAAATAAGCCGATCATTCCGAGCAACAAGAAGAAAGAGCTGTCGATATTATGATGCTACAAGATGGCGAGTATTGGCAGCAACAAAACGAGATACATCAGCAAGGCAGATGAAAATCGCTAGTTTTTTCGTTCATCCTAAATCATTCTATCTACAATGTCCAATGTCAGTCAAAATTAAACTGATTCTCTTCTTCTTCTTCTTCTTGTGCCACTCCTATCTCTCTCTCTCCTGTCGTTTCCCCATTACTGAGGATCGTGATTTCTTCCAATATTCCTAACAATGTTTCTCCATTGGTCTCTATCTTCAGCTGCTCTAAGAGCTGCGCAGAATGAGTTTCCAGCTGAATGCTTTATTTGGTCAGACCATCTAGTTGGTGATCGTCCTCTTGATCTTCTCCCCGGAACGTTTCCAGAAACAATTAATCTCTCCAAACTGTCGTCACCTCTGCGAACTACGTGACCAAAGAATTGCAGAATTCGTTGCAGACATATTGTGTGTGTGTGTGTGTGTTTGAAGAGTTGGCTTGGAAGCTAGTCCTTTAGCCACAGAATGGTAGTAAAGGTTATTGGTTTTTAAATAATATATCCAACTTTAAAAAGAAAGTTACATATTAGCTCAAATATTTCTCTACTGTCTAAAGAAAGTAAATGGGTGATGTTTATGGGAGTCTGAATTTTAAGATCTGTTAATTTTAAATAGAGCTGATCTGTTTCAGACTTATGTTTACCGCACTTGAAAAAAATATGGTTGATGTCACATTGTGATATATTATCACATAAGCATAACCCAGAAGGGATAATATTTAACTTAGCTAAGTGAGCTGGGAATGCGCCGTGATTGGTTTTCAGACGAGTTATTGTCGCTGTAGTCTTCTTCGACATTGCGTATTTAAAAATATAGGAAATATCTTGTGGTAAGGTAGGGTGGATAGTATAGTACTGATTATTTGAGTTCGCTGCTATTTTTTTCCATTTTTCTTTCCATTTTATTAAAGTTGTGTTATTATAATGTAGCTGTAAGTCATCCAGTGTGAATATAGGTAAATATAATCCAGCATGGGTAGCATCCTTAGCAAGCTGGTCAACCATTACATTTCCCTTGATGCCGGTATGACTTTTTACCCAAATAACTGTAATATCTTTATTATATATTTTATTTTTGATGGCACACAGAATACTGTTTCTTTTATGTTGTGTCATATTTGAGTTTAATTCTTTAATGACCGATAATGAATCTGATAATATAACTGCTTTATTTAATTTGTGTGAATTTAACCAATCTAACGCTTTTTCTATTGCTACCGCTTCAGCGGTATATATTGAACAATGTGATGGAAGTTTAATTTTCAAGGATTCGCTTTTATGTGGAATGTAAACTGCACAGCCTGTGGCACCATCCTCTTTTTTGGAACCATCAGTATACATTATAACGTGATCATTATAGTCACTCAATATGGATTTAAGTAAGACAGAATTTATTTCTGTAGATTCTGTGAACTTTGGTATAATGACTTTTGGTTTATTTAACATTACCTGAAAATCACCTCTATATATTGGTAATCTTTTTTCCCTACCATAGATGTTAGAATAATCGTAGGTTTCTAAGAAAGCATCAGCAAGTGGGGGATAATTTTTTATGCGCCAATAATTATTTGAAAGATTTTCAGTTGATAACTCATACAGTTGTCTAAGTAGATTATTATTGTTTAATCTTAACTTCAAAATATGTTTAATTGCCATCATTTCTCGACGATTTTGAAGAGGCATTTCGTTACTTTCAGCAAGTAGAACAGGGCTAGGAGTAGACTTCATAGTGCCCAAGCATATTCTTAGACATTTGAACTGAATGCGGTCTACAGTCAATAAATGTGTTTTACTGGCAGCACCATACAGAATGCAACCATAGTCTACAATAGATCGCACGTAGGCTCTGTAAAACATCAGTGCAACTTTAGGGTCAGCACCCCATCTACGATTAGTGACACATTTAAGGATATTAATACCTTTTTCACTTCTGCTTTTTATATATTTAACATGTTTTGACCATAAAAGTTTCGGATCAAGAAGAATGCCAAGATATTTGTATTCTTTGACAATAGGTATATCATATCCAGACAGTTTTATTTTGTCAGGCGTACGAATCCTATGTCTAGTGAATATCATTATGGCTGGCTGATTTGTCAGGGGAAATGGTCAGCGCATGATTTGTTACCCAATTATTAACCTTATGCATGATGAAGTCCAGAGCCTCCAGGCAATCAGTATACGAGTTACGCTCTGTATAGATGCATATGTCATCGGCGTATTGAATGCAATTAATTGAATTATCAAAAATGCCATGAATACTTGCTGAAAATATGTTGAACAATAGCGGACTTAAAACTGATCCTTGTGGTAGACCTGTATGAGCTATTCTAGGACCATGTAATTGGTTTCAATGATCTTTAATATATTGTTATATTTCTATTTGATATAAAAATTAAAATTTGATAATTATAAACAAAATTCACTTTAATATAAAATATTTTTAATTTTCTCAACCTCGGGCATATAAATTTAGAACAACCTGTATACAACAAATTGTTATATTTAATTTTAAGAAGTGATTAGAATAAGCGTACGAAACTCGGAACAATGTGCTTAGATAAACAAAGTGAATGACGCGTACCATTATCGTTCTTCTCGGAAGGTCGATCATTAGCCTATGCTAAATAAAACTCAGTGAAATAGATAGTTCATTATCGTTTTTCGCGGAAGGTTTCGATCATTAGCCTATGCTAAATAAGACTCATTTGAAAGAGAGAATAGGTCATTAAAATTTGTAAATAGTTAGAAAGTATTTTAGAATGGGAATTAAATATTTTCTTTGGAAATCCATTAAGCATATTTAGAAAGTTTAAAAATTGGTTTTGAGGAATACTGCGAATGAGAGTTGGTGGTGGAAGGTTGATTTGTGAATCTGGAAGGGATATTTAGAAAGTAGGGGAATGAATGAAAAATAGAGGGCAGAATGTTTTGAGCTGTCGAGAAGTGAAGTCGAGTAGAAGACGGTAGTGTACGGAGAGTGAGAAAGCCGGTAGTTCCGTGAGTGTGGAGTATCTATCGTGGAACGAGAAGTAGGCCAGGTCGAGAGTAAAAGAACCTCCTTGAGCCAAGAGTGTCCCGGTAGCTGATAGCAGTTTCGAAAAAGGTAGAACACAGCATCACGACCGAAGCAGGAACGAGAGCTATTCGAGCTAGTTTTTCAAAGGAGTACATTACTGGAAGCCAGGACGAGGTTTGATCGCAGCCAAGGATAGCAGGAACGGGTTTTGTGTGAGGACATTTTCAGTTCACCAGGAAAAGGTCAGTCTCATTTGTTTGGACATGAATGTATGGGTTTTTTCGTATTAAATTCCACATAAAAATTGAATAACATTTTTGATAAATTTATACCAAATTTCTGTGAAAATATGAAAAAAAAATTTATGGATGAAATTTATGGCTAAGGTAACACCGGTGATTTTATAACAGTTATGTATAGAACCTTTTTTGTTTTAAATTTTATTTAGAACATTCCTTACGCTAAAGCATAGTTTTAGAAATATTGACGAAAAACTTAAAAAAACTACTAATATACCGACTTCTCCCCCCCCCCCCCCCCAAACCGGACGCTCAAAATGATGTAACTTTTTACTGAACAATATGTGGACCATATAGAACAATTTGGTGTTGGAGGATAACTTTCACTTTGGATATCTGGGTTTGGGTCTAACTATATCATACTAAAGATGACTTACAAACTATTTATATGTATTTGTACTTCTATATATTGGTATTCGTATTTTTGTGTAAATAAATGTTTTTAGTCCTGTCGCCAGGGGGTACAACGGCCTCCTTTATTCAGATGGACTTACCCATGTTTTTTTTTATGTATTTTGACCCGTAGAACGCGAATTTTTTTGGTAACGGTTGATCTGGATGTCATTTATATTGTTATAAACAAAGAACTTGAGGAATTACATAACAGCGATTTCTCGCAAATGAAAACATTTTTTTGTATTTTTTGAATCATTCTAAGCAAAAAATGTTCGTACAAGTTTTTTCGTAGGATGCATAGTTTTCGAAATAAACGCGGTTAAACTTTCAAAAATTCGAAAAATTGCAATTTTTGAACGCGAATAACTTTTGATTAAAAAATAAAATAGCAATTCTGCTTACCGCATTTGAAAGTTCAAGTAAAATTTTATCGGTTTTGATTATTTGCATTGCTAAATAATTATTTTTTTATTGTTAAACAAAGCTATAAACACATAGTGTTTCCCATACCCAATACATGCGTTTTAATGCATTCTGCGTAGAAATAGCTTCGCTTGCACTTGTTACCTACTCTACATATTCGATCGATTTTAAATGGGAGATCATTGAAAACATCACTCAAGCACTATGTGTTTCTAGCTTTGTTCAACAATAAAAAAATAAATTTTTAGCAATGCAAATAATCAAAACCGATATAGTTTGACTTGAACTTTCAAATGCGGTAAGCAGAATTGCTATTTTATTCTTTAATCAAAAGTTATTCGGGTTCAAAAATTTAGTGTAAGTTTTGTGCAAATATTTTAGAAACACCCTGTACTGATGACGAACATGGCCAGTTGTTAAAGTACCTAACTTTTTTATTATCCAACATACGCGAATGAATCGAAAGACAAAATGTGAAGAAAACCTGAGGCTATAGTTGGGTTTTAATTTCAGTATTTTATAAATGCCAGAATAGTCCACAGGGTGATGCGAACTTTGAGAAAAAAACACAGTTTGATTCGTACAACCGGTATACAATGATAGTTTGACTGTCTAGCAACAATATTATTACAGAGATATTGGCAATGAATAAGGCTATAACGTGGTAAAAAATCACTTAAATCGGACAACAGGTTTAGGAAATTCGAAACATCAAAAATGACCAAATTTTTAGTAGATCGATTTTTTTGCACCGCGCGCAGTGTAGAATATGAAGTACAGGGTGAGATGATCCTAATCCCAAATTTTTATGTAAATCGATACAAGCCGAAATTATGCTTTTAGGATAAGTAATTTTTTATACAGGGTGAGTTTTTAGTGCGGGATCGGTCGATAATTCCATTATGATATAGAATATCGAAAAAAGCTATGTAAAAAAATGTAGGCAATGATATTCTCTAGGCTTGGAAAATATGTCCACTTCTACAGGGTGATCAATAACCGCGTGGTATATCAAACATATAATTTTTTAAGTGGGACACCCTATATATTTTTTCATATTTATATTCCTCTCATAATTCTTGTTCATATAATATATGGTTTTGCATTACTATACAGAGTATTTAAAAAGTTATGACCATTTTTATTTCGAAATCCCTATGAGATTAACTCCATGTATATACAGAAGTAATTCGTAAACAATAATTTATTTTACATAATAAGATAAACAGTATACTGTAGTTTTTAAGTTAAGTTTAATTGAAATCATTGACAAATATTTGTATACAGGGTGAACTACAACACCAAATTACGATTTTCTCAATTTTTTTAAATGGATCACCCTATATTTTATTTTTTTTAAATTTTGTATTTGTGATACTCTTTTGTTTTTATATAGCATTCCCTATACCTAAACTCATTACTTTCCGAGATATTTTAAGTTGTCTTCAAATTTCGGGAATACATTCATTTTTTCTAGTAGAAATAAGTTAGTATTGGGTGATAATTAAACAAAATTATTTTTATTCAATAAATAACTAACACAAAATATAAACCATAACAATATGCGTGAATGTACCAATAAGTGTGATATTAAGAAATTATCATATTTCCCTAATATACAAGAATCGTATAGTTCCTACAAAAAAAATTTGTCTTATATATGTTACAGTTCAAGTTGATTCTCAGTTAGAGTCGACTCCAACTAGTTGGAGTCAACTCCAACTGAAATGAGCAGTAAAAGTTGATTTTAAAAATTTAAATCAACTTGTACTAGTTGGAGTTGACTCTTCCTGGATCGATTCAGTAAATGTTGATTATACGAGAATCTCAAGTGCATTTTTGATGAGTGTGCGTTTCGTTGTCTTGACCGTTTTAACTACTTATTAGTAGAGTCTGTAACGTCGTCCCCGTTAGGTTAATTATTCTGATTCGATTTTTGCACAAACTTACTCAAAGAAATACATCCTTATAACAAATACACAGGGTGTCACGCGGTACCGCGGTCGAAAAATTGTTTAACCAATTTTTGTTAAATTCACAAAAATAATTTTTATCTACTTTATCTCATATTATGTAAGTAAAGGTTTTATTGTGTGAAAATTGTAAATATAGATAGCAGTACATGAAGGGCTTAAAGTGTGTCTGAAGTAACAATGTATTTTAAATGGATTTTAATTTTTCGCACTGTTTTTAGCACACTTTCATATAATTAAACATCCTTAACTTTCGCCTTCGGGAGGAAATCAGACTCGCCCTTGCAACGGCAACTGAAATGCTCACAAAACAGCGACCACGGAAGCAAAGATGGATGACAGAGGAAATATTGGATTTAGTGGATAAAAGAAGAAAATTCAAACAGCACAAAGCAATGTACAAAGCATTAAATAGAACCATTAAACAAAAAATATAAATTGCAAAAGAAAAATGGATAACAGAACAATGAGAAGAAATCGAAAACTTATATAAAAAAACATGATGACTTCCATCTGTATAAGAAACTCAGGAATTCACAAGCACGACATATTCACAAGGACTAAATAATCTAATCAACGCAGAAGGCAAACTGATTTCAAGCCCTGAAGAACAAATAAACATGTGGGAAGACTAACGACGAAGGTCTTCCAATACTGAAGTCCGAACTGGAATATGCTCTACGTCAACTAAAAAACAACAAATCTGTAGGAAAAGATGAAAAACCAGCTGAGCTGTTGAAGTTAATCAACGAGAAAACTTAGACCTTCTTCTTGGACTATTTAATAATGTTTACAATACAGGGACTATCCCTAAAATATGGCTTGAATCAGTCTTTATACCACTACCTAAAAAGAAGAATGCCAAATTTTGCCAGGACTTCCGCCTTATAAGTCTATTAAATAACATTCTAAAGCTTTTCTTGCGTATCATACAGAACAGAATATACAGTAGAGTCTCGGTTATCCGCCCTTCATTTATCCGCCGTTCCCTTTTATCCGCCGCTCCATTTAAGTAATAATTTTTTTTTCAAATTTATATAACTTTGAAAATATTAAAGAATGAGTAAAAATTTTTTAAGATGAGATAAAATAAGCCGATCATTCCGAGCAACAAGAAGAAAGAGCTGTCGATATTATGATGCTACAAGATGGCGAGTATTGGCAGCAACAAAACGAGATACATCAGCAAGGCAGATGAAAATCGCTAGTTTTTTCGTTCATCCTAAATCATTCTATCTACAATGTCCAATGTCAGTCAAAATTAAACTGATTCTCTTCTTCTTCTTCTTCTTGTGCCACTCCTATCTCTCTCTCTCCTGTCGTTTCCCCATTACTGAGGATCGTGATTTCTTCCAATATTCCTAACAATGTTTCTCCATTGGTCTCTATCTTCAGCTGCTCTAAGAGCTGCGCAGAATGAGTTTCCAGCTGAATGCTTTATTTGGTCAGACCATCTAGTTGGTGATCGTCCTCTTGATCTTCTCCCCGGAACGTTTCCAGAAACAATTAATCTCTCCAAACTGTCGTCACCTCTGCGAACTACGTGACCAAAGAATTGCAGAATTCGTTGCAGACATATTGTGTGTGTGTGTGTGTGTTTGAAGAGTTGGCTTGGAAGCTAGTCCTTTAGCCACAGAATGGTAGTAAAGGTTATTGGTTTTTAAATAATATATCCAACTTTAAAAAGAAAGTTACATATTAGCTCAAATATTTCTCTACTGTCTAAAGAAAGTAAATGGGTGATGTTTATGGGAGTCTGAATTTTAAGATCTGTTAATTTTAAATAGAGCTGATCTGTTTCAGACTTATGTTTACCGCACTTGAAAAAAATATGGTTGATGTCACATTGTGATATATTATCACATAAGCATAACCCAGAAGGGATAATATTTAACTTAGCTAAGTGAGCTGGGAATGCGCCGTGATTGGTTTTCAGACGAGTTATTGTCGCTGTAGTCTTCTTCGACATTGCGTATTTAAAAATATAGGAAATATCTTGTGGTAAGGTAGGGTGGATAGTATAGTACTGATTATTTGAGTTCGCTGCTATTTTTTTCCATTTTTCTTTCCATTTTATTAAAGTTGTGTTATTATAATGTAGCTGTAAGTCATCCAGTGTGAATATAGGTAAATATAATCCAGCATGGGTAGCATCCTTAGCAAGCTGGTCAACCATTACATTTCCCTTGATGCCGGTATGACTTTTTACCCAAATAACTGTAATATCTTTATTATATATTTTATTTTTGATGGCACACAGAATACTGTTTCTTTTATGTTGTGTCATATTTGAGTTTAATTCTTTAATGACCGATAATGAATCTGATAATATAACTGCTTTATTTAATTTGTGTGAATTTAACCAATCTAACGCTTTTTCTATTGCTACCGCTTCAGCGGTATATATTGAACAATGTGATGGAAGTTTAATTTTCAAGGATTCGCTTTTATGTGGAATGTAAACTGCACAGCCTGTGGCACCATCCTCTTTTTTGGAACCATCAGTATACATTATAACGTGATCATTATAGTCACTCAATATGGATTTAAGTAAGACAGAATTTATTTCTGTAGATTCTGTGAACTTTGGTATAATGACTTTTGGTTTATTTAACATTACCTGAAAATCACCTCTATATATTGGTAATCTTTTTTCCCTACCATAGATGTTAGAATAATCGTAGGTTTCTAAGAAAGCATCAGCAAGTGGGGGATAATTTTTTATGCGCCAATAATTATTTGAAAGATTTTCAGTTGATAACTCATACAGTTGTCTAAGTAGATTATTATTGTTTAATCTTAACTTCAAAATATGTTTAATTGCCATCATTTCTCGACGATTTTGAAGAGGCATTTCGTTACTTTCAGCAAGTAGAACAGGGCTAGGAGTAGACTTCATAGTGCCCAAGCATATTCTTAGACATTTGAACTGAATGCGGTCTACAGTCAATAAATGTGTTTTACTGGCAGCACCATACAGAATGCAACCATAGTCTACAATAGATCGCACGTAGGCTCTGTAAAACATCAGTGCAACTTTAGGGTCAGCACCCCATCTACGATTAGTGACACATTTAAGGATATTAATACCTTTTTCACTTCTGCTTTTTATATATTTAACATGTTTTGACCATAAAAGTTTCGGATCAAGAAGAATGCCAAGATATTTGTATTCTTTGACAATAGGTATATCATATCCAGACAGTTTTATTTTGTCAGGCGTACGAATCCTATGTCTAGTGAATATCATTATGGCTGGCTGATTTGTCAGGGGAAATGGTCAGCGCATGATTTGTTACCCAATTATTAACCTTATGCATGATGAAGTCCAGAGCCTCCAGGCAATCAGTATACGAGTTACGCTCTGTATAGATGCATATGTCATCGGCGTATTGAATGCAATTAATTGAATTATCAAAAATGCCATGAATACTTGCTGAAAATATGTTGAACAATAGCGGACTTAAAACTGATCCTTGTGGTAGACCTGTATGAGCTATTCTAGGACCATGTAATTGGTTTCAATGATCTTTAATATATTGTTATATTTCTATTTGATATAAAAATTAAAATTTGATAATTATAAACAAAATTCACTTTAATATAAAATATTTTTAATTTTCTCAACCTCGGGCATATAAATTTAGAACAACCTGTATACAACAAATTGTTATATTTAATTTTAAGAAGTGATTAGAATAAGCGTACGAAACTCGGAACAATGTGCTTAGATAAACAAAGTGAATGACGCGTACCATTATCGTTCTTCTCGGAAGGTCGATCATTAGCCTATGCTAAATAAAACTCAGTGAAATAGATAGTTCATTATCGTTTTTCGCGGAAGGTTTCGATCATTAGCCTATGCTAAATAAGACTCATTTGAAAGAGAGAATAGGTCATTAAAATTTGTAAATAGTTAGAAAGTATTTTAGAATGGGAATTAAATATTTTCTTTGGAAATCCATTAAGCATATTTAGAAAGTTTAAAAATTGGTTTTGAGGAATACTGCGAATGAGAGTTGGTGGTGGAAGGTTGATTTGTGAATCTGGAAGGGATATTTAGAAAGTAGGGGAATGAATGAAAAATAGAGGGCAGAATGTTTTGAGCTGTCGAGAAGTGAAGTCGAGTAGAAGACGGTAGTGTACGGAGAGTGAGAAAGCCGGTAGTTCCGTGAGTGTGGAGTATCTATCGTGGAACGAGAAGTAGGCCAGGTCGAGAGTAAAAGAACCTCCTTGAGCCAAGAGTGTCCCGGTAGCTGATAGCAGTTTCGAAAAAGGTAGAACACAGCATCACGACCGAAGCAGGAACGAGAGCTATTCGAGCTAGTTTTTCAAAGGAGTACATTACTGGAAGCCAGGACGAGGTTTGATCGCAGCCAAGGATAGCAGGAACGGGTTTTGTGTGAGGACATTTTCAGTTCACCAGGAAAAGGTCAGTCTCATTTGTTTGGACATGAATGTATGGGTTTTTTCGTATTAAATTCCACATAAAAATTGAATAACATAATCAATAATATCAGAAAAGCTTCATCAAACTTAAATAGAGTTGTTGCTAATAACTCCTAATAGTTAAATGTTAATAAAAACTTTCAATTGAAAACCAAAAGGAAATAAGATTCCCATTTGTAAATGTTATGTTTAAGAATAATAAGAAATAGCAAATATTAAGCAATGATTGTTTTTTAAATAAAATAAAAAATATTTTGATTATAATTGTAACCCATATGTGTATTTTTTTACTCTTTTCTTTTCTATCCCGATTAGGAACCATTAAGAAATATTTAGAATCCACGAAAGTAAGTAATTAATTTATAATTCGCCCTGAGATTGAAAACATATTGATATGTGATCTGGTTAATTAATTAGACTAGTATTAATACATTGATTAAATTAAGTGACATATAAGAATATTATCTCATATCAATAATCAAGATCATATCAACTGTCGTCCAACGTGGAAAGCATTGTAAAGTATTTCTAGTGGCAAATTTGAAGGATAGAAAGAGTAAAGCCGGTATTTGAAAATTTATATGCCTGTGGTAAAAAGTGAGATACTTACATTTGATAACATAAAATTTTAGATCTCTTTAGGTACAAATTTTACATAACTGATTTAATATTTTATTTTTACGATATTTACATTTCATATATTTATTGACAATTTATAATACTTGGGTGAGAAAAAGTCGTCTTGGTAACATACTAGTAAAATTTCATATTTGGCGGGGACAGTACTTCTTGAAAACAAATGTCTGTGACAAGAAGCCAAAGCAAAGACAACAAAAAACAAAAAGAACATTCAGACCAAGAAGATATTTTAGACACGACAATCATGGCATCAGAAAATCAGGAATTATCAGGAATAGATAAACTATTACAACTGATGCAACTCCAGTCACAAAAAATGGATGAAAATCAACATGAAACGAGACAAGCCATGGAAGAAACATCAAAGAAAATGGATAAAGTGGATCAAAAAATGGATGAAACACAGCAAAAAATGGATGACAATCAAAAAGAAACAAAACAAGCAATAGAAGAGAACAATAAGAAAATAGAGGAACGCATAGAAAAGTATGAAAAGGAAATAAAAGGATGTTTGACAACAATGAAAAACGAGATAGAACAGCAAGAAATGAAAATTAAAGATCACATGCAAGAACAAGAAATAAAAATGAAGGAGTTAACGAATTGCCAGAAAAAGGAAATAGAAAATTTGGAAAACAAGTTTGAAAACGCTATTCAAGCAATCAGAGAAGAAATGGAAAGAAAGATTGCGGAAATCAATATTCAACAAAATGGAGGAGAAAGAAGAGAAATGGTTATACATAGCACAGATGACGTGAAGATAAGGTTTGGCGGGGATGTAAGAAGATTACACCCAGTGCCGTTCATAAATAGCCTGAAAAAGAAAATACAGCACATCGGAAATTTCGAAACAGCAAAAGAAACTATCAGAAACCATCTCAAAAATGAAGCAAGCCTATGGTTCGATTGCAAAGAAGAAGAATTTGACAGTTGGCAAGAATTTGAACAAAAATTTTTGAATTATTTCTGGGGAAAAGTCCAACAATTGGAAATTAACAAGGAATTGCAAAATGGGAAATACAATGATAGGATGGGTATATCAGAAAGGACATATGCATTACAAATTTACTATAACGCAAAACATTTACAATATAATTACTCATCGGAACAATTAGTCGAACTGATTGCAAGACATTTCGAAGAAACGCTGGAAGACCATATCACATTGCAAAACTACAAAGACATAGATAGTTTATGCCAATTCCTACAAATAAGAGAATTGCGTTTAAGAGAAAGAAAATCAAGAAGGTCGCGAGAAGATTACAGGCCCCGAGAAACACAGGAGTACAGAGATAGAAATGAAAATAGGAGGGACGATACAAGACGAGATTTTAATCCCAGAAGGGAAAACGAAAATAGAGACAACGGAAGAGGAAATTATGAACAAAGAAATAGCCAATGGAATGAGGACAGAAATCGAGAATACCAGAATAGAAACACCACACGCTCAAATCAAGAAAACAGAAATAATGGTAGACAAAATGAACAGGGATATCGAGAAAACCGAAACAGATCCGACAGACCAAGAGAAAATAGAAGAGAAGTAAATAATACCCAGACAGATGAATATGACGGAGAGAGACATTATGACGAAAATATAAACAACGATGAGCAACCGGCGTTTTTTCACGACGGCGCTCACTAAAAACCAAAAATCAAACAGGAATTTTTTGTAACCCCAAGGAGTTTATTAAATTGGCAAGAAACAACGAAAAGAAAAATGGAGTTAATTTAAAATTTGTGGATGGATTTATCAACGAGAAACCAATTAAAATTATGATAGACACTGGATCTGAAATAACATTGGTCAACAGAAAACTAATAGAAGAAGTTAACTTAACAAATTTAATTTACAAAATACCTAGGGTAAATTTAGTGGGCGCAAACAAACGGACATTGGCAACTATAAATGAAGGCATACGAGTAATGGTACGACTGGGTAAGAAGATGTATGCACTACAATGTGTAATAATGCCAAACATGTCACATGACATGATAGTAGGAGTTGACGAATTGGCAGAAAAACATGTAGTGATAGATTTTAAAAATAATACGATGAATCTAACAGAAGAAAAAGAAGAAGAACAGGACAAGGAACAGGAGAAACAAAATACGGACGAATCAGGTAAAGAACAAACAGTGGAAATGAATTTGGCAACGAAGCAAGGACAAAGAAGAAAAGGGAGAAAAAGTCAGAAAAAGACAAAAGAAAATGAAACCTGTGGCTCCTCAAAAGAAGAGTTGAGCCCAGAAGAAGAAAATTTGAGAGTATCAGAAACAAAGGAAACCTGGGATTCCTCAAAAGAAGAGACGAGCTCAGGAGAAGAAGAAATAAAGCAAAAAAATGAAAGCGAAAAAGATATGATCGAAACAGTGGCATTTGAAGAGGAGGCATATGAAAACGAGGATGCAGAATACACGATAAAAGTATGTGAAAAATCTGAGGAAAAAGACAGAAGATTAATATGGGAAAAAGGGAAAGACAGCATAATAGCCGACACTCTAACACAGGATGAGGACACTGAAAATAAGGAAACAATTACTCTACAGGTGGGACTAATTAGAGTAATACAAGAAGAAGGGGTATAAGACGTAGATTAAAGTAAGGAAATATACAGGGAGTTGGTTTTGCCTCGAGAAAATTTATTTAAAAATGCAGATAAATTTTATCGAATACAAGGCGGGGATTTGTTATATTTCTATTTGATATAAAAATTAAAATTTGATAATTATAAACAAAATTCACTTTAATATAAAATATTTTTAATTTTCTCAACCTCGGGCATATAAATTTAGAACAACCTGTATACAACAAATTGTTATATTTAATTTTAAGAAGTGATTAGAATAAGCGTACGAAACTCGGAACAATGTGCTTAGATAAACAAAGTGAATGACGCGTACCATTATCGTTCTTCTCGGAAGGTCGATCATTAGCCTATGCTAAATAAAACTCAGTGAAATAGATAGTTCATTATCGTTTTTCGCGGAAGGTTTCGATCATTAGCCTATGCTAAATAAGACTCATTTGAAAGAGAGAATAGGTCATTAAAATTTGTAAATAGTTAGAAAGTATTTTAGAATGGGAATTAAATATTTTCTTTGGAAATCCATTAAGCATATTTAGAAAGTTTAAAAATTGGTTTTGAGGAATACTGCGAATGAGAGTTGGTGGTGGAAGGTTGATTTGTGAATCTGGAAGGGATATTTAGAAAGTAGGGGAATGAATGAAAAATAGAGGGCAGAATGTTTTGAGCTGTCGAGAAGTGAAGTCGAGTAGAAGACGGTAGTGTACGGAGAGTGAGAAAGCCGGTAGTTCCGTGAGTGTGGAGTATCTATCGTGGAACGAGAAGTAGGCCAGGTCGAGAGTAAAAGAACCTCCTTGAGCCAAGAGTGTCCCGGTAGCTGATAGCAGTTTCGAAAAAGGTAGAACACAGCATCACGACCGAAGCAGGAACGAGAGCTATTCGAGCTAGTTTTTCAAAGGAGTACATTACTGGAAGCCAGGACGAGGTTTGATCGCAGCCAAGGATAGCAGGAACGGGTTTTGTGTGAGGACATTTTCAGTTCACCAGGAAAAGGTCAGTCTCATTTGTTTGGACATGAATGTATGGGTTTTTTCGTATTAAATTCCACATAAAAATTGAATAACATAATCAATAATATCAGAAAAGCTTTCAATTGAAAACCAAAAGGAAATAAGATTCCCATTTGTAAATGTTATGTTTAAGAATAATAAGAAATAGCAAATATTAAGCAATGATTGTTTTTTAAATAAAATAAAAAATATTTTGATTATAATTGTAACCCATATGTGTATTTTTTTACTCTTTTCTTTTCTATCCCGATTAGGAACCATTAAGAAATATTTAGAATCCACGAAAGTAAGTAATTAATTTATAATTCGCCCTGAGATTGAAAACATATTGATATGTGATCTGGTTAATTAATTAGACTAGTATTAATACATTGATTAAATTAAGTGACATATAAGAATATTATCTCATATCAATAATCAAGATCACATCAATATATAACACGATTATTATAAAGATGAACAATATTAGAAGCTATATTTTGAGGTAATCCCATATCATAAAGTTTTTTATGCAACATGGTTAAATCAACAGAATCATATGCCCCTTTTAGGTCTAAAAACAAACAAGCAAGATAGTTGTTTCTGGAAAACGTCATTTGAACGTCTGTGACTAAATGTGATATTGCATCAAGTGTTCCAACACCAGACCTAAATCCATATTGTGTACTTGGGAGAATACTATAATGTTCTATAAGCCATTCTAACCTAGTCTTAATCAGTCTTACTTAATTAGTCAGACATATTGTGGACAGCCTTTTTTTAATATTGAGTTGGTTGAGAATGGAAACGTTTGTCCTATGAGCTGTCCAAGGTATGCGCAGCATTCTTCTCCAGCACCACATCTCAAAGGCATCAATTCTTTGGCGCTCGCATGCGCGAAGAGTCCAAGTCTCTGCTCCGTATAGAAATATTGAGAATACAAGGTCATTCACCAGTCTCATCTTGATATTTTGAGAGATAGATCTGTCTTTCCAAACTTTAGTTAGGCGACTCATCGCATTTTTTGCCATACCAATACGTCTCCGAACTTCTGCTTCACAGTTACCATCGTTAGTTATACTAGACCCGAGATAGACAAAGGTGTTTACTATCTGGTATTCCTGTAATATGTTAGTCAGTTGAATAGTGTCAAATCTGTCGACCACCATTATTTTTGTCTTAGCTTTATTGATTTTCAGACCAACTCTATTGCTTTCGTACTCAACTCTTCGCAGAAGATCAAACATTTCTTGCTCATTTGCTGCTATAAGTGTAGTGTCATCAGCAAATCTTAAATTGGAGATTTTCTTACCAGCTACTGTTACTCCACCGGCCCATCCTTCTAAAACCATCCTCATGACATGTTCACCATAAATGTTAAATAAGTCAGGTGACAACACGCATCCTTGTCTAACACCTCTCTCGGTCTTGAATTGGTTTGAGAACTTCTGATCTAGTCGTACTGTCGCTATATTAGACTGGTATAGATTTTTAATAAGTGTCACCAGGTGCATTGGTGCGCCCATTTCTATTAAAATTGACCACAGATTTATCCAGCTTACACAATCAAATGCCTTTTGGTAGTCAACGAAGCATATAATCATAGGTACTTGAAATTCTCTAGACTTTTCAATGAGTTGTCTCAGGTTCAGGATTTGTTCCCTTGTACCTTTACCCTTTACAAACCCCGCTTGTTCCTGAGGTATTTGGTAATGTAGATAGGTTTTTAATCTGTTTTTGATGATATGCAACAAGATTTTACTAGTGGGGTGGCGATTGGGCTATGCTGGTCTATTACGCAATCGAATTTAAAGCGGACTGTATGGAAATAATAACAAAAAAATTCTTACCTTATTTTAACTGGTAGGTCGAGAAGTCTTCAGTTATTAGTAAGGTGAAGGAAGGAGGGAGAAAGGGTTAATTTATTTTTTACTATAACTGAAACCGGCGTTTTTTGGCGACACTTGATAACTACAGGAAACGACTTAACAATTCAATTTGTTCTTACTTACTGACAACCACGACTAGTTAGTACTAACGAAAGGTAATTAAAGAGAAAACAAAAAATTTAGTACAATATCTGGGCAAGAAAATAGGCCAGGTACTTCGAATGAAATAAATTTAATGAGGCCAAAACATCCTGCCCCCCCGAGTTTATTTTTAAAATAAACGAAAAATCAACGAAAACTAATTTAATTTTAATATGCTAAGTCTGCACATGAACCCATCACCCTAAACTAAAATTTTAACTATCAAATAAAATAAAAAAATCCTCTCCAGTTTATTGACTGGGTAGAGGACACAGTTTAACGACTGGGCGCATGTAACTACCGTGCTTGGTTCGCACTTTTACGATTCGAACAATCCCATCTTTTCCAGGATACAAAGTCTCTATGACTGCCAGAGGCCACTGTAAAGGTGGGATAGTTTCATTTTTTATTATAACTACCATTCCCTCTTTGGGAGGGTTCGAGTTAGTGTTCCATTTTAAACGAGACTGCATAGAAGACAAATATTCTGAATGCCATCTTTTCCAATAATGTTGAACAATGCAATCTAATAATTTATATCTTTTCAAAGTACTCATATTTTTATCAAGATCAATATCCATCGAGGGTAATGACACTAAAGGTTCTGTACATAAAAAATGCGATGGAGTCAGCGCGACTGGATTTTCAGGGTCGTTACTTTGAACACAAAGAGGACGCGAATTCAAAAGACACTCGATTTGTGTCAGAACAGTTAAAAATTCTTCGTAAGTAAGGATTTGATTCCCCACAACTCTATTTAAATGAAGTTTTACACTTTTTATATTGCTTTCCCAAATACCACCGAAGTGACTGCCATAAGGTACGTTCATTTTCCAAGAAATTTTGGTATTATTAAGTTCCTGTTGGAATGCATCTTTATAAGTTTTTGAAGTAGTTAATTGATATATTTCATCGAGGACTCTCTTGGCACCCACAAAATTTGTGCCATTATCTGAATATAAAACCTTACAATTTCCACGACGAGATAAAAATCTTTTGAAAGTGGCTAAGAAACAATCTGTAGAGAGCGAGGAGGCTAATTCAAGATGTATGGCTTTCGTACTTAGACAAACAAACAAACATACGTAAGCCTTTTGAGTTTTTACGCCACGATATTTTCCTATAGTAATGGAAAACGCACCAGTATAATCTACACCAGTGTGTAAAAAGGCTTTTGCCTGATTGACTCTTACGGCGGGTAAGTCAGCCATCATAGGATAGGTAGGTTTAGGATTAAGACGAAAACAACGATTACATCTCCAAATTCTATTTCTGATGGCCTGACGACTAGATAGTATCCAATAATTTGTTCTCAGAAGATTTTGCAACAAATATGCTCCAGCATGTAAATGCAATTTATGGAAATAATCTATTAACAAAATGGTTAAAGGATCGGCTTTGGGCAACAAAATCGGATGTTTTTGTTCAAAACTACATTGGGAGTTGGACAAACGTCCACCTACTCTAATTATTCCATTTTCAATAAATGGATTCAAACGACGTATGGAAGATTTTACAACGAGATTTTGAGAAAGGGCTTTATATTCTTCAGAAAAATGCTTTTGCTGGACAGCTCGAATTAATTCAATTTCTGCAATTTTTAAATCAAATAGAGATATCCGTTTATTTAAAGACAATTTTCTAAGAAATCTCAATACGTATACTGTGGAATTTAAAAGTTTCGACCAACTGGAAAAATATTCAATAAGAGTATACAGCGGAGAAATTACACGAGTGACATTACCAAAGAAGGTTTGTGATCTATATTCAGAATCACAAATCATAATTTCCTGTCCGTTGACAGACTGAATAGGCCAATATTCTGGCTCCAACAGTAACCAATTTGGACCAGTAAACCATGTGGAATGGTTGACTAACGAAGAAGGAAACAAACCTCGAGAGGCGCAATCAACAACATTTTCCTTTCCAGGAACAAAAAACCAATACTCTGACGGAACCATCTTATGAATTGTAACAACTCTATTTTGAACAAATATTTTGAGATTTTTCTCTGAGGACTTTATCCAATTTAATACAATCATGGAATCACTTAAGGCAAAAATTTTATCAATATTATGTCTAGGAGAATAAGTTTCAATAGCATGTGAAAGAAGCTTTGAGAGAAGAAGCGCTCCACAAAGCTCTAATCGAGGAAGAGTTATTTTAGACATTGGAGATACTTTAGATTGAGAGTACAGTAAAGTAACTTTAACTTGACCTGTACAATTAACAACCCTGGAATAAACAATGGCTGCGTATCCAGCAGCACTTGCGTCTGAAAATCCTACAAAAGACAACGACGAATTAGGTGTAACTGCTATATGGCGTGGAATTTGTATTTTGTATAGGACATGAAATTCATTTTGAAACTTTTCCCATGCTATTTCGATTTCTTTTGGTACGGTACTATCCCAATCTACCTTTAGAGTCCAAAGTTTCTTTATCCAAATTTTAAGCAAGAGGGTTATAGGAGATAGGAATCCCAAGGGATCAAACATACGAGCAACAAGTGAGAGCATGTTTCTTTTTGTACAACGGGTCGATGAGGGTATTTCTAACCCAAAACTAAAATTGTCACATTTTTCTTCCCATTGCAATCCTAACACTTTGGAGACTGACTTATCAAATTGTTTGGTTTTGACCAATTGAAGGGGTTCGGGGATTGTCGATAGTAGATCGTTCGAGTTCGACATCCATTTGGTTAATTTAAAACCACCTTTTTGAAACAAATTCACTAACTGAGTGTGTGTAACTATAGCTTCAGAAACATTTGGAAAACTGCTAATAAAATCGTCTACATACATATCTCTTAAAATTGGGATGATAGCATCAGGAAAACTTTTAGATTCGTCATTACATAATTGTTTTATTACCCTGAGACTAAGATATGGTGAGGCTTTTACTCCAAAAGTTAAAGTATTTAATTGGAAAATAGAAATAGGATCATTGGTATCAAATCTCCACAAAACTCTTTGAAACGAACAATGAGATTCAACCACTTTAACCTGCCTATACATTTGTTTCAAATCAGCGACAATTGCGATTGGAAAAAGACGAAAATTCAACAATATTGTGGTAGGATTATTTTGTAATTTTGGACCTTTATAAAGAATTTCATTTAATGACGGTCCTTTACTAGTTTTCATAGAGGCATCAAAGACTATTCTACAAGGAGTGGAAGGGCTATCTGATTTAAAAACACAATGATGGGGAATATAATACGACAACGAATCAATGGTTTGAATGGGAACTAAACTCATGTGCTTTTGGTCTAAATAGTCTTGAAAGATATCACAGTAAAGTTTTCTAAGTTCTGGGTTTGGTGCTAGGCGATTTTCTAAGGACAACAATCTATTTTTAGCAAGAACAAAAGAATCACCCAGTACATTAGGATCATTTTGGAACGGCAATGAAACTGTGTATCTACCATCTGCATCTCTACATACATTTTCTAAAAATAAATTTTCACAAATTTCATCTTCTGATGAACTATTAGTAACAGTGGGCAAATCCTCTAATTCATACATTCTTTCGACCAAGGAATCTAAATTCAACAAAGGGTTACAGACGAAAGACAAATATGTGTGGATTTTTTCAAAATTTGGTGCAGCTGAGCCCATGACTACATAACCTAAACTAGTCTCAATAGCTGATAGAGAATCTTCGCATGACACTCTATTACAACCAATGATATTTGAAAAGACAGATAAGCCTAAAATACCATCTATCTTGCCAGGAAAAAAGAAATTCGGGTCAGCTAATTTCAAGTGTTCTATACTGTTAATACAGTCTTTGTCAACTGGTTGATCTGGCAACTTATTAGAGATTGTGTCTATAAGCAACACTTCTATAGGATATTGTATTTTTTTATCAAAATGGGAAAAGATAACAATGTTGGTTTTACCTACTATCGGGGTGGTTGATCCTCCTATACCAGAAACTGTCAAATTTAATTTCGAATAACTTAGGCCTAATTTTCGGGAACAATCAAAAGTAAGAAAATTAGCAGAAGAACCACTATCTAACAAAAATCTAACCTTGTGAGCACTACCCCATTTATCAACAACTTTAACCATTATTGTCCCAAACAGACTAACAGAACTCGATTCTGATTCATTTGGGATATTTTTAGAATGGCGGACATGTAAACTAGAAGGATTATCAGAAGAACCAGAGGTAGGCTCAGTACTAGTGGAGGGAAATGGAACATTCTCATTAGGCCGAGTAGTATTTGGCTTATGCAACTTGGAATGGTGCCTAGCTTTGCACACAACACAAGAAAATTTTGACGGACAATTGGATACTCGATGCTTTGAAGAAAAACAATTTAAACATAAATTATTTTCCTTCACTAATTTAAATCTGGATTCAAATGGTAGCCCTAAAAAGTGCTTACAGTCTTTAATTAAATGTGGGCCTTTTTTACAAACAACACAATCTATGGAGGAATACGTATTCTGTTCTTGCAAATGAAACGATTTGTTCGGTTTTTGAAACGAAAAATTATTTTTGGAATTCCTTGATCTATCATTTTTAATAAGAGATTTACTACGTTGGCGTAAAAATTTCAATAAATCATCATAAGCGGGTAAATCATTATTATTTCTTATTAAATCAAATGAATCTATGGTATCTTGTGGTAATTTTAACATAGCTAAATAAGTTAAAATATGATCATCTAAATTATCGAGATTTAATCGTTTTAGTGCAGAAACATTAGTATCAAACTTTTCCAAAAATATTTCCAAATATGATGGATTATTAGATTGCAAACCGCGAAAATTAACAATTCGATCCATATAGAGATTAAACAAATATTTTTTATCATTATATCTTTCAACAAGCATATTCCAAATAATGTCATAATTATTAGGAATGGGTTCTATTGAGCTACAGCTTTTCAAGGCTTTCCCGGAAATACAACTCAACAAATACTGTAGCTTATCGGACTTGGGATATTCTATTTTGTTATGAACAAATTGTTTGAAATTTTCATAGAAAACAGGCCACAGAGATATATCTTCACCATCAAACTTAACTAATTCAAATTTGGGCATTTTAATAGTAGAATTATTAGTACTATTGGGATTATTACTCAAAACAGCAGGTTTATTTATTAATAATGAAGCTAAATATTCAATATTGGAGTAGAGATCATAAAATGCATCTAAATGCGTATGGTATGCAACGCCAGCATCTGGCTCCATCTCTTGTTTTAATATAACGATATCTTGAACAATTTCCTCATATTCTGATAGAGTTTTTTCGAAAGTACTATATCTAACTGCAAAGTTACGCATTTTTGAGGCATTTTCTGGATCTTTTTCTAAGGCCGACCCGGCATCGTAACATAATTGAGCCCTACGAAAGATAGTTTCACGTTTAGAGCATAATCGCTCCAATTTTAGTTCGTTTTGACTTTTAGGCATGTTTAATAATAAATATTGAAATTCTTTCAAAAAATTATCAATGATGAAGAAATAAAATGGAACAAAACCCAAAATATGTCAAGAGTAGTAGTTAGGTGTATATATTTTTTCAACAATTACTAAAATTTTATTAAACTAAATCCAAACAAATTATTTTTAGGTTTGCAAAATATCCAAATCAAATATATTTACTTAATCAAAATCGATTTCACTAAGCGATGGGTTCAGAAGCAAAAACACGAATTCAATGTTCCAACTATAGTCGACCGAAGAACAAGGTTTTTCGATACACGACAAAAAAAGGGTACACTACGATTTAATTAGATTTTAACACGACAAATATACTATACCGATTACAATTATAATTTTAAATAAATTTATCCAATGCGAAAAATACGATAGATCAGATCTTGAACCGGCAAAGCAACAACGAAATTGATTCAAGACGATCCGGCTAGAAGGCCAAACTTTTGGGGTGGCGATTGGGCTATGCTGGTCTATTACGCAATCGAATTTAAAGCGGACTGTATGGAAATAATAACAAAAAAATTCTTACCTTATTTTAACTGGTAGGTCGAGAAGTCTTCAGTTATTAGTAAGGTGAAGGAAGGAGGGAGAAAGGGTTAATTTATTTTTTACTATAACTGAAACCGGCGTTTTTTGGCGACACTTGATAACTACAGGAAACGACTTAACAATTCAATTTGTTCTTACTTACTGACAACCACGACTAGTTAGTACTAACGAAAGGTAATTAAAGAGAAAACAAAAAATTTAGTACAATATCTGGGCAAGAAAATAGGCCAGGTACTTCGAATGAAATAAATTTAATGAGGCCAAAACAACTAGCATGTGTTATTAGTGACAGTGTGCGGTAGTTTTCACATCTGGTAGTAGTTCCTTTTTTGTGTAGTGGGATATAAATTGAGGTACACCAATCAGATGGCCATTTTCCTGAATTCCAAACAGCGACACAGATAGAATGGATGATATGTAATCCTTTGTCACCTAGTAACTGTAGTATTTCACATGGTATTGAATCAATGCCTGGGGATTTATTTCCCTTTAGTGATTTAATTGCATCTTTGACTTCAGCGAGTAAGACAGTAGGTTCTCTAGGGTAGTCAGAAGGCCACTGATTTTCTGCTGATACCTCGTTATTTTTATATAGCTCGCCACAGTAGTTTCGCCATGTTTCCAATATTTCATCAGTATCGGTCTTTAAATTACCTTCCTTATCTATTACAGACCACGTTTGAGGTTTAAACTCTCTGGTAAGGAGTTTGATCTTCTGGAATAAGTCACTCGGTTCATTTCGACAGCCATGTTCCTCTATCTCTCTGCATATTTGAGAGATGTAATCAGCTTTATCTTTGCGGCACTGTTTTCTGATTTCTCTCGATAACGCTCTGTATTCATCGTTTGTTCCGTATCTAGTTTTATGTGCTTTTCTGCGTTGAATCACAGTCCACGTATTATCGGATATCCATGGCTTACGGCCAGTGGAAACCGCTGCCTCACAGTCTTTTGCAGCCTCGATTACCTTATCTTTGAGATAGATCCAAGTGCTCTCAGGGTCATTATCTACTTGGTCTAAAGAAAGAGCATCTTCTAGGTTTTGTCGGAAGTCATGGATTTTTGATGGACTTAGAAACATGACTTTTCTCTGGGGTCTTCTTTTGGGGACTTTAAAACGAAGTCGAACGTTCAATACCAAGAGTTGATGATCGCTTCCACAGTCTGCGCCAGGATATGTTTTACAGTTGATGGACGACGATTTCCATCTTGATCTTATTAGGATGTAGTCTATTTGATTCCTTGTTCGTCCATCTGGGCTGCGCCATGTGTATAATCTCCGTGGATGATGTTGATATAATGTGTTTGTAATTGTAAGATGTTGTTCTACACAGAACTCCACTAGACGGTCACCATTCTCATTTCTCTGTCCTAGTCCATTTTTGCCCAGCACTCCTTCAATATTTTCATTAGATGACCCCACTTTGGCGTTAAAATCTCCTAAAATTATGACGAGTTCACGATTCGGAATAGCGCGAACAGTTTCTTCTAAACAACCATAGAACCTGTTGATGTCTTCTTCTTGTGCAGCTGTTGTAGGAGCGTATACCTGGACAAGGTGTAGGGTATTGGTGGATATTCTCATTTTAAGGGATATTATCCTGTCATCAATAGTATTATATCCAATTACGCAGTCGTTAAGTTTAGAGGGTACAATTATTGCGACTCCATTTGTACTTTTGTTATCTGGGCCTGAAAAATAGACGACGTTGCCAGCAGTTGTTTTAAAATGCCCTTTTCCTCTCCAGTGAGCTTCTGAGAGTCCCAGTACCGAAAGATTGTGGTCTGCCATTTCTTTTTCAATTAGAAATCCTATCGGAGACTGGAAATCATCAAGGGCTCAACTTGTGTTTCATTTAACGCTCCCTATTATCCGCCATTTTTGCTTATTCGCCCTTCCGTCGGCCTGTTTATGGCGGATAACCGAGATTCTACTGTATTATAAAAAATGTGATAAGGTCACCGGTCAAGAACTTCAGGAAAGGTATGGGGACACGAGAAGCAATATTCTGTCTTCAAACTCTGGCACAAAGATAAGCAAGCAGACCTTTTTATCTGTTTCATAGATTTTGAAAAAGCGTTCGATAGGGTGACGCATAAGACCTTGATAGAAAGATTGAACAACATCGGAGTCGACAAAAAGATTCTAAAATTATAGAGGCTATTTATTGGAATCAGGCAGCAATCGTAAAGACCAATGGTAATACGTCAAGGCCAATTGAAATACAACGAGGTGTTAGACAGGGTTGTGTGCTATCACCCATACTTTTAACGTCTACTCTTAGGTAATATTTGCGAACTCTTTATCGCACTCTTCAGAAGGAATCAGGATAAACGGTCAGAGAGTAAATAACATCCGCTATGCAGATGACACAGTATTAATGACTGATTCGGACCATAGTCTGCAGATACTGTTGGATAGGGATACTGAGAGTTGTGAAAAAATGGGGATGAAGATCAATACTGCGAAAGCCAAAGTTATAAAAATATCAAGGAACAAAAATTTACCTCTTCCAATAAATATGTGAAACACCAACAGCTTGAATACGTAAGCCAGTACAAATATCTTGGTTGCTGGTTCAACAATCAACTTGATTATAAACAAGAAGTCAAGAGCGAAAATACAGGTAGCCCGACAGGGGTTTATCAAAATGAAAAGCTTTTTTTTTTAACAGTAGCATTAATATCAGCCTTAGATGTCGTCTTCTGCATTACTATGTGTGGTCAATACTTTTGTATGGAACGAAGGCGTGGACACAACACAATACTGATGAACAAGTTGGACGCCTTTGAACTCTGGCTTTATAGAAGTGACTTGAAAATACCTTGGACAACCCACACCACCAACGAATATGTTCTGAGGAGAATAGGTACATGTAGGGAACTGCTAAAAATCATTTAAGTCAGAAAAGTTAGCTACCAGGGACACATAATGAGAAACGAAAAGTACCGCCTCACGCAACTGATCATCCAGGGTAAGATTGAAGGAAAACGGGGTCCCGGTAGGCGCCAGATTTCATGGCTTAGAAATATCAGAGACTGGACCGGCCTTGATTCAACACCTTTGTTTAGAGCCGCATTGGACAGAGACAGATTTGCCAGTGTAGTCGCTAACCTCCACTAAAGTAGAAAGCACCACAAGAGGAAGAACTTTCGCCTTGTCATGGTGATGACATGTGAGCAATAAATTACAAAAAAAGTGTTTTTGTGGTTTGACAGAAGTTTGAATTTTTAAATGTCAAAATGGTGCAATGGTGCATCTCACTCGCACTCACATTGATAGCTGCGTCAATACGCTCCTAGCGCTCATTGTTAATAATTAAAAATAACCGCTTAGTAATAAAATAATAACAAAAATTTCTTCAGTATCTTGTAGGGGGGTCGTTAAAATTTTCTTTGGTGACTTTCGGACTTTCTCGTGACTTTCGGTGACTTTCTCGTCACTTTAGGTGACTAATATAATTTTTAACTGAGTTATTAAGCCTTGAAAATGGTCATTTTCGTATTTTGAAATAAATATAACAATAAACAAGTATGAACAATAAATTTTACAGAAAAATCACAAAAGACCTCTTTTGACCTTGCTCCGAATGACCCAAATGATGTAAAGAAAATTGTCCTAAATGAATTTTTTTTGTGAGTTTGTTTAAAAAAGTTGTTTAAACAATTTTTCGACCACAGTACCATCTGACACTCTGTGGATTCGTTATAAGGACCTCTTTTTGAGTAAGTTTGTGCAAAAAAATCGAACTGGAATAATTTACCTATCGGAGGCGACGATACAGCCTAGAATTTAAATATCACAATTTGAACATAATTATTTCCAGTAACATTTAATTTCTAGAATGATGACGTCATCTACGTTTTTTTAAATAAGAATAGGGGTCATGTGATAGCTCATTTGAAAGGTAATTCAATTTTCTATTCAGTAATATAAACATTAACATTATTATTTATACAGGGTGTCCAAAAAATATTTTTTTGAATTAAATTTTTTGACAAAAAGAAGAATGTGTGTAATTTATTTAACTCATAATACATTTTACTTCTATCAGAAAACAGGAAATAATGTGTATTTGACAAATAAAGATATTGTTTTTTGCTTAAATTCAGTATTAATGCAGCCACCCACCTTCCTCTTGACAGTTTGAACATTTAATTTAAGCGAAAAGCAATGATTATTTTTCAAATAAACATTTTATTCTGTTTTATGAGAGCAGTAAAATGTATTTTGAATTAAATAAATTACATACTTGCATTCTTCTTTTTATGTCAGTAAATTTAATCAAGAAAATAAAAAAAATTGGGCATCCTGTATAAAAAATTATGTTATTAGTTATATTGTTGAATAGAGAATTGAATTACCTTTCAAATGAGCTATCAAAAGACCCCTATTCCCATTTAAAAAAATCATCGATGACGTCATCACGCCCAGATGGGTGACGTCACTACTATGGTATATATGCCAAAAAGTCGTAATTTAAAAATAAAAATTGACCTGTTTCGGGATTTCTTTCTAAAATCGTCCATTCTCGAGAAAACGAATTTATTCCAACCTTTACGTGCTCACTGTATATTATGAAAGTCAGCAACTAAAAAAAATCAAAGATTAAAGCTACCTCTATAAGATCCTGAAGAAATTTTTGTCATTATTTCATTAATAAGATATTATTTCTAATTATCAACAATTAGCGCTAAGCGCGTATTGAGGCGGCCGTCAATGTGAGTACGAGTGAGATTCACCATTGGACGGCCCAAATGGTGCATCTCTTTAGCACTCACCATTGACGGCCGCCTAATACGCACTTAGCGCTCATTGTTAATAATTAAAGATAAAGCTTAGTGATAAAATAGTGACAAAAATTTCTGCTGGATCTTGTACAGGGGGCTATAAACTTTGATTTGGTCACTTTCTGACTTTCATAATAATGGATTTTAACCGAGTTATTAAGCCTTGAAAATAGCTATTTTTGCATTTATCAAATTTTAAATCGCGTATAATTCGACAACAATCAATTTTAGAGAAAACTCACAAAATACCTTTTTTTGCTCAGAATAACTCAAATGACCTAAAAATAAATTGTTCGAAGTGAAAAAATTATTTTTGTGAATTTGTCTAAAAAAAATTGTTTAAACAATTTATCGATCAAGTTACTGCCTGGCACCCAGTAGATTTGTTATAAGGACCTCTTTTTGAGTAATTTTGTGCAAAAAATTCGAATCGGAGTAATTTCACTAACGGGGACGACGATACAGCCTAGACTAATTTGAACATATTCAGTAACATTAATTTAATTTCTAGAATCGGCTGTTTGTGTGAATCAGAATCAACTTTTACTAAATGGCATTGGGAAGAGTATACTTTTCCTAGTTGGAGTCTACTTTTACTAGTAAATGTTGAATATAAATCTTCATTTTATATTTATAATCAACTTTTACTGAAACCAGCCGTTAGAGTCGACTCCAACTAGTTGGAGTCAACTCCAACTGGATAATCAACTTGAACTGTAACATATATAATAATATAACAAGATTATTTTTATTCAATAAATAACTCACATAAAACATAAATCAAAACAATATACAACTGATGTAACAGTTTGTAGGTTGGTATATCAACAGTATTCTAAACCAAGAAGTTTTTAGTAAAACATCCAATGTTATAAGCATTTTTAAACTAGAAAACAAAATTACGATTTTCTCAATTTTTTTTAAATAGATCACTATATTTTATTTTTTAGGAATGTTGTATTTGTGATACTCTTTCATTTTTATATAGCATTTTCTATACCTAAACTTCTTACTTTCTGAGATATTTTTAGTTTTCTTCATTTGCCGTAAATACATTCAATTTTTAATAAGTAGAAATAACTTAACAAATAAGTATTGTGTAATAATATAACAAATATTTGCATTCAATGAATTTCTAACAAAATCTATAAACCATAAAAATGTTTATTGAATGTACCAATTAATGTGATGTTGAGGATATAAGTCTAAAGTAAATGTTGAAAATGTCCACGCTCAACGTCTAGCAATTTTGTAACCGATATTCAAATGACAGAGCCACATTTCTTAACATTTTTGTAAGTTAATATTATTAAAAGCTCCTCTTATTCTATTTTTCATATCATCAGGCGTTGTTTGATGCTTCTGGTATACAAGGTTTTTTATATAGCCCCACATGAAAAAATCTATTTTGGAAGAACAGGAGCACCGTCATGTAAAAACCTCAATCGCCAAAAAAAAATGTGGGCCAATCAAATAATCGCAAACAATAGCACTTTTAATATTTATAGATCACCTAGTTTTACTACGAATGTTAACAAAGGGATTTCTTGATGCATATTAATGAAAATTAGTATGAAAATTATAGTATTCATAACTGCGCGTCACTATCTGCAATTAGGAATGTGTTACTAAAAACTTCTTGGCTTAAAATACTATTGATATAACAACCTAAAAATTGTTACATCAGTTGTATATTGTTTTGATTAATGATTTGTGTGAGTTGTTTACTAAATAAAAATAATCTTTTTATATTACTACTCACAAGACATATTTTTTTGCAGGAATTTTACGATTCTTGTACAGTAGGAAAAATGAAAGAATACCCATGAACGAACATATAAAACACGCTGTATTTTCCTGTTACCATGTCACACAAAAAATTGGCCAGCGCAAGTACATGTAATAATTATTGTTACATGGACTTGCACTGGACAATTTCCTTTGTGACACGGTGACAGGAAAATACAGCGTGTTTTATATGTTCGTTCATGGGTATTCTTTCATTTTTCCGACTGTATATTAGGGAAATCTGATAATTCCTTAAAATATCACATTTATTGATACATTTATTGCATATTGTTATGGTTTATATTCTGTGTTAGTTATTTATTGAATTAAAATAATTTTGTTATATTATCACTCAATATTAACTTCTGTATTTTTAGTAGAAAAATTGAATGTATTCCCGAAATTTGAAGTAAACTGAAAATATCTCGGAAACTGACGAGTTTAGATATAGGGAATGCTATATAAAAATGAAAGAATATTATAAGTACAATATTTCTAAAAAATAAAATATAGGGTGATCCATTTAAAAAAATTGAGAAAGTCGTAATCTGGTTTTGTAGTTCACCCTGTATACAAATATTTGTCAATGATTTCAATTAAACTTAACTTAAAAACTACAGTATATTGTTTATCTTATTATGCAAAACAAATTCTTGTTTATGAATTACTTCTTTATATACATGGTGTTAATCCCATAGGGATTTCGAAATAAAAATGGTCATAACTTGTTAAATACTCTGTATAGTAATGAAAAACCCTATATTTTATGAACAGGAATTATGAGAGGAAAATAAATATGAAAAAATATATAGGGTGTCCCATTTAAAAAATTATATGTTTGATATACCACGCAGTTATTGATCACCCTGTAGAAATGGACATATTTTCCAAGCCTAGAGAATATCGTTGCCTACACTTTTTCTAAATAACTTTTTTCGATATTCTATACCATATTGGAATTATCGACCGATCCCGCACTAAAAACTCACCCTGTATATAGCTCCAACAAGGGTGGTTTTAAGGGTTGAAATATTATGATAGTATATCTTAAAGCATAAAACAATCATTATGTAACTAATAAGAACCAAATGTTGACAATATTAAAGTTTAAAGTGTTATTTTATAATTTTTTACAATTAGGGGTAGTTTTCACCCTTAAACTACCAAAAGCGTACAACGGCTCAATATAGAAAATGAAGTAGAGGGTAAAATGAGCCTAATCTCAAATTTTTGTACAAATCGATCCAGACGAAAAAATTGCTAGGTTTTGCCATTTTTTCACTTTCATTTCCTCGACTAATTGGCATTATAATAATATTATAATTTATCGATTAAAACAAGTTTCAGCTTGTGGGTGTGAAATTGACATTTTTTGACAAAAGCCACATGCCTAAAATAATTATGCTGTGAATTAAAAATATCTCCGGTTCTGCTGTGGGAACACGCAAAATAGAATTATTCTATTTTGCGTGCTCCCACTGCTAAGTCGTCTAAACTTTTTTAAGATATGTTTTATTGCATAACAAAAAACTGACATTGTGAAAGGTGTTTTATATATTTCTGGTTTAATTTGCATAACTTTTTTGTTTATAAGCATTTTTTAATTTAGAAAATCTACAGTGTGTACTGTGTACTTTTTCACAATATTTAAATGAATGAGAAAAGTCAGTTTTTTGCTTAAATGTTAATGAAAAACCATGGTGCATTAAACATTTCGATACTCACGAGATGATACACCTTTTATATTGATTTCCCCCAGATATTCCAGTTGAAAATGCTTCGTTTCCTTTGGTAATAGAGATAATAAAAATCTGTACAAAGAAAACAAACTCTTTATTAAAATAATAATGATAATCATAGGATATTTTATTATCACAAAGGGTATCTGTCAGCAATGAGTAGTAGTATTTAAACTAGGTTTAATAAAAATACAAAAACCATGAGGGTAAAAATTCGTAGAAATGGGGAAAGGGTACGTAATATTCCTTAAAGAAAATGATACTTTTCATATTAGTTAATGTAAATTGTCTATCCAAAAATTATATTTAAAGTAAATATTTTACCAATAAACGAAAATTTAGAAAAATATATCAGTAAAAAGGAAATCGGCTCACTCATTATTACACGTAACATATCTTTTGTGTCGTATCGATTGCTCTTGCCGTCTAGAAAATGGAACGCATGGAGACACTCCCAGGAGATAGTGCGGTGTGATTGTAGAACTTTCTTCTTTCTCAAATTTTATAAATTTGTCGACTTACAACTTTATTTTATTTAACACTAGTTGACAAGAAAAAGAAAGTAAATGTGAAAACCACGAAAAAAATGACAGTTGCCAAGAAAATAAATCAACGAAACAACCTGGCAGAAAGAATGCAAAAAATGTACATACTAAATAATAAAACTTAAATAAATATTGATTTGTTTTCCGTATTAGTTTTTCTTTATTTTTTGTATTACTTTACTTACTTAGTATTATTACTTACTTGGTTTATGATGAATAAACATAAGTTTTTGTCTTGCTAAATGTTCTTGTATTACTATTTATTAAAACCTTCTACTGTGGTCTTAAGAATCCCCATTATTATTATTAATAATTATTTTTTATGTTTTTTGTAATAGTTTGTGTTATGTGTTAAGCGTGTTAATAAGTTCATGATATTTGTGCCAATTGTGTTAAGGCCATGTAAGAAAAAGTTTATTATTTTTTAAACGCTTTTATTTAGTTCAATAGTTTGCGTCAAATCTTTTTAGACGTTAATTTGAGTGCCTTTTCTCCAATGCAAATGAATGAAAATTTGCAGACCTATGCATTCGCGGGAACAATACACGAATAATCAATAACATTTTTATGTTTATTAATTGTTTAAATAAAAAAAAACGATTTTAATGGAAAATGCTTAAATTCTCTTGTTTTTTACAATGTAAAAACTTGAAACTTTTACGTGTTGTAGCTAATGATATGAACTATACATAATTTCACTTTTTACGTTAATTGTTTACGTTATGCTTCATAAATAAACAATAAGTTTCAAATTTTTTGCTGATTCCGACTACTTTTAAATAAATAAATAAATAAATACTTTATTTTCTTTTAGACAGACAGAGTCTGTATAGAATTAGTCAAAAGTAATACATTAAGTAAATATAACAAACAAAATAAACAATCTCACTACACAAACTAACAACGAAAATACATTTAAAATTGAAGAAATTCTTCAACGGAATAAAAAATGTGTGTCATCAGAAATTCCTTTAAATTTAGTTTAAAGCTTGTCAGGCTCTTACACAATTTTATATGCGTTGATAATCTATTATAGAGTCTTTGTCCCATTATACTCGGGGACCTGCAATATATATATTTTCCCTACACATTGGGGCACTTAAGGTATCTTTATATCTAGTATTTATGTTATGTATTTGCCCATTGGTTTTAAAATTAGTTAAATAATATATTTATATAATAATAAATTTTCATGTTAGTACATCATATATTTTATACATATTTTAAGAAACATGACGATATGTTTGAAAAGTGAAAGACTAAAAAGTAAAAAATAAAAAAATATAAAAAATCAACTAAAAAGCAAAAAATAAAAAAATTTAAAAAATCTAACACATTCGTTAAAGAAAAGCGTGGGGCGAAAACCGTTTATTCGATGAAGACGCGCCACGCTTTTCTTTGACGAATGTGTTAGCTTTTTTCATGTTTTTTTTTTGCTTTTTAGTTGATTTTTTTTATAATATTTTTAATTTTAGTCTCTCGGTGACTAAAGAAAAGCGTTTCTTAATTTTTTTTTCTTATTGACATAAAAAGAAGAATGTGTGTAATTTATTTAATTCAAAATACATTTTACTGCTATTAGAAAACAGGAAAAAATGTTAATTTGATAAATAAATATTGTTTTTTTGCTTAAATTCAATATTGAAGCAGCTATCCACTTGCCTCTTGACAGTTTGAAATTTAATTTAAGCGAAAAGCACTGATTATTTTTCAAATAAACATTTTTTTTCTGTTTTCTGGGAGCAGTAAAATGTATTTTGAATTAAATAAATAACATACATTCTTCTTTTTATGTCAATAAATTTAATTCAAAAAAAAATTTCTTGGACGCCCTGTATAAATAATTATGTTAATGTTTATATTATATCACACGACCCCTATTCTCATTAAAAAAATCATTGATGACGTCATCACGCCCAAATGGGTAATGTCACTAGTATGATGTATATGCCAAAAAGTCGTAATTTAAAAATAAAAATTGACCTCTTACGGGATTTTTTTCCAAAGTCGTCCATTCTCGAGAAAATGAATTTATTTCAACATTTACGCTCTCACTGTATATCCCACAAAAAGGAAAATAAAACATATTGAAAATGTACTACCTACCTATAGGCTATTGATTATGTATTTTAGAAAGGAACTACAACGTTAACAGGGTTTTATTGTTTCATATAGTCAATGGACCTCTATATTTGAAAAAACCGCGGAGTGCTATCATTTAAATGGGTGCGTTTTTGAGAAAGGGGTGAATTAGTCCCTAGTCTCAGGGCGAATTATGAGTAAGTTCTATGCACATTTAGTGCAAACACGTCTATAGCAAAATTGTTCCAGGTTAAATTTACCATCTAAATATCACATTTTAAAGTCAAAAACATGTTTTTTTACAAAAATGTCCAAAAGAAAAGCAAGAAAAAAACATAAAAGATAGCAATTTTGTTTTTTGCCCCATAACTTTTTTCCACGGGGATATAGGTATTTGGTAGAAGTCCCTGTAATTTATATTTTTCAAAATGTGATTTTTCAAATTTCGCCACTCACAACGATTTTGGAATATTTTCCTTGTTACTTCGCAAACATTATTCTGTAACTTTTTTCTACGCATCTCTAGGTACACACAATGGTACATTTAGTAGAAACTAAAGTCAATTACCTTTAAAATGTTCTGTCGTAGAAGGCCGTATGGCTATATTTAAGCAAGATATGGTTTTTCAAAATTTTTTACTTTTATTGATTTTTGATATATTTTACGATTATTTTTAAATTTCTCATTATAACTTTTCTTATTGTATATTTGGGTATATACATTGTGTAATAAAAAGGAAATCTCATTTTCTTTACTTTAAAATGGTGTACTGTAAAAAATTCTAGGAATATTTTTAAACAAGATATTATGCTTTTTCAAAGTGTGACATAATATACACATGCAATAGTTGGAACCATATAGAAAACTTTATTAGGATTAATTTTGTGAAAAAAAGTTATTCTTTATAAAATTTTATTAATAGTGTATGAGGTATGTTAAAACGTATGAATTTGCTCAGGAGTAATATGCAATTAATAAATATTAAAAAAATTAATAAAATAAAAAATTAATAAATATGCAATTATATTCTTCTAATTGAAAAAAAATATAAAAATTTTTAATTTTTTTCAAATTACGGATACTCTTGGATATCCTACGGATATCTTGTTTAAAAATAGTCCTAGATTTTTTGGAATACACCATTTTAAAGTAAAGAAAATATGTTGTTTTCTATTATACAATGTATATCCCTAAATGTACAAGAAAAAAAGTCATAATGAGAAATTAAAAAAATAATCATAAAAAATATCAAAAATCATTAAAAGTATAAAAGCTTGAAAAAGCAGAACTTGCTTCAAAATAGTCAAGGAATTGTGTACAATAGACCATTTTAAAGGTAATTGACTTTTCTTTCTACTAAACGTACCATTGCATATACCTAGAAATGCGTAAAGTTACAGAACAATATTTGCGAAATAATGGGGGAAATGGCCCAAAAATGCTGTAAGCGGCGAATTTTGAAAAATCTTATTTCGGAAAATATAAATCCTAGAGATTTATATTAAACGTCATTTTAAAGAGAAATAATGTAAGTTATTTTTTGGTGAAGCAATGTCTATACCTATATCTCCGTGGAAAAAAGTTATTGGGCAAAACAAAATTGCTTTCTTTAGTGTGTTTTTTTTGCTTTTCTTTTGAATATATTTTTGTAAATAAAAATATTTTTGACTTTAAAATGTAATATTTCGATAGTAAATTTAACCTGAAGCAATTTTTCTGTAAACGTCTTTGTACCAGAAGTGCAGAGCGGCCGTGGAGTAACGGCATAAACGCTGGCCTCATACGCCAGTAGACGGGGGTTCGAGCCCTGCCAAAGACAAACCATTTTCATTTCCAATAATGACACGAGCCGTCTCACCGTGCCTCGGAGAGCACGTAAAGCCGTCGGTCCCCCTGGGCTAGTGTACATCGGCACTAGTTAAAACAGGGTTAAAGATGTAAATGGCGCTGGAACTATCCGAAAGGATCTCCCCGGCAAAAATGCCATGCGATATTATTATTATTACCAGAAGTGCATAGCAGTCACCCTAATTCACCCTGTGCCTAGGGACTAATTCACCCATTTCTCAAAAACGCACCCATTTAAATTGTAGCACTCCGCGGTTTTTTTCAAATTTAGAGGTCCGTTGACGATATGAGACAGTAAAATTCCGTTAACGGTGTAGTTCCTTTTAACTCTCTTATTTTGAACATAATCAATAGCCTACTACATAAGTGCCAGAAATGGTATGGTATTTTTAATTTACGAATTAAAAATAACAGATTTACGTCGCGAACTATAAGATAAAGAACGAGATTCTGTTGAGAAGAAGTCTGATTTAGTCCAACGTCTGAAGAGCGCGCTGCAAGAAGGTTTTGATCCAGAAACTCATGTGTTTGAGGACAAGTATGCTGCTTTGATTTCGTCAGTTTCGAAAATTTCCTCCGATGTTTGCATCTCTGGAAAGCAACGTTTCTGCTAACATCTTTTTGGAAATCTCTAAGGTCACCTCTAATTTCGACGATAAAATATCGTCGTTAAAAAGAAAAGATGGAGGAAACAGGAACTTGTTTGCCTCGCAGTATATTTTTGGTCCCAGAATATGCGATTTAATTTATGACCTGCCTTTTTGTTATACCCTGTATATTACATACCCTTTAGTGATGGAACTGCATCTCTCAAGTCGATATTGTATCCTTCCTCGACAAAGTTTGACAAATGAAAGGCAAATTTCGTTTCATTATTCACACCATATCGAACAGCTTTCACAATGTGTCAGAGGCATATCACTCTTAATTCGAGCTTCAAGACTCGTACTATATTAATATTATATCGCCATCACCTCGGAACAGCAATAGGAGAAGCTAATAATATCCTTAAGTAGTGTAGTGGACTCACCCACAGAAGTGAAGAGAGATAAATGGTTTTATTTATGTCTTCCTAATATTCTGGGCCTCTTTGGTAGATAAAATAAATATTTATTCACGAAAAATTGTCAAAATGTGAACAAAAATACGAGAACTTTAAATTTTATCAATATTACTATTCCTCCCATAAATTACTCCTATTCCGACCAGACAATCCTTGTTTCATTCGAAATAGGTACCTAAACATAAAAGGGACCAACATAAACATTAACTGTTCCGCGAAATCCTCTATAGTTGTGGACCAAACTCTCCTTTGTTTGAGATGACAAATTTGAGTTGGCTTTTCCAAATAAAAAAAATAATTAAAGAACTAGGTTCTGGTGAGAAATCTGATTTAGTCCAACGTCTGAAGAGGACAATGTGTTTGAGGACAAGTATGCTGCTTTGATTTCATCAATTTCGAAAGTTTGCTCTTATGTTTGCATCTCTGGGAAGCAAAGTTTCTGCTAACATCTCTTTGGAAATCTCTAAGGTCACCTCTAATTTCGACGATAAAATACCGTCGTTAAAAATCCAAGTATATATTTTTGGTCCCAGAATATGTGATTGAATTTATGACCTGGCTTTCTGTTATACCCTGTATATTACACACCCTTTAGTGAAGGAACTGCATCTCTCAAGTCGATATTGTAACCTTCCTCGACAAAGTTTGACAAATCAAAGGCAAATTCGTTTCATTATTCACACCATATCGCACAGCTTTCACAATGTGTCAGAGGCATATCACTCTTAATTCGAGCTTCAAGACGCACTAATATATCGCCATCACCTCGGAACAGCAATAAGAGAAGCTAATAATATCCTTAATGTAGAGGACTCACCCACAGCAGTGAAGAGAGATAAATGGTTTTATTTATGTCTTCCTAATATCGCCGGTCCGGAATAAGAATGACGTAACTGCAAATTTTGTCAATTCCTGTTTATTGCGTAATTAACTTCTAAAATACTGTGTACAGATGATACAAAAGCAACAGAACTGTAACTACAGTTGAGTCCACGAGTCTTTACCCGTGCGTCATCATTTAAAGCATACGAAATAAGTCGATGATAAGTCGGAAATTGCAATTTATTAAACGCAACAGCAAGTGACAGTAAGTAGCTACTGCTCCTATTACGGGTTAAAATTTGAGTTATCAAATGTGTTTTATCTCGCCAGTTATTAATGACGCACGGGTAAAGACTCGTGTACTCAACTGTATTATGCGCTGTTTCACATTATAAGAATTTCGACCGTGCGATGGTTAAAATCTACATAGTGGCTCGGAATCTTTTTCCCTTCACCGCTTGAAACGTTCGGCGAAGGGAGAAAAATTCCATATGGTTGCTCGAGCCACTATGTAAATTTCAACCATCGTACTGTCAAAATTCTTATAATAATTTTAGACCTTGTTTCAGATGAATATTGATGCAACTGTAAATAGGGTTGAAAATGGGGGGACTAAATTAAGTTAATGAAATTTGGACCAATAGGGATGAAATAAAAGCCATTGCTGTCCGAATAAACGGCATACTAAATATTTAAAAATAGTTTGTTTGTAGAGAACAATTTTAAGATCAAGAATGACGCAACTGCAGATGGGGATGAAAATGGGGGGATTAAATTAAGATAATGAAATTCGAACCAATAGGGATGAAACTAAAAGCCATCATAATAAGAATAAATGTCATACCGATGCTCCAGATGGTTCCTCTTTATTTAATCACTATTTTAAATATTTAAAAAATTTTAGATGAAGAATGACGCATAAAAAGGGTTGAAAATGGGGGGGGGATTAAATTAAGATAATGAAATTCGAACCAATAGGGATAAAAATAAAAGCCATCATTGTAAAAATAAACGCCATACTGATGCTCCTGGATGGTTACTCCTCATTCTCACTGGCGAAGCGTCCATGTAACCACTGTTACCATTGGTAACAGTTAAAAATTTTGAAAATAAATATTTTATGACTAATGTGAAATAATTCCATTTACCTATATTTTTACAAATAGAAATATATTAATTTATTATGTGTTAATAGTACCTAATTCAGAAAATAGCCAACTACTCGTAGACACACGAAAATATTGGCGAGTTTATGTGACTTAGTTGCACCAGTCTCATTTGTGGTTACAATGGTTACACCCTCATTGTCGCTTGGGACCGGCTAGTGTCTGAAAATTTTAAAGGAGTGATGGCGCGTATATCAGTAGCCCTGTTACCAGATTTCAATTTGGTTACAGTACCTATAAAAAGTGTTCGTGCAGTTAACCATGGATGAGTGTCGCTGCGTAGTCGATCAACTACTTGAAAAGTAATTCTCCTTGTATAATTTTGAAAAAAAAAATTAAATTATTGAAAATGGAAGACCTATTTTAAGCAATTTAAAAAAGGAATCAAAAAAGGAGTTCGATATTTTAAATTTAGTTGGTATAAAAAGTGAAAATCCTTGGTTATGTGGTTGCAAGAAAAATAGACTGTGTTGTTGTTGTTGGCCATGTCTTCTGGTTTCTACAGAAAAAATGGGTGGACCAGGTTCACGATTTAAATAGTTTTAGAGTTTTAAAAAGGAGACATGGAATTTCTCCGTTATCTACGTGTAAGATGTATACCCAATTTGATTTAGTTTGGCAAAACAAGAATCGAAAGTTCTCTCAACCAAGCTTTTAAACAAAATATTGCTTAACATATTGTTAAAAAAATAGATAGGTATATCCTTAGTACACTTATAATAGATACCGTATGTTCCTTGGCCAAACAAGAATTAGCGTTTCGTGGTCCTTTTGAGAGCGACGAGTCTGACAATCCAGGCAACAATTACAGGGAATTGTTAACATTAATTGCCAAAAAAGATCAAAAATTTTACCCACATCTAGAAACATCAATTGTTTTTTCGAGAGTTTCAAGTGATATACAAAATGATATTGATGGATTCGACCGTTACTTGATGGAAGTTCATTTTATCTCACAATAAAACACTGAAAAATGTTTGTTTTCTATACTTCCACAAAATTTATTACAACTATGTTATTACTACAGCTGTTTCGGCAAAGTGCCTTTCTCAAGTGATATATTTTACAATGTGTTTGCCTTTTTAAGTCTTTAACTGAAGAGGTTGAGCTGTTTGTCTCGAGTTGGTCATTCAGAATTATATCTGTATTTTTCAATTTATTAATATCCATTTATTCTAAAAGTGATAGCTTAAGGCCTTTATTTTGAATATGTATAATTTGAAACTCTTCATTGAAAGAATGATTATGATCTAGAAGGTGAAGTGCGTATGTAGAAGTGTCTGTTTTTCTATTGTTGAAACTGAAAGCCCTTTTGTGTTCTGCTATCCGTTTGTCAAAAGTTCTGCCAGTTTGACCGATGTAAGTTTTCGGACAGTCACCACAAGTTAGTTTGTACACACCACTCTGTAGTTGCTTTCTCTTTCGGCTTTTATTGTTTTTAATATGTTTGCTTAAGTTGTTGTTAGTTCTGAAAGCTGGTGTTATTCTTTTCTTTTTTATGTATCTGGCTATTTTTGTTGTTATTTTGCCAGTATATGTGAGAGAGCAGAAGGTACTGGGTTCTTTCTGTGGTGGTGGATACACTAATTTCAAGGCTTTCTTATGGAGTTTTTGGTTTAAAATGTTCTTAACTGTTTGTTCGTTATAGCCATTGTTTACTGCTATTTGTCTAATGATATTTAGTTCTGTCTCGAAGTTATTTTTTGTCATAGGAATTTCTGTAGTAATAACATAGTTGTAATAAATTTTGTGGAAGTATAGAAAACAAACGTTTTTCAGTGTTTTATTGTGAGACAAAATGATATTATTGAAGCTTTATACATTTAGCCATATTTCATTTTTTTAAATAAGATTTTTTGCATTTGGTTTTAGTTTGGTAACACTTTAGAAAAAGTCACGCGTCGCCACTGCTCATTCTAAACATTTAAAAAGCGTTTTTTTGCTCTCCTGAGAAATTTGGCTTTTTGCAGTTACGTCGTTCTTATTCCGGACCGGCGATATTCTGGACCTCTTTGGTAGATAAAATAAATATTTATTCGCGAAAAATTATCAAAATATAAACAAAAATACAAGAACTTTCAATTTTATCAATATTACCACAGCCTCCTACAGTTAACTGTAGGTGGCTGTGATATTACTGTTCCTGTCATATAAATTACTGCTATTCCGACCAGGCAATCCTCGTTTCATTCGAAATAGGTACCTAAACATAAAAGGGGCCAACATAAACATTAACTGTTCCGCGAAATCCTCAGAGTTGTGGACTAAACTCTCCTTTGTTTGAGATGACAAATTTGAGTTGGCTGTTTTATAGGCGGGGAAAAGTTAAAACTTTAGCAGTAGAAAAACATTAATCAACTGAAATTTGCAAGATTTGGAACATACAATACATATTTGTATTTTGGAAAAATTGTCGAATTCGATAACATGTTGAATTTGCCATTTTATATTGTGATTATGGCAATATATTATACAGGATGTAACCAAAAAGTCAGGTCATGAAAATCAAATTTAATATTCAGGGACCAAAAATGAAAATCGATTTTTTCCAATATATCGAAAATTATTAGAGATTTTTTATTGAAAATGGACATGTGGTATTCTTATGGCAGGAACAAGAAAAATTACAGTGAAATTTGTGCACCCCATAAAAGTTTTATGAGGGTTTGTTTGCTTAGACTTAGACTAAACTGCAGTTAGACTGCACGTTCCAACTAAATTATTATTGTGGTACCATTAGTTAAACACATATTATTTACATATACATTAGTATACAGAGAGAGTCTGTAAAGTGGAATAAATTCAATATCTCAAATACTAATTGTTTTTTTGGAAAATGCTCAGACCCATCGATTAGTATTTCAAATTGTCCTTTTTGACATTCAATAATAATGTATACAGGGTGTCCCAATTTAGAGATATGACGTCATCGTCGATTTTCTTAAATGGCAACACTGTCATTTTGATAGCTAATTTGATAGGGTTTGTAAAGTTATACATAACTGCAAAATATCAAATTTTTATTCTCTACCATTTACAAGATAATAGAAAATAACAAAGTTATATCTGTAATTTGGAATATATTCAATAATTAAAATACTAACTGTTTTTTTGAAAAATGCTCAGACCCGTCGATTAGTATATCAAATTGTCCTTTTTGACATATAATAATAATGTATACAGGGTGTCCCAATTTAGAGATATGACGTCATCGTTGATTTTCTTAAATGGCAACACTGTCATTTTGATAGCTATTTTGATAGGGTGTGTAAAGTTATACACAACTGCAAAATTTCAAATTTGTATTCTCTACCATTTAGATGATAATAAAAAATAACAAAGTTATGAAAAAGAAGTAATCAACTAATAATTGAATTTAATTATTTCAATAAATTAAGCAAAAACTCATAATGTTGCCCTCAATTATTGTCAAATTGTCAATGGGCAACGTTATGAGCATTTTCTTAATTGAAATAAATAAATTCAATTATTATTTGATTACTTTTTGTTCTTCATAACTTTGTTATTTTTTATTATCTTGTAAATGGTAGGGAATAAAAATTTGAAATTTTTCAGATGTGTATAACTTTACACACGCTATCAAAATAGCTATCAAAATGATAGTGTTGCCATTTAAGAAAATCAACGATGACGTCATATCTCTAAATTGGGACACCCTGTATACATTATTATTATATGTCAAAAATGACAATTTGATATACTAATCGACGGGTCTGAGCATTTTTCAAAAAAACAGTTAGTATTTTAATTATTGAATATATTCCAAATTACAGATATAACTTTGTTATTTTCTCTTATCTTGTAAATGGCAGAGAATAAAAATTTGATATTTTGCAGTTATGTATAACTTTACAAACCCTATCAAATTAGCTATCAAAATGACAGTGTTGCCATTTAAGAAAATCGACGATGACGTCATATCTCTAAATTGGGACACCCTGTATACATTTTTATTGAATGTCAAAAAGGACAATTTGAAATACTAATCGACGGGTCTGAGCATTTTCCAAAAAAACAATTAGTATTTGAGATATTGAATTTATTCCACTTTACAGACTCTCTCTGTATACACTTTACATATTAGTATTTTTTGGATAAACCAGTTTTTATCGAGATGTGGCTTCTTTTTTAAATGTTTCAAAATTTACCTAAAAATATAAATAAATAAATTTTCATATTATTACCAGGTCTCAGATTTTAAAAATGTTCATAATATTTCGATAAAAACTGGCTTATCGAAAAAGTACCAAGAAGCAAAAAGTTTTAAAAACATTGTGTAATGGTACCACAATAATAATTTAATTGGAACATGTACAAAACTTTAGTGGTTTTAAGGGAACAAAACCCCCATAAATTTTTATGGGATGCACAAATTTCAAAGTTAGTTTCTTAAGATGTTCCTTCCATAAGAATGACACATCTCGATTTTCAATAAAAAATCTCTAATAGTTTTCGATATATTAAAAAAAATCGATTTTACTTGTATTCACCTCTTTAAAATCATGCAAATGGATTAAAAAAATTCCAGAACGTTTTTGGTATTATTAGATCATCATCAGTGAAACATTTTATTCATATCTTTAGCCCTTACTATTTATTATGGAATGTCTCTTCGTCTATAAATAGTACAAAATTAAGTGAATGTAATTGGTTGTTGTATGGATGCATGTTGGTTCTATGCACTAGTTTTCGATCAGACCTGTTATTAATATCCTGGTGGCGCGAAATTTTATATCTAAAATGTGAATTATAGACAACTTCCTACATCACATTAAATTCATTTTCTTCGTTAATAACACGTTTTGTTCTGTTTTTTTTTTAATTACTATGAATCCGTACAGTAAAACAGTCTACTAACTTTTCCAACGTTACTTTTTCAAATCTTTGTGGGTAATTTCGTAATTTGCTATGCTAAAAAAACAATTTTTCATATACAGATTCTTTCAGCATCCAAATCGTATCTGTTAATTTCTTAATAGGAAAGTTCATTCCTTGGAACAATATTTTAAGGGCTATAGCTGGATCTGATGCTCAAAATTGCGCCAGGCTCGATTCAGTTTTAGGTTTGGCCATTCGAAAAGACAATTTAAAAATTCACTCAAATTTTCAAGTCCATGGGTACTTCTGGAGCTTCGCTATGGAAAAAACGTGTTCCCTTTAAATCTTTAAAACTAAATCCCTTTAAACACTCTACACTTTTTAGGTTGTACTATTTAATCAATAAGTAATTCAAATAATTTAATATTTTATTTAATAATAATTCCTCTTTAACGTTTAATAAAACAATTTTTATTAAGTAAGTAATAAGTGGCTTTGACGGCAGGTACTTGAGGTCTGACTGTTGAGTTTTTCCGAAAAACGTGACGCTTGCGCGTCACGCAAGCAGAAGCGCTTCCTTGCGAACAGCACCAAAGTGGCGTGCTTTTTTTTTAAATCTAAGCACGCCTTGAAAATCAGAACAGCAACGAGCATTTTTATAAAACGTGTTTGATTTCCAAACAACGGGGAACATTTTCTATCGATTACCACAAAATTTTTGATTAACTATTTAGATGGGAAATAAGCCACAATTAAGTTGAAAAAATAATTTTATTAACGTTTGGAAGCCCAAATCTGGTTTCGTTGTCAAAATACAAAATACTACTAAAATAAACAAAAATATTATTGCTACGTAAAAAAATTCTTCTAAAAATTTATTTAATCTGACTCATTTATATTGGCAATTCAGACGTATATTATACATTTTAAAGTAGAAGTCTTTAATAAAATGATATCGCCAATATTTATGAGTTGCGTTCCTGGGACGACTTTACTAAAAGATAGTTCATTCGATTACATGAAATCAATCCCAACTCAAGAATATCCGTCACAAAAAAGTCATAGCATGTGATCTGTCTTTAAAAAGACAACCAAATGCAACGATGACAGTAAAATTCTCGCGTTAGAGATTCCATAGTAAATCACGTGATTTGAGGAAGTATAGGCTTAAACCAAATAATTTTAAGCTCGCGCGGAAGTTGGTTTAAGCCTTTGCTTAAAATTTGTTTTCTGTTTTTTTTTTGAGGTTATTTCTATAGATTAATAATTATAGAGTTATGTATTTTGAAAACCAACTTTTGCGTAATAACGTTATTATTTTGGATTATTAACGATTATTAAAATAAAATTCTTACTCCATTTGGAAGGTGTAGGAGCAAAAGAAAATATTTATTTCTACAATGCTTGGTATATTTATTTTACAAAAGTTAACTTACATTCCAATTTGATATTTTCAGGAATATATCCAATAAATAAAATTACAAAGACGGATCTTCTATTGCTTGTGCAAAATAACAATAAACCGTAATCAGAGAACTTATAGACAATATACTAACAACACATGTACCATGCACACAAGATTAAGTGAAGTAAAAATGAGAAAGATACAGATGACAAGATAAAATTAAATAGTTCATTATAAAATTAAATGTCAACAGTAGTGGTTTTTGCCTCAGAACAGTTAGTTTTGGCATTTTGACGTATTCAGAGGTAGGTACCAAACCAATTAAGAGGCTACAGTAGCGATCAACAGGTAGCAACAAACGCGTTCCAAGATTGCGGCTCTAATTTTGAATATTTTGTCGAGATATTTGGCACACATATTCGTAATATAATAAAGAATGGCGGTACAGAGCCCAATTTCAGAAATATGTTAGTACATACGTGGAAATTACTCTATAACTAAATAAAATATTGAAAAAAGGAGCCTGTACCGCCATTAAGAAGATAAAAAAAATAAACTTTCTTCAAATAAACTTTTTTATCCCATACCTAGATTTTGTGTAATCTTGGAACTACTAAATTTTTTTATTTCTAACAAGAAATCGAACAAATTATAACTAAATAGCTAATTAGGCAACATAGAGAAATTATCAGTATCTGAAATTCTATATTAATTTCAGAGGTCGAGTGCAATTTGTTGCGATTATTTCATGAATAAAACTGTTCAAAACCAAAATTTTATTGTAATTTATTTATGTAAGTACCATTAAACACACAGTTTTTATAAATATTTGACGATTGAAAGTCATCACTTTTATAATTTTTAAAACATTAATTGTCATTAATGTCACTGAATGTATTTTTTCGTAGCAACGAAGGGCATCTGACGTAATATACTTAACGACGGGAGATTATCAAAAATTATCGAGTTAATTCAGATTTCTGTAGCTTTCTATTGGTCAGAATCTCCTATGAATGAAATAATCAGTAGTAATTGCACAAGAGCTCTGAAATTATTGAATTTTTTCCGAGTGACACTTTGACAGTTTTAAGTTATGTCAAATTATGTCTAAAGTGTCACGAGAGCAAAAATTCTATATTAATTTCAGAGGTCGAGTGCAATTTGTTGCGATTGTTTCATGAATAAAACTGTTCAAAACCAAAATTTTATTGTAATTTATTTATGTAAGTACCGTTAAACACACAGTTTTTATAAATATTTGACGATTGAAAGTCATCACTTTTATAATTTTTAAAACATTAATTGTCATTAATGTCACTGAATGTATTTTTTCGTAGCAACGAAGGGCATCTGACGTAATATACTTAACGACGGGAGATTATCAAAAATTATCGATTTAATTCAGATTTCTGTAGCTTTCTATTGGTCAGAATCTCCTATGAATGAAATAATCACTGTCATTTTGACAAACCTGCGTCAGATTTTCTCTAATATGTTCTGTCATCTTTATCGATATAATATGTTCAGTGCAGTAGTGTGTTAATTTAAGAATTTGTTTTTGTTGTTTCATAGGAAGGTAGTGTTTATTGATAGTTAATTTATTATATATTTGTTGTTGTTGTATAAGTTGTTGGCCTCTTTGAAAGAATAGATTGTTGTTAATTGTGAGTTTTAGTTATTATGTAGGTAGGTAAGTATATTTTACGTAAAAATATTTCGAATTCTAATGCGAGTATATAAAGTTTTAGGAGGATTTTTTATTCTAAAAATATTATCAATAGTTTAACAAAATGGAAAAAGTAAATCAAACGAAAAATAAAGTGAAACCTTCCAAGAAAAAGTCCATTAAAAACCGTGCCAAAATTATGCGAAAATCGAAATTTGTTTCGCTTCACAACAAAAAATGATTATTTATTATTGTTTTATTATTAGATATTTCATGCAAATACCTATCTTAACATAAAATTTTCACCCATTTTGGTTTATTTTTATAAATATCTATTTATTAATAATAAAATCGTTTTCTATTACTTCCATTTAGCGCGACTATGATATTGTCAAAATATTAATCACTGTTGCCACTGTTGCCAAAGTTTATGATACTATCTCCCGAAGTTATATTTTGTTGCTACCTGTTGATCGCTACTGTTTACTCTTAACGTGACCAGTTTAGTTAAGGAAATGATGGAAATACGGCACCTAGCTTAAGCTTCTCCTTAACTTTTGACACAGGCTTAGCTAAGCAAAAGCTTAAGTAGCTGTTGAAATACCGGCCCTAAACATTTGTTTCTGCTTTTTTAGAATATTTACGATTTGACATATTTTCTACTCTCATACTCTAACATATCAATAATTATGATTTCAATACCTGCCTCATAATCATAATGAGCTTCTAGGGTACAGATTTTGATTACCATTACAGAAATACATTCGGTAGATACAGTTCTGTCTCGAAGGTGTCACATGCGCAATGAACAATGTCAAGTCAAATGCATACTCGTATGTTTTGATACGATAGGGACATTGATAATTTAACCTCAAATTCATTTTAATAATAATTGTAATACTCAAAATATAAATGTATGAACAAAATAATTAATTTAATCATCATCATCATCATCATCCAACCAATTTACGTCCACTGTTGGACATAGGTCTCCCCCAATCCGCCTGATATCATTTATCCATCGTGTAGGCGGCCTTCCTCTACCGCGTTTGTCTTCTCTTGGTCTCCATTAGCTTTTGTGTCCATCTTAAATCTTTTAGCCTGGCGACGCCAGGTCCATTTGAGCTTGGTGACACGTTCTATAACATCTGTGATACCTGATACCGGTTCTTTCTCTGAGACCTTCATGTCTTATTTCATCCCGTAGGGTTACGCCCAGCATGGATCTTTCCATACACCTTTGAGCAACCCTCATTTTCTCTGCTTCATTTTTTCCATTACCGGTAGCACACATTGATCAAACACTTGTCTTTTTAAGCTAATCGGTATACTGGTCCTGAATATCTCACTCAGCGCTCCGTAGGCTGCCTTATCATTTCGCATGTTTACTTATCTATGCCAATTTCATGACCTAAGTAAATGTTCTTTTCAACTTGTTCTACTTCTTGTTCACGTATAACTGTCACGTATAGCTGTCCGCTAGGAATCAGATTAGTCATAAATTTGGTTTTAAGTAAGTTCATTTTCACGTCTATTTCCAGCAGATAGGGTCTAACTCATTTAGCATTTCCTTTACTTCTCCTAGTAGACCAGTAAGGATCTGCGAAGAAACGTCTATTTTTGGATGTGAGAGGTGGCATTCGGATTTTTGCAGATAAAGTTAGTTGACACCTTCAGTAATAATAATTGGCTTACGCTCCTTTTCAAATATACCCGGAACATTAATAAAAAAATTAGAATATTAAAAAATTTCGAAAAACATCGATTTTTTTCTGCTTTCTTTGCTTATAACTTTAAAACGATTCGTTTTGGAACAAAGTCGTAGAGAAATAAAATAAAGATAATTGAATTTTGTATGATATACGACAGGTAAAAAATGTCTTAAGGTATTATCTTTTCTGCAATATAGCAATAAATACAAAATAAGGGGGCAAAATAAGTCTGTTGTTATTCAATATTTTTTAACCACTTTGGTGGCACTTAGAACCTTAGTAATTCGCTTAGGAAATTCTTTGTAACATAGTTAAATCGTGTACCAAATTTCATTAAAATCGACTAATAAATTTTGCATAATAAATTTGCAATCTAAATGTTTTTAAAAAAGTTCAAATTTTTAAAAATCTTTCTGAACAAAAAGTAGAAAAAGTAGTTCTGAAAAAGTAGTTTATCAATTTAGAAGTTGGCTAATTTTTTTACATATAAAGAGGTGCTCTACCTATCTAATACACTTTACAGAATTAAAATCGGATTATTTAAGGGGCCCCAGCAATGTTTTAAATTTATAAACAATTTTTTGGCTTATAAACAAATAGCTTTGTTTAATAATAAAAAAATTAATTTTTAGCAATGCAAATAATTAAAACCGGTATAATTTGACTTAAAGTTTCAAATGCTGTCAGCAGAATTGCTATTTTATTTTTTAATCAAACGTTATTCGCGTTCAAAAATTGCAATTTCTCGATTTTTGAAAGTTCCACCGCGTTTATCTCGAAAACTATGCATTCTACGAAAAAACTTGTAAGAACATTGTTTGCTTAGAATTACCCAAGAAATACAAAAAAATGTTTTATTTTGCGAAAAATCGATTTTATGTAATTCCTCAAGTTCTTTGTTTATAACAATCTTATCGACATCCGGATCAACTGTTACCCAAAAAATTCGTGTTCTACGGGTCAAAATACATAAAAAAAACTTGGGTAAGTCTATCTAAATAAAGGAGCCCGTAGCACCCCTTCCTGGCCACAGCACTAATTTGTTTATAAGCCAAAAAATTGTTTATAACTTTAAAACATTGCTGAGGCTGCTTAAATAATCTGAGCATTAATAAGTGCATTAGATAGGTGGAGTACTTCTTTATATGTAAAAAAATTGACAAATCTTTGTGTTCTAGTTTTTGTTGTGCAAGATTTTAAAAAATTTTAATTTTTTAAAAAAAGTTTAGATTGCAAAGTTGTTATGCAAAATCTAGTAAGTCAATTTTAATGAAATTTGGTATATGGTTTTAGCACATTACAAAAATTTTCTAAGCGAATTAGGAAGGTTCCAAGTGTAACCTAAGTGATGAAAAATCATTGAATAAGGACAGGCTTGTTTTGCCCCCTTATTTTATATTTATTGCTATTTTGAAGAAAGGGTGATAAATTAAGACATTTTTAACCAATCGCATCTGATAGAAAATTTAATTATCTTTGTTTTATTCCTATAGGACTTTGTTCTAAATGAATAGTTTTTAAGTTATAAGCAAAAAAAGTAGAAAAAAAAACGAAATTTTTTGAAATTTTTAAATATTTTATTTTTTTTATTAATGTTTCGGGCATATTTGAGAAGGAGCATAAATCAATTATTATTAACGAAGTTATCACCTAACTTTATCCGCAAAAATCTGAATGCCACCTCTCACATCCACCTAAAAACAGATCCTTACTGGTCTATAGGTCATTAGTTATAAGGATTATGTAATCTGCAAAACGAAGATGATTTAATTTTTCTCCATCTGTTGTGATCTCTTTATTCTCCCAGTTGATCATCTTACAGGCATATTCAAGAACAGTTGTGAATAGTTTTGACGAATCATTCGCATCATAATGACCATCATTAAATGCTCGATACTATTTTGGCCCTTTTATCTTGTCTTACGCCGCGTTCTATGCTTATTCGTTCGGTTTTATCATGTATCTTAACAATAATTGTTGCCTCTGTATAAATATTATAGATGAGTGTACTATAAAGATAGTCAATGCGGCATTCATTTAGAGCTTCTAAAATGCTATCCAGCTCTGTCTAATTTAATCATATAACTACTTAATTTGTTTGAGTTAACAAAATAAATAAATTTGAATACATTTTTTTGTTGTGAATGAGCATAGAAAAAATCATGTATACAACTTGCATTTTTTAATTGTCATTATGATGCGAGTGTCGTATATAATACGATTATTACAAACGATACCAATACGAGTGTTACTAAATAAATAAATTTGAATACATTTGTTTATTGTGAATGATCATAGAAAAAATCATGTACATATAAAACTTGCAATTTAATTGTCATTATGATGCTCGTATTCTATACGAAACTCGCCGCTTCGTATCTGTCATGTTCGCATCATAATGACCACCATTAAATGCTCGATGTATAATATACTAGTTTGGCCCTTTTATGTTGTTCTTATAACGATAGTTTTATAAGTAAATAAACATATCTTAAATTTAGAATTAAATTTTTAGTGTTTTACGAATTTAATGAAAACTCGTTGATGGTTCTCATCAGTCACAAAATCACACATTTTTCTTTCGTCCAACCGCTTCTTCTCTCTAATCAATTTATTTCTTACTTTATAATCAATGAAATATTAGAAAATTGGTTTTCAGGACGTTTAAGAAAAACTCGTTATTATAACAAATTAATATTTTGTGCTATGTGGAAGAGTGCTCATATGTTTTATTTTAAAACATGGAAACTAGCGATCTCTATTTCACATTTTAGATGTGAAAGAAAGAGCTGAGATGGATTTTTCTTTTCCAACATTTATTGATTAGCCCTCTCTGTGTTAATACGACCTTTTTGTGGTAGATGTCGCCAATGCGGCTGATTCCGTCCTGTCCCCTCCTCGATTTTGTAACTTACATCAATATTGTTTTATATTGCTATAACCTTCTTTGATTTTTAATGGAAATATTTTGTACAAGAAAATTATAATTAATCGTGTTACAACGGAACTAACTGTAAGAACAATTGGATGCAAACATTTGATTTTGAATTTATACGGTTTTAAAAATGTTCTTTCTAAGGATGTTCTAAGGATGTTCTTTCTCTTCACAGCTTATATCTCCTACAATTTTTTTAATCGAGATCTGACGATGGCAACGTATAAGAAGGCTAGGCGAATAAAGTTGATATTTTAATATTTTGAGAATAAAGCATAATGATTGTAATTAAAATTACTTGTTAAAATACTAATTAAAATAAAACTTAATTTTTTTAAATTTCAGGATGGGAAACGTCAAATTGAAGAAACATTTTAATTAAATATTACTAAAGAAGTAAAAATCTTCCCTTGTAGATGATATATAATTTATTTAAATTTTTTTTCTATAAAAGATCCAAGTTGGACTCAAAGTGGGTACATCACAAGTACATCACAAGTACATCACAAACAAACGTTTTCCGACTAATCAGTCCATCATCAGGTTAAAGCCTAGAAATAAGTAACTAATTAGTAAATAATTAATAAGTAATTATTTCTAGGCTTTAATCTGATGATGGACTGATTAGTCGGAAAACGTTTATTTGTGATGTACTTGTGATGTAATTATTTCTAGGCTTTAATCTGATGATGGACTGATTAGTCGGAAAACGTTTGTTTGTGATGTACTTGTGATGTACCCACTTTGAGTCCAACTTGGATCTTTTTTAGAAAAAAAATTTAAATAAATTATGTACAATCTACAAGTGAAGATTTTTACTTCTTTAGTAATTTTTATTATGGTATACAGCCAATGAGAGGGATTCATTCCTTTTTATATTTTAATTAAAATAATTTTGGTTTATTTACAAAATATAAACCATTTAGTATAAACCTACCACAAGAAAATATTTTCAGGACCAGATGAATAATGTAATATTCTAAAATATTTGTTTCTTTTATTAGGTTTTCGCACACTCTTCGTACTACCTTAGTAAACTAGTTAGTCCATACTACTAAGTAAAATATAAGATCTTGGCTCCGTTTCATTAATTTTTCAAGTAGATAAACTAAAGAGGATATAGAATATAGACCATAGAATATGAAAGCTAAAAAGAAACACAGGAAGGAATATTGAGATGAAACTTTTCACTTTTCACATTTGAAGTAAACTGAACGCTCTTTATAATGAACTATCATGCCCAACACTATGAAATAGTAATTTCATAGCACCCGTTGATGATTAAAGTTTGGGAGAAAATTTATTTTTCTATGAAAAGCACGAGATGCTTCTATTATTAGAAAATTCCTCGTATCATTGTTTACTTATTTTCAATGTTAAAAAAATATTCAAGCAGTAATTCTCTTACAATTCCGACTCAAGTAGTCTGATACGAACGTTCAGACTCAATCTTATACTGTCTAAAAGCGGCAAAACATCAAACAAGCACCAAATTTGTTAGTTCTATTCGGTAAACACATTGAAACACTTTGAGAATCAGAATAGAGCAGAAACTCAGACAAGCTCTATAGACCATTTCTGAACTAGTGAGATTAACTTTTCAATTATCTCCGAGAGAGTAACTTCTGAATGAAAACTGAGCAAGTAGGTCGAGTCAATTAATTTCAATAAAAATGCAGTGAATTTTGCATTAAACAAGTTCAATGTGAAAAGTTGCCTAAACTCACTAACGAAGTCGTAAGATTTTGACTTAAAAAAATGCTTTTCTACTTTTAATGTAGTTTAAAGTCAATGGAAGCTAAATTTGCCGAATGCATAGGCTATTCCAACACGCATATTTCAAATTATTCAGTTTTATCTGAGCAGGGAGAATTTTTTCTTCTTTATACAATTATTCTCTCTATTTTTTTTTTATAGGAAGCTTTATCTCAGTGGTAGGCAACTTCCAAGCATTATTATCTATATAAAAGGATCTAGGACGTGTCCAAGATGGGAAATACAGATTTACATGCCTTATAGTGGATGAAACAATAATTAAAGAAACGAAAAATGCTGAAAGAGAAAGATTCCAATAATTATTATAAAGAGCACATAAAAACGAATTAGTGCAAATACCAGAATTATTCTTCTTCACAAGTGAAATGCATTCTTAGAGCATTCTAAATGAACAATCATGTGATCGTGTCAAAATTGTATTATATTAACCCGGCATGTTTTCATTGACTATAATTTTGCTGGAATATTCCTTTTACACTCTAATTTAGTCAATCGATTTTACTAGTCGCTTATTTATTTCATATGTGATGATAAACACCAAGAACGCAGAAATATTATTCCAACAGCCATTTTCTCATAGAGTTTTGAGAATCAAGGTCGATTTCCTTGAAAATTTGGATTTAGGTAGTATTTATAACCTTTGTCAAAATCTACCCTACGCCGAAGCGGGCTTTTGCCCTGGGGGTGAAAACAACCCAATCTAGTGGATGAAAATTTTTTCAATCAAAGTAACTATAGAAGTCGATAGATTGACCAATTCTGAGTAAATTTTGTTCTATAAAATTGTTTTGCAAAGTTGATACTTTCCAAGTTATTAGCGATTTAAACTGTGCATTTTTCATTAAAAAAACTCAACGTTTTTAATGAATAACCTAAAAAATTTTAATTTTATAGAAAAAATCCTTAAGAACAAAACTGTAGCTCATAAAAAACAAAAGAGATTCGCGGCGGAACGACCCATGTAAACCAAATAACTCGAATGTGGTGCAATTTTTTTGAAAACTTAACAGGCGTCTTTTAAAGTTGATTAAAAAACATTTCTAATGAGCTCTGGTAAAAGTTTTTTGCATAAGAACTGACTGACTTATGACGAAGATAAAGTCGCTCCGTGCTTTTTTTTTAAATGTAACAATTAAACCTCGTCATTACAATTGTAATAGAAATGAATAGTTTCCCACTTGAAATTAACTTTATTTCGGTATAATTGATACGATCCATGTGATTTGGCCGGTTTGGAATGCTTTAGTTTAGAAAAAATGGTTGATTAAATCAAAAATGACATTTATATAATAAAAAAAAGTGCATTTTTCTTAAATAAACCTTAGGGCCGGTTGTTCGAACGCTAATCAAGAAGTTGATTATTATCAATCATTTATTGTAATCAATTTTCTTGATGGGAATCAAATCGCGACATGAAAAATACATGTAAAACACTAATCAGTTATTGATTGTAGGTAAAACAGTAATTAAAATATAGCCGCAGCTCTTAAATTATTAAAAATTGCTTATTATTATTATTGATTTGTAAGTAAAAACAAGAAATTAACATCAGAAAGAGTTTAATTATGTTTTATTTTCAATTAAAACCAAAATAATAAAATAAATCAGTCAACATAACCTCAAAATGCGACATCTGTCAGAAGTACGCTTAATCAAATATAATTGTAATTAAATATTTGATAATGATCAGTTTTGATTAGCGTTCGAACAACCGGCCCTAAAAGTATTCATAATATGAAAAAATGTTTCAAATATTAATTGAAGGATTTTTTAAACTGAAAATTTTGTTTTTTTTTTGTTTTTGTATCATGAATACTTTTAGGTTTATTTAAGAAAAATGCACGTTTTTCAAAAATTATAAAAATGTCATTTTCGATGTAATCAACTATTTTTTCTAAACTAAGCATTCTATACCGGATCGTATCAATTATACCTAAATAAAGTTAATTTCATGTTTGAAGATTTATATTAAGATTGTAATGACGAGGGTTTAATGGTTACATTCCAAAAAAAAAGCAGGAAGTGATTTTATTTTCGTCATAAGCCAGTCAGTTCTTATTCAAAAAACTTTTATCAGAGCTCACGTGAAAGGTTTTTAATGAACTTTAAAGATGTCTCTTAAATTTTCCCAAAAAAATGTACCACATTCGAATTATTTGAGATTAAAGGTTCCCCATTTCGAGGTTCTTCGAAAATAACCCTCCTTTAAAGAGCAATAACTCAGTCTTTATTGGGTTTACCTAGGTCTTTCCGACGCGAATCTCTTTGTTTTTTTATTAGCTACAATTTTGTTCTTAATGATTTTTTCTATAAAAATAATTTTTTTAAGTTATCCATGAAAAACGGTTATAAAACGTGAGTTTTTTCAATAAAAAATGTATAGTTTCAATCGCTAATAACTTGGAACGTATCAACTCTGCAAAAAAAAATATACAACAAAATTTACTCAGAATTGGTCAATCTATCGACTTCCATAGTTATTTTAATAAAAAAAAAAATTTCATCCCCTAGATGGGGTTGCTTTCACCCCCAGGGCAAAAGCTCGGTTCGGCATAGGGTACATTTTAAAGAAGAGGGTCAACCCAGCTTAAATCCAATCCAACCCCATGACTGGTCTACATAGTCTCAAGAGTCTAAACAACAAACAACGTTACACACATCATTAGCTTGTGAATGCACTGTTCGTTGTATATTTATATTACTAATTGAAATATGTACTAGTTTATGAAAGACGAGTTAAACGTTGCTTATAAATAGAAGCTTATTTTTAATAGAAATAGCGTGCTGTAGTGGCATTAAGTCTGCGGATATTGTGAAAAACTTCCTTTACGATTTCCGCTTTCTGTTTCTGTAATAAAGGATCTATCTGCATTGCGTACACACATTCTTGAAAATTATAATATTTATATACTATTCGAACGTTACAAATAGGTTTATTTATACAGAATTAATAAAAATAATAATTTAACTAAAATCTAATATCAGAATACACTTCTTTTTCTGGATGTGCAAATCACAAGAGTATACAACAATAATGAAAATGTACAACTAAAGTCTATACAGCAAACCAACTCACACCAACAGATATTTCAATTTCCACTCCAACCACAACATAAACATCAAGACAGGAATTATTTAATCCCTATAAGATAGATCCCGATGCATCTGCTCAAATGAAAATGAATTCTAGGAGGAAAAAATAAGCTAACAAAGGTTTTGGCAAAAAATTACTACCCGTTATCATTTATAAACAAGGAATTCCACAAGATTGAAGAAAAAAAAAACAACAAAACAGCACAAGCACTCTACAAGACACTCACAAGAAGGGATTCAAAGATGACAACAATACCATATTATAAGTTTTTAACACAACAACGTTCAAAACAACCAACACTCTAAGATTCACCCTGTCCAAAACCAGTTGTCTTTGTCACGTGTTCAGAAAGACGAAGAAAGACAGCGCATCTGATAATTGTTTTGGTAAGTATAAGAATAAGTGCGTTCGCGGGTGCCTGTCGGCGACTAGTCGGCGACAAATTAGCAGCAAAACGCATGCGCACTTTAAAATGATATAAATAATATCGTTAATAGATAAATATACAAGGTATATTTACCTATTTTAATTTAATCATTAGTTATTAATATTAATTAAAAGTAAATATACCTTGTTTATTTATCTATTAACGATATTATTTATATTAAATGAGGTTAGAAATTGTCGGCGACAAATTGTCAACTGTACCCGCGAACGCACCTTATATATAGTATTTTTACTACAAAAGCGATATTACGTCAAAAATTTTGACCTACGTAATATCGCTTTTGTAGTAAAAATACTATATGTAGATAGTTTTTGACAAAGCGCTTTCCTGAAAAATTGTAGGAATTTAAAGTGACTAGATTTCTTCTTCTTGTAGTTCCTTCTCCTATCGGAGGTTGGCTATCATCACAGCTATCCGTACCTTATTGGCGGCTGCTCTGAAAAGATCTACTGAGCTGCAACTATACCACTCTCTTAAGTTTCTCAGCCAGGAAATTCTTCTTCTACCTATAGATCTTTTACCCTTTATTTTACCTTGCATTATGAGCCTTAATATCTCATATTTCGCACCTCTGGTAATGTGGCCTAAATATTCTAGCTTTCTTGTTTTGATGTTCTTTATCACCTCGCAATCCTTTTGCAGCCTTCTTAACACTTGCACTAGATTGACTAGATTTACCTATACCTATTTATAACATTTAGATGAAATATAAAACTTGTTGATTTCTTTTGGCATTATGGTTATAGCATTATTTATTCTTCTTCATCATCATCATCACGTAGCGCTACAACCCTGGGTGGGTCCTGGCTGACTGTACAACTTTTTTCCAATTTGTTCGGTCTTCTATCAACCTAGGGTCAAATGGAATGTTCCTTTTCCGGAGATCTGCTTGGATATTATCTCTTCATCGCATTCTGAGGCGTCCGAGTGGTCTTTTGCCTGTAGGAATCTCCCAAAAGTGGTCTTACAAGTCTCTCGTTATGAAACTGGTCATTATTTATTCTTGACGTCATAAAACTAATGACGTGCATTGAGATACGTTCTAATCCAAGTGTAGTCTCCATATCCTTTACTGATGTTAACTGTTGAATGAACGTATGTACGGTTTTGAAGCTCTTGTAAGGCGTACTACATACTTCGTCTTCTTCTTTTTGTGTAGTCATAGCTCTGTCTATTTTTCAATGTGCCTCCAGTAAGTTGTCGTTCCATCGTTTTCTTGGTCTTCCCACCGATCGTCTTCCTAATGAGGAACCGCCTCTGATCGTCCTTATTACTCTATTTGTTGTCATTCGGCTTATGTGGTCGTTCCATTCTACTCTTCTATTTCTTATCCTGTTAATAATAATAATATTCCCCACCTTGCATATCCGTCGTATATCTGTACTTCTAGCTGTCAGATAGTGTCTTACCATTGATTTTTCGGTTTCTAGCATTATATTTGTCCTCTTTGTGCCAGGTCGTGTTTCTGCCGTGTATGTCATTATTGGTCTGATGACTGCTTTATACATTATGCCTTTTATTTCGTTACCGATATTTTTATTTCTCCATCGATACATTTTTGGCAAAGTAACGTAAGTGACATTTAAGAAAATCATGTTTTTCCATTAAACTAACGCTATTATTGTTCAGAAGGCACTAAAGTGTAGTAAGCCTATACATATATTATGTTTAAAGTAATTCTAGGCTTACTACACTTTGGCATTACCTTCTAAACAATGATATGTAGTGTTAGTTTAATGGAAAAACATGATTTTCGCCAAAAATGTCACTTACGTTACTTTGCCAAAAATGTATCGATATTGTTTCATGCAGGCAACCTGCACCTCTGTTTGCTCTATTCACTTAATCTTTCACTTCTGTTTCGAGCTTTTTGTAGCTAGATACTGTGATGTATAGATATTTAAACTCCATCACTTTTTCTATTATCTGACCCTCCAACTCTAAAATTTACATCTTACAGTTTATTCGCATGGCTTGTGCACTAGATGTAAACAGTACGAGTAGTTGACAGCGATGTCGTCATCAGCAACGAACGAGATGGCTATTTGGTTAAGTGTTTGAATATTTTTGGATAACAGTTATGTACTTGTATAATGGCGTAAATTATTCATTAATTCAATTAATATTATTATTTTTTAACTATCTATGTATTTAGTGATTACCATAATTTATATACTATATAATAAGAACTAATTAGATGGTTAAGAAGTGATTAAGTAGGTGATTTTAATAATTTATACTGTTACTAGGGAACGAGTTAAGAATACACTTCCTTTTCTGGATGTGCAAATCACAAGAGAATACAACAATAATGAAAATATACAACTAAAATCTACAGCAAACCAACTCACACCAACAGATATTTCAATTTTCACTCCAACCACAACATAAACATACAAGTGTATTCTTAACATTTTCCTATTCCATAGTAATTTTCATGGAGCTAATAACACTTTGCACAGATAATACTTATTTTCAACTAGACAATGAACTATAAACAAAATGTCGGATTAGCTATGGGCTTTTCCTTATCTCTATTATTGGCTGACATAGTCATGGAGGATTCGAACACAACATAGTACACAAACAAGAATCACAACCCATATTATGGTGGAGATATCTAGATGATGTCTCGTGTTCTCCATTTGTCCCCACGGGCCAGAGGCATGTAAGAAATTTCTTATGGGCATCAACAATAAAGAATAATCCATCAAATTCACCATGGAACAGGAAAGCAATTAATACACTTCCTTTTATGGATGTAATAATCATAAAAGAAGACGCAGGATATACAATCAAAGTCTACAGAAAACCATACCAAACCAACAGATATTTAAATTACCACTTCATCCACAACATAAACATGAAGAAAGGAATTATCCGGTCCCTATATGATAGAGTCCGAAGCACCTACTCCAGTGAAAATGCATTCTAGGAAAAAACAAACAAAGGTTTTGACAAAAAAGACTACCCGTTGTCATTTAGAAACAAGAAAATCCACAAGAAAAGAAACAATAAACCAGCACAAGCACTCCAGAGACACTCTCAAGAAGGTATTCAAAGATGGCACAATACCATATTATGAAAGGGCTTATCAGAAAAATTGAACAGGAGAGGAAACAAGTACAAAATCACAACAACATTCAAAACATCCAACACTCGTGAGATCCATCCTCTCCAAAACCCATCCCAACAAAACACAAGAAAGATCCAAAAACTGCATCTACAAAATACCCTGTAAATGCAACAATTTCTACGTGGGAGAAAATGCAACACCACTAAGTGTCAGGGTAAACGAACATGAAACATACATCAAGAACAGAGACTTCGGCGAGAAATCCAAAATATGAAAACATGCCTGGGACAAGGAGCACAAAGTACAATGGAACGAGGCGTTAATAATCATGAAAGAAACATACATGAAAAAGAGTACAGTCAAAGAAGTAGCCCTTATCCTACTGAACGAAGAAAAAGGTGTAGCGAACCCATCAGCAGAATGCAGTAGGCTTTGGTTAGCAATATTAAAAGAAGAAGTCAAAAACAAGAACATACCAACAATAGCGGAATAAAAGCAAGTTGAAGCATGAACAAATTAACACAAAAATAATACACAGAAACAGTCAGCATTTGATACTACTAGAGGAGTAATATCATTTCAAACAAATTTGTTTCAATCACAGATTAATATAGTCCATAAGATCGAGACCAAAATTTCATTTGTTTGAACAGATAAACATAACCTAAAAAAGACCAGTGTTTGGCATTGTGGCTATTTAGCAAGGACAGAGAGTAAGTAATTGTAACCACACTTTTCAATTTTTTAATATTCAAAATTTCACCCTTTTTCAATTTTACTAAGTGAGATTACTTACTTTTAGGTTCACTGATGATGGACTGATAAGTCCGAAAACATTTTGAACGTAATCCGTTTGGATTTTTAAAATTTTTTTAGAATTTTTATTAAATATACCAACTATACTAGGGAGTTTTACTAGTTATATATACAGGGTGGTTCATCTTATTCGCCTCGGTCTCTGTACGGAAAACCGCTTGATATTTTAAAAAAATTTCTTCACAGAAATATACAGGGCCTTTAATACTACAACCTAAAAATAATGTGAATTATACAGGGTGTTCCAAAAAAGAGTGGTATATCAAAGTTATATTTTTTCTTATGGAATGCCCTATATCTGATGACATTATTGAATTGACCTTAAAAAATAAGCTATACTTTCATAAGGGTTCCCTATACCTAAATACAGGGTGTTTTGATTTATTTCGATTTTTATAAAAATGTAAGGTTTTAGAAAAAAATAAATATCTACGAATCTAAGGAGGAGTAAGAAATTCTTTCTTGGATCTTAATAATAGACTATTTCGCATTCTTAAACAGATGCTGATTGCAACAAAATTTCGTACAGGGTGGTCAAAATATGAGATTGTTCTATTAACAAATTCAAGCTGTAATAACTTACTTATTTTAAATGGAACACCCTGTATCTTACTAGTCTATCGCGTAGAAAATTTGCTTGGCTTTCAATTTGTATTAGGGTTTCATATACCTATCTTTTTACAGGGTGGTCAAAATATTAGATTGTTCTATTAAAAAATTCAAGCTGTAATATCTTACTTATTTTAAATGGAACACCATGTAGCTTACTAGTCTATCGAGTAGAAAATTTACTTAGCTTTCAATTCTTATTAGGGTTTCCTATACCTATCTCTCTTCATTTTTTAATATTTAAAGATTTCCTAATTTGTAAGCTTTAAAAATTAGAATTACATAAGTACCTATGTCGTGTTTATGTACAACACATCACCAACACCGGCAATATACTTAGACAAGATACTGTCATTAATAATAAAATTTTCATTGTTATCATGTAATCACACAGAGTGTTGTATTATTTTAGTTGATTTTGGCCTACATGTGAAATTGAATAATATGTTTATTTTAAACTGCATACCCTATATTAGATGCCGTATTCTGGAAGATATTTAAATTATATTTCATTCCGTATAAGTATTTTCCATATCTTAACCCAACGGTTATTAAGTAAATTTAAGAACGCCACTTTTTGTTTGAATCTTTAAATCGCAATTACAAACAATTAAATGCAATGGCTACTTTGACGAAAACGAGCCTATTGTACAAAAATATGTAAAAATGGGTATTTACAGAATAACATGGGAATTTATATTTACAGAATAACATGTGTATTGAGAATGTTAACATGGAATTGAAGAGATTTTAAATATCTTCCATTATAAAGAATAGAATATCGAGTATGTCATTTAAAATAAGAACACTCTGTGTGATTAAATGATAAAAAAGTGAATTTTATTAATGAAACTATCTTGACTAAGATATTTAAGTATATTGCCGGTGTTGGTGATGTGTTGTAAATAACCACGACATAGGTACTTAATTCTAATTTTTAAAGCTTACAAATTAGGAAATCTTTAAATATTTAAAAAATGAAGCTAGATAGGTATAGGAAACCCTAATTAGAATTGAAAGCTAAGTAAATTTTCTACTCGATAGACTAGTAAGATACAGGGTGTTCCATTTAAAATAAGTAAGTTATTACAGCTTGAATTTGTTAATAGAACAATCTCATATTTTGACCACCCTGTAAGAAATTCTGTTGCAATAAGCATCTGTTTAAGTATGCTAAATAGTCTATTATTAAGATCCAAGAAAGAATTTGTTACTGCTTCTTAGATTCATAGATATTTATTTTTTTCTAAAACCTTACATTTTTATAAAAATCGAAATAAATCAAACACCCTGTATTTAGGTATAGGGAACCCTTATGAAAGTATAGCTTATTTTTTAAGGTAAATTCAATAATGTCATCAGATATAGGGCATTCCATAAGAAAAAATATAACTTTGATATACCACTCTTTTTTAGAACACCCTGTATAATTCACATTATTTTTAGGTTGTAGTATTAAAGGCCCTGTATATTTCTGTGAAGAAATTTTTTTAAAATATCAAGTGGTTTTCCGTACAGAGACCGAGGCGAATAAGATGAACCACCCTGTATATATATATATATATATATATATATATATATATATATATATATATATATATATATATATATATATATATATATCATAAAGGAGTACGACCGTCAATTCCAATATAAAAAAGGAGCACTCGTAAGTGTAGGGTTTTATCGGTCAAGTGGGTGAAAAAAAGAGACAAAGAATTCGGCTACTTCATCTATTTATTGAAGACGCGAGAAAAAGTCAACTTTTACTGAAACCAGCCGTTAGAGTTGACTCCAACTAGTTGGAGTCAACTGACTCCAACTAGTTGGAGTCAACTCCAACTGGATAATCAACTTGAACTGTAACATATACATTGATGAGCGCGCTAATAATCGGCAAAATAACGCAAAAGATGGAAAAAATATTACGTTGTGAGATAGAATGAAATGAAACTAGTAGAGTTGGGAAATTTAGCGATAAAAACGTATATATTTAAATTATATTTATTGTGTTCCACCTTTAGACGTATCAGAGGAGAATGTCAGCTAAAACAGTCACTCTCACAGTGGCAGTTGCTAAACTCGTGCGGTACGTCTAAAGGTGGGAGACAGTAAATATAATGTAAATTTATAGGTTTTTGTCGCTAAACTCCCCACATCTACTAGTTTCATTTTTTTTATCTAATAACTTAATATGTTTTCCATCTTTTACGTGATTTTGCCGGTTATTAGCGCGCTCAGCACTGTATATAGTATATATACACTTGAGTCCACGAGTCTTTACCCGTGCCTTATTAATACCTGGCGAGATAAAACACTTACTTTTTATCTAGCATCATTCTGTTCCACGCATGAAACTAATGACAAACCATGCAGTTACCGTCTCTTATTAAGTAAAAACACATGTTATTTTTATGAACGATCTACGCTCAGTACAATGAAAATAGATAGGTACAAAAAAGACGATTGGGGATGTTTTCACATATTTTAATACAATTTCTGACGTTTTGGTTTGTTTACATTTATGGCTGTCAGTTTGTTGAAGTTTTTTATAGTATACAAACAGTTGTTTTCTTAACTAATTTTATATTGGAGTTTGAAATTTTATGATAAGTTTCTGTTATTTTACGATTAATTTTGACAACTAACCTCATTGATACAGTTAAGGAATGCTTGTGTTCACTGTTCCGCCAAAGTGAATAAAATATCAAAAAGAAAATATGTTATTAAATTTTTTTATAAATTGCTTATTTATTTATTAATCAATGATAATAAAAGAATTTATTAAGCTACTTCAAATGTAGCTGTAATTCTGCACCAAAATTTTAAAGCAAAACCTACATTTGCCATTTTATTTATTTGATAACGTCAAATTTTAACCCGTGATTGGAACAGTAGCTACTTACTGTCACTTGCTGTTGCGTTTAGTAAATTTCCGACTTATTTCATATGCTTTAACTTTAAAGGATGACGCACGGGTAAAGACTCGTGGACTCACCTGTATAGAGATGTTTAAAATAATGGAATAAATTCAATTTATCGAAAACAGTCCACTTTGGAGAAAAATCCCGAGACAGGTCGATTTTTATTTCTAAACTATGATTTTTTTACATCCAATGAGAACGGCAGTTCTCACCAGTGGCGCACAACAAGCGACACTATATATACACGAAATTTTCGATTTTCTAAACCTGACTGAATGGAAAATTGGGCCACATCCCATCTTAAAGTTTACGAAAAGACTCGTCCATCCATATGTTACTTCTCCATTTTGGTCCAAGGGTGTGCAATTTACGGCCCTTCCCATTTAAAGCCTGTTTTTCGTTCTCGTCCCCAAAACTCCCAAAAATTTCAAAAATTTAAGCCCGACCTTTGCGGCTTCTGATAGCATAGATCATTACCTTTCCAACGCATGTTTAATTTTGAAAATCGGTTGTATGTACCATCCAAAAGTTATCGAGCTCAGAAATATGACTCAATTTTTATTTAAAAAATGGTAAATGTTTGTGGATATGTATGTTTGTATGTATTGATGTGATCTTGATTATTGATATGAGATAATATTCTTATATGTCATTTAATTTAATCAATGCATTAATAATAATCTAATTAATTTACCAGATCACATATCAATATGTTTTCAATCTCAGGGCTTTTTATAAAATTAATTACTTACTCTCGTGGCTTCTAAGTATTTCTCAATGGTTCCTAATCGGGATAGGAAAGAAAAGAGTAAAATAATACACACATATGGGTTACAATTATAATCAAAATATTGTTTATTTTATTTAAATGGCAATCACTGCTTAATATTTGCTAGATCTTATTATTCTTAAACATAACATTTACAAATGGGAATCTTATTTCCTTTTGGTTTCCAATTGAAAGTTTTTATTAACATTTAACTATTAGGATTTATTAGCCACAATTCTATTTAAGTTTGATGAAGCTTTTCTGATATTATTTATTATGTTCTTCAATTTATAATGTGGTATTTAATACGAAAAACCCATACATTCATGTCCAAACAAATGAGACTGACCTTTTTCTGGTGAACTGAGAATGTCTTCACACAAGACCCGTTTCCTGCTATCCTTGGCTGCGATCAAAACCTCGTCCTGGCTTTCAGTAATGTTCTCCTTTGAAAACTAGCTCGTATAGCTCTCGTACCTGCTTCTGTCGTGATGCTGTATTCTACCTTTTTCGAAACTGCAATCAGCTACCGGGACACTCTTGGCTCAAGGAGGTTCTTTTACTCTCAACCTGGCCTACCTCTCGTTCCACGATAGATACTCCACACTCACGGAACTACACCGGCTTTCTCACTCTCCGTACACTACCGTCTACTACTGGACTTCACTTCTCGACAGCTCAAAACATTCTGATCTATCTTTTCCATTCATTCCCCTACTTTCTAAATATCCCTTCCAGATTCACAAATCAACCTTCCACCACCAACTCTCATTCGCAGTATTCCTCAAAACCAATTTTTAATCTTTCTAAATATGCTTAATGGATTTCCAAAAAAAATAGTTAATTCCCATTCTAAAATTACTTTCTACTATTTACAAAATTTAATGACCTATTATCTACTTCAAATGAGTCTTATTTAGCATAGGCTAATGATCGAACCTTCCACGAACAACGATAATGACCTATTATCGATTTCACTTGAGTTTTATTTAGCATAGGCTAATGATCGAACCTTCCGCGAACAACGATAATGGTACGCGCCATTCACTTTGTTTATTCTAAGCGCATTGTCCCGAGTTTCGTTTAATCACTTCTTAAAATTAAATATAACAATTTGTTGTATACAGGTTGTTCTAAATTTATATGCCCGTGGTTGAGAAAATTGAAAATATTTTATATTAAATTGAATTCTGCTTATAATTATCAAAATTTACTTTTCAGATCAAATAGAAATATAACAGTATGTATGTGGAAAAGTTAAACCGATCTGAATTTTTTTTTCTGTGTTTCAAGAGGGTGTGAGGGCCGATTCAGAACCGGTCTAATTTTTGACTTCTGACTACCCGTAAGTTAGCTAGAGGACTAAGTAGATACAAAATAGCATATTTTTTGGGCGTATATATCTTAGGTTCAAGAAAAGACAGGAAAACCGCAAATACACCAAATTAATAGGGTTGAGTTAAGCTTTCAAATGGCCCATAAGCGATCAAGCTGAGACATACGCACTGCTCACCATAGCCAAAAAACTGAAAAATTAAACTTTGAAAATTTTGGTTTTTCGACAATTACTCAAAATTTCAACCTAGGAATTGCGCCAATAACTGAGCGTTTGTAGAAGGACTCAGGACGCGTCTAACGGTGTATACCTTATATCTGGGAAAATTCGAATTTTTAAGTTATAGGGTTCATAAGTATGATCAAATCTATTTCTTATGGGAAAAACGGTTTTTCAAGCTCAATAATTCCTGTAATACGTTCAGTTATCATACTCGATCTTGGATGCATCAGATACTACTTGTCAATACGTTTCAAATTCATGTTTAGTGATCAACATCAGGTAAGCCGTTCAGAAATTATAGAGCTCCAAAGGTATAATTAGTCCAGGAACTGAAATTTTTCACTTCGCAATTTTTACAGAATGGATAGATTTGTTTAAAAATTTGACAATAAGTAGTGGATAGTCCAAGGATCAAAATCTATATGATGCCGAAAGACGCTTTTACCAAGGGGGTAGTTGCCACCTCATCTCGAGGGTGGAAATTTTTTTTTTATATTTTGACCGCAAATGCTGGTAAAAATATTAATTATAAACAAAAAATGTTCATTATACATTTTTTTGATAAAATTAATAGTTTTCGATTTATTAGTTATCGAAGCTGTTAGTTTTATATCGGAAAGATTACCAGATAACGGCAGTTCTCGCCAGTGGCGCAGAAATACACCCCCCTACACGCGACACTATTATATACACGAAATTTTCAATTTTCTAAATCTGACTGAATTGAAAATTGTGCCAACTCCCATCTTCAAGTTCAGAAAAAGATTCACCCATTCATATGTCAACCATCCATTTTGGTCCAAGGGTGTCGATTTTACGGCCCTTCCTATTTAGGGTCTGTTTTTCGTTCTGGTCCCCAAAACTCCCAAAAACTTCGAAAATTTAAGTCCAACCTTTGCGGTTTCTAATAGAACTGATCATTACTTTTCCAACGCATGTCTAATTTTGAAAATCGGTTATACCATTCAAAAGTTATAGAGCTTAGAAATGTGACTCAATTTTTATTTAAAAAAGGGAAAATGTTTGTGGATATGTATGTATGTGTGTTTGAAAGTTAAACCGATTTGATATTTTTTCTCTGCATTTAAAGAGGGGGTCAGGGCCGATTTAGAACCGGTGTAGTTTGTGACTTTTGACCACCCATAAGCCAGCTATAGGACTTTGTAGGTACAAAACGGCATATTTTTTGGGGGTATATATATTCGGATCAAGAAGAGGCATGAGAACCGCAAATATATCAAATCAATAGTGCTGACTTAAGCTTTCAAATGGTGTCCAAGCCGTCAGGATCAGACATACACACGGCTCAGTATAGCCGAAAAACTGAAAAACTAAACTTTGAAAATTTTGGTTTTTCGACAATTACTCAACATTTCAACGTACGAATTGTGCCAATAACTTAGCGTTTGTATAAGGACTCAAGACGAATCTAACGATGTATACCTCATATCCGGGAAAATTCAAATTTTTAGGTTATAGGCTTCATAAATATGATAAAATCTATTTTCTGTGGGAAAAACGGTTTCGAAAGCTAAATAATTCCTGTACCTAATAGCTTCAGTTACCGTGAAATGGGGTGAGATTGATCAATTTTACCTTTATTTTATTTATATTTTAAACGTTTTTGTTACTGTTCTATATTTAAACACTTCACGTGTTATAATAATATCTAAAGAGTAGTGATTTAACACTAGTTTTGTTTTAATTATTAAAAAAATCCACTTATCTCATAAAAAAAGGGTGATCAATCTTAGACCCGTGACTGGGGTGAGATTGATCATGATGATTTTATAGCATGAAACAGTAGTGCTTTTAAATAGAATATGATCAATCTTAACCCTGACTTATTCGGTCAGACAGTTTTTCGAATTTTTACAAAGGGGTGAGATTGATCATGCGGGGTGAGAATGATCACACTATTTTTATTGTACTATTCTTTATTTATACAAAAAAAACATATTTTAACAACTAAAAATGTAATTCAGAACAATTTATATATAAAAAAAAATTGATTTAACATTCTTTTATATTAATTTCTCCGCGAAAATGATATTTTTGTATCCTATCAGAAATCGTCTCAAGTGTTGGATCTGGTAGTAAGGCAACTACTTCCTTGATGGGAACAGTGGATATGTCATTTTTAATTATTTTGAAAATCTTCCTCGATCCTGCTGATTTAAGGCCTTGAACTTCGATTTCTTCTTCTTCTAAAACTCCTTTTACCTGACAGACATAAGTAGATACTCTTCGGTAGATGCACAATTTTTTTCCGGTGTCATCTGAGACGTTGGACTCGTTGTAATTAAAAATATTTTCAACTGGAACATTTTCAATCGTTTGTTCTAAATTGTCAAAGTATTTTTTAATCAGGTCCGGAGATACTTCTGCTCGGCTTTTTTTAATATTAGTTGCTAATCTTTTACCAGCAATACCTCCGTGTCTCTTCAACAAGCTATTTACCCAGTCAATTCCAGGAATATTCTCCTTAAATCTAGATACACTTCTACCAGTTTTGTCCAAAAAACTTTTAACGCACATTCTCAAATCCATTGCACTTAGAGGATATCCCTAATCTGCACACGATAAAATGGCTACTTCTATAATGGCTAGAATGGCTACTTCTTCTTCATATTTAGTGAATACAGATTGTCCACCTCTTTTCTTAATCTTCCTTCCATGGTACTTGTTATTTAAAGTTCCGTAGGACAATTTGAATTTTTTTGCGGCTTTTCTTAGCGATAATCCATTTTCCAATACATCGTGCAGCGCCTGATTAACTTGTTCTTCATTAAAATTGCCATACGTTCTAGTGCCTAATTGTCTTTTGTACGTTCTTCCCATTGTGATTGATATTCTTAAATCTGTGACAAAAATTATAAATTAATTTCTGGAACGTACGTAACGTGGGGTTAGATTGATCACTTGATCAATGTCACCCCATTCAATATTATCCGCCATCTTAAAAAAGCTGGCGTTAGTTAAAATGCTAGATACTTAAAATTATTATTACAGAACCATACAAAATAATTTTATAACACTAGAAATAGCAAACTTACCTCTGTTCTTTCTCTACCATCAAAAGTACACAAAGTATAAAAATAGGCCAAAAATTATGGTTAATTTCAAAGCCACAGAACTTCTTCCCAATGGCAATTGCAAACTAACAACGACGTGAACTGATCATAGTCAAGATCCAAGAAATGAATAGTGCCACAACCAGAAACAATTTTACATTGTGGCCGGTTGTATCTACATATATGTGATACAACGACAAATGATCAATGTCACCCCGGGAGATCAATCTCACCCCATTTTACGGTATCATACTTGACCTTAGATCCATCAGATACTACTGGTTAATAGGTTTCAAACTCATGTTTACTGATCAAAATCGGTTAAGCCGTTTAGAGAAGTTATTAAGATACAAAAGTATAATCCAATTAACGATTATTCCCCAAATGGTTTATGAGTTGTAGTGGTTACGACGCTAAATTTGATCTGGCAACGGGCAATCCGACTTCATTTACCGGCCATCTCAATATATTTTTTTTTTCAATCTATTTCGAATAGAAAAAAATCTAGTGTACATTCGATGGACACTAGATGATTTGGGAGATAATGCAACAAAGGTGACCATTTATAAAGCTTGACGTGTAATAGAGGAACATTGCATTCAACTTCATACATTTAATTTATAAATAACTTTGAAAAACTCCTGATACAAGAATAAAAAACCGCTAAACGCCGTAAAAATGAGTGGCGCATAAAATATTCCAGCTACAAAAGATCTGATATGAATGTTACGTGGCGCGAAAATGGATTTTCATTTGATGCAAAACAAAATTCTAGTTTTATTTTAAAAGATTTTTCCATAATATTTGCTAAATTTGAAGTAAACGCGCCACAAAAGAGTTTCAAAATTCAAACTGTATCAAAGTTACTCTTTTGTGGCGCGTTTACTTCAAATTTAGCAAATATTATGGAAAAATATTTTAAAATAAAACTAGAATTTTGTTTTGCATCAAATGAAAATCCATTTTCGCGCCACGTAACATTCATATCAGATCTTTTGTAGCTGGAATATTTTATGCGCCACTCATTTTTACGGCGTTTAGCGGTTTTTTATTCTTGTTATTATATACTATAATAGTGACTTCATTCCTTTGGGTGTTTGATGTAATTGATGATTTTTTTAAAATTTAAACGGGGGTCGTGTGGTAGCTTATTTGAAAGGTTAGTCAATTCTCTAGTCAGTAATATAAATAATAACATTATTATTTATACAGGGTGGCCAAAATATATTTTTTTGAGATAAATTAATTGGCACAAAAAGAAGAATATAATTAGAAATGTAATTTATTTAACTCAAAATACATTTTACTGATGTAAGAAAATATAAAAAAATTATTATTTCATACATAAACATTGCTTTTCGCATAAATTAAATGTCAAACAGCCACTCACCTAATTGTTGGCAGTTTGAACATTTAATTTAAGCGAAAAGCAATGTTTATTTATCAAATAAACATATTTTTCTCTTTTCTCACAGTAGTAGAATGTATTTTGAGTTTAATAAAATACATACATTCTTCTTTTTGCAGCAAATAATTTAATTCAAAAATAATTTTTTTCGCCACCCTTTATAAATAAGGAGTATGTTTATATTACCAAATGGAGAATTAAATAACCTTTTAAATGAGCTACTACACGAACCATACTCCCATTTAAAAAAATCATCGATTACGTCATCACGCCCTAATGGATGACGTTACTATTATGGCATATATGTCAAAAAATCATACTTTAAAATTAAAAATCGACCTGTCTCGGGATTTTTCGCCAAAGTAGCCATAAAATGAATTTATTCCATAATTTAGAATCTTTCTGTATATGGATTTTAAATCTGTACACTGTACATTTATCTTGGCGATTCTATTTCATCAAATAAATAAAAAATTTCATTAGATAAAAAACCTTGTTAGTTTCTCCACTTTATTCCACAATAGAATGACTCAGTTCTTACAAGAAAAAAATTAATGCTTTTAGAGTATTCTTTGTGGTAGGGGAGCAAAGTATGCTAAATTTGCAGTCACTCGAGCGCTTTGGGGACCTATTGGGTTGTGAAGAGTAGGTCCCAAAACCAAAAAAAAAGTTGAGTAAAGATTTCAATTTTAGTGACGCTTGCCATTTTTTAATTTAATTTTACATTTCCAACAATCGTTTTTTCCGATTATAACGCCATCTATCCATAATTCAACAAAATGTTTCGCATAAAAGTTACTTATTTTTACGTATGGAATCCAAATCTGCAATAAAAAATGGGGGCTCCTATTTAGGATTTTAAAGTAACCCCCACCCCACCTCCGTGGGAGGTCGTGTGTGGTGCCATTCTACAGATTTTTCAAAAATATTGAATAAGTGCATTTTACTGTTTTTCGATCTGATGTTCATTTCGTGAAATATCGCGGGATTCGTATTTAAAATATTAAATTTACCCCCCATCCCCATCCGTGGGAAGTCGTGTATATTATCATTCGATAGATTTTTAAAAAATATTGAGCACAAATTTTTTAGTTTTTCGATCTGTCATTTATTTCGCGAAATATTCGCTTTTTCTTGTGAAACTTTGGGACTCGCCCATTTCCTTACGCCCCAGGCCCAAATCGTCAGATTTTTGAAATATACACTCTTTTTCATTTATTTAACTTACCTTATCTTAATCTGACAATTTGGAGTTTTTTTAAGGATAGATTTTTTTCGGGCCCCCCTTAACGAACTCCCCTGTAAGAGCCAATATATGGTAGACGTACATCTGCAGGGTACCAGGTTTCTCCCCATATGATAATCTGACTCGCTCGAGTAACTCCAAAAATCCCCGCTTGGGCTCGCCTACCATTAGTGGCTTCCAATATAAACACTAAACGTTAAAGGGTTAATACTTTATTACTATTATTATAATTAGGTTAGGTTAGTTATCTTGTACTTTGTCGTCTAATAATTTAAGTATTCTTTTCGTTCTGTCTCTCATATTAACATCCAATTTAAAGTTTATTGCACTCACTTTGATTTACTGCACACAAAGAGCACCTTTGAAAATACTTTTTTGCATAGAATCGGATATATATCTCCATTGATCGCAGCGATTTAAGCGGTATAACAAATCGGCGCGAAGTAACATGAGTTAGGTTATATTAGGGAAAGGCGGGGTTGTCAGATTTATGGTGCCACTATGCCACTTTTTTTATTGGTGCCAAATTGACTAAAATTATATAGTTACATACAGTTGTATATAGTAGAGCGCCCTCTATCGAAAAATGCCTGAACAAATCAATATGTCCGTTTAGAAAAAAAAGTCTCAATCTGGCACCATTACATTTTTTACATATTCTGCATTAGGAACACCTGTACTCTCCTAGGACGAAAACATACACGCTGTCGTACTGGCACCCAAAATCGGGTGCCACATCGTCAAATTGGGTGCGACATTGACATGTTTTGCTTAAAAATGGTGCCAGATTGACAGAATATATCTGTATATATATATATATATATATATATATATATATATATATATATATATATATATATATATATATATATAAATATATATAAAAAACTTTGATTTGATGTATTTTGAAGTCTATAAAATAGGGAAAATCCCCAAAAAAACCCCTAAATAGTGAGTTTTTTGAATTTTTGAAAGTGGCGTACCTTACGGAAAAATCTGAAAAAAATTAGAAATCTAGTTTTTGATAAAATACACAAAATAAAAAAATTATGTACACTCAACCTGCGGGTCTGTAGAAGTAGACATATTTTCTAAAAGCCTCAACTTTGCGTGTAAATTTTCTGAAATTTTTAAATTGATTGCAACCCACCTAAATAAAAATAAAAACGAAATAATTACGTTTTTGGTGGTGGTGTGAGGGCGAAGAATTGCGATGTTTTATTTTTAATCAAATAGAACGTAAAATAAATAATGAAGTTGATCTATTTTGAAGTCTACGAAATGGGGAAAATTCGCGCACGTGGCGCACATTACGAAAAAATCTGAAAAAATTAAAAATATAGTTTTTGATAACATACACAAAATAAAAAAAATGCCGGTTTTAAGAAAAAATGACGTATCTGCTAAAGACAGTGAAGATATAATTCTTCGAAACATTCGGGAAAAAGTTGCACAAAAACAAACCTCAAGAAATTATTTTAAACTATGTTAGTAGGTAATTAGTTAAATGTAATATAAGCCGGTATAAAACCGTGTAATTTGTAGATACCTACGCGTAGCCATCCCTTTTATGAGTAAATGCTTTATTTTATTTATTGTGTATTTTTCGATACAATCCAGTATTTCAAACATTCCAATAATCCGGCACCCTCTGGTTGTTAATAATGCAGAATTAGTGAGATTCTACTGTAACGTCCAACAAATGAAATTCTTCAATAACACATTTGGTTTATTGATTTTTACTGATATATTAGCGTTTGTTACTTAGCGTTCTTTACACGTCGCGTCATATTATAAAATACTTAGAAATTCTAAAACATCCAGAAAAGATAATGATTTTTTGATCAAGTTTTTCGTGTGTCAAGGTTTTGATAGAATTTTAGATCAGTATTTATGTTGTTCTTCCTGATGTATACAGGGTGTTTCTAAATAAGTGTGACAAACTTTAAGAGGTAATTCTACATGAGAAAATAATGACAGTTTGTTCGATAAACATATGTCTGCAAATGCTTCGTTTCCGAGATACGGGGTGTTGAAATTTTTCCTTCAAACTGCTAATTTATTTATTGCTCTAAGACCGGTTGAGCTATGAAAATGATATTTGGTGGGTTTTAAAAGGTTGTTATTGCGCCTTTTTTGACATACAAATAAGATTGTTTTATTCATCATTGGCACGCATACGGGTAATGGTCTGAATTTTTTTAAAGAAAAAAATAGTACGCCACTGAGATATTTCCAATTAAAAATTATTTTTGAATTCCTCGTTTAATTTATGATAAAAAACCTCTCTTGTCTTATTTTCATATGGTGCACCGTTCACCGTTCTTATGTAAAAAAATAAACATCTTAACGCATATTTTTCATCTTTTTAATGCATTATCAGGAACTAGCTGTAGACCAGGTCGACATTGTTTAAATAATCAAAATGTCAAAAAATGAAGGAAAAATTCTACTTTTTTCTTCTTTTTTTGATTATAACTTCAAAAGTATTTATTTCCAAGAAAAGTTGTTCGGATATAAAAGTTGCATAATTAAATTTCCTACAATATAGGATTGGCTAAAAATTTTAAAAATTGTCACCCTTGTTGCAAAATAGCAATAATTGCGAAAAAACCATAAAAAACAAGTATTCGAATTTTACGTTTTTCAAACATTTATATTACACTTAGGACCTTCATATTTCACCCAGAAAAAGTATATGATACACTAAAACAATACTGTAAATTTCATTTAAATCGGTTCAATACATTTTGCAAAATAAATTTTGCAATCCAGCTTTCAAAAAAATGCATTTTTTCAAAATGTTGCAGGACTGAAAATAAAGCAGACAGCAATTTGGATTTTTTTTACATATAGAAGAATACTGTACCTTTCATTTTCAATTTGCAAAATTAAAATCGATTAACTACGAAGGCGTCAGGAATTTTTTTAAATAAACATTAATTTTTGGTGCTACGCGCAGGACAGCGGATACGTTTACTCTGATTGGGCATTCCAATGACCTTTGATAATGATTGATAAATTTTAATTTTTAGTACATTTGGATATAAATACATAAATTTGTTTATTGCGAAATAAAAACACATACCTACTCTGTCCTTTGAAATAATACTTTTTTTAGCAAAAACTTTCTTTTTTCATATATTTTAACATATAAAATAAAAGTTTATTATTTTTAAACATATGCAATTGTTTAAGTTTAAACAATATTTCATAAACAATAATCAAATTAGTTTGATTTTTGTGGAATTAAAATATTAAAATACAATATAATATAGAGTAAGAAAATAATATATAATATATACATACATATTATGTATTAGATAAAGATTGGTAGAAATTTTGGTGGAAATCAACTTGTGTGAACCGAACAAGATATTTACACGTAAGTAGCTGTTGCTTTTAAAAACTATTGAAAAACTCACTACAAGCTACAAGTATCAACTTACTTTTGTCTCTGTTCTCAAAACAATAAAAATTAAAACACCTTTTTCTTCTTGTGGTGCTTTCTCCTTTAGTGGAGGTTAGCGACTACTGGCAAATCTGTCTTTGTCCAATGCGGCACTAAACAAAGATGTTGAATCAAGGCCGGTCCAGTCTCTGATATTTCTAAGCCATGAAATCTGGCGCCTACCAACAGTTAAAACACCAACTTAACAATTATTAAAAACAACACATTTTTGTTTGTCCACAGCCGCAATATTCGATAATTTTTGACAGGTCATTATACTGCCCAATCAGAGCAAACGTATCCACTGTCCTGCACGTAGCACCAAAAATGAATGTTTATTTAAAAAAAAATCCCTGATGCCGTCAGGCTGGATTGCAAAATCTTAAAAAAATCTTAATGAAATGTACAGTATTGTTTTATTATACCATAGTTTTTCTGAGTGAAATATGAAGGTCCTAAGTGTAACATAAATGGTTGAAAAACGTAAAATGCCAATACTTGTTTTTTATGGTTTTTTCACAATTATTGCTATTTTCCAACAAGGGTGACCATTTTTAAAACTATTAACCAATCTTATGTTGTAGGAAATTTAATTAAGCAACTTTTATGCTAGTACAACTTTTCTCGGAAATGAATACTTTTAAAGTTACAATCAAAAAACGAAGAAAAAAATCGAATTTTTCCTTAATTTTTTGACATTTTGATTATTTAAACAATCTACCGGACCTTTTTGAGTGGGAGGATAACTCAATTATTATTATATGAGTTAATTCCAAGTAATTTCTGCAAAAAATATGAGTCACCTCTCAACGTCCACCTCAAAACAGATGCGCCCTGTACTACTAATACAATAATACTAAACTAGAACAATAATAGAAAATAACACTAATAAGATTTAAACTAGGTTCAAAGCTACAACAAATGTTCAAAATGACCTCTTTCAGAAGAATTTTATATTCATCATTGGCGCGCGTACGGGTAATGGTCTGAATTTTTTTAAGAAAAAAAGATTACGCCACTGAGATATGTTAACTTAAAAATCATTTTTGAATTGCTCGTTCAATTTACGACAAAAAATCTTTCTTGTCGTCTTTTCATATGAGGCGCCGTTTTATGCAAAAAATAAAACGTTTATAAAGTATTTGACATAAGTTTCTATGCATATGGAAACTACCTCGAATACTTTGTAATTGTTAAGATGTTTATTTTTTGCATAAAAACAGTGCATCGTATGAAAATAAGGCAAGAAAGGTTTTTTTATCATAAATTAACCGTGGAATTTACAAATAATTTTTAAAACTCATTATTTTGTTACGTAGAATTGCCCCTTAAAGTTTGTCATACTTATTTAGAAACTTTGATGGTTTAATATTCACTTTTCTGTAGTGCCAAGTTTGAAACAAAAGCCGCCAGAAAATCCTAACTAGTCAATTTTAAATCGCTGCCCGAAAAAGATATTGATCAACTCAAATATACTTTATTTCCTTCACCCAAACCGATTCCCGCATTTTCGGACATCACGTTTCGAGAACTTAGTTGACAGGCATCACACGAACCATATTAAATTATAAAAGATTTATTGCGACGTCTCAAAATTGGAATTTTTTATTTGATTTTTGATCGAGCCATATTCTAGCTTTACTTTCTCTGTCCATTTTTTTTATTGAGCACGTCAAGTACAAATAATTGAGACTTTCTACATAAAAAATAATGTGCAAATAATATACGAAAAGGAATATTCACACCTCGTCTACCTGCCATTCTGTGATACGTGTTTCGCTATTATTTAGAACGGCATTATCTGACATAAATGTTCCCCAAGGCATCAGTCATTACTATAACAAGTCATCAGTCAGACTACTATAAACAAACAAATAGGAAAAAAATAGAGGTGGTGATTAAAATAGATTTACATAGTAGCTACCAATAATAAATAGTCCCAGGTTAAATGTTCTGAACTTGATACGTAAGTTATATATAATTTATTATTCTAACTGGGAAATAAATAAATAAATAAATAAATTGTGGCTTATTTCCCAGTTAAAATAAATGCCACAAAGAAATAGCTTCACAGCAATACATACGTAGATTTTTTCAAAAGTTCCAAAAGTGGCCACCACGATGACCCGACCTAGCACCTCTAGATTTCTTCACATGGGGACACTTTAAGTCAATTGTCTATAAAACACAACCTCGAAATTTGGAAGATTTAAGGGGAAGAGTAACAGCTTCGTGTAGGCAACTTCAGGCTTCACGATTTTACTCGATTTTTACAAAAATACTTAATATATAATGTATGAGGTATTTGTGAAAAGGTAGTTGAACAATCTTTAAAATGAGTTATCATTCAACCCCCCTTTCATTAAAGATTTTGGGGTCTATGTCCGTCCCCGCTAGAGGATTGGTGTAATTTAGTTGAAAACTGGTCTACAAAATGTCCCCCTCAGAAATAAATTTGATGTGTTTTTGCTTATTTTTAGATTTTCTATAGGGACCGGATTATAGAGGGTGATACGTTTTCAAATTGACATACTATATATAGTATAATAGTATACTAATTATTCATTTTTGGTGTTTTTGGATGTGTTTCAGTAACGGAATGAAGAATTAAATCAAAATATCATCCCATTCTGGCATCTACTATTATTAACAATAACTGAAAAAGAGTTTAAATAATGTTTCAATAATATATTTAATAGCATTACGTCCATCAAGAGACATTCATCTCGTAATCGTCAAGTGGTAATCATCTCAGGCCTCAGGATATCTGATTACTCCTAGAGAGAAGTGCTTGTTAATAACGCGGTCTAGATCGTCCTCTTGCTACTCGGAGAGAGGGTTTAATGAGACGGAATGGAGTGGCCTTACCTTTACATCCACAGGAGTCAAAGGATCGTAAGCGTACACACCCCCTGCGGTCAGGAAGATGCTTACTTAATTTTCGTTTTAAGGGGGCTGGTTTTAGTAATTAATGTGTTCATTTAAATTATGGTCATAACAGGATGAGCGGTAAATTATATATTTAAACTTAATTACGTATTACTATAATATACAGGGTGTAACAAAAATACAGGTCATAAATTTAATCACATATTCTGGGATCAAAAATAGTTCCATTGAACCTAACTTACATTAGTACAAATGTGCACATAAAAAAAGTTATAGCCCTTTGAAGTTACAAAATAAAAATAAATTTTTTTGCAATATATCGAAAACTATTTGAGATATTTTATTGAAAATGGATGTGTGGCATTCTTATGGCAGTAGTATCTTAAGAAAAAATTATAGTGAATTTTAGACACCCCATAAAAGTTTTATGGGGGTTTTGTTCCTTTAAACCCCCCCAAACTTTTGTGTACGTTCTAAATTAATTATTATTGTAGTACCATTAGTTAAACACACTGTTTTAAAAAGTTTTTTGCCACTTAGTACTTTTTCGAAAAGTCGAGTTTTTATCGAGATATTTTGAATATTTATCAAATCCACCACATATTTGTATATGGTTAAGTACGATTATGGAGACTTGTAATAGTATGAAAATTTATTTATGATTTACATTTTTAGGTATATTTTGAACCATATTAAAAAAGAAGCCACATCTCGATAAAAGGTGCCTTATCGTAAAAATACAAAGAGGAAAAAAAGTTTTAAAAACACTCTGTTTAACTAATGGTATCGCAGTAATAGTTTAATTGGAACGTACAGAAACATTTGGGTGGTTTAAAGGAACAAAACATATTAAAAAAGAAGCCGCAACTCGATAAAAACTGCCTGATAGAAAAAATACTAGGAGCCAAAAAAGTTTTAAAAATATTGAATTTAACTAATGGTACCACAATAATAATTTAATTGGAACGTACACAAAAGTTTGGGATGGTTTAAGGGAACAAAACCCCCATAAAATTTTTATGGGGTGCACAAATTTCACTAAAATTTTTATTTAAGATGTTCCTGCCATAAGATTGCCACATGTCCATTTTCGTTAAAAAATCTAATAGTTTTCGATATATTTGAAAAAATCGATTTTCATTTTGTAACTTCAAAGGGCTGTAACTTTTTTTATGTGCATATTAGTACTAAGGTAAGTTAGGTTCATTCGAACTATTTTTGTTCCCAGAATATGTGATTTAATTTATGACCTGTATTTTTGTTACACCCTGTATATTATGTATGTATTAACTAATGTATATTAATATAATTAATGTATATTAATAATGTATATTAATATTAATATGTAGGTATCTATTAATATGACGACTGTTTTGTTGGCCGGATATACGTACATACACTTACACATGCATAGAAATCAGCCCAAAATTTTGAATTTTATTGGCATTTTGTAGAAACTATAGGTCAAATTAAAATAAACCCTGTAGGATAAATTACACGAAAAGTGTAGTATGGTTTATTTTGCTGTAACATAAAATACTCAAGAAGACGTGTTAAGGCACGTATCCACTATGCTCGCGCTCCTCTTGCGCTCCTGTAAGTGTTCCGCATAGTGGACACGTTGGCGCTCCCGGACCATGCAACAGTGCGCGCTCCGCCTCTGAGTCTGTATATTATACGTTATTGGTTCTACGCAATAAAGTATCTCAAATGTCATGAACGTCCACAAAAATGAAAAAGAAATAAGCTAAACTCTTTCTCATAGGCCTCTTTCAGTGCGTCACAGTTTTTCGTTTTCTGTCTAACGCATTAAGTTGGAAGTGACAGAAAAAAGGTACGTCCGCGATCACAGTCATTTATAACATTTATTCTAGTTGTTGATAGATGGCGCTATAATCGAACAAAAATTTACCGTTTTTTTAATTATTAACAATTGAGTGCAAAAAACTCGATTTTTTCGATTTTTTGCACCCCATTAAATGCTAAATACATAGTTGACATAAAATTACATAATTTGATTTTTTAGAACATTGAAACAGCTTCAAAATGCCGATTTTTGCAAAATAAATGGAAATCGATATTTGTTAATAATTTTTACTAAATTTAACTTATAATTTTAGGGTTTCACCCAAAGTTGGGTATTTTGGTACTTTTAACAAACCGTCAAAATTTGAGACCGATCCATTAATTAGTTTAAAAGTTATTCCATTTATTTGTGTATCCCAGAGACCTTTGTCTAGCAATAACGTAAGACAGAAAATAATGAATATAGGGCTAATATTCGTATGCCAAATGAAAGTAGAAGAGTGATAGTATCAAAATGTATTAAAAAAAAGATAAAAAATTAATATAGTCAAAAATCCTTATGCCAAATTTTTGAAATTTTGTAGTTTATAAACATTTAAAATAACTTTAAAAATATTATCCGTAGAAACAATATTTTTATACATTCGAAAAGCTAGTACATATTTTATCACGAATTTTCAAATAAAAAAATGTAGCCTGGGTTCATTTGGGACAAAGTTAGCCATGTGTTTTTTTTAATTCACAGCTAATTTGTTTATAATAATTAAGGAATCTCATTGATGCCATTTTAAAGAATGGGGTTTTTATTTTTTGTTAAAAAAATTACACAAACATTGTACCTTCAGAGCACCCTCTACGAATTTTTAAAAATGTAGTTCAAACGGGTACTAAGGGAACCTACAAATCCACCGAGTTGAAATACCGAAAAAGCAATTTCAAACTAATACAATTTTCTGTATCTCCGGATCAACTCAATGGATTTTTATCTTTCTTTTTTTAATTTTTATGTAATTTGTACGTACATTACAAATATGCAATTTGTTTATAAATTTAATAATTAATAAACAGTCTAATTTGTTTAAACAATTCTTGAAAAAATTATTTTTTACAAAAATCTATGCTTTTAATCTTAGTATCATTAATGATCATAGAAAAAGTTAAATACACTTTAACCCTACGTTAGTCGCACGGTCATTGCTGACGAGCTTAGTCGCGCGGCTACGATTCTAGACCAATAGTTTTTTGTCGTATAATACCGGATTTTGACAAAATTAACAAATTAATGGTTAATAACATGTTTATCTCTGTCTGTACTTCGATATTAGATATGTTTTGTTTCTTGGCTTTCGCCATTTTGGCAGTGATAAAGTTAAAGACGAGGTCATGCTTTTTTGGGTCTTTATTCGTAAGTAATTGAAAATGGTCACAAAAATAATCTCAATTTAGTAAAAAACACAAATCTTTTTTATCTTTGAACTTGTAAAATGACCAATAGTGATGAATAATAAAGAACAGAACAAAAAAGTAATAGTAGAAGATCCGATATAAGGTCGATTTGCACCGATCTGTTTAATGGATAAAAATTATTGGATGTGTAATTTAGCATGTTAACAATTACAAAAAACAAGGGTTGCCCAATCTAATCTTGTTCTAACTATAATTAATTAATAATTAAAAAATTACACTTTTTTATGAATTTTAAAATAAAATTTTCGACCCGGGCAGATATTATTTAAGATTTTTTGGATCATTATAAACAAAAAACTTCTTTTGTATTTTTTCTCTTAAGTTAATCGTTTTTGAGTTATAAACAATTTAAAACTGCAAAAAGAACGAAAGATGACAATTTTCAAGGCTCAAAAAAATAAGTAAAAAATATCCTTTTTGTACTTATTAAGTACATAAATTCAAGTGCAAACCTTTTTCTATCAGGTCGTGATAGAATTTTAGCCATCTTTTATTCTAAAATATAGGTTTCTTATGGGGAGACGGGCATTAACAAGTAAAAATAATGTTTCAAAATGAAATAAGTCCAAAAGACTTATCAAGAACTGACAGAATAATGTTTGAACTTGAATTTAGGTACTTCGTAATTTCAAAAATGATATTTTATACTTATCTTTTTGAGCCTTGAAAATGGACATCTTTCGTTCTTTTTTCAGTTTTAAATTGTTTATAACTCAAAAACGATCAACTTTTGAGAAAAATACAAAAGAAGTTTTTTGTTTGGAATGATCCAAAAAATCTTAAATAATATCTGCCCGGGTCCAAAATTTTATTTTAAAATTCATAAAAGAAGTGTCATTTTTTAATTATTAATTAATTATAGTTAGAACAAGATTAGATCAGGCAACCCTTGTTTTTTGTAATTGTTAACATTTTTTTTTGGAGGTCGTCTGACATATGTCTCCGATGGCACTGCAGCCTCATGGGCTTATTGTGCCAACCATCCTACCTTTTATGTCACCCAATCCACAAGCTTGGTTCCACGTACCAAATTGTACATCCCTAGCATGGTTGGGTGGCATATTCTGCTGGACTTAATTTTGGTTGTCCATAAATAGCCTGCCTCTTGTGATCCAAAGCCTCAAACTCGTACAGTACATGATATGCTGTTTCAGTTCCCCTATTGCACAGTCTGAAGTTAAGGTTCCCTTCGTAGAGCCCAATTCTATTCAGGTGTTCTTTCAGGGCACAGTGACCCGTGAGAAGACCTGTAATTATGCGGAGCTGACTCCTATGTAATTTTATTAGTTCCTCAGCTCTCCGTTTTGAGGGTTCCCTTATTAAGGGCCACCCGTGTCGCTGACCAGGTACGTTCCCCCAGTATTCTTTGTGTTTGTTTTTGACCCATTCCCTGACTTGTCCCCCTAATTATTGTTTTAGGTACTCCTAGAGCAGGTTCTGGGCCAAAATATAAAGTTGATGAACCGTTCCTTGCCAGCTCATCTGCTTTCTCATTACCGTCTATCCCGGTGTGTCCTGGCACCCAGAATAGAGTTACACTATTTCTTTCGGCCAGTTCTTCCAGTTCTTGCCGGCATTCCCATACCAGCCTTGACGTCACTTTCGGGCTCATTGGTGCCTTCAGTGATGCTTGGCTGTCTGTGAGTATATTGATCCGTCTATTTTCATAGGCCCTCAAGTTGTTCATTGTGACACACTGCAGAATTGCGTACATTTCCGCTTGAAACACAGTTTACTTTGTTCCTAGTGAGAAACTGAGTCCTACATTCTCTGTTTCGCTAAAAATACCGGCTCCAGTGCCTTCATCGGTTTTTGATCCGTCCGTATACCAGATCGTTCCTCTGATTTTGCTACTGATGCTGTTCCACTCCCTTCGGTCATTGATTTCTATTCCGAAGTTCCTATTAAATGTGTATTTTGGTACCATGTGGTCAGTGTATGTATCAGATATACTTACCCCACCTTGGTTCCAAATCTGATTATGCCCAAGGTTCTCGTATTTATCCCTTGGTTTTCCTTGCAGCCTGTATGCTCCCATCCTCGCTTCCCCTTTGATGAATATATCAAGAGGGGTAGGTCTAACAGGGTTTCCAGTGCCGCCGTTGTTAACATGCTAAATTACATATCCAATCATTTTTATCCATTAAACAGATCGGTGCAAATCGACCTTATATTGTATCTTAGACTATAAAACTATAAACAAAGAACAAAACTATTAAATGGTAAAAGTTTAGTCCGTCAAACATTTAGTGCAAAAAATATCCCTGAGATGATCCTTGCAGCCAAATTTGTCATATTTTTGGCATGACCTTCTTGTTGACTTATTGCAAATTCGTGGACAAATACAACATTTTTTTTTTCTTCCTTATTGGCTTTGGATTACTTGATCCATTCAGCCACGATAGATAATAAATTACTGTTTGCTACAATATTCCAAATATAATACATTGCATTACATAATACATAGGGTACATGTGCGCACATATAATACTTATCCCACGTAAGTTGTTTGAATATTAGGGGGAGGGGTACGACTTCTTGAACTCCGAGCAGTACGCGGGCTCGTCGTCTAAGTTCTCTTAGCAGGGAAGGTATAGTTGATCCATATTCAATTTAGAATTTGATTAGTTCCCATGCTAAGTCTTCAATAAAGTCGCTTCTTGAAACTTTTTCATTTATGGCATTAGCTTTTTACACAGCAGGCTACATATTAGCTTTATATATACAACTAAAACTGGAACGCGTTTAGTCGCGCAGTCTACAGTTGCAGACCAGTGCTCTTTGAATAATGGTAAAAAAATAATGCAAACAGATCGGCGGCGTTAAGCAAACTGAAGAGTAAGTTGGATGGGGGCGTATGTGCAGTTTTCTGGAATTGGCGACCACTTAAAGGAGAGTGGTCTACGATCGTTGACCGCGCGACTAACGGAGGGTTAATAAATCAATTATTTTTATTAGATAATTATTTATTGAAGATCATTTATTTATTAAAGTATACCTTAACTTTTTCTATGATTAATAATGCTAGTATGATTAAAAACATGGATTTTGGGGAAAAAATTATTTTTTCAAAAATTGTTTAAACAAAAGACTGTTTATTAATTAATAAATGTCTAGACAAATTGCATATTTGTAATGTACAGAAAAATTACATACGAATTAATAAAAGAAAGATCAAAATCTATTCAGTAGATCCCGAGATATAGAAAATGACAATAGTTTTAGTTGCTTTTTAAGTTTTTGAACTCACGCATTTGTCGGCTCCCAGCTCTCCCTTCACTTACCACGACTAGTCACCATTTGAACTACATTTTTTAAAATTCGAGTAAAATATTTTTAGGTTATTCTAAATGTTTATAAACTACAAAATTTCAAAAATTTGGCATTAGGATTTTTGACTATATTACATAATTTTTTATCTTTTTTTAATACATTTTGATAGTATCACTCTTCTACTTTCATTTGGCATAGGCAGAATTGCCCTATCTTCATTATTTTCTGTCTTATGTTATTGCAAAATAATTGTCTCTTGGATAAACAAATAGAAAAACTTATTAACTTATTAAGTAAGTATTAAGAAACTAATTAAGGGATCGGTCTCAAATTTTGAGGGTTTGTTAAGTACAGTACAACCTCGTTTAACCGGACTAACTGGGACCGGAAGCGATCCGGTAAATCGAAAATCCGGATAATCCGGAAATATAATAAGGTTAATAAAACTACATGTGAAATGATAACGTACTATATTTACACCCTATATGATTTACGCCAGCATTAGTTTTTATTTACAAAAAAGTCATTGATCTTCCTTTGTTTTAATTTTGTGTGACGTTTCAATGCGGCACGATAACGTAAAGGTTTCACCATCAAAATTATTTTTTTTTATTTTTCCATTCCGGATTGATCCGGATAATCCGGACATCCGGATGAACGAGGTCCGGATTAACGAGGTTGTACTGTACCCCAATATTTAACTTTGGGTGAGACACTAAAGTTCTAAATGAATTTTAGTAAAAGTTATTAACAAATAACGATTTTCACTTATTTTGTGCAAAGCAACAAATTAACTTTTTAACTTTCAAAAATCGACATTTTGAAGGTTTTTCAATGTTCTAGAAAATTAAATTTTGTAATTTTATGTCAACTATTTAGCTTTTTAATGGGGTGCAAAAAATCGAAAAAATCGCGTTTTTTCTCACACATGTTAATAATTAAAAAACGGGCGCGAACTCTAGGCAGGAAACAGGTAGGTTTTCTTCCTATAGGTCTACAATAACTAAAAAGTAGTCAGCTACCTAATATTTGAGTGTCCCGAACATGGTCTATTTCTTGCTTATTTCCCTGGAGTATGCAGCACTGAATTGAAGCAACACTTTATCAATGTTTCTAAAACGGAATTTTACAAGCTAACATCAAAATCAAGTTTCCCAAACCTGAAATCTCATCTTTAGAAGATAATTGCGATGTTTACATCTTCTCGGGGGTGAAGAAATATATGTTCAAGTTAAGTCCCGAAATGGATAAACTGACTAATTTTAAGCAACTTTTGTTCTATAGAGTTATTTCACCAAATCAATACTTTTCGAGTTATTTGCAAGTTTGTTCATTTTTCAACAAAATAACCACGTTTTTAGACGGTTTTCCGCAAATAACTCAAAACGTAAGCATTTTGTCGAAAAAATATTCTTACCAAAACTATAGCCTATAAAAAAGTGAAAAAAAACGGTGTATATATTAGGTCTCTATACCTAAGAAAAGCAGAGTTATAGCTAATGAAAAATAGGTTCATATTCCAAAAATTCCAAATAGAATAATTCAATGTGAAATATCCAAATAATGAAGCATTCTTGGCGAAAATACATTATAACTTTTTTAAAGTGTTTAAAAAAAGCTTTCTTTCTGTTTTTGTAAAAAAAATATCTAGCATCAAATGTAAGCAAGTTACGCTCAAAATAAAGTTGGTCCCTTTTGTTTTGGCAAAAGAAAATCAGGAAGATCACCCCCCAATTAGCAACTTAAATGAAATTAATCGTTACCGCTTCACAAGTTACTTTACTTATGTTGTGTTTATATGATCTGTAAGTTTCATCGATTCAAAGTGCTTATTTTTGAAAAAATTTGGTTTTAAAGTAACATTTTTAAAAATTTTAATTTTGAAAAAATGCTTTTTTTTTAAAAATTGTTGGAGAACCAAAAGTCTTCAACAATAAAAAAAGTCGGCTTTACTTTTCTGAATATTTTCTATTTTTTTGTTTTTCTGTCAGACAAAAATTGGTCAAGATTCAGTGTTTCTAAATTTGCATACACTCGTGATAAGTGACTCGTTCAAGCCCTTTTAACTACAGCTCCTTCAAAAATAGGGACTTTGAACCGATGAAACTTACAGATCGTATGATAAATACATACGCGAGTAAAAAACTTGTAAAGTGATAACAATTAAGTTCATTTGAAATGCTAATTAGGGGGTGATTTTCCCGATTTCTTACCAAAAAAAGGGACCGACTTTATTTTGAGCGTAACTTGTTTACTTTTGATGCTAAAAATTTTTTTTTCAAAAACAAAAATAAGCATTTTTTAAACACTTTAAAAAAGTTAAATAGAGTTTTCCCCAAAAAAGTGCTTCGTTTTTTGGTTATGGCACGTTAAAATATACAAATTGGAATTTGACAAATATGAACCTATTTTTCATTGGCTATAACTCTGCTTCTACTAGGTACAGTGACCTAATATATACACCAAGTTTTTCACTTTTTTACGTGCTATGCTAATGATAAGAATTTTTTTCCACCAAATACTTACTTTTTGAGTTATTTGCGATGAACCGTCTGAAAACGTGGTTATTTTGTAGAAAAATTAACTTATTCACTCGCAAATAACTCGAAAAGTATTAACTTGGTGAAAAAACTTTATAGAACGGAAGTTGCTTAGAATTAGTCATTTCATCCATTTCCGGACTTATTTCGAACATATATTTTTCACCCCCAAAAGGGAGTGAAACTCACCCCTAGGGCAAAAGCACACATCTGCATAATATCACTTTTTCTCTTTGACTTGTTAGCTATATGTATGCCAAATTGCATGTGAATCCAAGGAGTTCTTTAAAATTTAGAGGTTTTGCAATATTTTACCTTTAAAGAACGTACTCTAAATCTATTTATGCAACATTCAATGTGTTTACCATTTATGCACATAAGATACAAAAAATAAAGATGTAAAATTAAAATATAAAGTTTATCACTACATAATAAAAACTTTTTTAAATATTTTTTTTTTCGATTTTTCGGTCCGCTTATGCTTGGGCCACACTAACGTCTAATGCCGTTAGTTATCGCATTATTTGACATTAAAGAGAGGTGTGGCCAATACTTAGTGCGCTAATTAGTTATTACCAATATTAATCACGTTAAAGGTTAGGCGATAGCTTGAGTGGCGGTCGCTTATGCTGGGGCCAGACTAGCGTCTAATGCCGTTAATTATCGCATTATTTGCATTACAGAGATGGCAAATAATGCGATAATTAACGGCATTAGACGCTAGTGTGGCTCCAGCATAAGGACTTCAGTACATCACTTATCGCGTTAAAACGCGCTAAAATAAGTGTGGCCAGTCCCTTTAATGCGCATAATTTTTGGTGCCTAAATTAATACGATAATGAACGTTAAACGTTACCGTTAGTGTGGCCCCAGAATTAGAGAATGTGTTTTATTTTATGTGGCTCTCTGCTTAAATAGTTTACCTATGTCTGGATTAAACTGAGGCATTTTAACAGTTTAATTGCATTCTGCGTCTATTCATGCAACTTTCTCGCGCTGCTAACTCGTGTTTTTGAACGTGTAAACACAACAATTGTTGCGATAGTCGATGAACTCGGTATCAAACACCTACAAATCGTGTTTTTAAATATACAATGGATTTGAATTGTCTGGCGCATCATCCCTAATGCGACACAACAGTTGTGTCGTCGTCGTACATTCTCAAACATGACACGACGACGCTCCATGTTTACTTTACTCGCTACGGGGTAATAGTAGGTGACGGACGCGGACACGGCGTCGCGATATTCGAACAACCGTTTTCCAATCGACTGCGTCGGCACGGCGTTCGTACAAGTCTTGAGTCACTCAAGTGATTGTTGTGTGTGTTGATATTTCCAACCGATAACGTTGTTTTTCAAATAAATAGAAAAATCTATTTTACCGTAACGTGGTGGAATAATAATAAGAGTAGTTAATAAAATGAGAAATATAAAATTATACTAAAAACTGTGACAACAATTGAAGTCAAATAAAACAAAAATTATTGTATTGTTTAAAAAATGTGACAGAGTGCTCTGCGTGTACTGTTTTTATTATAATATACAAAATTGAAATTCGTAGCTGTTGGGCGGGGTATACCTAATTTAGCATGGAATCGCCACCACTTTTTAACAGAAGAACTAATTCGTTCAGTTTTAAGATATCTCTTTTTGCGTAGTGTATGAGTCAAGATATAATATTATGCTCTTTAATACAATATTTTATGGGTGTAGCAGTTTTTTGTCATAGTTTGATTGGTATCGTGCTGCATTATATTTTTATTGTACCAAAGGCCTGCTATTCCAGTATTAATGATCATGACTGATAATGGCGTTTTATAATATTTTTAAGATGCATTACACATCAGTTTTTTATTCTAACGCATAATGGTCCCGTGTTTCTTACTCCTATGATCTTTTTTACGATTGTCTACTATAAATATAGATTTTGAAAAATTTCTAATTATTTTGATCGTATGCTATATATATTTTGATATACTATCATAATACTATGTAATGAATTGTGACCTTTTTATGATTATCATAATTATTCTGTTTGCCTGTATTCTTATGCGGGACAGGCTATCATATCAAAACCACTTCTATGTAAAAGGTATATTTACTAAATTTTTTAAAAATCCCAATGGATTGAGTAAAATGTGTTCATCAGAACGTTTTCGAACCTATCGGTCCATTATCAGTGAATTTGACATACTTGCAAAATAGCCCCAAAACCAAACAATGGTTGTGATTATATACCGATGACTACCAAGTCATCGTTGACCTAAGATGGTTGATTGGGTCCTCGGGTAGAGTATCACCATGTTCCCAGAGGTTATATCCATGAACATCGGCGTTTAGCCTTTACAATATTATTATAACACAATGTAGATTGATTTATAATCATAACCAATGTTTGGTTTTGGGTCTGTTTTGCAAGTATTTCAAATTCACTGATGATGAACCGATAGGTTCGAAAACGTTCTGATGAACACATTTTATTCAATCCATTGGGATTTTTAAAAAAATTTTAGTAAATATACCTTTTACATAGAAGTGGTTTTACTTCATGTTCCAGTTTGCTTAACTATAAGGTATACAGCCAACCCAGGGAACTACCCCTTTTAGTTTATATTTACTTACTTACTTAGTCCTAAGCCTTTCTACCTTTAGGTGTAAGGCTGGTGGAGTTGAGTTTGGCATTGTAGTCTCCATGCTTTCCGATCTTGCGTTAGGTTTCTTGCACTTTCCAATGCGTTAGGTTTCCCTTCTTCTCGACTTCTTTCCTGATTTCATCTACCCACATAACTCTTGGTCTTCCTCTTTTGTTTTTCTCCTGCACTCTCGTTTCGAACGCTCGTTTTGTAAGCCTCTCGTTCGACATTCTACACACGTGCCCGAACCATCTTAGTTGTCCCTCCACTATTTTTTCATTGATTGGTTCCAGTTTTAGGTTTTGTCTAATTGTTTCTAAATTATATTTCTTTCTAAATTTATTTATCTCGTCCCCAATCGTCCCTATGCTTAACCTCATAGTAGGGGAGCATTGAATGCTGAATTTGCAGTTACTAAAGCGCCATGGGAATGTATTGTGTTGTGAAGATTAGGTTCTAAAACCAAAGAAAGTTAAGTTTTCCAATTTAGTGGTAATTTTCCATTTTTTAATTTAATTTTTCATTTTCAAAAATCGTTTTTTAAAAAGTTACTTATTTTTACATAGGAATTCAAATCTGCATTAAAAAAATGGGGGTCGTATTTGGTGTAATTCGATAGATTTTTGAAAAATATTGAACATGTATTTTTTAGTTTTTCGATCTGATTTTCATTTCGCGAAATATCGCGGGGTTCCTATTTAAAATTTTAAAATCACCCCCACCCCCCTCCTTGGGAGTCGTGTTTGCCCAATTGTGTAGATACCAAAGAAAAATCTTATCGGATCCGTTAATCTGTTCATGAAAAAATCAACTATGAAAATGAACATACATAGTTTTATGTGATGCATGCATATAACTTTTGAAACTATATATTAATTAATTAGACTAGCATTGTTCATACTTGATTCATAAATCAATGAATGGGATATTTTACCACATTTTATTTTTGTACTTAGGTACAGGTACATTGTTGTCATTTTTCTTCATATTGTTCTGACGAGTGTTCTGTACACTTAATTGTTTGGGCAAGGTTGGTGGAAATTTTATTACTCCTTTGCAGCTTTTGGAGGAGTCAATAAAATTAAGGTTTTGCAGTACTGTAGTGTAATTTCGTAATGGTTATGTAAATATTGCGGGTATTTAATTAAGATAAAGTCTTAGTTTTGGTAATTAAACTTTTCATGAAATTGCCTGGCATAAGATTATAAGAACTGTTTTAATCTAATGAATATCTTATGTAAGCTGTTTTGTACTTTCATGAAAAATTACTTTTTTAAAGGAAGAGTTTGGGTATTATGTATGTGTTATATTTTTTGTTCAACTTTAACAAAAGGCCTCTTTTTTGTTGTTGAAGCTTGGAATTTCCCTAATATCTGATCAAGCACTAATGAAAATAGATTTGAAGTATTTGGTGTATTTTGATTTATTTATCTACTATATAATACGTTATCTTCATTACCTTTGTTTTCCTGATTCTAATAGATAAATCAGTAATTAGTAATTTTATTACGTATGTAATCACCGTCAATCCTCATGTTGTAGCAACCAGTTTTTTTTCTTTCTTTTCAATTACGAATTAAGGTAATTTATCAATTACCTTAATTTGATTGAATTGTGATCAATATTTCAACTGAAAAACATTCGTTTCTTTATCTGTACAAAATATTTTCTGTTGATCTACATGAAAAATATATTGTGATGATTTATCACAAGGCTAGTGGGCAACAAGAAACGTACAGTATTGAGTATTGTATTGTGAACGAAGAAAAACATAGTTTTAACAGTTTTACTTTTTGCAACAGTTTTAGTCTAAGATATGATATTACGTTAACCTGCACCGATCTGTTTTGGATAAAAATTATTTGATATGTAATTTTAGTATGTTAACAATTATTATAAAAAAGAAGGGGTGCCCGATATAATTTTGATATGACTATTAATTAAAAATTAAAAAATGACTATATTTTTATAAGTTAAAAAAATTTCGGTCCGGGCAGATATTATTTTAGATCTTTTGGATCATTCTAAACAATTCATTCAGTCATTCAAATCAATCATTCTTTTGTAATTTTTCATTTAAGTTGATCGTTTTCGGGAAATAAACAATTTAAAACTGCAAAAAGAACTAAAAATGACGATTTTTAAGGCTCAAAAACATAAGTAAAAAATATCATTTTTGAAATTACGAAGTACTTTAATCCAATTAAAACCTTATTCTATCAGTAATTCTTGATAAGTATTTTGGACTTATTTCATTTTAAAACATTGTTTTTTGGTTGTTATGCCCGTCGTCCCATAAGGGACCTTCCTCATTAACAATTAAAAAAATATATTTTAGAATAAAACATGGCAAAATTTTTATCCTGTTCCGAGGCGTCCCGTTGGTTCTTTGAGCACTCGTTCATTTGAAGATAGGTAGGTTGTTAACCTCGCCTATCAATCCTCCACTTTCATCCTAGACCAGGGCGCATCTGTAAAAATATTAGTACATTTGGACGTTGAGAGGTGACTCAAATTTTTTTGCAGAAATTGCTTGAAAATAAATCAAATAATAATATTTGAGTTATCCTCCCTCTCAAAAAGGTCCGGAACATTGTTTAAATAATCAAAATGTCAAAAAGTTAAGGAAAAATTCGATTTTTTCTTGGTTTTTTGATTATAACTTTAAAAGTATTCATTTTCGAGAAAAGTTATACTGACATAAAAGTTGCGTAATTAAATTTCCTACAATATAGAATTGGTTAAAAATTTAAAAAATAGTCACCCTTGTTGCAAAATAGCAATAATTGTAAAAAAAACATACAAAAACAAGTATTCGCTTTATACGTTTTTCAACCATTTATGCTACACTTAGGACCTTCATATTTCACCCTGAAAAACTATATGATACAGTAAAACAATACTGTATATTTCATTAAGATCGGTTCAATAGATTTTGCAAAATAAATTTTGCAATCCAGCTTTCGTAAAAAAAAAATCATTTTTTCAAAATGTTACAGGACTGAAAATAAAGCAGATAGCAAGTTGAAAATTTTTTTGCTTATAGAAGTGTACTGTACCTTTCATTTGCAATTTTGCAAAATTAAAATCGATTAACACCACGGCGTCAGGAATTTTTTTAAATAAACATTAATTATTGGTGCTACGCGCAGGACAGCGGATAGTTTGTTTTGATTGGGCATTCCAATGACCTTTGATAATGATTGATACATTTTAATTTTTATTACATTTCGATATAAATAAATAAATTGTTTATTGCAAAATATACAATTACGTGGCTAAAGGTTCTAGTTCTAAACCAAAGTCAGAATCAGAGAAAGAAAAAAAAACACACACTCTATCCTTTAAAATAACACTTTTATTAGCAAAAACTTTCTTTGTTAATATATTTTAACTTAAATAATAAAAGTTTATTATTTTTAAACATATGCAATTGTTTAAACAATATTTCACAACCAATAATAAAATTAGTTTGATTTTTGTGGAATTAAAATATTAAAATACAACAAAATATAGAGTAAGAAAATAATATATTAGATAAAGATTGGAAGAAATTTTGGTGGAAATCAACTTGTGTGAATCGAACACCGCTGTCCTGCGCGTAGCACCAAAAATTATTGTTTATTTCAAAAATTTTCTGACGCCGTGGTAATTAATCGATTTTAATTTTGAAAATTGCAAATGAAAGGTACAGTACACTTCTATAAGCAAAAAAAAATTCAACTTGCTATCTGCTTTATTTTCAGTCCTGTAACATTTTGAAAAAATGATTTTTTTTTGCGAAAGCTGGATTGCAAAATTTATTTTGCAAAATCTATTGAACGGATCTTAATGAAATTTACAGTATTGTTTTACTGTATCATAAAGTTTTTCTGGGTGAAATATGAAGGTCCTATGTGTAGCATAAATGGTTGAAAAACGTAAAATGCGAATACTTGTTTTTGTATGGTTTTTTCGCAATTATTGCTATTTTGCAACTAGGGTGACTATTTTTTAAATTTTTAACCAATTCTGTATTGTAGGAAATTTAATAACGCAACTTTTATGTCAGTGCAACTTTTCTCGGAAATGAATACTTTTAAAGTTATAATCAAAAAACGAAGAAAAAAATCGAATTTTTCCTTCAATTTTTGACATTTTGATTATTTAAACAATGTTCCGGACCTTTTTGAGAGGGAGGATAACTCAAATATTATTATTTGATTTATTTTCAAGCAATTTCTGCAAAAAAACTTGAGTCACCTCTCAACGTCCATCTCAAAACAGATGCGCCCTGGACTATCCGGGCTTGGAACCGGCTGTGATAACTACCAAGCTACTCGATCCACCCGAAAGTAATCCCAGGCTGTGTTGAAGGAATTGATAGAAGTAAAACATATTGATATAAATACATGGACAGTATCAAACAGATAATCACGAGGAACTAAAAACACCATGATTAGAATCGGATGAGAAAACAGAAATTAACGAGGAAGATATAACGAACACCTTAAAAAAGATGAAAAATCGGGAAGCACCTCTGAAAGATGGAATAGCTAATGAACTTTTAAAATACGGAGGGGGACTTCACAAAGAACTGAATATCCGGATAAGTAAAATAATAAATACAGGAAGAATTCCAGAAGAATGGAGAGCTACTCAAATGATTGCGTTATTTAAGAAATGTGATAGGACAGACCCCAGTCACTATAGAGGGATAAATTTACTGAGCACTATACTGAAACTCACAACAGAAATACTGATGGAGAAAATAATGCCGTGCATAAATATATCGGATGAACAACAGTGATTTAGAAGTGGAAGATCATGTAACGATGCAGTTTTTGTGGTAAGGCAAATAGCGGAGAAATCATTAGAATATAACAAGCCAGCCTTTTTCTGTTTCATAGACCTAGAGAAAACGTTTGATAGAATACAATTAAAAGATGTAATACACCTACTATATGACAAAAATTTACCACTGAATATTATAAAACTGATAGAAAATATATATGTGAGAAATAAAATAGAAATGAAAGTCAATGTACAATAACAATGTACAATAACAGAATCCATAGAAGCAAACACAGGAATCGGGCAAGGAGATTCACTAAGCCCTCTACTGTTTAACATAATGTTGGATGCAAGAGTACAAGTGAAAAAATAGTGTACAAAATGGGTGATAGAGAGATAAAAATACTCTGTTACGCTGATGTCATCGTGTTAGTAGCAGAGTGCGAAGACGACCTATAAAGATTACAGCACGAATTCAACATTAACGCAAAAGAAATGAATATGAAAATATCAGGCCAAAAAACAAAAAGCTTAGTGATAGCCAAAGAACCAATAAGATGCAAATTGGAGTTGACAATCAAATTATAAAACGAGTGATGACTTTCAAATACCTGGTAATTAATCTATCAGCCGACAAAAATATCGAAGAAGAGGTAAAAGACCAAATAATTAAAGCCAGTGGAACGGTCGGATGCCTAAATGACACAATTTGGAAAAACAAACAGCTAAGAGTGGAAAAAAAGGCCCTAATATATAAGTCAGTTATTAGGCCAGTTATGACTTAAATGGCCGAAACAAGACCACATACAAGCAAAACACAAAGACATCTGGAGACCAACGAAATGAAGACCTTGAGAAGGATTGCTGGGCAAGAAGTGAGGAATATGTGTGGTAGACAACATAAACCCTGGGTAAAGAACAGAAAAAAAGAGTGGAATCAACACGTAAGCAGGATGTCTGAATCAAGGATAGTAAGAATAGCCAGGGACAAGTCACCGTTAGGCAGAAGAAGTATAGGCTCCCAAGGAAAAGATGGAATGGCAATTTAGGGACAGAATGAAAGCCACCGTTAAGGAAAAACAGGCAGTACTGCATATATAAAAGAAGAAGAAGAAAATTATTATCGGGACCTGATAGAAGAAGGGTTGAACTTGAATTTAGGTGCTTGATGATTACAAAAATAATATTTTTTACTCGTGTTTTTGAGCCTTGAAAATCGTCATTTTTTAGTTTTAAATTGTTTATAACTCAAAAACAATCAACTTAAGGGGATGGGTACGTATTTTCGGCTTCAATGCTACTCAAATGGGGATTCAATGGGGAATCCTGAGAAAACTAACAAGTATTTTTGAAAAATTTAAACGCAGAATAAAAAATTACGTTCTTACCGAGAGCCGAAAGTCCCTGAAAACTTCTATAATGTTTATTTTAATAAACTTTTCATTCATTCTAAGGGACTTTCAGCCCTCAGTAATAAAGTAATCTTTCATTCTGCGTTTAAATTTTTCAAAAATACTTATTAGTTTTCTCAGGATTCGAAAAAAATGATTGCATTTAAAATACGTTGAAAATTTTGACAGGCGTCAAAATTTTGCATTTTGTTCCTTTCCCCTTAAGAGACAAATTACAAAAGACTTTTTTTGTTTCGAATGATCCAAAAATTTAAAATAATATCTGCTCGTGCTGAATTTTTGTTTTTTTTTATTTATAAAAAAAGTCATTTTTTAATTATTAATTAATTATGGTCTGAACAAAATTATATAGGACTTATAGTCATAACAGAATTATATATTTTGTTATAGTCATAACAAAATTATATTATATTGTTTTTCATACTTATTGACATACTAAATTACTTATCAAATAATTTTTATCCAATCAACAGATCAGTGCAGGTCGACCTTACACCGGATTTATGTCGAAATTCATAACAAAATCAGTGCTAGTTTGTCAAACTTACGAACAAGTTTGACAAAATTTAACAAGTTTGAATGGGCGGTTACTTGATGGAAATGCATATCCACACACTATCAATGTATAAATTTTTTTGCCGAATCATAAGCTTTCTCAGAAGATAAAACGGTATGCTTCGCGGTGTGCAAGTACTTGGAGGGGATACGAGAAACGATCGTGCGCAAATATCGAAGAAATCTTGAAACTTTCTGAAATAATTCATATTATCCATTGAAATTGTCAAATTGATGTATATTCCATACCTACTGTCATTGAAGAAGAAAAATTATATGTTGCTCCACAACATTTGATATGATATGCAAATATTATATAAAATTAAATTTAATTAATTGTATTTTGCTCAGTACTGCATTAATAATTAATTTTATTTACTACATACAATTGTTTACCTTTTAATAACATAACCTCAGTCTTAATTTTTCTTCTTATAACTTTTTTGGGCTGCGGCCTTGACAATTATCCAGCAACCAGGACTAATGCAATTGGCCAATGCAATTAAAAGTGCGAAAAAAGTTGCTGATCTATGAAACCAGGTGTCGCTTTTCCGAACTTGCACGGTCCCAATAAATTCAAAAGTTATGGTTGAATCCATGGCCTTCTGTTATCAAATGTTTGGCATATCTTGAGTTGATTTTGCCGTTGACAAAATCAACTGACTGATTATTGACTACTTTTTAAAAAAATTGTCCATTATTTTTGGGTGAAGGCTTTATTTGCTTCTTACTTTTAAAATTGGATAATGTTCCCGAAACTCACGCTAAGAATGTTTGAGTTACAGGTATTAATGACTCAAAAGAGATATTATTGCGGATGTATGTGGTGTAAATTTAGGAGCTATTATCAAGATTTCAAAGCAAAACATAGATGCTAGGAAAATTGAGGTGATCCAAAAAGCGGAAGTTATTGGTCACGACTCCTCTGTACGATAAAGAGTGGAAGGTGGTAAAAAATTGGCCAGAATCGTAAAAAACAATTGGGAAAACATTACCTAAGCTGAGATATTCAAGATTGGCGAAAAGTGTTGTTCCCAGATGAGAGGCATTATTTGGCATTATTTGTTAGGAAACGAAATTGCTGTTATTACGAAAAGTGGCAACGAAAAGTGACAACGAAAAGTAAAAACGAAAAGTGACAACGAAAACTTTATTACAATACATCTCATATTGATAAAACAGTTAAATCTTATTGTCCCCAGAACCTATTATTCTAGAATAGGTTCTGGGGTTTCCTTTCTTATAAATGTACCGGAACCTTGTTTCGATAGAAAGTATGATGAACTCACAAAATACAGAGAACTGCTAGAACAAACATTAGATGAAACTGAGGTAAAAAAAGGTAATGGCAACAGTCAAGTAGTTTTTCAATAAGATTCGGCACACATATCGTGTGTCATACGTCATACGCCATAATTAATTATTTCAAGGACAGATCATGCGTTGAATGTTCAAGGAATTTCTCGGTTCTTAATTTTTTTGAGTGCTTTTGTAAATCTAAATTTCGTTAAACAAAACTGATTGATAATGTAATCTACATAATACGGTGCCGATAACAGTACATAATCATCAAAACTGTACCTAATTGTTAATTTTATGAACTAAAAACTAAAAAATTGTTAGTAGAAGTAGAAGAAATAATAAAAGCCGAGGACATAATATCTCCTATTAAAACAATTTAAATTGTATTTATTTCTCTTTATTCTTGTGTACTACATATTTTTTGGAAATAGGTACTTAGACATTGTTGATATATATATTATAGCACCCTTTTTTCAATCATTGTTAAAGGACATCGCACACATCTTATGGAAAATATAATGTCACTCAAATTCAATAAAATTTATACGAATAGATTCGTTTTAAATTAACGGTCAAATCTTATCATTGCGCCAACTCTTAATTATGATTAATTACGGCGCAAATTGCAATTAAAGTTTATCGAAATCACATTTTTGGAGTCAGTAAAACTGTCAGTTACAATCACTATTGCTCTGGGTGCTATAAGAGCTTAAACCCCGCTGGGCCTAAGCGGATTAGTGAAACTAATCCGCTGATTTATGGAGTACCGACCTTTTGGGTATTATAAAATATTTTTTCTCTCTCTAACTTATGTACGTATCCATTTGATTTCAGATTTATTTATATCAATTTCTGCTCTTATTATTGAAAATATGGAGTTGGCGCAATGATAAGATTTGACCGTTAATTTAAAACGAATCTATTCGTATAAATTTTATTGAATTTGAGTGACATTATAAATATTTTTCATAAGATGTGTGCGATGTCCTTTATTAGATAGTTAGTTTCGTTCTCTAACACATCGGCTTCGTATATCTTCGTTTTTTTTTCTGTCAAGCATTTTTCTACCCATTCTATCATTCTAACTAATCAATACCTCTAAGTAAAAGTAAGTATATAGTCAAAGGAATCTTCTAAAATGTGAATGGTTGATACAGTCGGAAAAATGAAAGAATACCCGTGAACAATCACATCAATCACTTATTTTGTATTTGCTGTCTTTTTCTATAAGTAACAAACGTTTGTTATAGAAAAAGATAGCAAATACAAAATAAGTGATTGATGTGATCGTTCATGGTATTCTTTCATTTTTCCGACTGTATTAATATTTACTACATTTACAATAATAGGTTGTCGATATAGTTATTCCAAACGTGCTTGGCAACAATCTATGTAGGAAAACATGAGATTGTAATAAACAGGGCCGCGCCAAGGCTTTCAAGCGCCCCGGGGCAAGTAATTTTAGGCGCCCCTTTCCTCCTCCCGTTGTAAGTAGTTTTTTGCAACTTAGTGAATAAGTCCATTTACTCACGATTTTTGCTCCGGATTTTAAAGCACCCCTTGTATTGAAAAGAAATTTGGCATAAGCGTAGCTAACATGTCAAAGAAAAAAAAATGATATTGTGCCGATGTGTGCGTTTGCTCTGAGGGTGAGTTTTACCCCTTCTCGGGGTGAAAAACTATACGTTTAAAATAAGTACGGAAATGGATAATCTGACTAATTCTAAGCCACTTTTGTTCTATAGAGTTTTTTCACTAAGTAAATACTTTTCGATTATTTGCGAGTGAATATGTCCATTTTTCAACAAAAAAAAACACGTTTTTCTTTCGCAAATAACTCAAAAAGTATTTTATCGAAAAAAAAGTGTATGCATGAAGTCAGTAGACCCAGACGAAGCAGAATTGTAGCTAGTGAAAACTAGGTTCTTATTCGTCAAATTCCAAATCAAATACCATTTCAACGAGAAATAAACAAAAAATGAAGCACTTTTCGGGGTCAACTCATTACAACTAAGTTTCATCGGTTCAAAGTGCTTTTAAACAAAAATTGGTTTTAAAGTAATTTTTTTTTATTTTGAAAAAATTACATTTTTTTCAAAAAAAACTTGAAAGTCATTAGTGATACCAAAAATCTCAAAAGAGTAAAAAATGTACGTTTTGCTTTTTTGAATATTTTGGATTTTTTGTTTTTCTGTAAGACAAAATATTGGTTAATCAGCGATAAAAAAATGTAAAACCGTGGAATTTTGAGAATCAACACCGATTTTAATGAAAATTTGGATTTAAGTTCGGTTGATCCTCTTCTTCAAAATCTACCCTATGCCGAACCGGGCTTCTGCCCTGGGGGTGAAAACAACCCCATCTAGGGAATGAAAATTTTTCAATCAAAATAACTATGGAAGTCGTTAGATTGACCAATTCTGAGTAAATTTTGTTCTATAAATTATTTTTGCAAATTTGATATTTTCCAAGTTATTAGCGATTGAAACTATGCATTTTTCATTGAAAAAACTCACGTTTTGTGACCGTTTTTCATGAATAACTTATATTTTTTAATGACCTATGAAAGATGTCTCTTGTTTTCCCAAAAAAATGTCACCACATTCGAGTTATTTGAGATTGAAGGTTCTCATAATTCGGTTCTAATAACTTTCAAATTATCAACTTTCCAAAAAAATTTTATAGAATAAAATTTACTCAGAATTGGTCAATATATCGACTTCCATAGTTATTTTGATTAAAAATATTTTCAACCCCTAGACGGGGTTGTTTTCACTCCCAGGGCAAAAGCCCGCTTTGGCGTAGGGTAGATTTTAACAAAGGTTAAAATCTACCCTACCCTGAAATCGACCTTGATTCTCAAAATTCCACGAGAAAATTTTGATTGGACAGATTGGACTGTAAGATATGACTGTTCAAAATTTGCATACTCTCGTGATTAGGGACGCGTTCAAGCCGTTTCAACTACAGCCCTTTCAAAAATAAGCACTTTGAACCGACGAAACTTACAGATAATAGAAATAATACATAAGTATAGAAATAATACATAAGAAATAATACATAAGTAACTTGTAAAGCGGTAACGGTTAATTTCATTTAGGATGCTAGTTAGGGGGTGATTTTCACGATTTTTTTTTTTACCAAAAAAAGGGACCAACTTTATTTTGAGTGTAACTTGATTACTTTTAATGGTAGAAACTTTTTTAAAAAACAAAAATAAACAAGTTATGATGAGTTTTCCCCGAAAAGTGCTTTTCGTGGGTTTCTAAACGTGTTTTTGTTTGTTGAAAAATGGACATATGCACTCGCAAGTAACTCGAAAAGTATTGACTTAGTGAAAAAACTCTATACAACAAAAGTTGCTTAGAATTTGTCAGTTTATTAATTTCCGGACTTGTTTTAAACGTATACTTTTTCACACCCGAGAAGGGGTGAAACTCCCCCTAGGGCAAAAGCACATATCAGCATATCACTTTTTATTTGGCAGGTTAGCTATGTGTATGCCAAACTTGATGTCAAGCGAAGCGGTTCTTTAAAATTCGGAAGTTTTGCAATATTTTATTGTGAGTGAATGGACTAGAATCGGTATTCGGTATTCGATCCGTGCGTGATCATGGTGGGGGTACCTAGAAACGATGTCAGCGTGAGTAGTGGCGAAAATGACATTTTTGGAGTTATCTTTGTAATGTCATTGGCATTGTTGGTATAACAAATTTTATAAAAAATGGTAAATAAATGTTATCTATTTATCATATGCTTAACGTCAATTTGTGAGACCCTAAAAAGGTCAGGACCTCGATTTTTGACCCTTCGCTTCGTTATCGAACATATTCGCTTCGTATCTGTTTAGTGTACAGATAGCGAATGATCGATAACGAAGCGAAGGGTCAAAAATCGAGATCTTTGTGAAGCTAGGTGTTGCGTCAGTCATGCACGGAGCGAATACCTACAAACTATTTGTTATGTGTTTAGGAAAGTAATATACATACCGATAAATTATTATGAATACTATAAATATTTACAAAAAATAACGATTACACCATCAGAGAACAAATATGGTTCAGTTTAATAACAGAAATAAGGGTTCGTACAATTATGGGATCAAAGTAATACTTACTGCCATTTTTATACCTACCTGCGATTGGTAAATTTTAAATTTTACAAGATAATAAAATATTACTAATATTTCTGGTAATTTCGGTATTGTAAAAATTTTTTTTCGGCTCCTACTGGCGCCTTTTGAATACGGCGCCGGGGGGCTCCGCCCCCCTTCGCCCTTATGGACGGCGCGGGCCTGGTAATAAATACGACCTAACAACATGTTGTCTATGTATCAATAAAGGTGTGCACCATGATTTCAACTGAAACTGAAAATAAATATTTAAGGAAGCTAATCGATGGATGTTTAGGTTTCGCTAACGTATTATATTTTTCCGAACGCACTGATAATCCAAATATGTAATCAGCTAAGATATATCTCTATAGTAATAATGTTCTATTTATATCGTTAAGAGTATTAGTCCAGAAAGCCACTGCGCATCCGCTAGGAAAAATATTCTAATTCGGATTTTTTGCACAATCTTACTCAAAAAGGACCCCTTATAACAAATTTGCATGTTGCCAGGACCAAAAGTTGGTCAAAAATTTTTTAAACGTTTTTTTTTTTGTTTTTTTCCTAAAATTATTTTTTTTGCATGAAACAAATTTTTTTTAGATTTTTTGGATCATTCCAAACAGAAAAGGTCTGTAGTGACATTTTTCTAAAGTTGATAGTTTTTGACATATAAGCGATAAAAAATTGAAAAATTGCGAAATCGGCCATTTTTAACCCTCAAAAACTATGTGAAAAACTGAAAATTTGAATGTTGCCAAGGTAGGTAGATATTCTTTAAATATCGATTGATGAAATCCCGAAGAGTTTTTTTGCAATACAATATCAAAACCCCTTTATTTTTTAATTGCCAATCAAGCATGCGCGACACTATTTTCCACCGTTGCATGTGTATGCAGTATGGTGCAAATGAAAGGAATAAATTCGTTATTTCGTAAACCGGCAACTTTAAGGAAACATCCCGAAACAGGTCAATTTTTATTTTTAAGTTATGATATTGTGACATATATGGTATACTAGGACGTCATCCATCTGGGCGTGATGACGTAATCGATGATTTTTTTAAGTGAGAATAGGGGTCGAGTACTAGCCCATTTGAAAGGTTCTTCAATTCTCTATTCAGTAATATAAACATTTACATAATTATTTATACAGGGTGTCCAATAATTTAATTTTTTTGTCAATTTGCCAAATGATTTAATTTAATAAAAATTTTTTGGACACCCTGTATAAATAATTATGTACATGTTTACATTACTGAATAGAGAATTGAAGAACCTTTCAAATGAGCCAGCACACGACCCGTATTCTCATTTAAAAAAATCATCGAGTACGTCATCACGCCCAGATGGATGACGTCACTAGTATACTATATATGCCACAATATCATAACTTAAAAATAAAAACCGACCTGTTTTGGGATTTTTCCTTAAAGTCACCGGTTTACGAAATAACGAATTTATTCCTTTCATTTGCACCATACTGTATACACATGCAACAGTGGAAAATAGTGTCGCGCACGCTTGAATGGCAATTAAAAAACAAAGGGGTTTTTGATATTGTATTGCAAAAAACTCTTCGGGATTTCATCAATCGATGTTTCAAGATTATCTACCTACCTTGGCAACATTCAAATTTTCAGTTTTTCACATAGTTTTTGAGGGTTAAAAATGGCCGATTTCGCAATTTTTTAATTTTTAATCGCTTATATGTCAAAAACTATCAACTTTAGAGAAAAGTCACTAAAGACCTTTTCTGTTTGGAATGATCCAAAAAACCTAAAAAAAATTTGTTCCATGCAAAAAAAATAATTTTAGGAAAAAAACAAAAAAAAAACGTTTAAAAAATGTTTGACCACCTCTTGGTCCTGGCAACATGCAAATTTGTTAAAAGGGGTCCTTTTTGAGTAAGATTGTGCAAAAAATCCGAATTAGAATATTTTTCCTAGCGGATGCGCAGTGGCTTTCTGGACTATATGTACACAATAGAATGTGTATGAAACTTCTATTCATCTTTTAGTCGAAGCAATAAAACACTGAACCTCCGAAAAAAATCGACAAGGACAACAGAACTCATCAATTATCGCCGGAAATAAGTTCAATTTTTTTTACTCGGGGGATTTTTCGGGTCGCTGAAAACGAATATGACGTCGTAGGTGATCTCCGGAGTACCTGGTGCCCAGGGTAGGTACCTACTGTTTACCTCGTCTTGTGAAATTTTCGGCAAATTCATTAAAAATTAGACAAAAATCATTACTTGGGGTTTTTGGGGTCGCTAATGACGAATATGACATCGGAAGTGATCACCGGAGTACCTGGTGCCCAGGGTAAATATTGTTTACCTCGTCTTGTGGAGTTTTCGGCAAAAAGTTTAATTAAAAATTAGTCAAAAATTATTACTCGGGGGGCTTTTGGGGTCGCTAACGACTAATATGACATCGGAAGTGATCTCCGGAGTAGCTGATGCCCAGGGTACCTACTGTTTACGTTGTCGTCTGGAGTTTTCGGCAAATTCATTAAAAAATTAGTCAAAACTCATTTTGGGGTCGCTTACGACGAATATTACATCGGAAGTGATCTCCGGAGTATCTGGTGCCCAGGGTACCTACTGTTTATCACGTGACTAATGATTTTTGACCAATTTTTTAATGAATTTGCCGAAAACTCCAGAAGACGAGGTAAAAAGTAGGTACCCTGGACACCAGGTACTCCGGAGATCACTTCCGATGCCATATTCGTCATCAGAGACCCCAAAAACCCCCCGAGTAATGAATTTTCCAAAAACTCCAGAAAACGAGGTAAACAGTATGTACCCAGGGTACCAGGTACTCCATAAATCACTTCCAATGTCATATTCGTCGTCAGCGACCCAAAAACCCCCGAGTAATGATTTTTGACTAATTTTTTAACGAAGTTGCCGAAAACTCCAGAAGACGAGGTAAATTAAACAGTAGGTATACCTGTCACCAGGTACTCCGAAGATCACTTCCGATGCCATATACGTCATTAGCGACCCCAAAAACCCCCGAGTAATGGTTTTTGACATTTTGACTAATTTTTTAATACATTTTTTGCGAAAACTCCACAAGACGAGGTAAACAGTAGGTACCCTGGGCACCAGGTACTCCGGAGATCACTTCCGATGTCATATTCGTCGTTGGCGACCGCAAAAATCCCCGAGTAATGATTTTTGACAAATTTTTTGATGAATTTGCCGAAAACTCCACAAGACGAAATAAACAGTAGGTACCCTGGGCACCAGGTACTCCGGAGATTACTTATGACATCATATTCGTTTTCAGCGACCCCAAAAACCCGCGAGTAACAACATTGAACTTATTTCCGCCGATAATTGACGAGTTCTGAATTTTTTTTATTTTATTGTCTGTTTAAGATGCACTTTAAGAATACATCTTTTCGTATATTTTATATGCAGTTTTTCAATATTATCTATTATCTTATGGCTAGGGGTCACAAAGTTTCCTGGCGCATTCACGAGTCGAATGCAAAAACAATTATTACGATCCGTCTTGTCGTTTCTTTTTCGGAGGTAAGGCCGATTTTAGTGCTTTATTGCTTCGCCTATTTAGGAAACTCGGGGTTTCAGTTTACTAATCTCCTATTCTATATGTAGTGCATACAAGAGACATGTACATACTCTACATACGTGCTTTATTTCAGGAATCTATTGCTAAAATGAGACGTGAAAATGTATCAAAGGCAGTAAGCAAAAAGTTTACAGAAAACGAAATATTTCGACACCAAACCAACATTCTTCCGTACATCCTATAAGAAATTTTCCACTGATAATATCGAGTATTTGGGAGTATTGCTTTGTCTTTATCATTTTCGTAATCGGTAAACATTCCTGGAGTGAATATATATAGAACAAACGTCATAAAATTTCTTGTTTGATTACGTCACGTTAAAATTTAATGTTAAAAAGTGAAATAACTGCGAAGGAGTACCTATTGTCTTAGGTTAACTCTTTATCTTTCTTATTACCTTTCACAAGGTTTGTAACTGCATCAACACAATTAACATTAACGGCATAAAGGCAATTATCTTGATTTTTCTACTGCCCTGATATTTTAATTTCTGAGTGCGAACAGTGGTGTAGAATTTTTTTTATATTTTTTTGTTTCTTTTACTCTACAAACATTTATCCAAGGAATGTTGTGTCTGTCTTTTCCTCAAGATTTCTCTAAAGTGTGATAGTGTGTGATATTCGTAAGGGATGCTATTGCGATTTTGTTGAACTTTATTTCTGATAATAATTGCAGGTCCATCAATTTTGCAAGGATCTTCTTCTGCTTCTTTTTGTGTAGACATTACTCTGTCTGTTTTTCAATGTGCCTCCAGTAAGTTGTCATTCCATCGTTTTCGTGGTCTTCCCACTGATCGTCTTCTAAAGCAGATCTTTAGTAAACATTATGGAATCTGGTTTTACGTTGTAATCCCAAAACCAAAGAAAGTCCAAATAATGGACTCGCTATTCTGGATTCTTCTCTATTAAAGAAGACCGAAACTGTTCTGTCTTGTTTATCAATTTTGTTTTATTTTTTCAAAATTCATAGTAAATAGAAAAAAAACAAACAAACGTCGTCTTAAACATGATTTATATTCGTATCTTATATTCCTCCATATAACATCCATCAGACTTTCTGAATCATAACCGCTTTATTTGCTTGTTTTCTTTTTCTACACTCACTTTAAAGTTTTCGTAATCAATAATTATATTCCCAGATACTGAAAAGTCGAATCTTGTTATTTCGTTAACAGCATGTAACAGTACGTTCTTCTTCTTCGTGTGCCGTGCTCGATTATCGAGCGTTGGCTATCAAATTGGCTATAATTATTTTGTTGACGGCAACTCGGAAAAGGGATGCAGAGGATCTGTTAAACCATTCCCTCAGGTATTTAAGCCATGCTGTTCTTCTTCAACCTGGCCCGCTTCTTCCATCTACCTTGCGTTGTATTTTTAATGGAGTATATTATATCTCTCTGGGTGTCGCATAACATGGCCAAAAGATTCAAGTTTTCGATTTTTAACTATTCTGACGACTTCCTTGACTTTTCCCATCTGGTGCAAAACCACTTCGTTACGAACTCTACCCACCCAACTTATTCGTAGGATTCTCCGATATACCCAGATTTCAAAGGCTTCAAATTTCTTTAGAAGTGTATCTATTAAGGTCCAACCTTCGACACAGTACAAAAGAGTAGAGAACACATAACATCTCACTAATATAATTTTCAGATTCAAAGTAATGTTGTTTCCACATAAAACTTTCTTTATCTTAAAGAATACAGCTCTGGCTTTTTCTATACGTATTCTAATTTCTTTGCTCATGTCCCAGTTCTCATTTAGATTACAACCAAGGTAGATGATACTGTTAGTTCTCTCTAATTGTTCACCATAAGCTGTTACTACTTCCGTTTGTATTGGCTTCTTACTGACAACCATCACCTTGGTCTTTGTGGTGTTTAGCTTGAGTCCATATTCATCACACGTTGTGGTAATATAGCGACACGCTTCATTTATTATTTTTTTAATTGCTAATTTTAAATATTAACTTTTCTCAAAACGAAAGAATACGTCGCATGTTAAATTCACATGTGTTTTCGTTCCTAAAATACAAAACCAGATTGTATAAAATGAATGGTTTTTTCAGGGAAACACAAATTCCGTAATAGATTACAATGCCAGATTGGCCACGCTCTTTAAGTCAACTTCTTAAAAACTACAGAAAGGTTCCCAGCTTTTAAAACGCCAGATTTAGTAATTTATCGCCTTTTCTGGCCACATTGTAGAACCGAATACATGATGACATAATAGCGTTTGTGGTCTCGGCCAGTATCATCACAGCGGGCACGCGGTGCAGTCACACGCTCGCTAAAATAACAAACGTTTACGAGATATAAACGAAGCACGCTTTTTTGCCCAAAATAAATAAATATATTACTGTTCGTTGTTTTACACTTATTTTAATTTGATTTAATCGTTTCCGTCAACACCAACCACGGAAGTAATAATTCTATTAATCAGATATTAAAGTTCTTCATAATTTCTCGCAATTAACACCACCGTGTCATCCGCCTATCTTAAATTATTAATATTGATGCCATTCATTTTGATACCAAATTGAGCATTATCCACTGCTTTATTGAAAACAAACTCAGAATAGATGTTAAATATTAGTGATTAGTGGTGACAAAATGCACCCTGCCTTACTCCTCTTCGTATTTGAAGTTCTTCAGACGTATCTCGGTCAATCCTGATGTTTGGACGTTGATGCCAGTAAAGATTTTTTAATAATAATAATTTTTTAATAATTTTTCTTTATCATCAATACCCACTTTCTAAAGAATAGCAATCATTTCAGCATATTTAACTCGATCAAAGGCCTTATCAAAGTCAATGAAACACATATAAACCGGATGTCCGACATCTCTGCATGTCTGTACCATAACCTGAATACTAAACAGTGCTTCTCTGGTCCCAATGTTATTGCGGAATCCAAACTGTGTATCACCTAGCGGTTCTTCTATTTTTTGGGGCAGCCTAGAGTGCAAAATTCGCAGAAATATCTTTAAAACATCATCAAGCTAATGGTTCGGTAGTTACTACATCTTTTCGCGTTTGCTTTTTTAGGTATCGTCACATAAGTCGACAGCAGCCAATCCGTTGGCATATAGGCAGTTTGATAACTTTATTAAAAATGTGAAGGAGAGATCTTTTACCTAAACTTTCGAAGAGCTTCATTATTTCACTCGGTATTTCATCTGGTGTCGTCGCTTTTCTGGTCTTTGCTAATCTTATTGCTTGTTCAATTTCGTCCATAGTTATGTCAGCTCATGTAACTACTTCGTTAATTTTATATTAACGAAGTAGTTACGTCATTAAACAGTTCCTCAATGTAGTCTTTCCATCTGTCTGTTTTATCCAAATCAGTGATGATCAGTTTTTTGTTCTGACCTGTGAGTTATTTTTTATACATATTAAATAAATCATGTTTTCTCTGCAACTCTTCAATTTATAAACATTTGTTTTCAAAGTATGTTTCTTTTGCCGCTCGTATTTTAGCCCTTATCTCTTTATCAATGTGTTTATACATTTCTATGTTTTGGTTCTTAAATTTTTTCTTTTTTCCATCTTTTTTCCATCAAATTCAAAATCTCATCGTTCATCCACTGTTCCTTCTTTTGATTTTCTCTTTGAAGTTTGGAGTTGAGTTGCTTATAATCGTTTTGATTTGGTTCCAATGATCCTCGATGGATTCTTGTTGTTAGCTATTCTAAAAATTGCTCCCTAAATTGTTTGCAATCCCCTGACTGTTGTTTCTAATAAAATCAGTATCAAGTTTGTTAAAGGATCGTTGTTGTTTTATCCGTTTAAGTTTTAGTTTTATTTCGGCTAACAATAAGGATTGTGATCAGATGGCACATCGTCGCCACGATAGGTTTTTACAGACTTTACTGCATTTCAGTGACGCTCACTGATGGTTATGTAGTCAATTTGGCTGTTTATGATATTATGGGGGGTATCTGCTGGAGGTTTCCACGTCTATAATCTCCGTTTAGATAGTTTGAAAAAGTATTAGGTATTCATTCATATTCATTCATATCATAGATTATGTTCTTTGCAAAAATCTGGGAAATAGTCTCCCCTTTCATTTCTATTGCCCAGTCCATAACATCCAATAATGTGACTTTGTCTGCCTTTTCCTATCTTAGCATTAAGGTCACCCATCAGAACCCAGATCACCCAGTTTTTACATCGGCGTAGAAATTGTCCAGTTCTTCTAGTTTACTTCCCACTGTCGGTGCATACACTCGTATTAAATTTATGTTTCTGGGTTTCGCGTTCAACTGAATCATTATGACTCGTTCAGATACCTGGCATACCGCCATAACACATTTGCTAACCTCCTTTGAGACTATGAATCCTACACCATGGCGATGATAATTACTCTCTTCTCCTGCATAATACACTTCATAATCATCCACATGACATTGGCCAGATCCGGGCCATCGCATTTCACTAATACCCAGACTTGATATTTGCACATTCCATGTGCCTATTCTACAACTTTTCTGTATATAAAATTTGTCCAAGCGGGTGATTCTTCGCACCCCTGCCCCATTTAAGGGGCGCCAGTACTCGGGCCATCGTTTATTTCCTCAGCCATATTGATTAATCTGGGAAAAATAGTGTAGTAGTCATTCCCTTGGCTTTCTACACCGCTGTGTACACGCTGTTTAAGTGGTTGCTACCGCACCGAGTACTGTTCTGTATTGACCCTTCTGGCCTACATGACTTCCGCTCAATACAAATACTGAAAAACCAGCTGCCGATTTCCAGGTTCGATTTTATACAAGCCCTAAAACAGGCGTCTGCCACCTCCGTCCCGTTGTGAAGACCTTTTTCTCCGCCCTGGATGCCTTTGTGGGTTTCATCCGTGATCCTGGACAGGGGACCCTCAGCAGGTACTAGTTTCCCGGGTCAGGAACACCTGGAATCTTCAGAAGGCAGGGATTGATTCAATTTCCTTATAGGACTATCCAAATGGAGTTCCTACCCGCTTCCCGCAAGAAAGTTCCTTTTTCTCTTTTCGGAGGTCTTCCACGATGCAGCTTTTTGAGATTATCACAATAATTCTGGTCCGATAGAAGAAGTATTTATATAGTATTTAGCAATTTCGTTACATCAGCAATCAATTATTACTTACTTTGCAGTTACTCTTGAACACAAAAGTAAGTTTCTTAGTAATTCCGGTTGAAATATTGTAAATAAATTTTCCAGGGTTTTTAACCGTATTAGGACCATTAACTCCTTCGTGTATTTTCACCCATCAGAATAGGAAGGGAAGACACCTCTTTGGAATTGATCCATTTCGTTTATCTCTTACTCATCATGACTTTCAGTTAAGTTTGAAGTCTTGCAAGCGATTTTGTACTTTTTATAACTTTTACGTAATTATGGGTCTGACCACCGTTATATTCGCTAAATAAATCCATAAAACAAAAAACAAGATCTAAAATCTATTTCAATATGTAGGATGTAACCTAATTTAACAGTCTCATAATGAGTATAATATATTAGTAGCAAACCTTTGTATAAAACCATTCTTATAGACGTTTTGAATTTCTGTTATTTTAACACTGAAAATTATACTCTGCACTACAACAAAGTATACAGCCTTTCTGGCGATCTTCCAAATTTTACACTACAATGAAATTTATTGAGGAATTAGAAGGCAAGGGCATGCATTACGTCGAACATTAAACCTAAAAAAACAGTCTTACATTTGACCTACATATTTGTAGTCAAAATAGTTAGAGCATAAAAGTTATAAGAGAATTGTTACTTTGATTGACATTTAATCAAATATTCGGGCTTTACGAATCTTTAATTTTCCAATTCCGATTTAAGATTCTATCAGTTGTGTCATTTCTTTTCTATGAGTACCATAATATTATATAGAAGAGATATTCTTTTTCTCATGAGCATCTTTCAGTGCGTCACAGTTTTTCGATTTCTTTCTAACGCATTAAATTGTATGTGACAGAAAAAAAGGCACGTCTGTGATTAGAGACATTTATAACATTTATTCTAGTTGTCTATAGATGGCGCTATAATCGAAAAAAAAAATTATTTACGAATTATATAATATATCTACGAATATAATATGTACAATTTATAAGACTATAAATACAAATCAAAGAAAATACCATTTTATAAATGCAATAAACACAATTGATTTGTTTTTATGCCAAATTGCAAATAAAATGTGACAACTGTCAGATTTAACTAAAATGTCATGTTAGAAATAAATGTCATAAATATGTATTATCACGGACTTACCTTTTTTCTATCATTTGTGACGCACTGAAAAATGCTCATGAAAAGGACTTTATATGTTTTCTTCTGTCTTGAGTTGCTTGGATTTAGTTTGTTTTCGCTGTTCATATACATTATGCGGCAAAATAAACAATACTGAAATGAATATTGAAATGTTTATGATTATTTGTATATCTAGTATACATGATATAGCCCTTCACACATTCACGACGACGCACGTTCCCGATAAAACAGATGGTAAAGATGCCCGCTGGCCAGTAGCGGATCTAGCGTGAAGGAAACTGAGGAAATTTCCCCCCTAACAAGGTCCAAAATTAAAAAAGAGAAATTGTTCAAACTTAAAAATATATTAGCTGACATGAAACCGAAACCACAGAAAGACAAATTCAACCCAATAAACACGCTAGTTAAGAAAATTAAGGGAACTTAATGCCTATAAGTTATTATTTATGTCTTTTATGTAATCTGAGTTTATGTTTTTTTTGGTTTTTTAGTCGGTTTTTCATTGGAAGTTCCCCCTAAGTCAAATTTCCCCTCCCAAGGCATATGTCTAGATCTGCCACTGCCTCTGACACGAACAAATCTTTAATTCTAGTCCGCAATTCCTAAAATTGGCACACGGTGGGTCTATCTGACTCCTTTAGCATTCACCATATGTACGCATCTGGTGGCGTTAGTTCTGGTGAGTGGCAACTCCCAAAATGATCACGCAGTATTCGAAGAGACTCCCTGGCAGTGTGACAGGTTGTCCCTTCCTGCTGATTTTAAGCTTAGAACGATTTCGTGACCTTTTCCGTATGACCGAAAATAGTACTCCACCATAAAAAATTTTTCTGCAAAACTGAGAACCATTCTGAAGCACTTAACATTGTCACGACATTCACATACGTTATAAGGACGTTCGGAAACCACTCAGTACTTTTCGGCGTCTGAGAAGTACAAATTTGAGGCATACGAATTTCAGTACTGTTTATTATGTATCAACCGTGTATCAACCGTGCAGGTGGTTTTCTTGTAGTACCTCTCTTATCAGTTGTTGGTGGCATCTAATGCCCGTTTGTACATTATCGTGCACTCATCCCAAATTTTATTTTATAATTTTGTAGCACTTTCGCCATTGCTGATGTTTTTTTCATTAGCGTCCATTTTTCGTCCATCTCATTTGAAGACCACAGATGAGATGGACGGACGACCTTAAGAGAACGGCAGGAAATGACTGAATGCAGATCGCCCAGAATAGAGACCAATGGAGATTAACAGGGGAGGCATATGCCCAGAAATGGGCGTTTAAGGCTGATTAGATAGATAGGTAGATGTTTTTTTAATTACTAAGTCAGTTTTATAGTTTGCAAATTCAATGCTAGTTTGAGCGCAGAGCTCAGGTACGTCCGCCTTCTAACAATGTGATGTTAGCATCGTCCCAGATGATGCTACTGCGAGCGCTATTTGACTTTGTGAAAAATATTTATTATTGCCGTCATTTATACTACTTTTTATCTTTTTTGCTTACTTTTTATGAATATCTATCGTATTAGTATTGGCGTTCTCGTTCAAATTGATGATTTAATGTATGGGGCTATCAGGCACAGAAATTTCTAATTCGTTCTACTTCTTGCTGGACATCATCACTCACAAATCCTCCAAACACATGAAGACTCCATTTTCTATTTCTTCAGTCATATTATCTTTGTATTTGTTTCACAAATTATATGCGCTCGATGGAAAGCACGTTAAAACTATGGTGGCAAATAATGATCGAATTTGATATGAATTAGATGAAATAACAAAGATTCATCCTTGCGGCTTCGTAGAAACTGGAATAAAGTTAGACCACGCATATTAACTAATAACAACCGCAATGCCTACGCTCTTCTTCTATCTTATTGTTCTGAATAATATGAACTCGACTTCGTTACGCATACGCCAGCCGATATTTTGTGTCTCGCTGATCGCATTTTCTTAAAACCTCGCCAATGAAATCGAAACCCTAGAAAAAAGACCAGTGCGAAGCACACAAAGTTTCGCTTTTGTAATAAAAAAGAAACGGTATTCAAATGCGAATGAATCCCAATCTATCAATAATGACATTTATTTTGTTAATCTTTTGTTAACCAGAGTAATGTCACCATCCACTAGTTATATTACTAGGTCTGGATCCCGCGTATGAAAAAAAAGTTGATTAATAGCAAGCTGAAAATTTGTTAATAGCTTAAGGGTGTCTAGTCGGACCAACTTTGATATATGGGAACACTGGAACAGGGGCAGTTTAAATTGTGGAACAGGTTAAAGATTTGGAACGGTCAGACCACGAAAACGGCACATGTATTTTGTCCGACAGAACAGACTTAAGCTCTCCGAACAGAGATTAAACTCTCATGCAAAAATCAGACTGCTATTTATCACCAAATGGACGTTTTAATGAGTGGAACATGTAGAATATGTCAAATGACAGGAATTATGACAGGTGATAAATGGCAGTCTGGTTTTTGAATGAGAGTTTAATCTCTGTTCGGAGAGTTTAAGTCTATTCTGTCGGACAAAATAAATGTGCCGTTTTCGTGGTCTGACTGTTCCAAATTTTTAACCTGTTCCACAATTAAAACTGCCCCTGTTCCAGTGTTCCCATATATCAAAGTTTATCCGACTAGACACCCTTAAGCTATTAACAAATTTTCAGCTTGCTATTAATCAACTTTTTTTTCATACGCGGGACCCAGACCTATACGATTTAAAATGTCGATAAAAAAAAATAATGTATTTTTTGCATATTTCCGTACAATTTTTTGAAAATAAATGATCTTTTATACGAACGTATCAAAAATAGAATTGTCTAAATTGGTGAAGTTGTTCTGAAATTATGCTTAGGTATACATACCTACATTTTGGCGATTCATTTAGCGCTCATAATACAGTAATACCTCGACGTACGCTACCCCGACTTCGCGAACCCAGAGTTACGCGATTTTCAAATCTTGTCAATTAGTCATTTGAGCGCCACACAATCGCTCGATTATCGATGAAATAGAATTACCGCCCACATATTATTGCTCATCCAATGTAGATATTTGGACTTTTCGCACAAAATCAGCACATCACTAGAATTTATTTTGTACATATTAGGTATTTCTTATCTACAGTTTTGTCTGCGAGTGGGTGTTTGTTATTTTTATGAAATTAGTAATGCGATTAAAGAAGTTGTTGATAGTGATGAGTGATGACGTTGAAGAACTGTTGAATTCCCACAATCGGGAGCTAACTATTGATGACCTCATGCATGAGGAAGAACAAGTAATTGAAGAACTTGATTGAAGGTTTCCGTTTAGTTGAAAAGGGCTTACAAATTTTAGAAAATATAAACTATAACAAAGATCGCATTTCTTCTACCAAAAAGGGATAAAAAATTATTAGGCAGCTATGAAGAAATTTTGCGGGAGAAAACGAATCTTTAAGTTGTCTCTTTGTTAGATTTTTTGCAGCCTTCTACATCAAAATAAATTAAATGGACAATTTTATATTTGTATATGCTATTTTTCTTAGCTTTCGGTCCCAATTAAAAATAATTTATATACATGCGAAATTACACCCCGACTTACGCGAATTTGACTTACGCGGTTATCGCTTGGTCTCACCTATCGCGTAAGTGCGGGGTATTATTGTATACATAGGCAGTATGCGTGATTCGATACCCTACATTTATTAAATAACTAACGACGAAGACATATTCGTAGAAACGTAATATATCATTGATTTTACGATATCGCCATCCATTAATAATATCGACGATTTTTTATGTACAAGTGCTCTATTTTTTATAAGTTTATAAGAATACAGCAAACAATATCATATTCGTGTATTTGTCTTTTGAAAATATTATATATGGATAGGAAGAAAAATTATATTTAAGTCAAATAAGAATGAAGAATACAGAAGAATGCAAAAATATTTTGCATTCGTGTATTTAATTTTCAATTGTATTTCAAACACAGCTAAAACCTTTTTACTGTATGTATACTTATACTTTAGTCCAATGTATAGTCTATTTTATCTTGTCTGTTAAACAATTCTGTCGATAATATTTTGCTATGCACTGAAGTTCTGTAGTGGAGCAGCAAAAAGAAAGAAAGAAAAGGCAGGAATTTCGTCTTTTTTCCGGTCTACTTTATCTTAGATATTTTTTTCAATAATTAGTTGTAGAAGTTTGCTTTCGCATAGGGCCGAAATTTCCAATGGTTGATCCCAAGCTTCATTTACATTGCATTCTAGGTATGTTACTTTTGACACTCGTTCTAATTCAGTTCTGCCATACGAGTTTACCCTTCGTACTATTCTGTGCATTAATATTCGTGGTTATTTTTTCATATCAGCCAATATCAATGTGTCATATGCTGTGCCATTTGACACGGTCATTTGCCATTTTACACAATTGTTGTGTATACAGCCAACTACTGAGAGTTTTTCTGTAGTGATGTTAACTATCAGTTAACGATTATCTTCGTCGGAATTGTATGTGTTGTACGATAGATATGATACTTCAGAGGAAGTGAAAAGACAAGTCGACAAGCCTGCCAGAATATCGGGATACTTCAGGGATATCATGGAGGAACAAAGCTGACAAACAAGCAAAGCAACAAGAGCTTCAATGTCACCTACAAAAAGATTAATGAGAAATACAGAATTGAAAATATTAAGAACCATACGGGGGTATTACGGACTCTTCTTAAGGTTCTTGAGAGCTTTCTCTCAGAGATACAATAAGGAATGAGAACACATTAAAAGAATATGTAGTCGATGATGTGGTGAGATGGACCGCAAATGAAGAGATTATGTTGACAGAATGGACCCAGAAAGACTCGTGAAATGAGCAAACACATGAACATATTACAAAAAGATTACTAGGAAGGTCCACGAAGAGGTGGTGTCACAGTTAGACATCAACATTACAAGAGCTGGGATGATAAAATAAACAAGACCATGTCCTATACGAAGAAGAAGATTTTAACGAAAAAAAAGTGAGATGCTTAAACATGAGAATGACAAAAATAACAAAAAATTGAAAATCTAGAAAGACGAGAAGAGAATGGGTAGGGGTGATTTCATTTCAAATCACTCAATTTTGGAGCAAAAAAAATTTTGGATCTCCGATTTCTCTGAAAATTGGTATATAGCTTCTGCGGGACGTAAAAATAAGATATTTAAGGTCAAAAAATCTTCTTCTTCCTTTTTTCTCAAAATGGTATTTTATGCGATTTTACAGGGACTTTTAAGCAAACTTGCATTTTCTATCGTAAAGTATCAATGGGAAACATAATATTTTAATAGAAGGGACTCAAAATTTTTATTCAAGTTATGGCAAAATAGTCATTCAAATGGCATTATATCAAGTTACTTTGATTCAAAACAAGTTTTTGACCAAATTTTATAGTGTAGAAAACGTTAAAATACCGTTTTTTACATTTCTCCATTCCCAAAATACGTCATAATCGATTTGGCTAAAAATTTGCCCACAGATAGCCAAAACATAGGACTTTAAGTGGTGAGAAGGATTTGAATTATGTTACAATACCAAAAGTTACATGCAATATCATAGTCAAAAATATAGGCGTCTACTGTAAGTAAAATTAACACGAAAATATCGACCTCACGACAAAAATTGTTAAAAAGAAATTGTAATAATTGTAAATACGATTTATTTGGAGCAATTTCAGTTTCTACTATTTTTGTTGAAAAGTTAAAAATGGCGGAGATATTGAGCAAAACAGGTTCTCCTTTAAAATCAAGATGGCGGCTAACGTGACGGAGGAATCATTCGTGATTTTAAATTTAGGCTACTATTGACATTGACTCCCCTAAAGATAAGAAAAATAAAATTTTGGGCAGCTCGGCATGCAAGATCAAATGCTATTCCGACTGGACTAATATATTTTTGAGTCTGATATTACTGCATGTAACTTTTTTGGTATTGTAATATAATTCAAACCCTTCTAACCACTTTGGCCTACGTTTTGGCTATATGTGGGCAAATTTTCAGCCAAATCGATGATGATGTATTTTGGGAATGGAGAAAAATGTAAAAAAACGGTATTTTAACGTTTTCTACACTATCAAATTTGATCAAAACCAGTGGCGCCTCGTGGCTTTTGGGGCAGGGTCGGCAATGTTTTTGTCTCCTCAGATAGGTATACCATCTAAATAAAAGGCTTCAATCATCATAGAAGATTTTCGGTTTTTGTTTTTTTTTATTTTTTTTGTTTTTTTTTGTTTTTTTTTTTCACATAGATTTAGAACCTAAACATGTTTATAAATTAACTTTAGTCTATGTTTTTTGGACGTATCAAAATGGGTTATAACATAACATCATCGTAAAATTTATTAATGTGTTGGAGAGATTTTAATAGTTTTTTTCTATTGACATTTGAGAAAAGCTCGACATTGTCTTTTGTTTCATGGTGTTTCGACAATACCTACGTTTTGACACTTTTGAGACAAGAGAAATCCCGTTCATAAGTTGGTAGCAATGAGAGAATTCATGATAATAATTTATTAATTTCGGGAACAGTTTGTTGCAATGAATTGCAGTATATAAAATTATACATATTTTGTAACTTATCCCATCTTCCGAAAATATTTGGATCAGCATATAAAACTTTTAATTAATTTCCTTCGTTTATTTGATTGAAGAATGATGGATAGTTTTAATACACTTGTCTAATAGATATTTTGAAAATTCTTTGGAGTAACTTTTAAATTTTTGCAAATCTTCAAAAATTTGCAAATCTTCAAAATTTGAAAAAATGAGTATCTATTTGCACAAGTAATAATAGTATCAATAATTTCAAAATATACTTGTTTTTCGAGATCTGTTTCATACTTTTGTTTTTTTTTTTGGGTGTTCGGAAATATCAAGCGAATTCAAAAGTCACTGCGTATATATTGAAAATTACTATCTCTGAGATTTTTTACTAGCTTTGATATTCTATTTTTGGAATAAATAATGTCAGTTGACTGATTTTGAACAACATTGAATATTACATCAGTTTGGGTAAACACTTTCTTAAAAATATGTAAAAAAATATTAAAAGAATAATCATTTAGCAAAGTTTTCAAACCGATTGCTTCACGGATCGAGATATCATCACTTGCAAAATTGTCGCCTTTATTAATAAAATTAAAAACTTCCAAAAGCTGTTTACGAAAATCATTTCATAATTAATTTCATCCCGAGCGCACGAGTATTAGCAGGGTACGTGGCTTGGTACGTACCTTGCTGGTGTCTGCCTATCACAGATCGGCAGATTGGTATCTGCCGGACTCTGCCATTCAAATACGGGTGAAATTGTGGTGAAATGTATAATTGGTTGCCTATCGGCTAATATTCCACAGCGCTTCTAGGATTTGCTCACTACGGAGAGCAATGGATTGTATCCTCTCCTAGTATCTATTGTTGTCGTCCCTTCGTATTTACTAAGTGTTTGTTGTACGTTTGTCGACAGTATTTAAAATATTGTATATATTTTACCTGGTATTGGATATATGGGTACGATACATTGATCGGAGTAAGGCTTGGCGCCTCGTAATGAGCACAACTTTTTACAAGTAAATCCTAAATCTAGGGACGGCTTGCCGTCCCTGCCGAAGCAGATCTTATAAAAAAGAATTCACACAATCGCAATCGGATGCATGGCTGGGATTATTAATTTGAAAAGTTTCTTACGCGTAGGGATCACTTAACGCTTAACGTATCGGATTGATCGAATTCTTTTAAAAACAATGAATAAAACTGAGTCTGTATATCTCACAGATTTTTTTTTATTTTACAGAAACAAATATCTACTCTGATTAAATTAAATATTTAGAAAATCTACAATGTGTTCATAAATGTGTGGGTCGGCACTGCAGACCCTGACCGGCCGCCACTGATCAAAACCTTGTTTTGAATCAAAATAACTTGTTATAATGCCATATAATGACATTTTTGAGTCCCTTCTATTAAAATATTGTTTTTCATTGATACTTTGCGACAGAAAATGCAAATTTGTTTAAATAAACACCAAATCACTGTAAAATCGCATCAAATAACATTTTTGAAAAAAAGAAGAAGAAGATTTTTTGACCTTAAATATCTTATTTTTACGTCCCGCAGAAGCTATATACCAATTTTCAGACAAATCGGAGATCCAAAATTTTTTGCCTGAGTGATTTGACATGGAATGTAATGAATAACATTAATTATTAGATTATTTTTTTTGTAAAAAGTAAAATTTTCAAATTAAAATAAATGTAATTAGTGCACAACAGAACAGACAACAACAAATAATGGAAAACCAAAATAATTTACCTATCAGTAAGTAAACATAATTAACGGAGGAATATTTGACAAATTAAGTTTTCCAAAAAAATTACAAAGAAACCAAGAAAATTGAGGATCGAAATCGATTCAAAACTCGAAACAAAAACTAAATTCAGGAGTGTTCTCTAAAAGAAGCTAAATGTGATAAAAAGAGGATATTATGGATATGGCCAAGGACTGGGAAAAAAACGAAAATAACGATAAAAGGAAACATAAGATTTCTTAGCAACATGGAACTTAAGAGATAGGATAACTACTTGAAGGAATAAGTACAATAAAGAAGTGCAATATAAATTGAATAGCTTTACAAGAAAAAAGAAGCAATTAGTGGTACGAAAAGTGGGAGAACCATGGGAAAAATAGAGATTAATTTTTTTTTTGGTGGCTCAGCTTGCAATTAACCTGTAAGTATAACCAACTTTCTTTAACCTTAGTCAAAATTTCAATTATTAACTTTGCATTCATTAATATGGTTATACTTACTTTTAGTTTCTTAATACTGATGATGATTTTTTTAAATCGAAAACGTTCTGTGATGAATCCCTTAAAGGGATTTTAATAAAAATTTTGTAACTTTTATAAAGAATAATTGTCATTTTTGTGTATACAGGCAGTTACCGGAAAAATTCTTTCTTTTCTTTGTGGATTTAAGAATTTTTTATATAGCCATCTCTTTGGACCTATACATCTTTTACGACATTGACCAGATTGTTTTTTGTATTCAGAAATACTAATGGCCAACAAAAGAAAAAAACTTGAGTATTTGGATACATGGGAAGAGATGCCAAGAATACGTAAAACGAAGCATGATGGCTTCGAGACCAGTGAAATCATTTGGACAACGCCGAGTAAAAATTATTGTTTTATTTCTCCAAGCATAGAACAATATACCTACATAAACCACAAAAGTTTTGATAAAAAAATAGACAATATTTTGTCTGTTTATATGTGTATCTTTTTATCGTTTTCCATGTTAAATCCTGTCTGTCAAATAATGTAAATCGGTCAAAATAGTATTCTGTTGTAATTGCGTGCATTTCGGCTCCATCTAGATATACATAATTGAATGATGAACAAGCAGTATGCAATATGTTTTATAATAGATATGGGATTATATCTAAAATTGAATTATCATTTTAATAGAATTGTTTTATTTATCAATTTGGTAATAAAACAAGTATGTATTGTCTGACCAGCATTGGATAATAATGGTAATTCATGTATTTAGAAGGAACATAATATTATGTATATGTTTGTGTTTGTAGCTAATAGGAATAGTATATGCTAAGCATATTACGTTTACTTTTACACTATCTACTATCTCTGACGTTATACCGAAATTGTGATTTTGTTAATGATTTCTAAAATGTATGTCAGGTACGTAAGTAAGTTAGAAACGATGTTAATGAAATATTAAAAGAAATTAAAAGGTGTGACACATTAAAAACAGAACGGAGAAACCTGCAAATATTTCTGTTTGCTACATATTAAGGGGTTGTCAGCACAATAATAATTAAACAAGTACTTTAGGTATTAAATAAAAACCAAAATAATAGCTATGCACCGAAATACCCTGTAACGACGAATATCTTGGACGTTTTGTTAATCCATTTTTCTATATCGTTGTGTTGTTTTCCGTTGTTTTTCACTGTTACTCCCAGGTAGTGGAAGTGGTTTATCTGTTCTATTGTTTCTCCATTGATTTGTATGTTTATTACGGGTTGTTCTTGTGCTATTACCATAATCTTTGTTTTGCGTGTGTTTATTTTCATCCCATGTCTATTTAATACCTCATACCATGTTTGTAAATTATTTCTCGGATCTTAAACCTTATCATCACATTATGATATTCTGACTCTTTCTAGGTTTCGGTAGCCTATATGTAGTTTTTTAATTGTGGTATGCATGCTTTCATTATTTAGTTTATGAAGATGTTGAACAGTGTAGGACTCATGATCCCTCCTTGTCTTAAGCCTTCAGATGTTGCAAATTGTTTCAAATTTTTATGTATTATATAATTCATCTTCCTTCTGTATAAACTTTTGATGACTTCTATTAGTTTTCTATCTACTCCTCTTCTAATTAGACTGTTCCATATTGTTTGTCTTTTCACTCTTTGATGATTTGTTCCTAGTTAATTTGGCCACTCTGGTCTTCTTCTTTATAATGATGTGATTATTCCAATTTATTTTTCTGTTTAGTATTCATTCGTTTATACCCTGTACGTTACATTGTCTTCATCTCACCTTTGGTCATTCCCTTTTGGTATCTTAGCGTATTTCCTGTAATTTCTTCTCAGTATTCTGCACCGCTTATAATAGCCTTTGTGTTGCGGCTGCAATAAGTAAGTAATGTACATAATTGGACATAGAACATACTGTTTCAAAATTACAAATACATCTTGCTCCCTCCAACGAGTACACCTCTATAACATATACACATTTTTAACGTTATAACAAAAATTCCCAATGTAAAGAGGAGGGTATAATAAATTGCAGTAAAATGTTTAGAGTTGGTCTTCGATTACCTTCGGTATCGCTCCCTTTTTGATAATATGTCAAGTTTGCAAGATTTCACGGAAACAACCTATTTCGTAGCAAGGTTCTGAAACTGTTTTGTTGTGGCGTGTTAAATTTAGTGTTGTGTTATGTTCTTATAAACTTCGCATAACCTGAATTTTTTAGATTATTTGTAGTTTCCTTCAAATTTCAGATTAAATTTTGGTGTTGATTTTAAGGGCCCTAGCTATCTGTGGTTGAAAAGCCATTGTTTGAAATGATGTTACTGCCACCAAGGCTGTCAAATTCTGACTGTTTTTGTGTCAGCTTGTTTGTGTAATCTGTATCGTACATGAGATTATTGAAAAAATCAAATTTAAAATTAAAATAAAAAATGAATAACCATTTTCAATTTCGTTGCAACACGAAACTACAGCCGCATCATTATTCCAGTTCAATCAGAGAGTGCAGCAAGCACCTCTACCGGTTTCGAAACTTATTAGTCTCTCATCAGGAGGCACATATGCTGCTCTCTCTGATCTCACCAAAACAAACCCCAGCGTGCAGTCACGGATTGCAACAAACGAAATGGCAGGGATGCCCTAGCGGCAACTGCTATCAAAAAACTAAGTTTTAAATCTAATAGCACATAAAACAACATTCAAAAATGTTATTCTACATCCTACCAGACTGAAAACAATGGGAACCTTCTCTGGGAACACCTCCGAGGCTTCTACAATTTGCAAGCCATAACGGATGCTGAGACGGGAGGAAGGAATATGAGGGAATTTTACAATTTATAATTCACGTCCCATCTGCTCATCGCGGTAAAGTTCCAACGAGAATGGTTCCCTTCGTACTCCAATCTAAACTCCAAAGTAAACATGTAAATCAAAAATGAATAATCATTTTCATCCCTTCCATTTCGTTCATTGCAATCCGTGACTGCTCGCTGGGGTTTGTCCTAGTTGGGTCAGAGAGAGCAGCACATGTGCCTCCTGATGAGAGACTAATAAGTTTCGAAACCGCTAGAGGTGCTTGCTGCACTCTCTGATTGAACTGGAATAATGAAGCGGCTGTAGTTTCTTGTTGCAACGAAATTGAAGATGGTTATTCATTTTTAATTTACATGTTTACTTCGATTAGAGTACGAAGGGAACCATTCTCGTTGGAACTTTACCGCGCTGAGCAGATGGGACGTGAATTATAAATTGTAAAATTCCCTCATCTTCCTTAGTCTCAGCATCCGTTATGACTTGCAAATTGTAGAAGCCTCGGAGATGTTACCAGAGAAGATTCCCATTGTATTCAGTCTGGTAGGATGTAGAATAACATTTTTGGATGTTGTTTTATGTGCTATTAGATTGAAAATTTAGTTTTTTTTTAATTAAAAATAAATTCCAATTATCAAATTTTTAAATTTAACAATAATCTATTTACCTATTATCATTATTTTTGTTAATCAAAATTAAAAACATGATATATTTTCAATTATTGTGTTTTGTGTTGCATATTGAACTGGGTATGAGACTTGACGGTGTGTTCTTCATTCGGATTTTGTAGGTATTTTCTTGTTCTTGACTTCTTCTTTTAGTATTGGTAACCAAAGCCTGCTGCATTCTGTTGATGGATTTCACATTTTTCTTCGCTGTGTAGAATAAGGGCTGCTTCTTCCACTTTTCTTTTCTTCATGTCTGTTTCTTTCATGATTATTGATACATTTTTCCATTGTGGTCTGTGCTCCTTGTCCCAGGCGTGTTTGAATATCTGGGATTACTCGAAGTCTCTCTTCTTGATATATGTTTCATGCTTAACCACGACACTTAGCGCCGGACTCCACTTGCGATTTGTAGTTGCGCGATTATTTTGTCGCGATGATTGAACACATTGTTTCAAATACAAGTCAATCCATTTGCGACTAAATAATCATGGATTGACTTTGAAACAATGTGTTCAATCTTCGCGACAAAACAATCGCGCGACTACAAATCGCAAGTGGAGTCCGGCGCTTAGGGTCTTGCAGTCTCTCCCACGTAGAAGTCGCATTCACAGGGTATTTTGTAGACGCAGTTTTTTAATCTTTGTTTGTGTGTTGTTACGTTTGGTTTTGGACAGGATAGATCTCAGAGTGTTGGTTGTTTTTACTCTGCTTTTCCTCAGTTGTACCTTGCTATAAATGTGTACTATTATTGACGGTTAAATATCGACGCCCCATGGTGTTATTTCTGTACTTTTTTATTTCCGATGTTTTAAGATGAATCAAAAAACCTTGTACCAATACGACCACCTTTTTTTATCAGTCCTCTCCAAAATTCTTTAGTTTAATTAAAGTATTTTTAAAAACAAAATTAATTTCGAACCTACGCCTGAATGTCACTCTCTTTTCCAGTCGTTTAATCTTGCTTCGAAATGCAAAAGGTTCAAGGGCGCGTTCTAAAGTTACATTTAGCAGAAAATTGCGACATGAATCGAAAGCGATAAGTCAAATACACAATCTTACAACAAAAGGGAGAAACAAAGTGGAAAGAGAGGGTGCGAATTTAAGAGATTTTAACAAACGTGCTTTGTCTAATATTTTGTGATTGTTAGTTTTGAGTTACATACGTTGATGTTAATTCGATATAGATTTGAAGTTTCTATTGAAATTAGACAGCCAGTAATTCTGCACGAAAAACTAATGACAGTTTGCTTCATAAACGTTTACTTTATAAATGCTTTATTTACCAAATATGGGGGGGGGGGGTTGAAATTTTTCTTACAAACTACTGACAATTTATTTATTATTGCTCTAAAACCGGTTGAGATATGCAAATGAAATTTTGTGGGTTTTAAGAGGTAGTTTTAACTTTAGTTAGTTAGAACATAGGCAGGGATCACTTAGAACGTGGGTTCAAACCCCACCCGGTGTCAGTTGTTTCGATATATATTAATTTGGCTAGTCTTTACTATGGCTATGATATTCAAGCTTAAAATGTACCTCTTTGTTACGTTGTTCTAAGATATGCAATATGCTAATGGGCAACTGCGAGACTTGCAAGACTCTTGCTGCAAGACCAAGACCGGGAGCGCAATACCAAGACCAAGACCAAGACTATCTAAGTCTCGTCTTGGTCTTGCATTTGGGCAACACTAATTCTGCTCTCTAGGTTTTATCCTGCACCCACGTTCTATGACGTTTTCGACATATTCGTTTACGTAATAACAAAATGAGAAGTATTAGATTCTCTTCATCCGAATCCATATTGCAACTGATTGAATAGGTGCGGTCGTATTGCAGCCACACACGACTTCAACCGGACTGTAGGGTGCAGTCGGTTTGCAGTCGAGTCCAACCGCAACACGACGGCATTCATGCAGTTGGGTCTCGACTGCATTTTGCAGTCTGTAGGTATATGGAGGCCCTTAGATGTGACCTCAGACGAAAAAACGCAGTAGATATATCAGAGTTTTCACATTGTGGTTTGTGGTTATTAACAATGAATGACGCTGCGAAATATTACTTTTTACACCGTTATTATTAAAGTAGGTAGCTTTTATTAGAAAACTCCAGAGTTTGGGTTGATGATTTTTGGGTTGATGGTTGTTGTATTGTTTGCTTTTTTGGTCTCATAAAGATTGCCTTTCTTGGACTAGTATTATTAATTTTTGAACATCAATTTTGTAACTAATCAGCCGAACACCACAAAACTATTAAATACAATCAATTTCTCGTACGAATAGTCGCAGAAAAAACAAATTATGGTAGTCGCATCAGAAAATCGTATGAATTCGTAAGAAATATTTGTAAGTAATGTAACCGTGCGATCGGTTTTTCGTATGAGCTACGAACTCGCATCCAATGTAACCGCCATCTTAGATATCAACCGTTTCGGTTTTTATGGCAGAAATACAGTCCTAAGTCATCGTTTTCATTCGTCTCTTTATCTGCCGTACTTTTATTTAACAAGTAGAAGTTTTTCTAATGTTTTTTAGTACCTATTTCTTTGCTTAATTTTAGCACTCATTAAAATAATTAATCATTTTCACATGCGAGTCCATTTGATACCAATAATATGATGAAATTATTATTTTTTATTTAATTTTTTACTTACAAGCTGTTTAATGTATTTTGACGACCTGTTTTAAGTCTACAATTTACACCTCACCAGGAAATAAACATTCCTGAGAAAATTTGATTGCTGTTAAATTTTTGCAAAATTTATAAAATTTTTGTGCGTCATGCATACCGTCATAGACCAGGGCGCATCTGTAAAAATATTAGTACATTTGGACGTTGAGAGGTGACTCAAATTTTTTTGCAGAAATTGCTTGAAAATAACTCAAATAATAATATTTGAGTTATCCTCCCTCTCAAAAAGGTCCGGAACATTTTTTAAATAATCAAAATGTCAAAAAATGAAGGAAAAATTCGATTTTTTTCTTCGTTTTTTGATTATAACTTTAAGAGTATTCATTTCCGGGAAAAGTTCTATTGACATAAAAGTTGTGTAATTAAATTTCCTACAATATAGAGTTGGTTTAAAATTAAAAAAATAGTCACCCTTGTTGCAAAATAGCAATAATTGGGAAAAAACTATACAAAAACAAGTATTCGCATTTTAAGTTTTTCAACCATTTATGCTAAACTTAGGACCTTCAAATTTCACCCAGAAAAACTATATGATACAGTTAAACAAAACTGTAAATTTCATTAAGATCGGTTCAATAGATTTTGCAAAATAAATTTTGCAATCCAGCTTTCGCAAAAAAAAATCATTTTTTCAAACTGTTACAGGACTGAAAATAAAGCAGATAGCAATTTGAATTTTTTTTGCTTATAGAAGTGTACCGTACCTTTCATTTGCAATTTGCAAAACTAAAATCGATTAACCACCACGGCGTCAGGAATTTTTTTTTAAATAAACATTAATTATTGGTGTTGCGCGCAGGACACCGGATAGTTTGCTCTGATTGGGCATTCCAATGACCTTTGATAATTATTGATACATTTTAATTTTTATTAAATTTCGATATAAATAAATAAATTTGTTTATTGCAAAATAAAAACCCATACTCTATCCTTTGAAATGGCACTTTTTTTAGCAAAAACTTTCTTTGTTCATATATATTAACTTGAGAATAAAAGTTCATTATTTTTAAACATATACAATTGTTTAAACAATATTTCACAAACAATAATAAAATTAGTTTGATTTTTGTGGAATTAAAATATTAAAATACTACAAAATATAGAGTAAGAAAATAATATATTAGATGAAGATTGGAAGGGTGGAAATCAACTTCATGTGAATTGAACACCGCTGTCCTGCGCGTAGCACCAATAATTAATGTTTATTTAAAAAAATTCGTGACGCCGTGGTAGTTAATCGATTTTAATTTTGCAAATTTCAAATGAAAGGTACAGTACACTTCAATAAGCAAAAAAAAATTCAACTTGCTATCTGCTTTATTTTCAGTCCTGTAACATTTTGAAAAAATGAATTGTTTTTGCGAAAGCTGGATTGCAAAATGTATTTTGCAAAATCTATTGAACCGATCTTAATGAAATTTACAGTATTATTTTACTGTATTATAAAGTTTTTCTGGGTGAAATATGAAGGTCATAAGTGTAGCATAAATGGTTGAAAAACGTAAAAGGCGCATACTTGTTTTTGTATGGTTTTTTCGCAATTATTGCTATTTTGCAACAAGGGTGACTATTTTTTCAACTTTTAACTGATTCTATATTGTAGGAAATTTAATTACGCAACTTTTATGTCAGTACATCTTTTCTGGGAAAAGAATACTTTTAAAGTTATAATCAAAAAACGAAGAAAAAAATCGAATTTTTCCTTCATTTTTTGACATTTTAATTATTTAAACAATGTTCCGGACCTTTTTGAGAGGGAGGATAACTCAAATATTATTATTTGAGTTATTTTCAAGCAATTTCTGCAAAAAAATTTGAGTCACCTCTCAACGTTGATCTCAAAACAGATGGGCCCTGGACTATCACGTTTTAATGCGTTTTAAGCTTTTTATGAAGCTGTTCATACTTTTTCTAAACATCATCAAATTGAAAACTTTCATGAGCATCTCAAAAGAAAACGCTCCAGTTTAAGATATCCCGATCAAAAAGGTTTTATCCTTTACAACATTCTTATGTAAACGAAAGAGAAGAGATGGGGCGAAAATTCTAGAATTTTAGACTCTAAACCCGGTTGCCAGAATACATTAAACAGTTTGTGATTAAATACTTTCTTCCTAGTACATATATCCTTATATTACTTACAGACCTTTATTTATTCTGATTTTGATAAATTTTGAAAACAACATTCCGTATTCTTGTCTTGTTATAGGTATTGCGTGACAGCCTGCCATACCATAAGGAATAAAGTTGATATAAATAATACATCTATTAAAATCGAAGAATAGACAAAAGTGTAGCAGTAGGAACTATTGCCCTTTCAACTCATAACCTACAAACCTAATTTTAGCCCTTGCTCTATTATTTTCATTTAGTTCTTGCATTCTATCTAAGTATCAATCATTAATAACATTCGAGTTAACATTTTATTCATACGGAGTATACGTACCGTTGTATGTAGTACTTATTTATTATGTACCCTGACGTTCAATAACTACTATTTTACAGGGTGCAACCTTTCGTTTTAATTTTTTTTTACATTCACCGGTATACAACAGTCTCTAATATTAGCATATTATATACCATTTTGTCAGTATGTTGTAGCATTAGCATATTGTATTCTGTATTATATTCCTCATTTTATGTCCTACGTGTTCTTATCCTTGTTTTCATTTCTTTTCAATTTTTTTTTATTATCACGTTTTTTTTTTCTGTATTTTTCTTTTTAATCATTTCATTTATTTATTTATTTTTCGTATATTATTTTATTTTTAACTATTTTGTTTTTTTTACGAAAATTTCTTTGCGTCTTTTTCACCAGTTACGTTTCCTTTCTTCTTTTCCAGTCTATTTTTCTTTTCTTTCCTTATGATGTAAAATTAAAATCTTTCTTAATGATAGTCTCATCGGGTTTCTTTACCACTTATATTTAAGTATTTTTGACTATATTCAAATTTTTCATTATTTTTCTCTTCCTGTTCCTAATTTTTGAAAGTTCTTTTTTCCGTATTCTCTGAATATATTTTTTCTTTCTTTTTTTCTAGAATTATCTGTTGTGTGTTTCCACCTGCATCTTTTGTTACTACTTTAGTTTTCTTCTATCAATTTTAGTATGTATTTAATTGAAGTACATTATAAAGAATTTCATTCAGTTTGCATATGTTTGGGGCGTCATATTTTGTATTTTTCTAGGTTACTTTTTTCCTTTTAATTTACTTCCTCCGAGTTTCAGTAACGTACACTTATTTTGTTTTCATTATATCGTAGTATACATACTTAGATACTTATTCTTCACTGTTTCCTGTACCGTTATTTTACTTTTGCTTATACATTATTTTTTTGTCTCTCCTTTTTATCTTTATTGTCTTCTCATTTTCTATGTCTGCCACATTATTACAATATATTGTTGGTTTAATAATTTTTTATTATAATTCACATACATAATTATTTTTCCTTTCCATAATGGCTGTTATAGTGTGGATGTTGGTGTAGACGTTGCACCCTGTACATCGTTATTCAATTCGACCTAGTTATATGCCCTGACTTTGTTTTTCCACTCAATTTTAGTAAAGTGAATAATTAAAAGAGCATGGACGGTTTGAACATGAGCGGGATCTATTTATACTCGACCAAAATTGGTCGAAAAAAAAAAAGAAAAACCTCCGGTAGTGTTTAAAGGCAAACAGCGACCTAAAGTGTACCTAGAACAAAGTGGGTGCGAAACTTTAAGTATCAAACGACAAAATAAACTTTCTCGTAATGGAGTTTTGGTGGAATAGTTCTAAAGTTTGTTAGTTGTTGAACGGTTTGGCCGGCTTCAAGATGATGGGATTTAGATCGTATAAAAGACTTAGGAATGCAAAATGCGAAGTTCTCTTAGGTAAGTTAATAATTGTAAATTATTAATGCAAGTTAAAATTACTTATTGGTAAATAATTTTTAAAAATTCACACAAAGGACACCGCACACATCTTATGGAAAATGGAATGTCACTCAAATGAAATAAAATTTACATGAATAGATTCATTATTTATATGGGAAATAAGCCACAATTAAAATGAAAAAAATAATTTTCCGCAAATCGCCAGGAAATTTTGACATTCCTGTCAAAATTTCTTGAAGAAAAAGTCAGGACTTCCTTACTGTAAGGAAATGTCATTTCCTTACTGTAAGGAAATGATATTTCCGTACAGTTGTTAGTGTTCTACATAAATGATAGAAAACACATTGCTATTAAAACCTTGTAAATTACCTTAATCATTAAATTTTCTTTATCTGGAGCTTCCTGGATAAATTTTTCAATTTCTTCCTTCGTTAAAATCTTAGATTTCTTTGCCCTATAACCTTGAGCTTGCCGTTTCAATAAAGAACGAAGTTTTGAGTATGTAGATATATCTACATTGTGTTTAAGTGCAAGGGTTGACTTCAGCATTGAATAATTGGCCCATAATGTTGAAGATTTCATCTTTAAACAAAGGTCTAGGAAGTATGCCATTACAACATTTTCTGAGAAAGAACTCGTATTTTTACTCATGCGATAATCCATAAAACGTCTGTATGCATTTTCGTACTTTTCTCTTGATTTCTTTGGCAATAATTCTAATGAAGCAGTATTCACTGCCTCAACCAGCTCTGGAGGAGTCCCAGGAATGGAAATTTCATCATCACTTATCATTTTACTTTCGAGAACACCAGCAATTAAATTTATAAGCGTCAAGTTTGACAATTCAACCTCAATACGTTTCCATAGTAACCCAAGTAATTTTATTAGGAATTTCAAAGCACCATTTATTTGGGAATAAAATTATCGCGTTTTTTTTAAATCAATCAATATCTGTCGAATTTTAAACGATTTGCGGAAAAATAGTATGTTTACCTCGTAGGAAAAGCCACATTCCTGGACTCTGTGTTGCTAAGTCTCGGCTTGCGCCTCGACTTAGCAATCTTCACAGTCGTCCAGGAATGTTAAGCTTTTCCTACCCGGTAAACAATGTACTATTTATTAACTTTGAGAATTTTACTGTCGTTTCATTTGGTTGTCTTTTTAAAGACAGATCACATGCTATAATTTTTTATGACGGATATTCTTGAGTTGGGGTTGATTTCATGTAATCGAATGAACTATCTTTTAGTAAGTCGTCCCAGGAACGCAACTCATAAATATTGGCAATATCATTTTAAAGTCTTCTACTTTAAAATGTATAATATATGTCTGAATTGCCAATATAAATGAGTGAGATTAAATAAAATATTAGAAGAATTTTTTTGCTTAGCAACAACACTTTTGTTTATTTTAGTAATATTTTGTATTTTGACAACGGCACCCGATTTGGGCGTCGAAACGTTAATAAAATTATTTTTTCATTTTAATTGTGGCTTATTTCCCATATAAATAATTAATCATAAAAATGCCACAAGAAAATAGCTTCAGAACAACATGAATAGATTCGTCCCGAAATTACAATCATATCGTTGCACCAACTTTGAATTTTGATTAATAACGGCGTAAATTGTAATTAAAGTTTATCGAAATCACATTTTTGAAGTCCATTAAAAACTGTCATTCATAAATCCTATTAGTGCAGTGGCTATTGAAACAGCTTAATCCAGCGCGAGCTAAGCCGATTGGAGGAACTATGTACCTACTTTATTATCTATGAGATAGGAGTAAGCCTCTGACTTAATACCTGAAGAAAGATTGCGATTCATAGAATTTCTTTTCTCTCTTTAAGTCAGTTATATTCCCATTTGATTTTAGATTTATTTACATTAATTTACGCCCTTATTAATCAAGATTAAGAGTTGGCGCAATGTATGAAATGATTGCAAATTCGAGACTAATCTATTCATGTAAATTTTGTTTGATTTAATTGACATTATATTTTCCATAAGGTGTGTACGGCGTCCTTTCTACTCTTATTTTTTTATTCGTTCAAAACTATTTACATATTTATTTATTTGCCATTGTAGGATTTACTAAATGGTTCTTTGCATCTTACAAAACAGTCTTACAAAAGACTGGTAGGTTTTGCTTACGTAAAACAGGAAGTTTTGTTTACGTAAAACAGGAAGACAGCCATGCTTTAAGTTGAAAATTCTGAAAGTCATATTGTCCCCTGATATCCAATTATATATTATTTGTTTATGTACTATGTATAATAATTGTAAACGATGTGTCTCTGACCTTCTTTGAATCCAATCCTTTTTGAGATATTCTTGTTACTAACTTTTTCTTTTAGTATTGTTACCTGGAGCCTGCTGCATTCTGCTGATGGGTTTACTACACATTGTTCTTCATTAAGCAAGATAGGACTGGTTCTTTGATTTTTCTCTTTTTGCTCTCTATTTCTTTCATGACTATTTTGATGAATCTTTCCATTGTACTTTGTACTAATTGTCCCATGCATGTTTGCATATCTATGATTTGTGCAATTCTCTGTTGGATGTATTTGAAAAATATTTAAAAAAAATTTAAACTTGAGCAAAAAAAGGACCGCAGATACATGTATCAGATATCATATGTACTACACATAAACACACAAATAGAACAATACTTATGTACATGTGGATTTAAAAAAATATATCCGTTGCAAATGAACTCCTTGTTTATCGATTTAATTTTGAATGTTGGCTTCATTATTCATGTAAAATAACATAATTTTAAACGTTTAATAATAGTTATTCAAATATTTATATAATTTATTAAAGCAAAATCCATAAAAGATATAAATATAACTAAAATTTAACGTGAAGTAAAACTCCCTGGTGTAGTTGGTATATTTAATAAAAATCTAAAAATTTTTTAAAAATCCAACAGGATTACGTTCAGAACGTTTTCGGACTTATCAGTCCATCATCACTGAACCTACCTGCAGTGAACCTCTATCAGATGGACTGATAAGTCCGAAAACGTTCTGAAAGTAATCCTTTTGAATTAAAAAAAAAAAATTTTTATTAAATATACCAACTACACCAGGGAGTTTTACTTCACGTTAAATTTTATTTAACTAGATGGTATGCTTTTTCTCATGAGGATCTTTCAGTACGTCACAGTTTTTCGATTTCTTTCTAACGCATTAAATGGTATGTGACAGAAAAAAACGCACGTCGGTGATTACATTTCGTCGATGACATTTATAACATTTACTCTAGTTGTCAATAGATGGCGCCATAATCGAAAATAAAATAATTTGCGAATTATATAATATATCTACGAATATAATCTAAACAATTTAAAAGACTATACAAATCAAAGAAAATACCATGTTATAAATGCAATAAACACAATTGATTTCCAAATTGCAAATAAAATTTGACAACTGTCAGATTTAACTAAAATGTCATGTCACTAAAATGTATCTTATCACGGACTTAACTTTTTTTCTATCATTTGTGACGCATTGAAAAATGCTCATGAAAAGAAGCATATACAGCCAACCTTCGGGTATTATCCCGTTTTATTTTTTTTTATAAATATAACTATTACTGTAACCGATAACTCTGGTTATAACTCTTGTTATAAGTCTTGTTATAACTGTTGAAATAATTATTCATAATGGCAAAACGTATCCTTAAATTCGTAAAACTCTTTTTTAATAATGGCCTTTTTTTCAGGTAAGTTTGCTGACTTTTTTGTAGAATTTTGGTAGGTAAGTTTTTTTTACTTCCTTTACACGGCATTCTGTCAATACTGACAATGAACGTTTTGATGACAAAAATATGATTTTTGTTCCATTAAGCACCCTGTTTCACAATGTAGTAATTGCTCAGATGGTGGAAATACCTCAACTGTATTCATAGAGTATAATACAACTTTACATTATATTAAATTAGTTAAACCTATTAATTAAGTTTGTCGGTTTGAGTTTAAGCCTAAGTTTACCTTCTTTAATCATTTGCGATTTACATAATCCTTTAACTAATTCTTTAGCTCCGACCACTTTGTTGGGCATGTAGTATGGAGCACCATTTTAGACATTTTAAGACGTGCATACAGACGTCTGTGCACAGTGCACAGGCATTTTGTAGTTCATATTATGAATGCGTTGTACAAAGTTGTGTTTACTTAAAATACGTTTTTGAAGAAAAGAAAGGTGCTCATATGCTCCTGGTAAGATGATTACTCGTACATCTATAATTCTTTCAGTTTTCCCGTGTATTAATTTCTATAAATTGAAACTAAACAATATCCCAGCTAGTTTTTGCTGTAGAATAGAATCCTTTTCAGCTTTGGTACTAGTTACTACCCCAGTAGGTGATCCCACATCCCACCGTGACAAGACATCGTAAAGCGGCTTCACACACACCCGGTCGCCGGTTACACGGCACCGTTTACACCGATTGGCGAGCTTTCACACTTTTACGGTTTTGTGGTCCGTGCTGAAATGCTCACGATTCGACTAAAAAGTTGTATGTATGCGGGGGCCCTTAGTTGATGTTCACCATGAATCGCAAACACATGGTTGCATTGATGGTTTTATATCGGTGCATAAAGAGAAGAAAGAGAACTAGAAATGTATATGAAATATATCCCATTAATGTGAAAAGAAAAGAGTTAGGTGTATTTTGTCCCCTTTTCTTGGAACTGCGACATGAGAACAAATTTTTTAATCACTTTGAACTACATAATCGGTTAAAGGATTCTCTTCAGCAGCAAAACACATTTATGGGGGAGTGCAATTGTTGCAAATTTATTATATATTCGATAATATCTATCATATTTAACGACATGGTCTATTGAGAATGTTAATGATAATTAATATAAGGTAAAATCAAATGAATCTAACGAATTTTGAGATTCACTGCACAGTGCCTGAGGTGGTACTGAAAGAACCTACTGTTGAAAGAGGAAACCGCTGCGACTGATAAGAAGAGGATGGCATTGGTGAGAACTGAGGGGTTACGGCACAAGTTGTCAATAAGTTACGATCATAAATTTGATATGCAGGAAACTGGAATATTATTGTTTGTAGCAGTGGACTATTGACTAGGAAGCATCTGTTGTCTTTGCTTAATTTCTTGTATTGTTTGTAGTACCCCCATCTGAAATTCAAATATCTCTGAAAATTTCTTTCCAAGCACTTCTGGTTTCATTTCTATCTTTGTAACTCCATAAGTGGTAATGTAAACTAAGTACCCGTCGAAATTATTGAAGGGATGTGCCAACTTTGAGGAAAAATATGAAGGATAATTTTTAACACCTAATTTTTATAGCTCTACTCCTATAATGTTATAAGGAATAGTCGGGCATATATTGTATATTAGACAACATTAGTAATTCACCTCATACAGTTGAGTCCGCGAGTCTTTACCCGTGCGTCATTAATACCTGGTAAGATAAAACACATACTTTTTATCTAGCATCATTCTCTTCCACGCATGAAACTCATGATATGACGTGCTGACGTTTGTTATTAAGTAAAAACACATGTTACTTTTATGAACCATCTAGAGTCAGTGCATTGAAAAGAGATAGGTACAAAAAAAGACGATTCGGTATGTTTTCATATTTTAAGCACAATTTGTTTGACGTTTCTGCTTTGTTTAATTTTGTGGCTGTCAGTCAGTTGAATTTTTTGCGGTTTTTGTCGAATTTTTGCGTTTTGAAGTTTCTTTATATTACACAAACAGTTGTTTTCACAACTAATTTTATATTGGGCTTTGAAATTTTAAGGTAAAGAATTATATTTTGGCAATTAATATTTAAAACATACAAAGCTAATGTCATTCACACGGTAAAGAAATGACTGGGTTTAGATTTCCGTCAAAGTGAATAAAATAACAAAAATAAAATATGTTATTGAATTTTTTTATAAATTGTTTATTTATTTATTAATCAATAATACTAAAATAATTTATTAAGCTACTTCAAATGTAGCTGTAATTCTGCACAAAAATTTTGAAGCAAAACTTACATTTGACATTCTATATATTTGATAACGTCAAATTTTATAATAAAACCCGTAATCGGAACAGTAGCCACTTTCTGTCAGTTGTTGTTGCGTGAAATAGATTTCCGACTTATTTCGTATGCTTTAAATGATGACGCACGGGTAAAGACTCGCGGACTCAACTGTATGCAAAAGCATACGAAATAAGTCGATGATAAGTCGGAAATTGAAATTTACTAAACGCAACAGCAAGTGACAGTAAGTAGCTGCTGCTCCTGCTACGGGTTAAAATTTGAGTTATCAAATATGTGTTTTATCTCGCCTGGAATTAATGACGCACGGGTAAAGACTGGTTGACTCAACTGTATAGGATTACATCCAATACATGGCAACATGGTACATCCCCGTTTCCCATACCCAAGTCGTACGGATTTATTCAGTCATTCGTCGATTCTACAGTGGCAACTCGCAATGATGCCGATTTTAGCGTTTCCTTCAGTGGCGTATCTGTAATCGAAAACTAAACGTATGGTATTTAGTTAATTATGTTTTATTCCTTTCTTACGTATCAATATTGTTTTCGTTTGTTTTACCTTTGTTGTATTTTCCTTCATGTCGTTAGTAAAAATGATCGAGTTTGTCTCTTGCCTATACTTCCACGCATATTTTTAATTAATAATATACGTAAAACGACCAACGTTGTCTAGAGTCTAGAATTCTAGAACATCCTCCAGTCAACTATCTATGGATCCAATGTTATTAAATTCACATAAATCCGCGTTGAAACTTACATCGAAAAGGCCAACCTTATACTTCTATCAGTTAACAAATCCTTATGCTTTACGAAAAGTAGTTACATGAAAGCAAATATAGGTCAGTACATACATAAAGTTGCTTAAAATATGGAAGAAAGCTGATAGAGAATATCAATATGGGAAGAGAACATTGTTAGCAACTAGTAGAATACAAATAAGTTTGGTTCGTTCGGCGTCGAATAAATATTTTATGTATTCAGATCACGTACAGTAACTGACCAAGTAGTTGCAGTATAGAGAAAAGTCGGTTGCTTTATGTTACATGTTTTATCAGACGTATGGTAAGATTACGTTTACCGATAGAGTGGGACATGATTCCGAGACAAAGGGGTGTTGTTTCAAAACATATCAGTCGAGCAAATTTTATTAAAAAAAAATATGTATTTTCAATGACATTGTTCTGAAGCTATTTCTTTGTGACATCTTATGCTATTACTATTTTATTGCGAAATAAGCCACAATTTAAGTTGAAAATGAAATTTATAGACGTTTGACTCCCACTTCGGAAATCGTTATCGAAATACAAAATATTAATAAATTAAACAAATTTTATTTCGATAACGATTTCCGAAGTGGAAATCTAAACGTCAATAAATTTCATTTTCTTTTCTTTTCATTTAACTTAAATTGTGGCTTATTGCCCAATAAAATGGTAGGTAAATTCACTGACATTGATACTTTGCTCACCGTTGTTTATGTATATCCAGGAATAAATAAAAAAGGTAATCTATCATATTATATTATATCATATATTAAGGCCACCACCTAACACCACAAACTATACGAATACTGCTCCTAGTATTTTAAAAGCGGAAGTAGAGAAGGCCATCAAACAGCAAAAATGGGAAATCTCCAAGTCCTGACCAAATACCATCAGACTGGCTCAAACTTCTAGATGACGACAATGTCTTAAAACTAACAAACATTTATAACCACATATACGAAACTGGAATGATGCCACAGATATGGTTAGAGAAGAGTCTACATCTATTCAACTCCCAAAAAATACTAATACATCATCATGTAGAGACTTTAGACTAATTAGGCTCATGAGCCACTCTCTCAAGCTACTTCTTAAGATAATTCTTAATAGAATCAATCACAAATGTGAAGAGACAATGGGAAACAAACAATTCGGTTTCAGTGAAGGATTGGGAACAAGGGAAGCTTTGTTCTCAATGTTAACATTACTTCAACGATCATGGGAAGTACGGAAACCAATTTACGTCTGCTTTATAGATTTTGAGAATGCGTTTGATAGGGTTCAGTATGATAGGATGCTTGAATATCTAGAAATGATTGGAATAGATGATAAAGATCTGAGACTTTTACAACATCTATATTGGAATCAAGAAGCTTCTATTCTGGTAGACGGCAAAGAAACAGACAAAATTTGCATTCAAAGAGGTGTCAGACAGGGTTGTGTGTTATCCCCAATTTTGTTTAACGTATACTCAGAAATGATTTTTAACGAAGCCTTGGAAGGACAATGTGGAGTCCCAATCGGGGGAGAAACTATTAACAATATCAGATATGCAGACGACACCGCGATCATGGCTGAAAGTATTGAAGATCTTCAATTCCTTATAGATAGAGTCACTAGAGAATGCTCCAATAACGGACTTACCATAAATACAACAACGACAATAGTTATTTATGAAACAGTTCGTGAAGTATGCTTTTTGCGAACTCACGCGATGTTTAGAGTACGAAGGACAACGGAGCGAGTGCTATACATCGCGTAAGTTCGCAAAAAGTACTTCACGCACAGTTTCATACAATATGTTATCTATGATGAACAAATAAAAAAACTGTAACTCTTCGTCACTGGAATTTATCTATAATTTTAGAACTTTGACATTTAAAAATTCTAACTTCTTTCAAACCACAAAACTGTCAAAACTTTTGTCGTAATTTATTGCTCATTATGTCATCACCATGACAACGCGAAAGTTAAGGATATTTGATTATATGAAAGTGTGTCAAAAACAGTACGAAAAAGTAGGTCCCATTTAAAATACTGTAGCGTGATTAGTGTAATTACTTCTAATTACAATAAAACTAGCGGTTCGTAATTTATATACGACTTTATTATTTATTTATACAAGTTTACTTTACAAACTTTAGCTTAAGACTAAACTCTACAACAGCGCGCTCCGCTTAAATAGCCAATAGGTCCTGTTCTCGAAATGTCTACATATCTCTCGGCCTAATGAATATTCTGGAGATCTTCACTCACAGCGCCGTCGCTTCTGTGACGTCACGGCTACTGTTATTCCGACGGTTGGAATTCTCCCAAGCCTGTTTATTGCGCCGATTCGAAACTCTTTCGTTACACTGCTCCCCTCTTAAGATCTGAGCGTCCCGATCAGCAACTCTAGATGAAGGCTCAGGATGGCGGAATCTACACGACTCTCCAGCTTTGCATACACCCTTCAAGAAGAAATAACAGTCTACTGTCTTTGAAGGATCCGACATCTTCGGGTTCATGCAACACACAGTAATTCGTACGCCAGTTTCTCTGAAGACCACCTCAAGCATGCTTCTCACAATCTTCCAATCCAGATTTTCTACTGCATGGCCTATTTTTGGTAAAGCCAAATCTTTGATGTCATAATTACACACGATTTTCTTCAAATTAGTTAGAGCACGCCATATGTTCTCGTGGCTTGGCGTGTCCGTATAAGACTTCCTGGTCACCATATACAGCAAAGATCGAGGACCATCTTCCAATCGCAGTACTCTTCCAATTTTAGGTTGTTGATTTCTTAACTCGTCCAGGCGGCCGAACTTTCTATTGAATACGGACGAGATTCCTTTGGTCATCTCGAGGTCTTGGGCAACACAGTGGGCTAGAGAGACGTTTTCTGGAACACCAAACAAATCTTGCTGAACTTCTGTGGTCACGCCGAATCTAGCACTCTTTCTCGCTGCGTAATTTGACATAAATTGATTAAAACTTGGCTGTGCGGCGTCTTTCATCTCCTGTTGGAGGACTCGGGCTTCTTCTGTTTCATTTGAGCCAGCATATGGTGCAAGACGATTTATGTGAATAACTTTTGGTTTACCGTTTGGCAACTTCTTAATTCTGTATATTACGTCATTTATTTTCTTCTTAACTTCATACGGACCTTCCCATTGTCTTTGCAGTTTAGGACACAAGCCGCGACGACGTTGTGGATTATAAAGCCAGACAAGATCACCTACTTCGAAGCTTTCATTCTTGCATCGAGAATCATATTGATCTTTCATTCTGTCACTGGCTATCTGGATGTGTTGTCGGGCAAGTTCATGAATGTTGTTCATTCGTAACTTCAGGCGGTCGACGTATTCTTCGCCTGCAACATGTTCCTCAGAAGGTCTGCGGCCAAACTCTAGGTCGCAGGGCAAACGAACTTCACGACCCAACATCAGGCAGGTTGGTGTTTGACCTGTAGTTTCATTTACGGCCGAGCGGTAGGCCATCAGGAATAAATGAATGTGTTGGTCCCAATCTCGCTGATGTTCAGATACAACTTTGGACAAGTGTTTACCCATCGTTCGGTTCATCCTCTCGACCATCCCATCTGATTGAGGATGCAGGAGTGTTGTTCTGGTCTTATTGGCACCAATCAATTTACAAACGTTTTGGAAAAGAGCTGACTCAAAGTTTCGCCCTTGGTCGGAGTGGATCTCCAAGGGAACACCAAATCGGCTGAAGAATTCTTTAACAAGTACCTCTGCAACGGTAACAGCTTCTTGATTTGGTAATGCATAGGCCTCGGTCCATTTCGTAAAATAATCCATGGCTACCAGGATGTATTTATTTCCAGCATTAGTTTCTGGAAATGGACCTGCAATGTCGATTGCTACTCTTTCCATAGGACTGCCAACATTGTACTGTCTCATGGGTGCTCTCTTTTTACCAACTGGACCATTACCGGATGCACACAGTTCACATTTCTGGCACCATCTTCTTACATCATCTTTACAGTTCACCCAATAGAACCGTTCTCGAACCTTTTGCAGAGTCTTCGTAATACCAAAGTGTCCACCTGATGTACCGTCATGCAACTGACGCAATACTTCTGACACTTTACTTTTAGGTACAATCAACTGAAGCTTAGATTCTGTACCATCATCGTTCTCAAAGGTTCTGTACAGAAGATCATCTTTTAGTATCAGGCAATTCCATTGGCTCCAGTAGGCCTTGACTTCCGGACTACATGCACTAATGTTTTGCCAACTAGGTCTCTCACCTCGACGCATCCAATCCAATACTCTTTTTATACATGGATCGTCTTCTTGGGCTTCTTGTAACTGTTGTGGCTGCCATTGCTCATTAACGACGGTAGTTCGTCTCACAGGGCAAAGCTGTTCATCTACTTTAAGCCGGTGATTACAACTTTCACTGCATGGCCGTATCGAGGAAGCATCTGTATTTGAACCAACTCTTCCAGCCCTCTTCATGCGTCTCTTCGGCATCGTGTCACGAATCACCCTCCGTACCATTTCCACCAAACGTTCATCTTTTCTCTTATCGCCTTTTTCCACGGTTATTACTCGATTGTTTCGTGAAGCTTGGCTAGCTGCTTCGTGTTCCAAGGCAATAGCAAGTGCTTCATCTAAAACTTTCGGTCTTGCTAGTCGTAAAGCTTTCTGTAGTTCACTATCTTTCAGCCCATTGACAAAGGTATCTACCGCAATTTCTTCTAAAACGCTGTCTGGCACCTCCGGATAAGCCAACCGCACCACACGAGCCACATCTGCTTCAAATTCTTGCAGATTCTCACTTGCTCGTTGACTTCTATTTCTCAGTTGTGCTTTGTATACTTGTTGTAGATGGGCATCTCCATAGCGTTTTTCTAGACGAGTGAACAAGGTCTGGTAACATTTTTCTTGACCCTTGGGAATTGACCTTAAGATATCTGCAGCACCACCTCGTAAAGCAGCAGTCAATGAAACAGCCTTTTCTTGTTCGGTCCAATGATTGGCGGTCGCAATAGCTTCAAATTGTCTAAGATATATGGACCAAGAGGACTTTCCATCGAATGGTGGTAATTTGAATCTCATATTATGCGACGTTTCGTCTCTCGGTAGTTCATCTTTCACTACCGGATCTAACGCTGCTGCATTAACTGATGGTTGTACTTTTGTATCGGTTATCATGCTCTCTAGCTGTTTGATCTTTTCTTCTACGGTCTCTACACTTTCTGCATCTTATCGAATGTTCTAGAAACTTCTTCAAATTTCTCATTGTTCTGTTTACAAACTTCTTCTAGTTTTTCGTTGTTTTGCCTACAGACCTCTTTAATTATTTGAGAAGTCTCATCGAATCTTTTAGCAACATTTTCGAATTTCTCGTCGCTTTTTCTACTAACTTCTTCAAGTTTCTCGTCGCTTCTTCTACTAACTTCTTCAAGTTTCTCGTCGCTTCTTCTAGAAGTTTCATCGATCGTTTCAGAAACAGTTTTTAATTTCGATAAGATTACTTGTTCTGCTGACTGGAAGTGGAACGTCTTTGGGTCTTCTCCGTTCTTCGTGAGGACATCCTCGAGTCGTGCTTGTAGGACTATCTTGAGCCCACTGCTGTCCAGATCCCGTTCCTCGAGCTGTTCACGGAGCTGTTTTACTGTAAGTTCTTGTAGCAACATCTTTGGTCGGCACACACGTACTTTCCAAAATGTCTTTTAACAGTCTTTCCGAATACCGAACAATCAACGCACTTTAACTATTCCCGACGAATAAAGTCCAAAAGTATATTAAAGTCTTTCCGAATACCGAACAATTAACGCACTCCGGTTATTCCCGACGAATAAAGTTCAAAAGTCTTTTAAAGTCTCTCTGTAATTCACTATTTATATCGCACTAAGTTAACCGAACACCGACACCAACTGTAGCGGTTATTTACTGTAATTACTTCTAATTACAATAAAACTAGCGGTTCGTAATTTATATACGACTTTATTATTTATTTATACAAGTTTACTTTACAAACTTTAGCTTAAGACTAAACTCTACAACAGCGCGCTCCGCTTAAATAGCCAATAGGTCCTGTTCTCGAAATGTCTACATATCCCTCGGCCTAATGAATATTCTGGAGATCTTCACTCACAGCGCCGTCGCTTCTGTGACGTCACGGCTACTGTTATTCCGACGGTTAGAATTCTCCCAAGCCGGGGACTGTTTATTGCGCCGATTCGAAACTCTTTCGTTACAATACATTGTTACTTCACGCACACTTTAAACACTTCACGCACTGCTATCTATAATGACAGGTTTCACAAACTAAAAACTTATACATAATAGGTTTGTTCTAGCGTCAGTTTCAAACGGTTTGAAACCATCAGGAACATGCGCATTTGTTTGATGGCGTTCAAGCAAACAGATTACTAGTTTGAAACTACTGGTCGGGCGTTCTAACGACAGTAAATTTTGATTTGGAAACTGGCGTCAAACGGTCAAAAGAGTTTGCGGATTTTGTCCGGATTTTAAGTTTGTGCGTTGCGCAGTGGAATTATTTGTTTGACGTTTACAAATTTTAAATGAAAGTAATAGGTTTTGACTATGTTACTTAACATTATTTACGTTTATAATATTAATTTTTAATATTTAGCATAAATCTTGAATATTTGGATACTTATAAGAAAAATGTATTTCTAATCTAACCTCAAAATTATAAATAAAAACCAACAATTTGACGTTGGTATTTTACTCCGATAAAAAAGCGTTCTAGCAAAAAACAGTTTGTTAACATTTTGTGGATGGAACATGCGCAATAAAGCAGTACAATAATTTGGTGTCAAACCATACAAAACTACATGCTAGAACAAACCTAATATCAAATACTATTGACTGTAATACATCCAACTCCCACAGAAATCTGGAAGCACGTTGCCACTAGCGCCACTGTCGGCTTGCATTGCATTGAAACTACGTTGTAACAACGTAAAATTTGACGTAAACATTCAAATTTAATTTTATAAATATTTGAATAACGAGCTAATTTTGCTAAATTAAATTAAAATAAAAATAGTTCAAACACTTATACATACAAAAACAATAATAAAGCGATTTTATAAATGTAAGGTTAGATTGCTCTGGTTAGCACCGAAGACCACTAGATGGTGCTATTTTTTTGCTTCCTCAAATGTAATGGGAAATGTCAAGAGTTGTATGTATTACAGTCAATAGTATTTGAGAATATGACATAGAGTAGATAAAGTTACTTGTGGTTAGTAAACAAGACGTCGGCCCTATGCAACTAATTGTCAGTAATGAACCAATAACAAAAGTTAACCATTTTAAATACCTAGGATGTTGGATAAACGAGACACTAAATCCAGATGAAGAAATTAAACTCGTATAGAAATTGCAAGAGCAACTCTCAGTTGAACTTACAACGAAGTGTAATCATACCGTAGAATGCTCAGAATATCATGGGTTCAACGGATTTCAAACAGAAGTCTTAAACAGAGTAGATCAAGGCGAAGGTGACTTAATTAAGATGATAAAAAAGAGAAAACTTGAATGTCTGTGGCACATAATGAGAGGTAGCAGATACAGGATGCTGCAGTTAATACTCAATGGAAAGATCGACGGAAAAAGAGGAATTGGTCGGAAGAAATATTCATGGCTCCGAAACCTTCGTCAATGGACTGGATTATCAGCAGATGAATTATTACATGCCGCGCAAGATCGAGAACGATATCAGCAAATTATTATGGAAGCTACCCACGCCTAAAATTTTACTTAAAGAAGAAGATATATTATATATCGACAGTTGAAAGAACAGTTTTTTAGGACATTTTTTATTTTCCTTTATTTTTATTACAATATGTATTATATAGCAAACTCTAGCATAGTCCATCATCTTTATTTTTAATGGAACACCCTCTACATTTTAATGATTTTAGAAGTTACTACTTAAGAGGAAACAGTAGCGATCAACAGGTAGCGAAAACGCGTTCCAAGATTGCGGCTGTAATTTTGAATAATTTTTCGAGATATTTGGCACACGTATTCGTAATATAATAAAGAATGGCGGTACAGAGCCCAATTTGAAAAGTATATTAATATGTGGAAATTACTCTGTAATTAAATACAATATTAAAAAAACGAGCCTGTACCGCCATTAAGAAGAACAAAAAAATACACTTTCTTCAAATAAACTTTTTTATCCGATGCCTAGATTTTGTGTCATTTTGGAACTACTAAAATTTTTTATTTCATTAGTAGTTCCAAAATGACACAAAATCTAGGCATCGGATAAAAAAGTCTATTTGAAGAAAGTGTATTTTTTTGTTCTTCTTAATGGCGGTACAGGCTCGTTTTTTTAATATTGTATTTAATTACAGAGTAATTTCCACATATTAATATACTTTTCAAATTGGGCTCTGTACCGCCATTCTTTATTATATTACGAATACGTGTGCCAAATATCTCGAAAAATTATTCAAAATTACAGCCGCAATCTTGGAACGCGTTTTCGCTACCTGTTGATCGCTACTGTTTCCTCTTAAGTAGTAACTTCTAAAATCATTAAAATGTAGAGGGTGTTCCATTAAAAATAAAGATGATGGACTATGCTAGAGTTTGCTATATAATACATATTGTAATAAAAATAAAGGAAAATAAAAAATGTCCTAAAAAACTGTTCTTTCAACTGTCGATATATAATATATCTTCTTCTTTAAGTAAAATTTTAGGCGTGGGTAGCTTCCATAATAATTTGCTGATATCGTTCTCGATCTTGCGCGGCATGTAATAATTCATCTGCTGATAATTCAGTCCATTGACGAAGGTTTCGGAGCCATGAATATTTCTTCCGACCAATTCCTCTTTTTCCGTCGATCTTTCCATTGAGTATTAACTGCAGCATCCTGTATCTGCTACCTCTCATTATGTGCCACAGACATTCAAGTTTTCTCTTTTTTATCATCTTAATTAAGTCACCTTCGCCTTGATCTACTCTGTTTAAGACTTCTGTTTGAAATCCGTTGAACCCATGATATTCTGAGCATTCTACGGTATGATTACACTTCGTTGTAAGTTCAACTGAGAGTTGCTCTTGCAATTTCTATACGAGTTTAATTTCTTCATCTGGATTTAGTGTCTCGTTTATCCAACATCCTAGGTATTTAAAATGGTTAACTTTTGTTATTGGTTCATTACTGACAATTAGTTGCATAGGGCCGACGTCTTGTTTACTAACCACAAGTAACTTTATCTACTCTATGTCATATTCTCAAATACTATTGACTGTAATACATACAACTCTTGACATTTCCCATTACATTTGAGGAAGCAAAAAAATAGCACCATCTAGTGGTCTTCGGTGCTAACCAGAGCAATCTAACCTTACATTTATAAAATCGCTTTATTATTGTTTTTGTATGTATAAGTGTTTGAACTATTTTTATTTTAATTTAATTTAGCAAAATTAGCTCGTTATTCAAATATCTATAAAATTAAATTTGAATGTTTACGTCAAATTTTACGTTGTTACAACGTAGTTTCAATGCAATGCAAGCCGACAGTGGCGCTAGTGGCAACGTGCTTCCAGATTTCTGTGGGAGTTGGATGTATTACAGTCAATAGTATTTGATATTAGGTTTGTTCTAGCATGTAGTTTTGTATGGTTTGACACCAAATTATTGTACTGCTTTATTGTGCATGTTCCATCCACAAAATGTTAACAAACTGTTTTTTGCTAGAACGCTTTTTTATCGGAGTAAAATACCAACGTCAAATTGTTGGTTTTTATTTATAATTTTGAGGTTAGATTAGAAATACATTTTTCTTATAAGTATCCAAATATTCAAGATTTATGCTAAATATTAAAAATTAATATTATAAACGTAAATAATGTTAAGTAACATAGTCAAAACCTATTACTTTCATTTAAAATTTGTAAACGTCAAACAAATAATTCCACTGCGCAACGCACAAACTTAAAATCCGGACAAAATCCGCAAACTCTTTTGACCGTTTGACGCCAGTTTCCAAATCAAAATTTACTGTCGTTAGAACGCCCGACCAGTAGTTTCAAACTAGTAATCTGTTTGCTTGAACGCCATCAAACAAATGCGCATGTTCCTGATGGTTTCAAACCGTTTGAAACTGACGCTAGAACAAACCTATTATGTATAAGTTTTTAGTTTGTGAAACCTGTCATTATAGATAGCAGTGCGTGAAGTGTTTAAAGTGTGCGTGAAGTAACAATGTATTGTAACGAAAGAGTTTCGAATCGGCGCAATAAACAGTCCCCGGCTTGGGAGAATTCCAACCGTCGGAATAACAGTAGCCGTGACGTCACAGAAGCGACGGCGCTGTGAGTGAAGATCTCCAGAATATTCATTAGGCCGAGGGATATGTAGACATTTCGAGAACAGGACCTATTGGCTATTTAAGCGGAGCGCGCTGTTGTAGAGTTTAGTCTTAAGCTAAAGTTTGTAAAGTAAACTTGTATAAATAAATAATAAAACTTGTATAAAATTTTTGGCTACCTGTTGATCGCTACTGTATCACCTTAACAACCTCATTTCAAATATGTATATTTTGTAGGGTCTATTATGAATAATACACTGTGAAATTTTGAAATTATGGATAATTTTCCAAACGACATTAAATACATAAAATTTTGAAATTAATATTAATATTTATAATAATAATATAATAATATTTTGAGTTGTTGATTAAATAATATTGATATATAGTGTATTTGATAAATAATTAATTTAAGACGTGAACTTAATAAAAAGTTATTTATTGTGTATTATTTGTGGAAGATCTAAGCATTAGGATAATATATTCTGTGATCCAAGTACCTATTTTGTTGTTAAATATGTTCAAAATTGTAAGCGTTCCATAGTAACAATATATTATTAAAAAATCACTTAAACACTTTTCCTCTTTTCTCGACTGAGTATTAGTTTTTGTTGTACATATAATTGTACACTGAATACATAGTTAGTGAAAAAATTATCACATTTTTTAACTGAATTAATCATTTGCAATTATAAAAATAACAGTTATCCAAGAACATTCAAAAGCCATCTCTTTAAATTAATGATGACATTTTCAAGTAGAATGACATTCTAGTAATGTTTACATATTGTAGCGTGATTACTACTGTAGCGTGATTACTGTTAAAATAATACTCTCGGTTCGTTTATACGAATTTATTTATACAAGTTACAGATCGAATTTATATTATACACTAACTCTATTTACAAAATTCGTATCCTTATATACTCTAGCCGTAATTCTCGATCATTCCAGGCTAAGCCAGCTCTCTGACTATCGTGTGACCTTCCACCGCGCGTCGATTCCACGTATACCGTGCTTCGACCAGAATTTTCTCGGCTTACGTCTCGAGGTGCGGCCGGTGATTCATTGTTTTGCTATATTGCTCCCCTCTTAAGATCTGAGCGTCCCGATCAGCAACTCTAGATGGCCCAGGATGGCGGAATTTACAGGATTCTCCAGCTCTGCATACACCCCTAGAAAAGAAGTAACAGTCTACTGTCTTTGAAGGGTATGACATCTTCGGGTTCATGCAACACACAGTAATTCGTACGCCAGTTTCTCTGAAGATCACTTCAAGCATGCTTCTCACAATCTTCCAATCCAGATTTTCTACTGCATGGCCTATTTTTGGTAAAGCCAAATCGTTGATGTCATAATTACACACGATTTTCTTCGAATTAATTAGAGCACGCCATATGTTCTCGTAGCTTGGCGTGTCCGTATAAGACTTCCTAGTCATCATATACAGCAAAGATCGAGGACCATCTTCCAATCGCAGTACTCTTCCAATTTTATGCTGCTGGTTTCTTAACTCGTCCAGGCGGCCGAACTTTCTATTGAATACGGACGAGATTCCTTTAGTCATCTCGAGGTCTTGGGCAACACAGTGGGCTAGAGAGACGTTTTCTGGAACACCAAACAGATCTTGCTGAACTTCTGTGGTCACGCCGAATCTAGCACTCTTTCTCTGCGTATATATATATATATATATATATATATATATATATATATATATATATATATATATATATATATATATATACAAACAAGCAGTTTATTAGGGTTGCAGTATATATATATATATATATATATATATATATATATATATATATATCTATATATAATGTTCTTGAACTCCTAAGTGGAGCATAGAGCTTCAGTGAAAACGCGCCATCGGGTTCTATTTTGCGCTAGGGCCTTCACCTCATTCCAAGACTTTCCTTGACTTCTTATCTCGTCCATGATGGATCTTCTCCAAGTTTGTGCTGGGCGACCTCTTTTTCTTTTTCCTTGGGGATTCCACTCTAGGGCAGTTTTTGCAATACTGGAACTATCTTTTCGGAGTGTGTGACCTATCCACCCCCCACTTTCTGGATTTTATTTCATTTCCTACCCTATTTTGTTGCGTCAGGTGTAGCAGATCTTCGTTTCTGATGGTGTTTGGCCAGAAAATACGCACAATTCTTCGTAGACATTTGTTAACAAAGCACGGTTCCCGGAAAGGGGGGTTATCGTGGGAGGTCTTGTCACTGGGAATTTTCCGGCGTCAACTTATTTCTTAATGATTCTTTAGTCAAAATTCACTGAGAGCGAAATCGCAGCACGTTCTTTTTTTAACTAAGCGCGAAATGCATTTTTTCTGCACAAAGATCTACTATTCCGTAAGCATTTTACATCGTTTGAAATTCATATTGTATTACCAATATTTTTTTTTCTTTCAAAAACTACCAGAAGTAGTTTTGGTGACATTAATACATTAGCCTGAATTTTTTCAGATTTTTCTGACTACTCTAAGACCACTTTTTGAGGCTTTCAAAATGATTTTTTCACTTTTTAAACGTTTTTGAGATAGTGCTCATTTTCCGGGTGTGAGTATATAAATATACTTTATTCAATTTAATGATATTATTAGTATATATTATATAAAGACAAAATACAAGCTATAATTATGTGCCAATTTAAAAAATTAACCATAAGAGAGGTACTTATGTATTTTTGCATTACAGGTGTTACAGGTAGAAATTCAATAACCATGCCGAATTCGACAAAAAATTAGTGCCGTACAAAGGTATAATGGAACGCATATTTAAAATGGCATTATAATGTCATAATAATATTATTATTTAAAAAAATTGTTTTCTTTTTCAGTACAAAAAATGTAACACTTTGCCAATTTATTATACATCTAATATCTCTAATAATTGTTAATATTTTGTGGTCAACATATATCTGCATATTTATTTATATAATAAATAAATAATATAATATTATAATTATGTATGTTATCGAATTTCTACCTGTAACATCTATAGTGCAAAAATACGTATCTCACTTATATACTCTCGGACAAAAATTTATTGCATATGCATGTGGAATGAAATTTTTTGTGCTGCTATCCTTAGCCCCCCTGTATCATAGGAATAGGATTTATTTTCCGAATGCCATTTTTTAAAGTATCACATAAATACTATAATCGGATTTAGATCTGATCTGGGCTATATACTGGCCAATATAATTTTTAATTTGAATCTCATCAAGATAAGTATTCACTATGCTAACGACAAGAAGAAGTGCATTAGCACCAATATGTCATATCCAATATGGCTTTCAAATGGCAAAACATGATCTTCTAAAATGTTTTCAATGTACATATCAGTTGGCATTCGCCTAATCACCTTCACGTGTTCGGTATGTCCTTTCAAAGCAATACCGCTCCGTAGCACTATGTCGCCACCACCAAAACTAACGCTCTGTATGAGGTTACAACTGACATACTGTTCACCAACTCTTCTGTAGGCAAAGTCTTGTAAATCTTGCTTCCATATGGGAGACGGTATGCCAGATGTAACCTCATACAGAGGGTTAATTTTAGTGGTGGCGGCATAGTGCTATGGAGTGGTATTTCTTGGTAAGGAGATACTGAACTTGTGGAGGTGATTGGGTGAATGACAGCTGATATGTACATTAAAAACATTTTAGAAGATCATGTTTTGAAATTTACCAGCCATATTGGATAACAAATTTGTGTACCATGACGCAGGTCTTAATGTCGGTAGAATAGTGATTACTTACATTGATGAGATTCAATTTAAAAATTATTTTGGCCGCCATATAGCCCACAATAAATTTAAATCCGATTATACCATTTATATGAAACATTAAAACATTGGATTCTGAAAAGAAATCTTATTTCTATGACACTGGGGGCAGCACAATTTTTTTTATTTCACACGTTAATTTCAAAATATGCAAAATTTTTGTCTGTGAGTGTATATTAGTTTATTTTTCAAATTGGCGCCTAATTTAAGCTTGTATTTTGTGTTTATATATATATTAATAATATCATTAAATTGAATAAAGTATATTTATATACTCACACTGGGAAAAAGAGCACTATCTCAAAAGTGTCAAAAAATGAAAAAATCATTCTCAAAGCCTCAAAAGTGGTCTTAGAGAAGTCAGAAAAATCTGAAAAAAATTCAGGCTAATGTATTAATGTCCCCAAAACTACTTCTGATAGTTTTTGAAAGAAAAAAAAAATATTGGAAATACAATATGAATTTCAAACGATGTAAAATACTTACGGAATAGTAGAGCTTTGTGCAGAAAAAATGCATTTCGCGCTTAATTAAAAAAAGAACGTGCTGCGATTTCGCTGTCAAGAATTTTGACTAAAGAATCATTAAGAAATAAGTTGAAGCCGGAAAATTCCCAGTGACAAGACCTCCCACGATAACCCCCCTTCCCGGGAACCGTGAAAGACCTGCATTTGTCTGTAAGGGATTTTGTCACTTTTCAGGGTTCACATCCATAGAGTAGAACAGATATAACATTTGACTGGAATATTCGGATCTTTGTCCTTGTAGTATATTCCCCAGACCTCCAAACAGGGTTAAGCATGCTGAATGCTTGTTGAGCTTTTCGTATCCTCATACGAATATCGTTTTCTGTACCTCCGCTTTCTGTTATGACACTTCCAAGGTACGTGAAGTTTTCCACATTTTCAATCTGCATGTTGTCAATATTAAATAGCGTGTTGTTCCTTGCGTTTATTCTCATGGATTTGGTTTTACTAATATTGATTTTTAAACCTATTTTATTGGCCTCAGTGGATAGTGTTTCCAATTGGTCGGCCACATACTGGAACCTTTGTCCTAACAGGCAGATATCGTCGGCGTATTCCAGATCACTTAGGCGTGTGGTTAACGTCCATCGTATCCCTTTTGTGTCGAAGTCTAGTTGGGAGAGAACATAGTCTAGAGCTATGTTAAACAGAAACAGAGAAAGCACACATTCCTGTCTGACTCCAGTAAGTACGTCAAATTCGTCACTGTTGATCCCACTGTTGTCTCACGCTGCACGTCGCCTCAGTGTACAGTGACTTTATAATCGAAATTATTTTATGTGGAATGTTTCTTAGCTCTAAAATTTTCCATATAGCAGCATGAGATAGGCTGTCAAAGGCACGTTCGAAATCAACAAAAACCATGTATAGAAGTGTGTTCCATTCAACCGATTGTTCCATTATTACCCTCACAGTATTAATGTGATCTATGCAGGAGGATTCTGGCCTAAAACCTGCTTGATTTGCTCGAAATTCAACCGTGTTTGTTATTTTATGTACGATGGTCGTAAAAATTTTATTTATGACGGTAAGCAAGGTTATTCCTCTCCAATTTTTGCACAGTGTGAGGTTGCCCTTTTTTGGAAGCTTAATAATGTTACCTTTTTTCCAGCCCACTGGAATGCGGTTTGTTTCCCACACCTCTCGGACCATGGGGAGCAAAAGTTCAGCGGTTAGATGCGGGTCAATTTTAAGTAGTTCGGCAGCAATGTTATCGATTCCCGGGGACCTGTTCCTCTAGCACTCTAGAATCTAGCACTCTTTCTCTCTGCGTAATTTGACATAAATTGATTAAAACTTGGCTGTGCGGCATCTTTCATCTTCTGTTGGAGGACTCGGGCTTCTTCTGTTTCATTTGAGCCAGCATATGGTGCAAGACGATTTATGTGAATAACTTTTGGTTTACCGTTTGGCAACTTCTTAATTCTGTATATTACGTCATTTGTTTTCTTCTTAACTTCATACGGACCTTCCCATTGTCTTTGCAGTTTAGGACACAAGCCTCGACGACGTTGTGGATTATAAAGCCAGACAAGATCACCTACTTCGAAGCTTTCATTCTTGCATCGAGAATCATATTGATCTTTCATTCTGTCACTGGCTATCTGGATATGTTGTCGGGCAAGTTCATGAATGTTGTTCATTCGTAACTTCAGGCGGTCGACGTATTCTTCGCCTGCAACATGTTCCTCGGAAGGTCTGAAGCCAAACTCTAGGTCGCAGGGCAAACGAACTTCACGACCCAACATCAGGCAGGTTGGTGTCTGACCTGTACGTGTTGGTTCCAATCTCGCTGATTTTCAGATACAACTTTGAACAAGTGTTTACCCATCGTTCGGTTCATCCTCTCGACCATCCCATCTGATTGAGGATGCATGGGTGTTGTTCTGGTCTTATTGACACCAATCAATTTACAAACGTTTTGGAAAAGAGCTGACTCAAAGTTTCGCCCTTGGTCGGAGTGGATCTCCAAGGGAACACCAAATCGGCTGAAGAATTCTTTAACAAGTACCTCTGCAACGGCAGCAGCTTCTTGATTTGGTAATGCATAGGCCTCAGTCCATTTTGTAAAATAATCCATGGCTACCAGGATGTATTTATTTCCAGCATCGGTTTCTGGAAATGGACCTGCAATGTCGATTGCTACTCTTTCCATAGGACAGCCAACATTGTACTGTCTCATGGGTGCTCTCTTTTTACCAACTGGACCATTACCGGATGCACACAGTTCACATTTCCGGTACCATCTTCTTACATCATCTTTACAGTTCACCCAATAGAACCTTTTGCAGAGTCTTCGTAATACCAAAGTGTCCACCTGATATACCGTCATGCAACTGACGCAATACTTCTGACACTTTACTTCTAGGTACAATCAACTGAAGCTTAGATTCTGTACCATCATCGTTCTCAAAGGTTCTGTACAGAAGATCATCTTTTAGTATCAGGCAATTCCATTGGCTCTAGTAGGCCTTGACTTCTGGACTACATGCACTAATGTTCTGCCAACTAGGTCTCTCACCTTGACGCATCCAATCCAATACTATTTTTATACATTGATCATCTTCTTGGGCGTCTTGTAACTGTTGGGGCTGCCATTGCTCATTAACGACGGTGGTTCGTCTCACAGAGCAAAGCTGCTCCTCTACTTTAAGCCGGTGATTACAAATTTCACCGCATGGACGTATCGAGGCAGCATCTGTATTTGAACCAACTCTTCCAGCCCTCTTCATGCGTCTCTTCGGCATCGTGTCACGAATCACCCTCCGTACCATTTCCGCCAAACGTTCATCTTTTCTCTTATCGCCTTTTTCCACGGTTGGTACTTGATTGTTTCGTTAAGCTTGGCTAGCTGCTTCGGGTTCCAAGGCAATAGCAAGTGCTTCGTCTAAAACTTTCGGTCTTACTAGTCGTAAAGCTTTCTGTAGTTCACTATCTTTCAGCCCATTGACGAGGGTATCTACCGCAATTTCTTCTAAAACGCTGTCTGGCACCTCTGGATAAGCCAACCGCACCAAACGAGCCACATCTGCTTCAAATTCTTGCAGATTCTCACTTGCTCGTTGACTTCTACTTTGCAGTTGTGCTTTGTATACTTGTTGTAGATGGGCATCTCCATAGCGTTTTTCTAGACGAGTGAAGAAGGTCTGGTAACATTTTTCTTGACCCTTAGGAATTGATCTTAATATATCTGCAGCATCACCTCGCAAAGCAGCAGTCAAGGAAACAGCCTTTTCTTGTACGGTCCAATGATTGGCGGTCGCGATAGCTTCAAATTGTCTAAGGTATATGGACCAAGAAGACTTTCCATCAAATGGTGGTAATTTAAATCTCATATGATGCGATGTTTCGTCTCTCGGTGTTTCATCTTTCACTACAAGATCTAAAGCTACTGCATTAACTGATGGTTGTACTTTTGTATCAGTTATCATGCTCTCTAGTTGTTTGATCTTCTCTTCTAGCATTTCTTTATTGTCGTCTACACTTTTCTGTATCTTATCGAATGTTCTGGAAACTTCTTCAAATTTCTCGTCGGTCTGTCTACAAAAGTCTTTTATTACTTGAGAAACACTTTCAAATTTCTCATCGCTTTTTATAGAAGTTTCATCGATCTTTTGAGAAATGGTTTCGAATTGGTTTTGACTACATACGTCTTTAATTATTTGAGAAGTCTCGTCAAATTTTTTAGCAACATTTTCGAATTTATCGTCGCTCTTTTTAGAAGTATCATCGATCTTTTGAGAAACGTCTTTAAATTTCGAAAGATTGCTCGTTCTGCTGATTGGAAGTGGAACGTCTCTGGATCATCTCCGTTCTTCGTGAGGACTTCCTCGAGTCGTGCTTGTAGGACTTTCTTGGTTCCACTGCTGTCTTCATTCCGTTCCTCTAGCTGTTCACGGAGCTGTTTTACGGAAAGTTCTTGTAGCAGCATCTTTGGTCGGCACACACGCACTTATCACAAGGTCTTTTAAAAGTCTTTCCGAATACCGAACAATTAACGCACTTTAATTTTTCCCGACGAATAAAGTCCAAAAGTCCTTTAGAGTCACTTTTATTTTATTTAAAACAAATTATAATCCGACACCTAACTCCACTGTAGCGTGATTACTGTTAAAATAATACTCTCGGTTCGTTTATACGAATTTATTTATACCAGTTACAGATCGAATTTATATTATACACTAACTCTAAAAAGTTCAAAAAGGGTGAAATTTGTTCAGATGCATTACATAATGATTGTCTAATACTCTACCTATATTTACTGACTATTTTCAACCTTTAAGAGTTCATTTTTAAGGGTTCAAACTACCCCTAATTGCTGAAAAATGCTGAAGGAGGAAAAAGTTTTATTCGTATGATTTATGTAATAATGGTTTGATATTATTAATATACTAAGTGACATTAGAAGTGTTACACCCAGAAGGAATAATTTCTTGAACCTCATTTTTTGGCAGCACAATGACTATATTTTTAAAGTTTTATCTATAAATTTTTTTGTAAAAAGACCCAATTTATGAAGAGCGGTTGGTACAGAAATTTTTAGTTATTATTCCTCAGTCTAATTGTATTCAGTGCAAGAATATGCCTCGAGTTCGAGGACACCAAAATTACCACCATTTAAGCGATTTTGACAGGGGTAGAATTATTGTCTATATAGATATGGGCTCGTATACGGTTTGAAATACTTTCATTTTTGTTTTCAGGCTTACTTCTTTCTTCCTAATAAAACTTTTATTTAGTGCATAGTATAATTTTGTTGCACTCATTACCCTGCTGTTTATTTCTGGTTCTATATTTCCTTGCCCATTCATTGTTGATCCTAGATACTTGAAGTCCTCAACTTGGGTAATGGTCTCATTATTCAACTTAACATTTATATTTTCTTGTGTTTTCGATATTACTAAAGCTTCTGTTTTTTCAATATTTATTTTCATCCCAAATTTTTTAAAGGCTTCATTCCAAACATTCACATTCACTTGCAAGTCTTTTTCTGATTTTGCCACAATTACCAGGTTATCGGTATATATCAACTCTGACACGTAAACTTGTTGAAGTTTATACACCCCAACCCTAGTTCTTTTTACCTTACCCCTGCATTCTTTTGCAATTTCGTCCATTAGAGTGATGAATAACAAAGGACTCAGAACACCACCTTGTCTTACACCTGTCCTTGTGTAGAATTCTAGAGATGAGCAATTGTTTGATGGCAGTGTGGCCTCGATATTTTCTCGCAGCTTTTTCTCTAGTATTATTTCGTAGATTTTACTAGCAACTACCAACAATGATATTCCTCTATAGTTAGAACACTTATGTTTATCGCCTTTTTTGTGCAATGGTAGAATAGTTGCAAGCGTCCAATCTCTAGGTACGCATCCAGTACGCCAACAGCTCCTTATGATCTTCCATAGTAATTGTAATCCTTCTCCTTCCATATATTTAATTAGCTCAGCCTTAATATTATCGTGTCCTGCAGCCTTGCCATTTTTTAATTTTAAAATTGCTTCCCTGTATTCTTCGTATGTTATGTCATCATCATCCTGCTCATTTAAATTGTACTCCTCCCTGTCATTCTCTACTTCGTTGTTGTCTCCCATTAATAACTCCATAAAATGTTCTCGCCATCTTTCGGTAATCTCTTCAACCTCGACACCGTAAGGTACAAGAGGACGGCTTAAGTAAGTAAGTAAGAGATATGGGTTTGTCGTATAGCGAAATTGACCGTAGTGTTAATTGTACGGCAGTGACAGCTATACGAATGTGTCGTGTGTGGACAAACGAAGGTAGAGGAACATGAAGAAGACCAACTGGTCAACCGAGACGTACCACAGGGCGTCAAGATATGCGCTTTAAACTCCTGGCTCTGCGAGACCGTTTGGCTACTACGCGTCAAATCGCTGACCAGTGGTTTAGAGTAGAAGGTAGACTTGTTGCTATACGTACCCAATACCGTAGCATTCGAGCCTTTGGACTGGTTTCATTCCGCCCACGACGAATGTTTCCTTTGACTGCGGAACACTGTCATCAACGTTTGAATTGTTGCAGAGAACGGCAGTATTGGGTGGCAGAATGGCATAATGCAGCATTTAGCGATGAATCGCGATTTTGTTTAGGTAAGCATGATGGTCGTAAGATGATAAGACGCCGCCGTGGAGAGCGACGAGATATTGGGTTTGCTGTTGAGAAGCATCTACACAGGGCAGTTGGAGTAATGGTTTGGGCGGTTATTGCCTATTGTAGTCGATCACCACTTTTATTTATTCGAGGCAGTATGACAGATGACATCTGTTATGTTGATGAAATCTTACAAACCACTTTACTGCCTTATCTAGACAGCCGTCGAAATGCCCTTTTTTAGGAAGACAAATCGTGTCCCCATATTTCTCATCGAACTATGGACTTTCTCCAAGAAGCTGGCGTTAATTTTTTGCCTTGTCTACCCCTTTCACTGAGTTTAAATCCTATCGAACATATGTGGGATATGATGGCGAGTAGACTGTTTAGTTTGCACCATCCTCCACAGACTCTGGCACAGTTAATCCATGAAATTCAAGTTGCTTGGAACGAGGTGCCACAAACAGACATACATCATCTCATTTTGTCAATGCCTAGACGTGTACAGGAGTGTATTCAGCTGGGGGGTCGCCAAACACATTATTAATTTTTTTTATTACGTGTCAATAAGTCTTGCCAACGTTATCGTTTCATTCTTGATGAAAATGTACCATGTTGCCAAAAAATTAAGTTCCAGAAATGATTCCTTCTGGGTGTAACACTTCTAATGTCACTGAGTATATAATTTCCAAGTATTTCAACCCTTAAAAGTTTATTTTTGAAGGGTGAAAACTACCCCTTATTTCTAAAACCTATAAAAAAGCTTAAAAAGAGTGAAATTTGTTCAGATGCATTACATAATAGACCAGGAAGGATCTGTTTTTAGGTGGATGTGAGAGGTGGCATTCGGATTTTTGCGGATAAAGTTAGGTGATAGCTTCGTTAATAATAATTGACTTATGCTCCTTCTCAAATATGCCCGGAACATTAATAAAAAAAATAAATTATTTAAAAATTTCAAATAGTTTCGTTTTTTTTCTACTTTCTTTGCTTATAACTTTAAAACGATTCATTTTGGAACAAAGTCGTATACGAATAAAACAAAGATAATTAAATTTTCTATCAGATACGATTGGTTAAAAATGTCTTAATTTAACACCCTTGCTGCAAAATAGCAATGCATATAAAATAAGGGGGCAAAACAAGCCTGTCTTTATTCAATATTTTTCCATCACTTAGGTTACACTTGGAACCTTCCTAATTCGCTTAGAACATTTTTGTAATGTGCTAAAACCGTCCACCAAATTTCATTAAAATTGCATTAAAATTGATTTACTAGATTTTGCATAATAATTTTGCAATCTAAACGTTTGTTAAAAAATAAAAAAAATTTAAAATCTTGCACAACAAAAACTAGAACATACAAATATTTGTCAATTTTTTTTTACATATAAAGAAGCACTCCACCTATCTAGTGCACTTTACAGAAGTGAAATCGGATTATTTAAGCAGCCTCAGCAATGTTTTAAAGTTATAAACAATTTTTTGGCTTATAAACAAATTAGTGCTGTGTCCGGGAGGGGGTGCTACTGCTCCTGTATTTAGATGGACTTCCCCAAGTTTTTTTATGTATTTTGACCCGTAGAACACGAATTTTTTGGGTAACAGTTGATCCCGATGTCGATAAGACTGTTATAAACAAAGAACTTGAGGAATTACATAACATCGATTTTTGCAAAATAAAACATTTTCTTGTATTTCTTGTGTAATTCTAAGCAAAAAATGTTCTTACAAGTTTTTTCGCAGGATGCATATTTTTCGAGATAAACGCGGTGGAACATTCAAAAAATCAAAAAATTGCAATTTTGAACGAGAATAACTTTTGATTAAAAAATAAAATAGCAATTCTGCTGACAGCATTTGAAAGTTTAAGTCAAATTATACCGGTTTTAATTATTTGCATTGCTAAAAATTAATTTTTTTATTATTAAACAAAGCTATTTGTTTATAAGCCAAAAAATTGTTTATAATTTTAAAACATTGCTGAGGCCCCTTAAATAATCCGATTTTAATTCTGTAAAGTGTATTAGATAGGTAGAGCACCTCTTTATATGTAAAAAATTAGCCAACTTCTAAATAGTCTACTTTGTGTTCAGAAAGATTTTAAAAAATTTGAACTTTTTCGAAGTTCAAATTTTTTAAAAACATTTACATTGCAAATTTATTATGCAAAATCTATTAGGTCGATTTTAATGAAATTTGGTAGACCATTTAAGTAAGTTATAAGAATTTTCTAAGCGAATTACTAAGGTTCTAAGTGCCACCAAAGTGGCTAAGAAACATTGAATAACAACAGGCGTATTTTGCCCCTTATTTTGTATTTATTTGCTATATTGCAGAAAAGGTAATACCTTAAGACATTTTTGACCAGTCGTATATCATACAAAATTTAATTATCTTTATTTTATTTCTGTACGACTTTGTTCCAAAACGAACCGTTTTAAAGTTATAAGCAAACGAAGCAGAAAAAAATCGATGTTTTTGAAATTTTGAAATATTTTAATTTTTTAATTAATGTTCCGGGCATATTTGAGAAGGAGCATAAGTCAATTTTATTATTACTGAAGGTGTCACCCAACTTTATCTGCAAAAATCCGAATGCCAACCTCTCACATCCAAAAATACACGTTTGTTTACAGGTTAGTCCTGGTCTATAATGATTGTCTAATACTCTAACTATATTTTTATTGACTACTTCGTCCCTTTAAAAGTTCATTTTTAAGGTGCAAATCACCCCTAATTGCTCAAAAAATGCTTAAGGCGGATACAATTTGATTCTGATGATTTATGTAATAATTATTATATTCATATACACGCATACACAAATATATATGTATACGTATTCCTATGTGTAGTGTGTATGTGTATAGTTCCATGAGTCGAATATGAATCAATGTATGCGTTTATATAAGTTTCTAATAATTACTCCATACAAAAAAAAACACCACTAACTTACATTATTATGCTTCCAACTGGATTTCTCCATTTAAAAAAAATATATCGGTTTTTTAACCGCAACCTTTTTACTTTTTATCTTAAAAAGTTTGGTTGGTAAAAAATAATTTTCTAAGTTTTTACAAGATTTATAATGGCGCGTCCGCATTTTTATATTTTTCGTGCATACCAGCTGTTCGTCGCAAATATTTGCGTGCTCGAAGTAGTGTGGACGTGTTCATTGAATAAATCGGACACAAGAATTTTCGATGCACACAACGCACACGCTCCGTCGGTTATCGTTTTCGAGCGAAGATCAAATGATTTGAGCACCGCGTTTTCACTGGTAAAAATTTGCGGCGCAAATTCTCGACGAACCATTAGTTCAATACGCACGAAACATTTACCAATGCGGACGGGCCATAAGGCTATTAAATTAAATCCCTTTAAAACCCCCAGTCGCAAAAAGAGGCGACTTTGAAAGTGTTGGTAAAGGTGGTTTTTGGATGTTAGTACAAGTTTTAATTGTCAATAGCTCACTCAATTTTTGTCGTAGAAAAAATTTTTGCAAACCGGTTTAAATAAAGGGAATTAAATAAACTACAATTTCATATTTAAACATTTTTTCGTATCTCTGATGTAATCTTTCTAGTCTGAAGGAAAGTGCATTTTTTACCAAACTACAAAAAATCGTAATTCGCTTTTAACTCCAGTTATTTAAACTCATATCATTCTAAGCCAGTTAAACTTCTAAAATCTGTTAGTAATACATAAATAAAGAAGGCTGACTAAGGCAAATTACTAAAAACACCGCTAACTTACATTATTATGCTTCCAATTGGATTTCTCTATTTTTTTTTTTCAAAAAAATATATTGGTTTTTTAACCGTAACTGTTTTATTTTTTATCTTAAAAAGTTTGTTAAAAAAATTTTTGTAGGTTTTTGTAAGATCTATATTGCTATTAATATTAAATCCTTTTAAAATCCTCAGTAGCAAATAGAAGTGACTTCGAAAAGGTTGGTAAAGGTGGTTTTTACATGTTTTTATAAGTTTTAATTGTCAATAGCTCACTCAATTTTTGCCACAGAAATGTTCACAAACCAAGTTCTTGCGAATTAAATAAGCTACAATTTCATATCTAAATATTTTTTCGTATCTCTGATGCTAATCTTTCTATTCTGAAGAAGAAGGCATTTTTTACCAAACTACAAAAATTTGTTATTCGCTTTTAACTCCATTGTTTTTAAACTTATCATTTTAAGCCGGTCAAACATCTAGAATCTATTAATAATACATAAATAAAGAAGACCGAATAAGGTCAATGACTAATTTTAATTAGGGTGGTAATTAGTGGGTTGCTTCCGATCACTTTTCGCTGAAAAAAATATAGACTGACATTCTTTTCATTATAAGTCACTTGAGCTAGAGACTCAAGTTTGAGCTAGAGACTTTTTTTATTTTTGGAGATAGATGTTTTTAAATACTTTGAATTAGTTTTTATAAGTTATCCTCGAAAAATGCATAGTATTTCCGTCTTTTGACTTTGAAACTGCAATAATTAGCATTTGACGAAGAAGAGATATAATAAAGTATAGCTCGATTACTATTGGTCTTAAAGAAAATAAAAAAAAACCGTTTTGTTTATTTTTTTCAAGAGTTATATTGTTATTAGGTATAGTTGTTTTGATAAAACGAAAACTTTTTGAGTTATTAGCAGAAAACTGATTAAAAACATTGATTTTTTCGATATAAAACTAACACTTTCGCTAACGAATAAATCGAAAACTATTAATTTTATCAAAAAAATGTACAGGACATTTTTTGCTTAGAATTAATGTTTTTATCAACTTTTGCGGTCGAAATATATGTACTAAAAAATTTCCACCCCCGAGATGGGGTGGCAACCACCCCCATGGTAAAAGATCCCTTCGGCATCATATAGATTTCGATCTTTGGACCATCCACTACTTGTTCTCAAGTAGTGTTGATCCATTCTGTAAAAATTGATGTTGTTCTGAAGCTATTTTGTTGTGGCATTTTTATAATCAAGTATATTCAAATGGGAAATAAGCCACAATTTTACCTAAAAATGATTTTATTAACGTTTCGACGCCCAAGTCGGGTGTCGTTGTCAAAATACAAAATAATACTAAATAAATAAAAATGTTGTTGCTTAGTAAAAAATTCTTCTAATAATTTATTTAATCTGACTCATTTATATCGGCAATTCAGACACGTATTATTCATTTTAAAGTAGACGACTTTAAAATGATATTGCCAATATTGATGAGTTGCGTTCCTGGGACGACTTTACTAAAAGATAGTTCATTCGATTACATGAAATCAATCCCAACTCAAGAATATCCGCCACAAAAAAAATCATAGCATTTAATCTGTCTTTAAAAAGACAACCAAATGCAACGGTGGCACTGAAATTCTCGCGTTAGAGATTCCATAGTAAATCACGAGGGAAAACCAGGAAAAACCTCGTGATACTATCCCGACATCGTAAGTATTTGGGTTTACATTTTAGTTTACTCTCAAAACTAATACCAAATTCTGACTTGATATTTTAAATTTTAAATAATACTAAAATACTAAATATGTACTAACTCGATATGTTATTGATTTACTAATTGTGGTATTTTCTTTCTTTTGACTTCCTCCTTTAACTTTATTCAAATTTAAAAATGACCTAACGTACTATCAAAGAAAATTAATGACACCTCATTACAGTAAGACACCACATTTTTATGGAGTACCGAAAATTCATAAAGCAAATATTCCACTTAGACCTATTTGTAGTACCATCAATTCTCCTTGTAGTGAACTATCAAAATTTTTATTAAATATTATAAAACCATTTGCAAATAATAATGACACATTTATAAAAAATACACAACATTTTTTAAACAAATTATCAAATATTGAATTTAATCCAAATAATATTTTAGTAAGTTTTGACATAAACAGTTTATTTACAAATGTGCCATTAGATAAAACTTTAAACTTAATCAAAACGAAATTAGAAAATGATAATACATTAACAACTAGGACAAGACTAAATGTATCAGCTATAATGGAGTTATTGACATTATGTACTAATAATACCTATTTTCAACTAAATAATGAATTCTATAAACAAAATTTTGGTCTCGCAATGGGCTCTTCTTTATCTCCATTATTGGCTAATATATTTATGGAGGATTTCGAAACTAATATCATTTCTAAACAAAATTTAAAACCCACAGTATGGTGGAGATATGTAGATGATGTGTTTTCCATATGGCCTCATAGATCGGAATTGTTGGATACGTTCCTGAATATTATAAACGATCAAGAAGAGACAATAAAGTTTACAATGGAAAAGGAATACAATAACACCCTACCTTTCCTCGATGTTTTGGTCTCAAAGAAGGATACTGGATATGAGACTCAAGTGTATAGAAAACCAACACACACCAACAGATATCTCAATTACAAATCAAATCATAACATCAACGTTAAAAAGGGAATCATTAAATCCTTATATGATAGAGCCAAAATTACTTGTTCTAACGAAAATTCATTTTTAGAAGAAAAACAATTGTTAACATCTGTTTTATTGAAAAATGATTATCCCATATCGTTTATAAATAAGGAATTGTCAAGATTGGATCGAATGGAACAGAACAACTTAGAACGGGATCCTACAACATTCACAAGAAATAATACGAGGAAAATATCAATACCATATATAAAAGGACTATCCGAGAAACTTAAAACAATAGGAAATAAATTCAACATATCAACAACATTCAAAACAACAAACACTTTGAGATCTATTCTATCTAAAACTAAACCTAACAGTGAACAAGAAAGAACAAAGAATTGTATTTATAAAATACCTTGTGAATGCGAACAATTTTATATAGGTGAAACGTCAAGACCAATAGACGTTAGAGTAAATGAACATCAGTCTTATATAAAAAATAGAGAATTTGATAGATCTAAAATATGTCAACACGCATGGGATAATGAACATAGAGTTCAGTGGAGAGATTCAAGTATAGTCCTAAAAGAAGCAGATAGTAAAAAGAGAAAAATCAAAGAAGCGGCTCTAATTATGCTAAATGAAACCAATTGTGTCGCAAATTCCTCGGTAGAATGCAGTAGGATGTGGTTACCCATATTAAAGGAGGAAGTCAAAAGAAAGAAAATACCACAATTAGTAAATCAATAACATATCGAGTTAGTACATATTTAGTATTTTAGTATTATTTAAAATTTAAAATATCAAGTCAGAATTTGGTATTAGTTTTGAGAGTAAACTAAAATGTAAACCCAAATACTTACGATGTCGGGATAGTATCACGAGGTTTTTCCTGGTTTTCCCTCGTGATTTACTATGGAATCTCTAACGCGAGAATTTCAGTGCCACCGTTGCATTTGGTTGTCTTTTTAAAGACAGATTAAATGCTATGATTTTTTTTGTGGCGGATATTCTTGAGTTGGGATTGATTTCATGTAATCGAATGAACTATCTTTTAGTAAAGTCGTCCCAGGAACGCAACTCATCAATATTGGCAATATCATTTTAAAGTCGTCTACTTTAAAATGAATAATACGTGTCTGAATTGCCGATATAAATGAGTCAGATTAAATAAATTATTAGAAGAATTTTTTACTAAGCAACAACATTTTTATTTATTTAGTATTATTTTGTATTTTGACAACGACACCCGACTTGGGCGTCGAAACGTTAATAAAATCATTTTTAGGTAAAATTGTGGCTTATTTCCCATTTGAATATACTTGACTGTAAAAATTGCGAGGTGAAAAGCGTCCGTTCCTGGACTGAAGTTCTTTTCCAAACATGGCTGTTTGTTTCGGTCATGGCATTATTCTCTCCTTTTTCTTTACTTTCTGAAAGCTGTATATTATTATACATTGGACGTACTGCAGAGGTTTGGCTCGTTGTACGTTTTCTTTTGTTTGATGGAGTGGATAGTGGATCGGCAATATATATATATGATATATGGTGGATAGTGAAAGATATTTCAATAATGTATCAAACATAACCGATTTCTAGGCTCCGCAGTGATTTCTTTTTTAAGTAACTTTGCCGGTTAAATAGCCGTTAAGGCTCACACGTTAGAGCCGCATGGTGCAATTTCAACATAAACTACAAATTGAGTAATCAAATATCCATTAAACAACTTTTTACATGGCAATAATCCATTTGTTTAGGAAATATGTATGTACGTTTGGAAATTTGGAAAAGTTTCATTATTTTACCCAGTGTCAATAATTTAGAAAATATTTTTATACACCCTTATACACTCTAGAAAAGTGCACCCTCAATAGCGTCACTGTAATTTGTAATACTAATACTACTCTATCATAAAATATTTATGATGTCGATCAATAGTGAAATCAAAACTTTGTGCTTCGTTTAGGATTTTAGGATTGTTAAAGTTGAATATGTGTGATAATAGTATTTAGAAATAAAAATACATTTTATTATGTAAAGTATTACTGCTAGGCAATTTATGGCAGGAAGTAATGTAATCAATAAAGAAATGTCACCCATGAAACTATAAAAATTGCTACCGATCATTATCCTCGTCACACAACAAGTGTTAGGCTTATGATATCGGCATAGCTTGCATTAAAATAGAAGATGAAGATGAAAAAGGTAGCAGTAAACTAAAATTCAAACAATTAGGCATGCCCGTCATAGATTTAATGACATCATAACCCACCGGTACAAACTTGACGGCAAATAAATTCAACAAGTTTTTCCTCATATATTAGCTTTTTCGCTACCGTCAAGTTTAGTAGGAAAGCGCTACGCTGTTGCCAAATAAAAAACATGTATTTACCACAGCAGCTACCGGCTACACTGTTTCTTGTCTTGTCTTTAAGAGTGTAAAACAAAGGTAACGATCTGTAATATCAGTGTCAAAGTCATATTGTGCTATAGAACATGTAAGATTTTTTTCTTCTTCTTTTATGGCCTTTAGGAGCTGTGCCCATTTAGCCAGCAAGATTTCTTAAAATTTACGCCTAACTAAACCTACCATACAACAAGACTATCACGAACCTAATCGACCAATCAAAGCTAGGGAAGGGAAAGTGAAGTTGATTAAAGAATAATCTGTCGCTAAAATATAAACTAGATAAAAAATATAATGTGAAAACAATACTTTGACATTATGACAGACGTCAGTTACCATTTACCATCACACCAAATATAATAATGACGTCATATTATAGCCGTCACTACTTAAAAAAAATAAAATAAAAAAACCGCGCTGAGCAGATGGGACGTGAATTATAAATTGTAAAATTCCCTCATCTTCCTTAGTGTCAGCATCCGTTATAACTTGCAAATTGTAGAAGCCTCGAAGGTGTTACCAGAGAAGGTTCCCATTGTTTTCGATCTGGTAGGATATGGAGTAACATTTTTGGATGTTGTTTTATGTGCTATTAGATTGAAAACTTAGTTTTTTGCTAGCCGTTGCCGCTAGAGCATCCCTGCCATTTCGTTCGTTGCAATCCGTGACTGCACACCGGGGTTTGTCCTAGTTGGGTCAGAGAGCAGCATATGTGCGTCCTGATGAGAAACTAATAAGTTTAGAGACCGGTAGAGGTGCTTGCTGCACTCTCTGATTGAACTAGAATAATGATGTAGTTTCGTGTTGCAACGAAATTGAAAATGGTTATTCATTTTTGATCGTCACTACTTCTTGACAATGAAATGCTCGCTGTTTTCAAGAAAATCTGGTTATTGGCAATAGTGGCATGTCAAGAAAATCTGATTATTCCCTATATTATTTTTCAAATTTAAAATATGGCAACAAGGGTAAAATTGCGTGCGAGCCTTATTGTTTGACTTCGACCATAGATAAGTACGTATTTTTGACTATTGGTCTTCATCCGTACGGTGCAGCCAAGTTAGAAAAAGTAAAATAAACTTGGAGAATTACCAATTTTTAAATGATTAATCAAGAAACGCAACTGGAAGCAAGACAAACAATTTGCAGCATTAATGCTAGAGGCTCAATTCTAGAGCATCAACTACTACTATAGCATGGTGGAAACTATAGCAGCCTCGCTAAAAAATAACTCCCAATAATTAGTACACAAACAAGGAGAGAGAGAATCTCTCCTATATTTATCTTTCTTTTCATCAATTTCTAATTATAAGTGTTTGTAAATATCTGGGGTACGTCAAAATTAAATGCATCATTTCACTGATTCATACAAACAAAGAATATAGACGTGAGTAGAAGGGTACTGCCCTGTAACTTTTCAGCATAAGATTTTGTGTTCCCACCGAGTAGAAGCCACGTGACAACGACTACGGAACTTACGCGATCTCACCACCGCGGCCGCAACATCCGTCGTCAACAAGCCTGCTTTAAAGTGACAAATAAACGTGACCATCTGTTCCATATAAAAGCTTCTTCTAGGAGAGTATATATTATTTGATAGAAATAAAAGTAGTTTATTGAATCGAATATTTACCGCACTAAACAAAGCCCGAGGAAAAAACAAAACACTATAATGCTTTCATGAGTAATGTTTTTTCAACATGGATAATTTTGTTTGTGATTCCAAAATAATCGGCATGAAGCATAGATATTTTACAGGATTTTGTGATGATCTCGTTCAATGTGATGCTCCCGGGTAACAAAATACAGTCGAAGACAAGGTTCGCTTTTTCAATTTTTATTTAAAACCAAAACGTACAAAAGATAAGATAATTAGCCTTAATTAGTCGTTAATATTTACAATATACGTATCGAACTTTCGGTTCGGGTCGATGTGACGATATTTGATACATGAATGAATAATACCGGAGATCGCGTGGATTAGTAATTACATTTATTTATTAATATGAAATAAACGTATAAGGAGAGGACATCTCGTTCACCGCGCCAGACATGTAAGGATAAGGATAGGGTAAATGCAACCGTCGAAATCGTTCAACGCATTAAGACGACGGGGTTTGGAGGGTTTCGGAAAATGGTCGGGATATACTTAACTCACCTCTTATACCTTGTTGTTTATTATTCCCCGTTCAACGCACCGAGAATAATAATCCAACTAGGCTTTTCGTTGCGTCTTTTATACTGTCACAAGACGGTATAAAAACACGTTTTACTTGATACATTGGCGTACTCTAGACCTAGATGATAAAATTATATTATCGTTACAATTTTTGTTCTCAGATTTGGTATTGGTGTGGTGTATGGTTTAGAATGTATCAAACAGAATTGATATAAAATTCCTTGATGACAAAAATGTCAAGTAAAAATATCATTCTATCAAAAAATAATCGAAAATGTAGTGCTTTTATCTAAAAATTTAACTGGCTTCTCCTATCTACCCTCACCCGTAATGTTGATTTGACCTCTCGAGCTCCATATTAGTCTGGGCAGATTATCGGAGAATAGGCCATTTGTGGGAAAAGTTATTTACCAGCAATTTTATTGCTGGAATCAAATCTTATGATTGTATATATTAATAATATAGATATGCAAAGTTCGCAGATAGTGTGCTATTTTTTTTATAAACAAAATGGCGCTCGAAAATCGTGTTTTTTTCAATTTTTGCTCTGTACCTTCAAAGATTTTCACTTTACATCAAAAACACCCAAATAAAAATTCACCGTAATTAAATTCTGCATAGAGACGTGTTTTTCCTGATTTACTTCGATGAAAATTTTCCCCGGAAAATGCGGGTTTTTCCAACAAAATCTTTAATTTTCAACTAAAATTTTAGATAAGTATTTGTTTAGCAATAATTAAATAACTTGGCAATAAAAAGCTCTTTTCGTATAGATTATAATTCCAGAAGCCGATGGAAACTGAATGAACGGTTTAGCAACAATTGTATTGTTGATTAAAAATTTAAGATCGCTATAATACCCACAATAATTATGATACATAAGAATAACTATGATTTTTGTATAAAAAGGCACTGTACCTATCTAATGTACTTTACAGAATTGAAATTAAACTATTTACGCGGCTTCACGAATATTTTAAAAGTATAAACAATTTTTTCGCTTATAAACAAATAGAATATCTCGGGAAATATTAAATTAAATTAAATCATGAAAACGGTATTGGAAAAAAAGTGGTAGGATGCTTCTTTTAAAAGAAAAAACGTTTAATTGTGATGATTGGTTCCTGAGATACAACCGGTCCAAAGTTGACCGGCATTTACGGCAAAGATATAAACAATAGGATCATAATTTTTGAACCATCACCTTTTTATTTTTGTCCTCTTTCTCCGTACCAATTTTCATATCTTTAAAATACTCATAACATATATTATTATAAGAAAAACTATCGATATTCCTAGTGAAAATTGCCAAAAATAGCAAAATTCCAATCAAAAATTAGGTTGGAGAAAATGTAAGCTCAAAAATTCAAAATCGGTATACGTTAAAAAATTCATTTTCTCGGCTTCCCATGGAGCAATTTTCTTCATTCTTTTTTTGTTCCCAAGTAACTCGAGTAGAGCCATATAACTGATGCATTATTAAATGTCAAACTTGCTTTTGTTTTGTATAATAAATTAATTTATCGATTACAACAAAAATTTTTAATTTATTTAAATAAAGATTGTTTGAATAATTATACAGCTTTCAAATGAGAATATTTGTGTTTTTAACGGTAAAAGGTACACTTGTAGTAAGTTTACCTAAAAATAGTCTACAACTGGAAAAAATATGTAGTTTTCTTTTCTTATAAATAAATTAATCTATTATAACAAAACAAAAGCAAGTTTGACATTTAATAATGCGTTAGTTAGATGGCCCTACTCACTCGAGTTACTTGGGAACAAAAAAAAAAGAATGAAGAAAATTGCTTCATGGGAAGCCGAGAAAATGCATTTTTTTAACGTATACCGATTTTGAACTTTGAGGTTACATTTTCTCCAACCTAATTTTTGATGGAAATTTTGCTACTTTTGGCAATTTTCACTCGTAATATCGATAGTTTTTATTATTATAATAATATATGTTATGAGTATTGTAAAGATATGAAAATTAGAGTGGAGAAAGAGGACAAAACTAAAAAGGTGATGGTTCAAAAATAATGATCCTATTTATATCTTTGCCGTAAATGCCGGTCAACTTTGACCGGTTGTATTTCAGGAACCACTCATCACAATTAAACGTTTTTTCTTTCAAAAGAAGCGTCCTGCCGTTTTTCTTCCAATACTGTTTTCATGATTTAATTTAGTTGAATATTTCCCGAGATATTCTAATTGTTTATAAGCCAAAAAAATGTTTATAATTTTAAAATATTCCTGAGGCCGCTTAAATAGTCCAGTTTCAATTTTGTAAAGTACGTTAGTTAGGTACAGTGTCTTTTTATACAAAATTCATAGTTATTCTTAGGTATCACAATTATTGTGGTTTTTATAACGATCGTAAATTTTTAGTTACCAATTCAATTGTTGCTAAACTGTTCATTCAATTTCCATCGGCTTCTGGAATTATTATCTATACGAAAAGAGCTTTTATATTACCAAGTTATTTGATTATTGATAAACAATTACTGATCTAAAATTTTAGTTGAAAATTAAAGATTTTGTTGGAAAAACCCGCAATTTCCGGGGAAAATTTTCGTCGAAGTGAAACACGTCTCTATGCAGAATTTAATGACGGTGAATTTTTATTTGGGTGTTTTTGATGTAAAGTTAAAATCTTTGGAGTTATAGAGCAAAAATTGAAAAAAACACGATTTTCCGGCGCCATTTTGTCTATAAAAAAGTAGCACACTATCTGCGGACTTTACGTACCTATATTATTAATATTATACAATGATAAGATTCGATTCCAGCAATAAAATTGCTGGTGAATAACTTTTCCTTGTATTTTGCTAATTAGCTGAGAGTATATCTATATTGTCATCATTGTCATCTGTTGTTAGATAATTATTTCTCGCAGTTATGGCATTTCACAATATTTTTTGGTACATATTGTATATTTCATTAAATATTACTACTTGATACTGTATACTCACTACTTACTACTTACTACTTACTACTTACTACTTACTACTTACTACTTACTACTTACTACTTACTACTTACTACTTACTACTTACTACTCACTACTGACTAATATATACATTTTTATAATAACCATTGATTTAATTAGTCATCAATAAACAATATATAATTAGTTTTGTGCTTTTATGTCAAAATGCAACCAGATTTTATCCATAATACCTAGCCTTATCCATAATGTCCATTTGGCCTTTCGAACTCCATATCTATATTGGCAGTGAACATTAATTAACTATATCAAATCGATATGGCAAAACAGTCTGATCTCCGTACTACGCTGCACTTAATTTTAGTGATACATTATTCTGCTATTAGCTAATGAATAGATGACGTCAAGGTGCGTTAATTTTCTTTTTTCTTGTGTTTTTTTCATAAATTATTTTTCTGACAATTCGATATTACGGGTGTGCTGGCATTTTTCAAACGTGTCTGTTTCTTTAGCTTATGCGTTAAAGGAATGTGGTTCTGAATTTCTTTTTCTAGTGGAGTCTAGATGTTATACTACATATGAAGCGTATAAATTCAAAACCAAACATATGAAATTAAAAAAAAATGAATTATACATATGGATTCTGTAATATGTATGTAAAAAAATGATAGCAATCCGATTCTCTGACCTTAAGTCCATAGACAGACATTTGAGTGGCATTATTCGTAGTTTAAATTTAGCCTTAGATGCAAAAGCAGACATTTGTGTACACTGTTGCGGGCAAAAGCAGACATTTGCTATTAAACCAATTCTTAGTCACGTGTCGTCGTGTTTGCCTTGTATATCCCGTAGTCGGTCATTCTTTCCTTTAATCTGGCCGAGTAATTTGCTCAAATAGAAAGAAAAGTTGTGCCCAGAAACGTATTATTAATCTTATTAAAGATTATTCTACAATGCTGAAGATGCCAGAAGATTACACAGTTTTTGATTGGAAAGGTGCGGTGCAAAAGGTTCTGAAGTCCTGGATTTTCGTTTTCAACCATCTCATTCAACCTATTATTATTTTCAAAAACACAAGAAAGGATGCGTTTATGTCACAGGAAAACCATTGTTGTTCTGAAGCTATTTTCTTGTGGCATTTTTACAATTTTAACTATTTAGAATGGGAAATAAGCCACAATATTATTAAAAAATGATTTTTATTAACGTTTCGACGCCCAAATCGGGTGCCGTTGTCAAAATACAAAATACTATTAATATAAACAAAAATGTTGTTGCTTAGTAAAAAAATTCTTCTAATAATTTATTTAATTTGACTCATTTATATCGGCAATTCAGATACATATGATACATTTTAAAGTAGAAGACTTTAAAATGATATTGCCAATATTTATGAGTTGTGTTCCTGGGACGACTTTACTGAAAGATAGTTCATTCGATTACATGAAATCAACCCCAACTCAAGAATATCCGTCACAAAAAATCATAGCATGTGATCTGTCTTTAAAAAGACAACCACATGCAACGGTGACATTAAAATTCTCGCGTTAGAGATCTCATAGTAAATCACGAGGGAAAACCAGGAAAAACCTCGTGATACTATCCCGACATCGTAAGTATTTGGTCTTACATTTAATTTACTCTCAAAATTAATACCAAATTCTGACTTTACTATAATTTTGTTTAAGTTATAAATAATATCAATAATACATGGGTATATAAGTAATACTAAAATATAAAATATGTACTAACTCGACTATTGACTTACTAATTGTGGTATTTTCTTTCTATTGACTTCCTCTTTCAGTATGGGTATCCACATCCTACTGCATTCCACCGAGGAATTTGCGACACAATTGGTTTCGTTTAGCATAATTAGAGCCGCTTCTTTGATTTTTCTCTTCTTACTGTCTGTTTCTTTCAGGACTATACTTGAATCTCTCCACTGAACTCTATGTTCATTATCCCATGCGTGTTGACATATTTGAGATCTATCAAATTCTCTATTTTTAATATAAGATTGATGTTCACTTATTCTAACGTTTAATGGTTTTGATGTTTCACCTATATAAAACTGTTCGCATTCACAAGGTATTTTATAAATATAATTCTTTGTCCTTTCTTGTTCATTGTTAGGTTTAGTTTTAGATAGAATAGATCTCAATGTGTTGGTTGTTTTGAATGTTGTTGAAATGTTGAATTTATTTCCTATTGTTTTAAGTTTCTCGATTTAATTAATTAATTAAGATTTCATGTAATCGAATGAACTATCTTTCAGTAAAGTCGTCCCAGGAACGCAACTCATAAATATTGGCAATATCATTTTAAAGTCTTCTACTTTAAAATGTATCATATGTATCTGAATTGCCGATATGAATGAGTCAAATTAAATAAATTATTAGAAGAATTTTTTTACTAAGCAACAACATTTTTGTTTATATTAATAGTATTTTGTATTTTGACAACGGCACCCGATTTGGGCGTCGAAACGTTAATAAAAATCATTTTTTAATAATATTGTGGCTTATTTCCCATTCTAAATAGTTAAAATAGGAAAACCATTTTATAAAAATATACTCTCTGAGCAACAAAGTATCTGCAAGAAAGGAAAGAATATTACTAAAATCCGGTTGGACTACTTGGAAATCACTAACCAGAAGGAAGATCATGCTGAGGGTGTGGAGGTCTCATGTGCAAAACAAGACATGTCTAATTTTTAAATCAAAATATCTTTTTACTAACAAGTCTAATTTATATACAACATGGTGATCTCAACAGAGAAAACTAAATCGATAGTGGTATCAGCGGAACCGAGCCGATGTAAATTAATCGTAAATAACAAAATAATAGAACCAATGATGGAAACAGAATACTTGGGAATAAAACTGTCAAGCTACGGAAAAGTGGAAGAAGAAGTACAAAAACAAGTGAACATGGCGAACAGAGCAGCAGGATGTCTCAACAACACAATCTGGAGAAACAAATACCTCACAATGGAAACGAAAACCAAGATATATAAATCAACAATAAGACCGATAATGACGTATACAGCGGAAACAAGAGCAGATACGGCGAAAACACAAAGACTGCTGGAAACAGCAAAAATGAAAGTCTTACGAAAAATAACAAACCAAACTCTAAGAGACAGAGTAAGAAGTGAGAAAATACGAGCGAGATGTGGTATAGAAGAAATAAACATGTGGACCAAAAGAAGAAAAATAAAATGGAATCAACATATAGAAAGAATGACAGAAAATAGAATAGTACGAATAGCAAGAGACAAATCGCCAAATAGAAGACCACTGGGACGACCGAGGAAAAGATGGTCAGTTAATTGAGGCTAAAAACCGAAGTAAAACAGGCATTGAGCCTATTCATAAAGTAGGAAGAAGAAGAAGAAGTCTAATTTATGTGTTGTATGTACAGTGGTAACTATCTCTATCAAAGATAGAAAATTTTGGTTAAAACGCGATGTTCATTGGTGTCATCTAACAACGGCACATTTAATTGGAAGCAACTTAAACAATATGTGTTTCCTCCTCATAGTACACGTATATACACATAAAGTAAATTAATAATTCATATTTTAATATCCTCAAGATATGGATTTGGCAAAACTGATAAAATTATAAATAAACGAACAATTCACACAAAAAAGATATTTGAGCGAGTCTCACAAATATTTTGTATAAATATATTTATAACAAATTTTTTGTTGCACAAAATATACTTAAACATAACGAAGTGTCAGAAATATTGCGTGTCTTACATGCCGATGCGTTGGGTGGACACATTGGCATTGGAACCATTGGTAACCTTTCAAAATGTTAGAGAACGATCCTAGTGTATGAACTATAAAAATAATATAAAACGGTGGTGAAAAAATGCAAATGTTTTGCAACGGATTATTGACAAAAAATTGGTCCAGTTGGATAAAAAGGTGCGACAACAAGAAAGAATCGCCATTGATATTGCAGGACTTTTCCTAGAAACATATTATGCTGAAAATGTATATCCTTGTGGTAATGGATTAGTTTACAAAATGGACTGAGAACTAAGACATCCCTCATCAGAAGATCTGTATGCATGCAAATATGCTGGCTTATGCATTCGTCAGTCGTTTTAAGGCCGGTGCCCACGTATACGGAACAGCCCGCTACGGAACGGACCGCGACGATCGGCATTTTTTTAATATTTTTATGTATTTAAATGGCTCAGCGCCTCCATTACGGAATCATAAAACATCGCGCTGAGTCATTTGAATACACGCAAATATTAAAATGCCGATTGTCGCGGTCCGTTCCGTAGCGGGCTGTTGCGTATAAGGGGGAGCCGGCCTTTAATGACGGTGCGCAAACACTTTTCCAAAATTGTATCCCAACAACAAAAATATTAGAACGAGTATCTACATCATTTGTTCCAAATGGTCTACCGATGCTGCCAGCTTGTCTACCAGCTTGCTTGATATTGGTTGTTGTAAGTCCGTCTGCCATGTGATTTCAGATCAGCAGAAATAAAGTTGAGACTGAATAGCATTCACATACTTGCCAGATAGACAGTTGTTATCTTGTTTATATAATTCTTAATGACGTTGAGACCTCAAAGACAATGAGAAGATATGTATATCGAATCGTCTTGTACAATGTTCTGGTACAAATTATGTCAAATTATGCAGATAGAAGAAAGGTCAGGTTCGGCATAATCATTGAAGTACAAAAATATATTTTTACCCTTACCGTAATGGGAGATGTCTCTATACTTATCCTGTCGCCTAGGATCTCAATGAGCAAGGAGTTGTTGATATACATACTTAGTTAACACAATTTTGGTCACTTAAATGGGTTGAAAAATTAGCAGCCTAGAATGTAAAGTGCTGTGTGATTAAGATATACTCAACCGAAAGTGCAAATTTCGAGAACAGGATAAGTATAGAGACATCTCCCATTACGGTAAGGGTAAAAATATATTTTTGTACTTCAATGATTATGCCGAACCTGACCTTTCTTCTATCTGCATAATTTGACATAATTTGTACCAGAACATTGTACAAGACGATTCGATATACAAGACGCACCATATTATGGTGCACGTTAACTGATCTAAGAGAAATTGTGTGCATTTATAATATAAGAGAATTGACTTTACCAAAGATCGGCCATGAGTTGGAGGAACTGAATTGGAAGACCGTGAGAATCATGATTAAAGTGATTTTTCTTGAGACTGGTGTACAAATTAGGTGTGATGTTTAATCCGAAAGTTTACTTCTTTCCTAAGTTTTATTCAATATTGTTATCTTGCGCTACGTGTGGCCTAACTTTACAGTAATATATACTCACGGACAAAAATATTGCACATAGCATGTGGAGTGAAATTTTTTGTGCTGATATTCTTCTCTCCCCAGTGTCATAGGAATATGATTTATTTTCCGAATGCGATGTTTTATAGTGTCATACAGTCGGGAAAATGAAAGAATACCTATGAACGGTCACATCAATCACTTATTTTGTATTTGCTGTCTTTTTTTTATAAATAATAAACGTTTGTTATTTATCATACGACTTTTAGAGATGCTATAGTTTAATTCAATTACAATAATATATTTAAAATCCAAGCATATAAGATAAATTTTGATATTCAAGTCGAATTCGGTCTCGCAGCTTCGTCAAAAACAGCAGACTACCGAGAGGCGAGGCGAAAGTGACGAATGTCAGCGAAGCGCGCGCATACACAAATAGAGATACATGTGGGAATATATCTACAATGGAGTATTTGTCTTCTCCATTACAACTACAACGAACTGCCATTCCGCCACCTTTTCCAACACTTGGATGAAAATACAACAGGTCCAATAGGATATTCCGGACCAATTGGAAAGGCCCTACCTGATTGTGAAAGACTACCACTTATTGATTTTAATCCTATTGATTGTGAGATTCCAAAAGTTGACAAGCGTATTCTTAGCAAGGACCAATAATTGTACTTGCTTGAGATATCAGAAGTCATCAAGTCAGGACATTGTTTAGAAGAATTTGTAGTAGGTACGTGATTCTGGCCCAATGTCACATTCAAGATGGAGAGTTCTACTGCAAACCGAGTTTTGTGTTTCTACATCAGTGTGTCCAGCCCTTCTGAAAATCTGAGAGAGATTGTCACATTCATTCTCAAATGTTATATGCCTATGTGGTTTGCCATAAAAATAAACCACAAATCAAACTCACAGAGATGGGCCTAGACATGATTACAAAATCTTCAAGGTACTTACCAGAAGAACTTCTTCAAGTTGTTGATCCCGTTTTACAACGGAATTCTTACTTTGCCCATCCCGAAAATTTACTTTTGGCTACGGTAACTGATGATAAAAACCATCAAGAGCTGGGCTTCAGGCGTATCATAAAGGCAAAGTAAGCAATATCTGAAAGTGACTATCAGAATCTTTAAACCACCAAAATTAAACTTTGAAGCCAAATAGTATTACGAAATTACCAAATGGAACACCAGTACACTGAATCCCTCCACTGTTAAGAACATTGACTAATGAAGAGATAAAACAGTATGTGAGAATGTGAGCAATTACTTCAAGCCTGTTATGAGTCTAGATACTTTCCCATGCCATACACAGGCAGTTGAAAGATGCGTTAAGCTAGTGACCGAAGCTTCAAGTTAAGTGTGTGGACACAGTTCCAGAAACGGGTATATTAGAACCACATTATGCACCGCTCAGCGATGCCAACTTTGACATTGGGCCAGGATAACGTACTACAAAGTCTTCTGAACAATGTCCTAACTTGACGACTTCTGATATCGCAAGCAAGTACAATCGGTTCTTGCTAAGAATACGCTTGTCAACTTTTTGAATTTCACAATCGATAGTAGTCTGGTAGTCTTTCACAATCAGGTAGGGCCTTTCCAATCGGTCCGGATATCCTATTGTGCCTGTTGTATCTCCATCTAAGTGTTGCAAAAGGTGGCGGAATGGCAGTTAGTTGTAATGGAAAAGACAAATACTCCATTGTAGAGGTCTTCCCACATGTATATCCATTTGTGTCTGCACGCGCTTCGCTGGCATTCGTCACTTTCGCCTCGCCTCTCGGTAGTCTGCTGTTTTTGACGAAGCTGCGTTACCGAATTCCACTTGAATATCAAAATTTATCTTATATGCTTGGATTTTAAATATATTATTGTAATAAACAATAGCATCTCTAAAAGTCGTATGATTAAATTGTACTAAACAGTCAAACTTTGAAATTTTGCAAAAACGACTAATTTTACTCATTTTGTATTATGTTGCGCGACCGGAAGATATGAAACAAATGTATAATAAGTGCATTTATATTGATTTTACATGCTTTTAGTAGTTAATTCATGGTATAGGAACGCAATTAAAACCATTTGGTCTGCTTAAAAAATATATGAAAAATTAAGATTTTTCACAATTTTTGCTAACTTCGATGGCATTGCGCGACCGGAAGACAAATTAATAAAAAAATAATAATTAGTGCTTTTTTAACGTCTATACCAATGGCCACTTTTGTGCACTATAGAGATCTGAAATAAACAGAAAAGTTTTTTTCGAACCACCCTAATTATCAACTCAATGAAAGATGTAAGGTAATAATCTGGGAAAATTAGTATAAAACAAGGAAAATTATGTACTAGCTATTTTATTGCTGAACATGCTGGAATCAAATATTAAGATTTCATATATTAGTAATATAGCTATGCAAAGTCCGCAGAAAGTGTGCTATTTGGTTTATAAACAAATTAGCGCTCCGAAATCTTTTTTTCAATTATTGCTCTGTAACGCAGAAGATTTTAACGTCAAACCAAAAACACTCAAATAAAAATTCACTGTAATTTAATTGGGCACATTGATTTTTTTTTCGATTTCCTTCGGCGGTAATTTTCCTCGGAAAATTCGGGTTTTCCAAACAAAATCTTTAATTTTCAACTAACATTTTTGGGAAGTAATTATTTATCAATAATTAAATAACTTGGTGACATAAATATTTTTTGTTATGAGTGTCTTGAAGATATGAAAATTTGTATGTACAAAGATTACCGGAATAAAAAGGTAACGGTTCAGAGATTGAAATCCTGTTGTTTATAACTCTGTCACAAATGCCAGTCAAATTTGACCGGTTATACCTGGAACCACTCAATTCGATTTTTTTTTCTTCGAAGAAGAAGTCGTGCCTCTTTCAACAGCGTTAACTTAATTTAATTTAATCTGATATTTTCTGAGGGGTTCCATTTGTTTATAAGCCAAAAAATTGTTTCTTTGTAACATTCCTTAGACCGCTCAAATATTTCAATTTAAATTCTGTAAAGTTCGTTGAATAGGTATATGTAGTGATTTTTTATACGAAAATCATAGTTATTTGGTGTATCATAATCTTACTGGTTTTTATTTCGACCGAAATTTTTTAATTGGCATTTTAATTATTGCTAAACTATTGGTTAGATTGTCGCCGGCCTCCTGATATATAAATCTACTATAAAAAATCTTTCATGTCACCAATTTATTTAATTATTGATAAATAATTACTTTCCTAAAATTTTAATTGAAAATTGCAGATTTTTTTGGGAAAACTCAGATTTTCCGAGTAAAATTTTTGTTGAAGGAAATCGGAAAAAAATAACTTTGTGTTTTTGGTTTAAAGGAAAAATCTTAGGAGTTACAGAGCACTAATTGAAAAAAAAGAAGAATCAGGAGTGCTAATTTGTTTATAAATAAAATAACACACTTTCTGCGGACTTGTCATACCCCATATTACTAATATATGCAATCTTAAGATTCGATTTTAGCAATCAAATAGCTGGTAAATAACTTTTCCTAAAATTACATTTTTTTTGATAATTTGCCCAGACTATCAACAAACGTTGCGGTGGTTGCATAGCCAATAAATCCAATAAATAGGAGGACCAACCCAAATTCTGAGCAGTGTCAAAATGATAACGTTAACAGCCCCAGTTGGAACTAATATCGAAATGAATAAGAATCGCTATAAACTGTGTATAAACTTGCGACTGTCATGGCGGACTCGAAATTAAATTGCGACATCGAAATGAATTAGAATCAGGCTCCTAATGGCGTATTCGTGTTCAGCAACCCCAACAACACCTGTAATCTGTTTGCATCAATTTAGTACCGAAATCACTCGAAACTCCAGAAGATGACGTGAGCCTAGACTCCAGGTGCTCCGGGTGTCCTTCTGATGGCATATTGCAGTGGTGACACTGGGTGCCAGGTGTCCGGGGGGTAGATTCTGATGGAGTATTCGTGTTCAGCGACTTAAAAAACCTCCAGTAATCTGTTTGCATCAATTAAGTGCCGATAATCCTCTAACCTCCAGATGACGTGCTTTAGCAGTGATCCTGGGCACCAGATACTCCGGGGGTCGGTTCTGATGGCGTAGTTGTGTTCAGCGACTCCAAAAATCCCCAAAAACCAAAGTTTGGCCGTTAATACACTTATTTTGACATATTTATGCACTTTTTGATACATTTTATGCACTTTAAAATACAATTAGGTATGCATTTCCACCCATTTATATATAGTAGACTTTTTTCCCGACATCATCCTGAACACAACGCAAAAAGTCTTTAGGTGCTGTATTTAATCGATTTATTCCGGTGTTTTATGCTAAATGCACTCGTCTACTCACAGTAAAACGAAAACAAAAGAGACTTGTTGATATTCTGTTGGACACACAATATTCGGACATCTTGGATATTAAAGCAACCTAATATGTCTGTGTAGATATTGGCATTGGATCCGACTCGGTCCGACCGTCACATGTAACACCGTTGCCGTATCCTCTATTTTTTCATACTATCACGTTACAATTTTTTGTGATATTATATTTGTGTGTGAAATGTATCATTTTTGTGTATTTTAGGTATGTTCTAATATGTTATGTATATATAGGTTTTTACTTGATTATTTTAAATCATTGTGACGTTTAACTTGCTAGAAACCTTGCAATATTGTGTAATGTGTTAAAAGTAAGTAGTTTTGAAACACCAATTAAGTAAAGTTTATTATGTTGTTGTTTTCACTAATTTTGAAAAAATGTGAAAACATTGAATTGTCCACGTCCGTCTGTCCGTCCGTCCGTCTTGTCTGTCTGTTTGCAAACTCAACTCCTCCGTCATTATACCAGGTAGAATGACAAATGAGGTGTCAAATGAAAGCTTATCCAAGGTTGGTACTAAAAGTGAGAAATTTAACCTAGGCTGTCTGTCCGTCTGTCTGTCCGACTGCGTATATAATTCCTTCGTCACTATACCAGGTAGAACAACAAATGAGGTGTCAAATGAAAGCTTATAATCCAAGGATGGTACTAAAGGTGAGAAGTTTGACATAGGCTGTCTGTCCTGCTGTCCGTCCGACCGCGAATATAACTCCTCCGTCACTATAACAGGTAGAATGACAAATGGCGTGTCAAATGAAAGCTTATAATCCAAAGATGGTACTAAAGGTGAGAAATTTCTCACCTTTAGTACGATCCTTGTATTATAAGCTTTCATTTGACACCTCATTTGTCATTCTACCTGTTATAGTGACGGAGGAGTTATATTCGCGGTCAGACAGACAGACGGACAGACAACCTAGATCTAATTTCCCACCTTTAGTACTATCCTTGGATTATAAGCTTTAATTTGACACCTCATTTGTCATTATACCTAGTATAATGACGGAGAAGTAAATGTTATTATTCTATTATTCTTGTAGGTACATTTAACATTGATTGAAATTATGAAAGAAATATATAGAAAACAGCATGGCAACACTGTACATAAAAATTCAGCAACATTCAGCTGTGCCGGCTGTGCGTTTCATAGGGTGCTTTAATATCCAAGATGTCCCAATATTCTACATCTGTTCACTTTACTTAAGACAAAAAGAATTGCCCTACGATTTTAGTCACGGACCACATAAATATCATCATGGGATATTAGCTCTAAATGTTTAGCGAACGTTTTGTTGGCAATTGTATCGATGGCTTACCGCAATAAAGTACGCTTAGTTTAGTTGACCGACAAGATGATCCAATCGCTTTTGTCCATTTTCACGGGATTTTTGGAGAAGTACGATTTGTTGTCATGCTCCAAGCTCCAAGGGGTTACGGAGGTAAAGTATTTTCTAAAGTAAACTTCATAGCTTTTTGTTTAGTTAACTATTTTTTTGTAAATTTAGTGAGCTTGAATCTTTTCAGAAAATTCTTATACAAAATCATCGATTTTGCAAAGGTATACGCCACTGGCCAGAATTAAAGTAATTTACCATTGACCCATAATCAAATGAGGACTAAATCAGTTCACGGGTATTTGCGCTATAGGGTATTGTGTACAAACTCGGAATGCCAGTTGTTCTTTTATCAAATTAGTCGAACGTGAATGTGTAGCATAACCGACGATCCGGGCTTTAATAGAAATGGGCTCCTTCATTTGAGAATAATCCGTAACAGCGTTCATATTATTTAGAAAACTACTAAGGGTCAATACGTAATGAAGAAAAAAGTGTGTACACTGTGCAAGACTAAATGCTAAATGACTAATCAAGTATGAATAATTAAATCCATTTTGGCGTTTAATTTTTCGAATTTGTTCGTACTTAAGATATTCTGCTCTCTCGTATTGGATCTACGCTGCTGTCTTACTTTTTGCGTATTTTATTTAGTACTGCCTTTATTTCCTACTTTTTCTGTTTTTACACGGCAAATTACGTGTAGTACAATTCTCACTGGTATGGATATGTAAACATTACTTGACAATGTCATGATTAACTTTAAAGAGATGGATAACTGTTACTTGCCTAAATTATTATTAATTCAGTTAATTAATATGATTATTTCATTCATAGGAGATTCTGACCAATAGAAAGCTACAGAAATCAAAATTAGACTGATAATTTTTGATAATTTCCCGTCGTCAAGTATATTACGTCAGATGCCCTTCGTTGCTATGAAAAAATACATTCAGTGACATAAATGACAATTAATGTTTTAAAAATTATAAAAGTGATGACTTTCAACCACCGTCGAATATTTATAACAACTGTGTGTTTAATTGTACTAATTTGTACTTACATAAATACATTACAATAAAATTTTGGTTTTGAACAGTTTTATTCATGAAATCTTCGCAACAAATTGCACTCGATCTCTAAAATTAATATAGAATTTTAGAGCTCTTGTGCAATTACTACTGATAATTTTTTCACTAACTATGTATTCAATGATTGTAATAATTTATATACTATACAACAAGATTCTGTCTGGTTCTGGTTCTGTACAAGACAGTATTCTGCTTGGATCTTCCATAAATAAACAATAAATACTTAACTTTTTATTAAGGGGGGCGTATGGTTTGAAATATTTAATTTTTTTTATTATTTCAAATAAAAGTGCATACTGACCGTTTGCTTATAAACATATGCCCGCAAATGCTTCGTTTTCGATATACGGGGTTGAATTTTTTCTTACAAACTAACGATTTATTTATTGCTCTAAAAACCAGTTGAGATATGCAAATAAAATTTGGCAGGTTTTAAGAGGTTGTTATTGCGCATTTTTTGACATACAATTAAAAATTTTATATTCACCATTGGCGTGCATGCGGGTAATATTACCCGTCATATTACCCGTATGCGCGCCAATGGAGAATATAAAATTCTTAATTGCATGTCAAAAAATATGCAATAACTGTATCTTAAATCCTACTAAATTTCATTTTCATATCTCAACCGGTTTTAGAGCAATAAATAAATCGTCAGTTTGTAAGAAAATAATTCAACATCCAGTAGGTATCTCGGAAACGAAGCATTTGTGGACATGTGTTTATAAAGCAAACGGCCTTTATTTTTTCATGCAGATTTGCCCCTTAAAGTATGCCGCACTTATTTAGAAACACCTGTATTAATTAAGAACATGACTAGTTGTTAAAGTACCTAACTTTTTATTATCCAACATAAGCGAATGAATCAAAAAACAAAATGTTATTAAAACCTGAGGCTATAGTTAAGTTTTAATTTCAGTATTTTATAAATGCTAGAATTGACCATTCCAGGTCACGTGACTTTCGACACCGTTGCTGAAGGGCAAAAATTGTGTTTTTGGTGTTATTTTTGCTATTTTCTCGTTTTATTATAAAAAATCTGTGGTTTTAACTACAAAAATTTCAAATATTGGATATAGGACACCCTCGTAGGGGATGCAAAAACCCGGTATAATCAGAAAATCAGTTTTCTTGGCCCAATCGTCGTTCTGTTTACAGTGTATTGTGATTATAGTGATTTAAAACATTTCGGTCTTTAAATGCGGCTGGTATTATAAAAAAACTTACTTTATCTCTTTTACCTTTACTGGAACACTTTCAAACTGAACAAAACGCTGGTATTTTAATCATATTCTTAAATTAAACAATGGTTTTCTACACTTAACCTAGTTTGTTTACAATATTTTGCCCATCAGTCGCTGTCAAATGACATCACCCTGGAATGGTCTATATTCCATAAAGTGTGGTGAACTTTGAGAATAAAACACAGTTTGATTGGTACACCCGGTATACAATGATAGTTTACCTGTCCAGCCAGATATTATTACAGAAATTTTGTTCAAGAATAAGGCTATAACATATTAAAAAAAATCACTTAAATGGGACAACAGGTTTAGGAAATTCAAGACATCAAATATTACCCATTTTTTGGGGTGGCCGTTTTTTGTGCCGGTCAGTGTATTTTCTTTAGACATTTCATGGGGTAACAACGTCGAGATATTTTTCGTTTTGTGTTTATTTTTTGTTCAACTAAAAAAATCTGTTGATTTTCACAAAATTTTTACCAAAAATTTCGTATTTTTGACTTCTGAGTGATACCAAAAATTCAAAAATCTGAAACTCATCGTGAAACTCATAAACTAATTAAATCTTTTTGAATTTTTTGTTTCGTATGATCTAGTGACGAGTTCTGATGTCCACCGCAAAATCCATTTTTTGTGAGCTTTTGTGATTTTTTTAAAGCCAATCCATTGACAAGAGAAGTTTCTAGAAGGACCAATATATCCTTATGCATTATACCACAGTGTAAACAGGCATAGACTTAAAAAGGCCAAGAACACCGAACAAGAGGTTCTGGACGTCGCGTCGCAGAGGGACCACTGAGCGACAAGATAGCCGATTAAAACTTCTGTGGGTCTTAAAATAACAGTGGTTTGAAGAGCATGCAAGGATGATTGGTATGCGTAGTATAATATCACCGAATACGATTTGTATGTCCATTTTTCTTTTCGCCCACATTGGGTGCTACCCCTCACAGCGGAACATCGGCGTAACCGATTATTCTAGCGTAAAGAAAAAATTCTATGGGACCAGGAATTGAATCAGGTCGTCTTTAGTGATGAATTCCACTTCTGTCTGGGGATGCACGATGGTAGGGTAAGAGTGAGAAGGCGGCGCGCGACGGAGTGAAAGACGTGACCCACAATAACGTAGCACCCCTTTTGGTATGGGGTGTTATTTGTTATGGTAACAGATAACCAACAATTTTCATCAGAGGCCATATAGCAGCCCGACCCTATATTCAGAAAGTAGTGGAGCCTTATCTCTTTCAGTACCTAAACGCCATCCACAACACGATTTTTTAGCAATAAAATTCTAGACCGCATGTTGCCGGAGAATCCTTAGCCTTCAAGGAACAATATCACGTGTCAACCATTTACATTGGCCGCAACGATCGCCTGATCTGTCTCCATTTGAACAAGTCTCCTGAACATGACTCCTGAATTTTTAACATCCACAGACTACCAAAAATTATTAAAATTGGATAAATATTTTTGCCACTCAGTCTAATGTTAGACTGTCTCTCAATATTTTCCTTCTCAATTTTATTGTAGAATAAAATACGACCGTTTAAAACTCACTAATAAAACCCCTAAAAAATATTTAAGAAGATATTGTAATTAGAATGTATTATTGTTTTGTATATTTTAATTATCTCACCAGGTGTTCTTTCAAGTTATACTGATTCTGGTGATAATCTAAAATGACATCTTATTATTTCCGGTAGTACAGTAGTTCTTCTTGCACCAATATTACCTAAAAACGAAGCTATTAAAAAGACCATCAATATACACGCCATGAATTCCTCCAGAGGATTTATTATGTCAACAGTAACTAAGGGGCTTTACGTTCCTTTGTGTAAGATGGCATTTCAAAACACCATCTTTTTAATTTATAAATTATGTACGTAAATTAATTATGTACGTAAATAATTATGTATGTAAATTAATTATCATCCACTTCTGACTGAAACTATGTATATATATGAAACGAAAATTTAAACTCATGATTAAATACATTTGTACTTTTAATAATAATTACATTTGAAACAATTTCAATGGGGATCGGTACATAGTTTCGGCACCAATGCTATTTAAATAAGATTCATTTTTTTCGAATCCTGAGAAAACTAATAAGTATTTTTGAAAAATTTAAACGCAGAATGAAAGGTTACGTTCTTACCGAGGGCCGAAAATCCCTTAAAATCTTATATAATGTTTATTTTAATAAGTTAGAGGGGTGAAAAACTAAGAGAAAATGTAGTGTGATTTTAAATTTCAAGTATCTCATTCAAAAGAAACTTTTTATTTTTTCTAAGAGACTTTCGACCCTCGATAATAATTTAGTCTTTCATTCGGCGTTTAAATTTTTTTAAAATATTTATTAGTTTTTTCAGGATTCGAAAAAAATCGACACTATGTCCGTGGTGATATTTTCCAAATCGAACATTCGCTATCTTTGTCATACAATACAACGTACTGAGTCTAATAGAATATGGTGACAAGACAGTGACAATTTTAAATATTTGACATGGTATCGGGAATATTTCTAGTTGTTGATTAAATAATATTTATTGATAATGTATTTGATAAATAATTGATTTAAGACGTGAACTTAAGTTGGGGGGGGGGGGGGGTTTGAAATCAACATATCGAAGCTATGGTAGAATTATTTTATTTTTAAATTAAATAAACATAATAGGCACAATTTAAAGAATATTTAGAAAAAAATTCAATCCAAAATATTGAAAAATAAGCCATTGGTGACCAATTTTGACCTTTTTAAGTCTATGCCTGTTTACACTGTGGTATAATGCATAAGGATATATTGGTCCTTCTAGAAACTTCTCTTGTCAATGGATTGGCTTCACACAACCCGACAATTCGGTCCCTCTCAAAGTTACTTAACTGGGACACCCTGGCGGATTCTACACATTCTAGGCATTTTCAGCAATAAAAAAGGCTTCTCAATCAGTTACACGAAATTTAAAATTTAGCCGACTTCGTAAATTCGCAAAAACTGAATGCTTCTGTTTCGCCAAACAATTCACGCAGCCGCCACAAAAACTTACAGATAAACCTGAAAATTTTATCACTTGTTATTCATGGCAAGATGTAGAAAATTAATGAATTCTAATAAACCTAATTGCGTGTTTGTCTTTTTTTGTCACTCAGTATATTTAATATGAATATAATTACAACTCTCCAAATTCTAGAGATACCGTCAACAATATGTTACGATCGATCGTATGACGCTAACTTAACAATTTGATGGATGCGGGTTCTAGAATATTCGAAAGTACGTCTTAAACTTCGAAGTTGCTAACTTAACTAAGAGTTAACAGCTGATAGACGATGTTAACTCTAAAGTTATAATAGCCTGTTTTGAATTACATGACTAAAATGATACACAGTACATCGAGAAAGTCTAGAAAGTATGGAATGATCCAAATGTAAAAACATATTGAGTGAAGAATATTTATGATTAAGAAAGAACATTATTTATTGAGTTATAAAAGAAGAGTTTAATCAAATAAAAATTTATTTAAAGTAAAATCATATCTATTTTAGTTATACTCCAATTGTTTTCTCAGGACTATGAAATAGTCCAGGTATTGATTTAGTTAATATACAGGGTGTAACAAAAAGGCAGGCCATAAATTAAATCACAGATTTTGAGACCAAAAATATTTCGATTAAACCTAACTTACTATATATTAGTACAAATGTGAAAATTGCCTTAGTGCACTAAGAAAAAGTTACAGCCCTTTGAAGTTATACAATAAAATTGATTTTTTCATTATATCGAAAACTATTAGAGATTTTTTATTGATAGTGGACATGTGGCATTCTTATGGCAGGAACATCTTAAAAAAATAAAAGTGAATTTGTGCACCCCATAAAAATTTTATGGAGGTTTGATTCCCTTAAACCCCGCCCAATAGTTGTGTACGTTTCAGTTAAATTATTATTGTGGTACCATTAGTTCAACGAAATGTTTTTTTGATTAAAACTTTTTGTCTTTTAGTACGTTTTCGATAAGCCAGTTTTTATTGAGATATTTTGAACATTTTTAAAATCTAAAACATATTTTTAAATGGTTAAGTAAGATTATAGATTATTATTTTCATATTATGACCAATATCGTGTAACTATATGATGCCAACGCCAAGCGATGAGCTGCTCTACCAGAGACGACCGGAGGAGTGTTAGCGTTGGCGCATAGCACCGCTGGGGGAAACCGAAGGAGAGGGCATCGAGAGCATATTTAAGGCGAGCTAGGAGAATGAGAAAGTCAGTCGTGGCTAGCGTGTTGAACTAGCCATGGCTCGACAACTGTTGCTAGCGAGTTGAACTAGCAATAAGCTCGATGGGCAAAAGGTGCACCGTATGTGAGGTGGGACTATGCCTAGGCGGACGCCACAGTAGTGACGTGGAGTCTTGCCATGACCGTTATCGCAGTGGGCGGTAGTAGCGAGGAACGAGCGACCGCGTGTCGCTGTTCAACTGTCCCGCATTGAGCTGAAATGCGGTGACTCAGGTTATGTTGATTTAACGTAGCGAGATTGTTATTGTACATATTGTTTATCGTATTATTTTAATGTTGCTATTATGATCGAATGACTGTAACAAAGTTTAATATTGTTTTTCCTTTGCAGAAGATGGAATTGTATTTTATTTTATTTGTTCTAAACCGTATATAATTATCTTAAATATACTTCGTCCAATTTACTTACCGTTTGATTCTAAAAAAGAACACACCTACCGCCTAAATATTTCGTGTTGGTATCATGTTACAAGCTATGACGCGGATGACGTGCAACGGGAAGTAAATTGGACGAAGTATATATTTACTTTATTTTTAACCTGTGTTTTACTGAGTCTGTCGTCCTTGAAAGAACTACCCGTTACAATCGGGTCTCTATAATCTTACTTAACCATGTAAAAGTATGCGTTGGATTTTACAAAAATGTTAAAAATATCTCTATAAAAACTGCCGTATCGAAAAAGTACCAAGAGACAAAAATGTTTTAAAAAACATTTTGTAAGTTTTCCTTTCACTTTTATTTTTTTTAAGATGTTCCTGCCATAAGAATGCCACATGTTCATATTCAATACAAAAATCTCATAATAGTTTTTGACATACATATTGGAAAAATCGATTTTCACTTTGTAACTTTAAAAGGGCTGTAACTTTTTTTATGTGCACGTTTACACTAACGTAAGTTAGGTTTAATCAAACCATTTTTGGTCCCAGAATATTATGTTATTTAATTTATGACCTGCCTTTTTGTTACACCCTGTATATTATGATGGTTTAATCTTCCAAATTATTAATGACTTCTAACACTATTTTTTTCAATAATAATCCTATTGTAGCGGTTATCAGTGTAATTACTTCTAATTACAATAAAACTAGCGGTTCGTATTTATATACGACTTTATTTATATTTATACAAGTTTACTTTACAAACTTTAGCTTAAGACCAACTCTATTTACAAATATGTCCTATTTATATATGCGATACAGATATTCCAGAAATATCTATATATCTCCAGCTATGTCCATGTGACCGCTTGCACGTCATCGTCGCTGCATCGGCGTATCTCGAAACATCGATAGTGTTCTGTCTGTCCGGAGACGGGAGCTGGTATACGAGGGTAGGTCAATAATTATTTTGTTACACTGCTCCCCTCTTAAGATCTGAGCGTCCCGATCAGCAACTCTAGATGGCCCAGGATGGCGGAATCTACAGGATTCTCCAGCTCTGCATACACCCCTAGAAAAGAAGTAACAGTCTACTGTCTTTGAAGGGTATGACATCTTCGGGTTCATGCAACACACAGTAATCCGTACGCCAGTTTCTCTGAAGATCACTTCCAGCATGCTTCTCACAATCTTCCAATCCAGATTTTCTACTGCATGGCCAATTTTTGGTAAAGCCAAATCTTTGATGTCATAATTACAGACCATTTTCTTCAAATTAGTTAGAGCACGCCATATGTTCTCGTAGCTTGGCGTGTCCGTATAAGACTTCCTGGTCACTATATACAGCAAAGATCGAGGACCATCTTCCAATCGCAATACTCTTCCAATTTTAGGTTGTTGATTCCTTAACTCGTCCAGGCGGCCGAACTTTCTATTGAATACGGACGAGATTCCTTTAGTCATCTCGAGGTCTTGTGCAACACAGTGGGCTAGAGAGACGTTTTCTGGAACACCAAACAGATCTTGCTGAACTTCTGTGGTCACGCCGAATCTAGCACTCTTTCTTTCTGCGTAATTTGACATAAATTGATTAAAACTTGGCTGTACGACATCTTTCATCTCCTGTTGGAGGACTCGTGCTTCTTCTGTTTCATTTGAGCCAGCATATGGTGCAAGACGATTTATGTGAATAACTTTTGGTTTACCGTTTGGCAACTTCTTAATTCTATATATTACGTCATTTATTTTCTTCTTAACTTCATACGGACCTTCCCATTGTCTTTGCAGTTTAGGACACAAGCCTCGACGACGTTGCGGATTATAAAGCCAGACAAGATCACCTACTTCGAAGCTTTCATTCTTGCATCGAGAATCATATTGATCTTTCATTCTGTCACTGGCTATCTGAATGTGTTGTCGGGCAAGTTCATGAATGTTGTTCATTCGTAATTTCAGGCGGTCAACGTAGTCTTCGCCTGCAACATGTTCCTCGGAAGGTCCGCAGCCAAACTCTAGGTCGCAGGGCAACCGAACTTCACGACCCAACATCAGGCAGGTTGGTGTTTGACCTGTAGTTTCATTTACGGCCGAGCGGTAGGCCATCAGGAATAAATGAATGTGTTGGTCCCAATCTCGCTGATGTTCAGATACAACTTTGGACAAGTGTTTACCCATCGTTCGGTTCATCCTCTCGACCATCCCATCTGATTGAGGATGCAGGGGTGTTGTTCTGGTCTTATTGGCACCAATCAATTTACAAACGTTTTGGAAAAGAGCTGACTCAAAGTTTCGCCCTTGGTCGGAGTGGATCTCCAAGGGAACACCAAATCGGCTGAAGAATTCTTTAACAAGTACCTCTGCAACGGTAGCAGCTTCTTGATTTGGTAATGCATAGGCCTCGGTCCATTTCGTAAAATAATCCATGGCTACCAGGATGTATTTATTTCCAGCATCAGTTTCTGGAAATGGACCTGCAATGTCGATTGCTACTCTTTCCATAGGACTGCCAACATTGTACTGTCTCATGGGTGCTCTCTTTTTACCAACTGGACCATTACCGGATGCACACAGTTCACATTTCTGGCACCATCTTCTTACATCATCTTTACAGTTCACCCAATAGAACCGTTCTCGAACCTTTTGCAGAGTCTTCGTAATACCAAAGTGTCCACCTGATGTACCGTCATGCAACTGACGCAATACTTCTGACACTTTACTTTTAGGTACAATCAACTGAAGCTTAGATTCTGTACCATCATCGTTCTCAAAGGTTCTGTACAGAAGATCATCTTTTAGTATCAGGCAATTCCATTGGCTCCAGTAGGCCTTGACTTCCGGACTACATGCACTAATGTTTTGCCAACTAGGTCTCTCACCTCGACGCATCCAATCCAATACTCTTTTTATACATGGATCGTCTTCTTGGGCTTCTTGTAACTGTTGTGGCTGCCATTGCTCATTAACGACGGTAGTTCGTCTCACAGGGCAAAGCTGTTCATCTACTTTAAGCCGGTGATTACAACTTTCACTGCATGGCCGTATCGAGGAAGCATCTGTATTTGAACCAACTCTTCCAGCCCTCTTCATGCGTCTCTTCGGCATCGTGTCACGAATCACCCTCCGTACCATTTCCACCAAACGTTCATCTTTTCTCTTATCGCCTTTTTCCACGGTTATTACTCGATTGTTTCGTGAAGCTTGGCTAGCTGCTTCGTGTTCCAAGGCAATAGCAAGTGCTTCATCTAAAACTTTCGGCCTTGCTAGTCGTAAAGCTTTCTGTAGTTCATTATCTTTCAGCCCATTGACGAAGGTATCTACTGCAATTTCTTCTAAAACGCTGTCTGGCACCTCTGGATAAGCCAACCGCACCACACGAGCCACATCTGCTTCAAATTCTTGCAGATTCTCACTTGCTCGTTGACTTCTACTTCGCAGTTGTGCTTTGTATACTTGTTGTAGATGGGCATCTCCATAGCGTTTTTCTAGACGAGTGAACAAGGTCTGGTAACAATTTTCTTGACCCTTGGGAATTGACCTTAATATATCTGCAGCATCACCTCGTAAAGCAGCAGTCAAGGAAACAGCCTTTTCTTGTTCGGTCCAATGATTGGCGGTCGCAATAGCTTCAAATTGTTTAAGGTATATGGACCAAGAGGACTTTCCATCAAATGGTGGTAATTTGAATCTCATATTATGCGACATTTCTTCTCTCGGTAGTTCATCTTTCACTACAGGATCTAAAGCTACTGCATGAACTGACGGTTGCACTTTTGTATCGGTTATCATGCTCTCTAATTCTTTGATCTTCTCTTCTACGGCCAAAACTACTGCATTAACTGAAGGTAGCACTTTCGTATTGGTTACCATAGTCTCTAGTTGTTTGATCTTATCTTCTAACATTTCTTTACTGTCGTCTACGCTTTTCTGTATCTTATCGAATGTTCTAGAAACCTCTTCAAATTTCTCGTCGTTCTGTCTACAAACGTCTTTAATTACTTGAGAAACACTTTCAAATTTCTCGTTGCTCTGTCTACAAACTTCTTTAATTACTTGAGAAGTCTCGTCAAATCTTTTAGCAACATTTTCGAATTTATCGTCGCTTTTTCTAGAAGTTTCATCGATCTTTTGAGAAACACTTTCAAATTTCTCGTTGTTCTGTCTACTAACTTCTTCAAGTTTCTCGTTGTTCTGTCTACTAACTTCCTCAAGTTTCTCGTTGTTCTGTCTAGAAGTTTCATCGATCGTTTCAGAAACAGTTTTTAATTTCGATAAGATTACTTGTTCTGCTGACTGGAAGTGGAACGTCTCTGGGTCATCTCCGTTCTTCGTGAGGACATCCTTGAGTCGTGCTTGTAGGACTATCTTGCACCCACTGCTGTCTAATTCGTACTCTTCTAATTGTTCACGGAGCTGTTTTATGGTCAGTTCTTGTAGCAACATCTTTGGTCGGCACACACGTACTTTTCAAAATGTCTAAGTCTTTCCGAATACCGAACAATCAACGCACTTCAATTATTCCCGACGAATAAAGTTCAAAAGTCTTTCCGAATACCGAACAATTAACGCACTCCGATTATTCCCGACGAATAAAGTTCAAAAGTCTTTTTTTTCACTTTTCATTTATTTACACTCCACACCGTTAACACCAACTGTAGCGTGATTAGTGTAATTACTTCTAATTACAATAAAACTAGCGGTTCGTATTTATATACGACTTTATTTATATTTATACAAGTTTACTTTACAAACTTTAGCTTAAGACCAACTCTATTTACAAATATGTCCTATTTATATATGCGATACAGATATTCCAGAAATATCTATATATCTCCAGCTATGTCCATGTGACCGCTTGCACGTCATCGTCGCTGCATCGGCGTATCTCGAAACATCGATAGTGTTCTGTCTGTCCGGAGACGGGAGCTGGTATACGAGGGTAGGTCAATAATTATTTTGTTACACTATTTATTAAACGGATTACCTTTTTACTATCTAAGTCTTACTTTTTAATCATACAGAATAAGTAAAAAACTTCGTTTGTACAATGGTATAAAAAGTTTATTGAAAAACTATGAAAAAGTCATCCAAAAGGATTTGCAAAACGTTTTCGATCTAGATCAGATCATCTTCAGTGCCTAGAACGAAGTATTTCCACGTTAGAATGAATGCAAAAGGTTAAAATTATGACTAGGGAAAGAAAAATGTGGATAATACTTACGTTCTGCTTAGTAGATGAAACTAGCAACCTTGTAAAATAGGTGACATCGAGAAATATGATTTACATGTTGATAATCTGATGTTAGTAGCGATGTTAAAAAAAATAAATTTAGTGCTCAAAGGGCATCATGATTCACTGCTCGATAAAAACGTGTGGTTCTTGCCAGTTCAATGGACACATACCAACAAGAGTATAGGAGATGACAATCTATTTATCAGACAGAAGTGACATGATAAGACAGGTAGTCAATTTTTTTGGTTATGAATTTAAAAATCCAGAAATTTTACATTGGTTTCGTTATGTAGACGATTGTTTACTTTTCATTGCTGGTGATCATAACTCAGCTCAACAATTACTTCTTAAAATTAATCAAATCCACCCAAACATAAAATTTACCATGGAACTGGAATCTTCCCAGGCCATTCTCCATATCCTAACTGAACAAGCCTGCGCTCTCTCCGATGAGATTCCAATAAGAATCGAAAATCGCGATTCAGAGAGCTGGATTGCACTCCGTATTCTAATTGAAAAGTAAGATTGTTTTGCCTTCGCATTGCAACTGAATAAAAATGGTATACATTTTTATTTTATAGTCGTATTACTCCGTAGAGTAACCAGGTGCATTTTCCGTTGGAACTTTACCGAGCTGCAAACGGGGGATGTGAATTGCATAGTGTAGAATTCCTTCCCTTTGTCTTCACTGCAGCATCCATTTGGCTTGCAAATTGTAGAAGCCTTGGAGGTGTCACCAGGGAAATGTACCAATAAGTTTTCAATTTAAAAATCTTTTAGTAATATTTTTAATATTTTCAATATTATTAATGTTGCTATTAGGATTGAAAAACTTCATCTTTCATTTGCCAGATGACGCTAGTCACCTACCCTATTTGTTTCAGTTGCAATGTGTGGGAAATGCTCTCGGTGCTGGTCAGTTAGGATATGGAGAACAAGCCTGCGCTCTCTCCGATGAGATTCTAATAAGAATCGAAAATCGCGATTCAGAGAGCTGGATTGCACTCCGTACTCTAATTGAAAAGTAAGATTGTTTTGCCTTCGCATTGCAACTGAATAAAAATGGTATCCATTTTTATTTTGAAACATATTTATTTCAAAATGATAAAAAAAAATGTTGGCATGACGTCTCCTGCTGTTTAAGTATACTTGTTTCTTGGAAAATTATGCGCAAAATTTTTACCCTGATTCCGTGATTTTCTGAGTCCTGCCTTTAAAAAGTTATAATACTCAAATACAATCAATACTTTTTCGGTACTCGGCGGGAAGGTTAAACGGTTCTTGTGAAATTCGTGAAAAATTTCACGATGTTCTGAGTCATGCCATTTTGCATATGTTTCAAAAATCTTAATATAAGTCTATTTACAAAGAGGCAGGATGGTTTTATAGTTATTTCGTATACAGGGTGGGGCATTAGTGTGACAAAGTCCAATTACTCGTTTGTCGTAAGAGATACGAAAAAAAGTTATTTAGGTAAAACGTGGGGCAAAGAGAGGATCATAATTTAAAAATATTTTCTAATATACAGGGCTACCCGTATTGACAGGGTGACACAAACTTATGTTTTTTTTAATGGAACACCCTGTATATAATTTTAAGATTCCTAAGATAATTTTAAGACAATTTAACACAATTCACATAATCCAAAAATGTTTCCTAAGGGAGCTAGATCTCTTTGAAGATGGCGCCTTGTAATTAGATTTTTTTTATCTCCAGAACGCTTCCATTTCGGTAGACAAAAACTGGTTCGTCTTTTTATCTTCCAGATATAAATCGATTCCATCAATTGTGAATCTCTAGTACCGGTCATAGGAGTCCGTTTTGGGTAGGGCAAGGGGTTTTTTATCGCATAACTTTTTTTGTCTTTAATTTTTAAGCATTTTTGACACTATATTATTAAATTGTGAGGTATTCTAGTACTAAACGGTACTTTTGCTGTAAGTCGGTAGAATGCACGGTTTTCTAGAAAAATCAATTTCAAAATATTTCGTATTTTGAATTTAAGAAAAGTTTGAAAAAAATAAAAAAAAAACGGTGTATTTACCGACTTAAAGCAAGAGTAACTTTTAGTACTAGAATACTTCATAATTTACTACTCTACTGTCAAAAATGCTTAAAAATTAAAGCAAGTTATGAGATTTCGTTGATCTACCCAAGACGGACGCCTATGACCGATACTAGAAATTCACAATTGATAAAATATTCATCTCTGGAAGAGAAATAAACGTACCAGTTTTCGTTTTTCTAAATAGTTTTTTTTTATTTTTTTTTCAAATTCAAAAACCGAAAAAATTTTCATATCGATTTTTCTAGTATCCTACCGACTTAAAGAGTACCTTTTAGTACAAGAATACCCCATAGTTTAATAATCCAGTGTCAAAAATTCTTAAAAATTAGACAGAAAAGTTAGTGGATAAAATATCCGTTTCCCTACCCTAAACGGACGCCTATGACCGGTACTAAAAATTGACAAATGATGGAATCGATTTATCTCTGGAAGATAAATAGGTGTACCAGTTTTCGTTTTTCTAAATAGCAGTGTTCTGGAGCTATTAAAAAAAAACTAATTAGAATACGCCATCTTTAAAGAGCTCTAGCTTCCTTGGACGAGGTGAATTTTCGGACGAGGTGAATTGCGTTAAATTCGATTGTTAGACACCCTGTATAATAGGTACAATCCCTACTATAACCAATTAATTGTAAAATTATTGATTTTCTTCCTATTACTTTTATTGCGTTTACTTAGATACAAATATGATCTAATTGCTTAAAATAAATATGTTACAGTATTATCGGTGTCGGAAAGTTGGTCGAGAACACTTCGTCGACGGAAAATTAGTCGACAACATTTGGTCGAAAAACAGTTGGTCGAATGCACAATTCATCGAATGTACAATTCGTCGACGAACATTTGATCGAATGGATTTTTCGTCGACAAAGACCCAAAGGGAATAATACATGGCGGAAACACGCCAATATATAAAGTTAATTTCTTGTACCATATCAAAAAAAATATTTTATAAATTGTCAGTCCTAAACCTTGGATAAAGTGTGAAGGGGAGTTTATTCTCACGATTTCTTTACTTTTTCGTTGATATTGACTGATTATTGCAGTCGAAACAGTGTACGGAAATACCTCGATTCCCTGACAATTTATTTACCCAGCATCTCACATATTTCGTCTTGTCCGCAAGTGCCCCCAAATTTGACTTGTCCGGAAATTCTACGTTCGCAAGTGCGCCGACACCAAAAAGAAGAACGGTATAACATCACTAATTAAAATATCGGTTTATATTTGCTGTCTATTCTCCCACCGCAGCCAATTTTTTCATTAAATTTAAAAATAATTAAGATTTAGAAAGAAAACTAACAAAACCCCAAAAAAAAATAAATTCAGATATGTATAATACAATATTCCAGTTAACAAAATAAAAACCAATAATCCGTCGTTTGTCACCATTAATCCCTTTATCCTAAAGATAAATAACAGTTTGTCGACGAAAAATCCATTCGATCAAATGTTCGTCGACGAATTGTACATTCGATGAATTGTGCATTCGACCAACTGTTTGTCGACCAAATGTTGTCGACTAATTTTCCGTCGACGAAGTGTTCTCGACCAATTTTCCTAGACCCGTCTTTTAACGATATAAAAATTAATTTTTATGTATTAAATATCTTTGCGGTTATCCTGCCTCGTTGTAAACGGTTTTAGATTAGTGTTTTTTAAGCATACCTGACATGGCATGACATGGCATGAACTTAAAATTTTATTTTTATATACGAAATAACTACACAACCATCCTGCCTCTTTGTAAACAGCTTTATATTAACATTCTTGAGATATGTCCAAAATTGCATGACTCAGAAAATCGTGTAACTTTCCACGAATTTCCTTAGACATTTTTTAAGTATGTTTACTAAAAAAGGTGTAACTAAACATCCTGCCATTTTGAATACTGTCTACTTAAATTATTTATTTTATAATAAAAATTTTAATGACTCCAATAAAATCACGGAACCAGGGTGAAAATTTTCCACAGAATTTTCCAAGAGACAAGTGCAGTTAAACATTAGGAGAAGTCATGCCAACATTTTTTTTGATCATTTTCAAATAAATATGTTTAATTTATTAAGTTGGCAGGACAGAAAATTATGAAAATTTCATTATTTTCATTACATGTTCGTGAATCCATATACTCCCTTTGATAGTATCCCGTCATTCTATGGATATGGCAGGACTCAGAAATTCATCGCAACTCCCCATTTTTTTCCTCATGGAAAAGCTAATTTTCACAGGAAAATGTCACAGGAAACCCGTGGATTTTTCCATAAATTTAAGTACCTTTTCTAACCTTCCAGTATTGCAAAGGGCAAGACTTAGAAAATCGTGGTTGAAGTTCTGTTAATATCTCCCGGTTTATATTTTTTCCGTCTATAAGTTGTTTACATTTAAATATTTTTCATTTCTCTTTTTCTTTCAAACTAAATTAAACTTTCGTCTTCTTTTTTAAACTGTCATCAATGACGTCATTGACTTTACTATGAATAACATTTTTATCAACATAACAATAATAACAGTTCTTTCTGTAACAGAGAGTTGCCTTTTAGACTTTTACAATAGAATCTAATTTATTATAATTTAAATTCCACTTTAATACAGTTATTAACATTCATTCAGCTTAACTAATAATTTAAATTTTAAATATTTATAATGGGAAATAAGCCACAATATTATTAAAAAATGATTTTTTATTAACGTTTCGACGCCCAAATCGGGTGCCGTTGTCAAAATACAAAATACTATTAACATAAACAAAAATGTTGTTGATTAGTAAAAAAATTCTTCTAATAATTTATTTAATTTGACTCATTTATATCGGCAATTCAGATACATATGATACATTTTAAAGTAGAAGACTTTAAAATTATATTGCCAATATTTATGAGTTGCGTTCCTGGGACGACTTTACTGAAAGATAGTTCATTCGATTACATGAAATCAACCCCAACTCAAGAATATCCGTCACCAAAAAATCATAACATGTGATCTGTCTTTAAAAAGACAACCACATGCAACGGTGACATTAAAATTCTCGCGTTAGAGATCTCATAGTAAATCACGAGGGAAAACCAGGAAAAACCTTGTGATACTATCCCGACATCGTAAATATTTGGTCTTACATTTAATTTACTCTCAAAATTAATACCAAACTCTGACTTTACTATAATTTTGTTTAAATTATAAATAATATCAATAATACATGGATATATAAGTAATACTAAAATATAAAATATGTACTAACTCGACTATTGACTTACTAATTGTGGTATTTTCTTTCTATTGACTTCCTCTTTCAGTATGGGTATCCACATCCTACTGCATTCCACCGAGGAATTTGCGACACAATTGGTTTCGTTTAGCATAATTAGAGCCGCTTCTTTGATTTTTCTCTTTTTACTATCTGTTTCTTTCAGGACTATACTTGAATCTCTCCACTGAACTCTATGTTCATTATCCCATGCGTGTTGACATATTTGAGATCTATCAAATTCTCTATTTTTAATATAAGATTGATGTTCACTTATTCTAACGTTTAATGGTCTTGATGTTTCACCTATATAAAACGTTTTATATAGGTATCTGAATTGCCGATATAAATGAGTCAAATTAAATAAATTATTAGAAGAATTTTTTTTACTAAGCAACAACATTTTTGCTCATGTTAATAGTATTTTGTATTTTGACAACAGCACCCGATTTGGGCGTCGAAACGTTAATAAATAATAATTTAAATTCATAAACTACACTATTTTTTAAATTCATAACCAAAAAATTGACTACCTGTCTTGTCATGTCACTTCTGTCTGATAAATAGATTGTCATCTCCTATACTCCTGTTGGTATGTGTCCACTGAACTGGCAAGAACCACACGTTCTTATCGAGCAGTGAATCATGTTGCCCTTTGAGCACTAAATTTATCTTTTAACATCGACTTCTAGTCGCTACTAACATCAGATTATCAACATGTAAGTCATATTTCTCGATGTCATCTATTTTATAAGGTTGCTAGTTTCATCTACTAAGCAGAACGTAAGTACTATCCACATTTTTCTTTAACTAGTCATAATTTTAATCTTTTGCATTCATTCTAACGTGGAAATACTTCGTTCTAGGCACTGGAGATGATCTGATCTAGATCGAAAACGTTTTGCAAATCCGTTTTGATGACTTTTTAATAGTTTTTCAATAAACTTTTTATACCATTGTACAAAGGAAATTTTTTACTTGTTCTGTATGATTTTTAATTATGGTATACAGCCAGCTACTGGGATTTTCCCATTGATTTTTTTACTTTTTACATCTATGTAAGTCCCAAAGATGATATTTTTACTGATTTCCCTAAACTGTTTCTATATTCTATACCCGTGTTGAGCTGGCCCCCCCACTTGCAAAAATCAAAAACAAATAGCTCTGATTTATGAGCTATTTATGAGCTTTCATATTCCGCAAACTAAAAATTTTGAGCTCGTTCCACTGAGCAGGAATTTAATACTTTAGTGGGGGGGCTGAGTCGCCCCCCCACTACTTAAAAATAGGAATATTGAATCGGTTTTTGCGGCAGAATTACGAGCTATTTATGAGCTCTTGAAATTATATAGTTTCGATTTTTGAGCTCATCCCCTTCAGCCCCAAACAACCCTTTAATTGATTTAACTTAAGAAAAAAATGCTGAGAAAACTTAAAATATATCGTATTGCGGATATAATTCCTATAGCTTATATACTCTAAGAATAAACTATTAAATCACGTGCATTTCGATTATTAAGCTACAACCCCTTCGCAAGAAAACCACCCTATCTTCCCGGCTAAAGAGAAAGTTGTACTTAAATGCAATAAATTAATTATTTGGCGACTACATATCATTTAATAATTTATAAGCTTCCAAATTACGCGCATTTAGATCAGTAAATTGCAATTTATTTTGTATAGTGCAGTCACTAAAGGTAAAAATTAACGATTACCTTCAATTTCGGTGAACCTTCATCGATTTGCACGAAAATTGGTCAGTGGTTAGAGGATACGTCAAGAAACAAAGGTGACATGGTACCACCTTGCGCCTTTACCCTGAGGGTGGATACCGCCCCTTCTCGGGGGTGAAAATTATTTTATAAAAAGTTACTGCACAAATCAATAAAAGAACAAATTAAAAGCAAAATTTATTATATAAAGTTATTAAAATAAGTCAATACTTTTTAAGTTATTAAAGATCAAAGATTTTAATTATTCGTGAAAAAAAATGCATGTTTTGAAGCGGTTTTTCGTAAATCACTGAAAAACTGTAAGTTTTTACAAAAAAGTTAATAGTAGCTTAATTCGTATAGCTTATATTCTAAGAATAAACTCTTAAATCACGCGCCTTTCGATTATAGAGCTACAACCCCTTCGCAAGAAAACGATCCCATATTCCCGGCTTAAGAGAGAGTTGTACTTAAAATAATTTAAATTAAGTATTTGGCGACTACATATCGCTTAATAATTTATGAGCTCGCAAAATATACACATTTCAATTATTGAATTGCCATTTTCTTTCTATAGTGCAGTCACTGAAAGGCGCGTGATTTAAGAGTTTATTCTTAGAATATAAGCTATACGAATTAAACTACTATTAACTTTTTTGTAAAAACTTACAGTTTTTCAGTGATTTACGAAAAACCGCTTCAAAACATGCATTTTTTTTCATGAATAATTAAAATTTTTGATCTTTAATAACTTAAAAAGTATTGACTTATTTTAATAACTTTATATAATAAATTTTGCTTATAATTTGTTCTTTTATAGATTTGTGCAGTTATTTTTATAAAATAATTTTCACCCCCGAGAAGGGGCGGTATCCACCCTCAGGATAAAGGCGCAAAGTGGTACCATGTCACCTTTGTTTCTTGAGGTATCCTCTAACCACTGACCAATTTTCGTGAAAATCGATGAAGGTTCACCGAAATTGAAGGTAATCGTTGATTTTTACCTTCAGTGACTGCACTATACAAAATAAATTGCAATTTACTGATCTAAATGCGCGTAGTTTGGAAGCTTATAAATTATTAAATGATATGTAGTCGCCAAATAATTAATTTAATGCATTTAAGTACAACTTTCTCTTAAGCCGGGAAGATAGGGTGGTTTTCTTGCGAAGGGGTTGTAGCTCAATAATCGAAATGCACGTGATTTAATAGTTTATTCTTAGGGTATATAAGCTATAGGAATTATATCCGCAATACAATATATTTTAAGTTTTCTCAGCATTTTTCTCTTAAGTTAAATCAATTAAAGGGTTGTTTGGGGGTGAAGGGGGTGAGCTCAAAAATCGAAACTAGATAATTTCAAGAGCTCATAAATAGCTCGTAATTCTGCCGCAAAAACCGATTCAATATTCCTATTTTTAAGTAGTGGAGGGGGGGGGCTGACTCAGCCCCCCCGCTAAAGTATTAAATTCCTGCTCAGTGGAAAGAGCTCAAAATTTTTAGTTTGCGGAATATGGAAGCTCATAAATAGCTCATAAATCAGGGCTATTTGTTTTTTAATTTTTGCAAGTGGGGGGGGGCAGCTCAACACGGGTATATTCTATACATATCTATAGTTTCCATTAAGACCCCATAAATTTAATAAAAGAACACGAATGTACTTTATCAAATCTTCGCATGGATATGCGTTTCATTTTAAAAATGTTACCGACTATACCCTTTTATAAGATTTCTGTAATTGCGGCTTTCAGTTTTTGATGTTTGTTTTTGGCGGTTTCGATTTCTGCAAGGTAGTGGTTTCTATTGTTACGTTTTATTAAGGCTGCAGACCCTGAAAGAAATGTATGTATTTCGTAATAATATTTAATTTTCTAAGCAGTAAGCTTTATTGTGAAAAGGAAGGATTATTGAGGAAAATATTTTCCTGTTAGAAATCGCTAATTATGATGGATCGTTTTATGCTTTTGAATTTGAAGGCAAAACATTTCTAGAGATTAATTGTCATATTAAAATCAAATATAATGTTTCTTTCTGCAGCCATTGTAATGTAAAGGGTTTAAAAAGTATTCGGTTTTGTGTATATCAAATCCCGAATATACAGGCTGTAACAAAAATGCAGGTCAAAAATTAAATCACATGCTGGGACCAAAAATATGTCGATTGAACCTAACTTACCTTAGTACAAATGTGCACTTAAAAAAATTTACAGCCCTTTGAGGTTACAAAATCCGATTTTTTCCAATATGTCGAAAACTACACACACCGGCAAAATTAAAGGAACACCAAAAATGGGACATGTTTGATGTCTCGAATTTCCTAAACCAGTTGTCCGATTTGAGTGATTTTTTTAGTATGTATGTTACAGTATGTTATAGCCTTATTATTTAAGAATATCGGTGTAATAATATTGTTGCTAGACAGGTAAATGTCATTTTATACCGGATGTAACAATCATACTGTGTTTTTCCTTAAAGTTCGGAACGCCCTGTGGAATATTCTAGCATCTATAAAATTGAGATTAAAACTCAATTGTAGCCGTAGACTTTCTTAACATTTTCTTTTTTGATTCATTTGCTTATGTTGGATAATAAAAAAAGTTAGGTACTTTAGCAACTAGCAACGTTCTTCATCAATACAGGGTGTTTCTAAATAAGTGCGACAAACTTTAAGGGGTAATTCTGCATGAAAAATTAATGACCGTTTCGTTTGCTATATAAACATTAAACATGCCTGCAAATTCTTCGTGTCCGAGATACGGGATCTTGAATTTTTTCTTAGAAACTGACGATTTATTTATTGCTCTAAAACTGGTTGAGATATGCAAATGAAATTTGGTAGGTTTTAAGAGGTGGTTATTTCGCATTTTTGGACATACAATTAAGAATTTTATATTCACCATTGGCGTGCATACGGGATATATCTAAAATGTTTATATCCGTATGCACGCCAATGGTAAATATAAAATTCTTAGTTGTATGTCAAAAAAATGCGCAATAACTACCTCTTAAAACCTACCAAATTCCATTTGCAAATCTCAACCGGTTTTAGAGCAATACATAAATCGTCAGTTTGTAAGAAAAAATTCAGCATCTCGTATGTCGGACACGAAGAATTTGTGTTATGTTTATATAGCAAACGGTCATTAATTTTTCATGCAGAATTACCCCTTAAAGTTTGTCGCACTTATTTAGAAACACCCTGTATTGATGAAGAGCATGGCTATTTGTTAAAGGGCCTAACTTTTTTATTATCCAACATAAGCAAATGAATCAAAAAAGAAAATGTTAAGAAGGTCTAAGGCTACAATTGAGTTTTAATTTTAATATGTTATATATGCTAAAATATTCTACAGGGTGTTCCGAACTTTAAGGAAAAAACACAGTATGATTGTTACACCCGGTATAAAATGACATTTACCTGGCTAGCAACAATATTATTACACCGATATTCTTAAATAATAAGGCTATAACATACTAAAAAAAATCACTTAAATCGGACAACTGGTTTAGGAAATTCGAGACATCAAAATTGTCCCATTTTTAAGGTGTTCTTTTAATTTTGCCGGTGTGTGTATTACAGATTTTTTATTGAAAATGGATATGTGGCATTCTTATGGCAGGAGCACCTTAAAAAAATTATAGTGAAATTTGTACACCCCATAAAGATTTTATGGGGTTTTGTTCCCTTTAACCCCCCCCCCCCGAACTTTCGTGTACCTTCCAATTAAATTATTATTGTGGTACCATTAGTTAATTTTTGCCTCTTAGTATTTTTTCGAAAAGCCAGTTTTTATCGAGATATTTTGAATATTTGTCAAATCCACCAGTTACTTGTATGTGATTAAGTTCGATTATAGAGACCTGGCAATAATATTTATGATTTATTTACAATTTACATGTTTAGGTATATTTTGAACCATATTAAAAAAGAAGCCATATCTCGATACAAGGTGGCTTATCGAAAAGATACCAAGAGACAAAAAGTTTTAAAACACTGTGTTTACCTAATGGTAATTAAAAAAGAAGCCGCAGCTCTATAAAAACTGTCTTATCTAAAAAATATTAAGAGGCAAAAAAGTTTTAAAAACATTGCGTTTGACTAATGGTACCACAATTATAATTTAATTGGAACGTACATAAAAGTTTGGGGGGGGGGGGGTTAGGGGAACAAAACCCCATTAAATTTTTATTAGGGTGTGCAAATTACACTGTTACTTTTTTTTCAGATGTTCCCGCCATAAGAATGCCACATGTCCATTTTCAATAAAAAATCTCTAATGCCCAGTTGCACCAACAGACTGTAAATCAACTGATTTGCTAACCGTCAATTCGACGATTTAAATCGATGATCAATGGTTATTTTTCAAACGGGTTGCACCATTCAAAAAAACTGTTGGTTTACAAACCGACAATATATAAGTGGCAACATCGTACTTCATTCGATTATTTCATTCGAATCCGAGTGTCGTCTGTCAAAAAAGATTGTCAAAGAAAGTTTTGTTTGTAGTTTGTAAGGTTATGTGTATGTTATGAATTGAACACTACATTGTTTTCTTGCAAATTTGTTTGTATTATACTTATCATACTATTCATACTTACGATGGAAAATAAAGGAAGCCACTTCTCTAGTTTAGAGAAAGATATAATTTTAGATTTAGCAATTAAATATAAATTTATAGTAGAAAATAAACAAACAGATGGTGTGAAAAATAAACAAAAAGCCATTGCATGGGAAAATATTAGCTTGTTATATGGGAAGATATACCTTGTTTTAAATTCATCTTCATTATACTTATTATACTATACAATTCATTGCGATCTCTTACAGATCTTATATTTGGTAGCATATGCATTATATCTTCCAAATCCTCAAGATGAACTTGATGATAAATCCATTTTTATAAATTATAATCTATGATGATACTATGATACTTTATTAGATAATAGAGAGATATCGAAACCCTATTTAACATCGATCCTTTAATAAAAGTTCCTTCTTCTTCTTCTTACTCTCTTTCTTGGCTTGCATACTTGTGCATCTGTCAGTACATTTGATTGTATTGCAGCTCGTCTTGCTCTAATCAATGCTGCAACACTGAAATGAAAACCTAAAAATGTTGCCTTGATTTACCATTTTGTTAATGTTTAAATGAATAATCACTGCCTCTAGTTGTTCATGGGTAAGATGTTGCAATATATTTTGAACATTGGAATTCTTTGGTACTCCTAATTTTGTAAGTTCGATTCTCAAATTAAACTGCTTGAATACTCTTATTGGACACTTTAGAAGAATATGATCTAGATACTCAATTTTTCCGCATTCACAGTAAGATGATTATAAAAGTTCCTTTATTTTGACATAACGTGTTAAAAATGTGAAGAAAGCTCTAACTTCACTTGTTTTTTGAATTTATCGTGTTGTCGCTTCTTTGGATTAATAATTTATATATTATTGTGGGATTGATATTTGATTAAACTTTCATCATTAAAGTTGTATGTTGGGTTTTATTTATTAAAAAGAACTCTACAGTAATATTCTCAGATATAGATTATTGATGTTTTGACTTTTGACCCAAACGAATATAAAAAAGAACATTTTATTGAAGCTAGAGTTATTACAAAAAGTAAAAAGGAATATTATGTAAATAATTTTAAAGTGTTACTACTTACAGTGATCAGACATAGAATATCATTAACTCATTTATTAAACTCAATATATTTTACATTTTTGTATAGAAATAAATATTTTTTATTATAGATATAAAGAGGTAATTTCAATAAATTTTAATATCGTTAAAATTCTAGATTCAAAATAGAGTTCAATTCAACAGATATATAACAACAGGTTAACAAAATAAAACAAAGGCTCAAGTATTTATATTTGAAAATTTAATCTTTTTATAGATTAGAATCTATAAAGTTTTTAGTCAAAAGTATTAGGTAATACACTTTCATTTTCATGCCATCTTCTTTTGATTCCTATCTGTTTCGAATGTTGGAAATCATATTAGCAATCATAACCTTGCTAGCTGCGATTCGAAACAGTTCCATTGATCTTCTCCCTCTACTGGGTCTTCGCTTAGCTTTGACTGTACCTTGCAATATGTACTGCATCAGGAAGTAACGGTGTTGATTTCTCATATGTGTCCCAGATACTGCAGTTTTATGTGTTTAATGGTAAACACAATCTCCAATTCTTTTTTCATTCCTCCTAGAACATCCTTGTTCGTGATCCATTTCATGCCCTCAGTATTTGTTTATTTAAACACTGCCAAAAAAAATTAATAAAAAACCATCATAAAGGTTAATTCTTCTATTATATTTTTGTCTATCGGGAAGTTTATCTGACAGATTAGATATTAGAGGTCTTTTCATTTCCAGATAACTAATTATTGGGAAGTTTATATAGCAGTATCCTCTATATCTTTAGTATCTATCTTTTCAGCTCCAGATAACTAGTTAACGGGAAGTATTTCTCTGTCAGATATCTGTTAGTATCTAATCTGTCAGATAAACTTCCTGATAACTAGTTATCCAAAGGTGAAAAGAGAGGGTCATAATGGATAGTAATGAACATATTTTAAATGATAAAAGATTAAACACCAATAGCATGTATAATATTTATAAATTTATTATTGAAAACCTGCTAATGAACATAAAGTACTTAAACTCAGTCACCGATATAATATTAATATTAATTTATTAACAAACTGCAGTCCAACAAAAATAAAATTAATTTAAGCTAGCTTTAAATGTCAAACAATATTTTTAAACAAACACACACACAATTTAGTTGCATTAGATTAGCTTCTGGTTGAAAATGTACTGCCACAGCTTCTAATATATCAATATCAACAGCACACTCATTTGCCACTATTTCAAGGTTTTCTCTATTATCTACTGCAATATTGTGTAAAACTGAACAAGCTGATATTATTCTTTGAAGAAAAGGTAACTTGCATCTCATTACATATGTTAAAATGGGAAATCTCTTCAAAATACCAAATGTTCTTTCAATAACAACTCTTGAAGGGATTTGTGATTGATTGTAAAACACAACTTCTGTCTGAATATTCTGCAATGGTGTCATGTGTCATTGGGTAGTTGTAGTTGAGGACTGGGATATCCACTATTCCCTAATAATCTCTAGAAATTCCCCATTTTATATACCCATAATGTAAAAGTATTTAAAAACTAAAATAGTATTTTCAATTGCACTTCCATATTATTGAACGATTAGTATTATGGGATATATGATGTTCTCTAAACATCTTTAAATGACAAAATAATTAAATTTAACGTTTTACGTGGTTTTACTCTTTTCAATTATTTTATTTTAGTTTTTATCAACAACTGGAATTTTATAGGTTATTGGAATAAACGTCAAACGTCAGGTAAAAAACAGTCGATTTTTTAAATAACCGCAGAAAATCGGGTGGTTAATTTTGACACATCAAAAACTGTCGGTTTTAATTGAGTAATGGTCGGTGCAACGCATTTTAAAATAAACGGGCAATCCAAATCAAAAAATCAATCGTTTATTTGTTGGTGCAACTGGCTATAAGAGTTTTTAATATACCTATGGAAAAAACGATTTCCATTTTGTTACTTCAAAGGGCTGTAACTTTTTTATGAATACATTTGTACTAAGGTAAGTTAGGTTCAAACGATCTATTTTTGGTCTCAGTATATGTGATTTAATTTATGACCTTCATTTGTTTTATGTTTATATAATAACCATCTGCAGTTAGAGCTCATGCTGTTGAAGGAAGACCTTAAGAATCCCTCTCCTACTGAAAGTACCACCTTAAGCCCTGCTGCAGAGCCCAATAATATTTTTGCAGAGCTTCATGATGGACAGAAATGGGCAAGTAATATTGGGTTTGTTCTAGCAAACAGTCAAACTAGTCAGAAACCGTCAACAAACAGTTGGTCAGTAAGAGAACATAATACAGTCACTAGTGCTATCCCCTCTACTCGCGCTGGTCCACTATTCGCTGATGGTTTCAAACCGTTTGAAGCTGATGCTAGAACAAACCTATTGTTATTTACAACCTGCCTGATACCAAACCGGATCATGACAATGTAAATTCTCTTTTAGGCTCCATTGATGTTGCTAATGTAAATTTAAAAAACACAATTAGGAAATAAACACAAGCCAAATAAAAATGGTCACAGGGCTCTGAAAGTAATTCTCAGTAGCCAAGAAGAGGCTCATCTTGTTATTCGTTTCAGATCTAACAAAGGGAAACACATATCCATAGACCAGGATCTAACAAAAACGCAGGTAGATGCTGAGGCTAAGGTTAGAGCTGAATTTAGAACAGGAGTATCTAATGGTTATATAGAAATATTCGTATTGTACATCATCAGGGTGTCCCAAAGATTATTAAAAAAACTAATTAGCCCTGGAAACACAAATAGTATCTCTGTTTATTACCAGAATGCTCAAGGTTTAACAACTAAGTTGGGCGATCTTTTGCATAATATACCAGCATGTCAACATGACATATATGTTTTGACAGAAACTTGTTACATAGTTAATGATTCTGAACTGAGCTTTACCGATTTTAACATGTATGGTTGTGATCGCTCTGCTAATACCAGTGTCTTTAAGAGAGGAGAAGGAGTGCTAATAGCTGAAGACAAGTCAATATTAAGTACTCGTCACCCAGTACCGGATAGTATTGAACAGGTCTTCGTCTTCATTAAGGTTTTATAAAGTGCTTTTAGTTTTATATTAGGAACAGTCTATTTACCTCCCAACTCTCTGGCACAGTTGTATACCACTTTCTCTGAGACACTGGACTCGCTCGCTCTATTGATGCCTAACTTAAGCCTACACGTGGTTGGGGTTTTTAATTTGCTTCATGCTCTCTGACAAATTGGTCCTTTTAGCTCTGTTGCGACTGCAGGCGGAGCACCATTACAGGACGGGTCTTGCATCCAGATTATGTCAAATGTTTGCAGTTTCCACAATCTTTCCAGTGTGTGTAATCATCATGTGACAAGACACAACAGCCTCTTAGATATTTTTTTGACAAATGACCACCTAGCAACAACTTAAATAGCGGACCCTTTTCTGGTTCCTCCAGTCGTTCATCCGCCACTCTCTATTAGCATTAAATGTAACCTGACTTATGATGAACCCGGACTCAAGTTTGATGGTTACTACATAGATTTCAGGTCCGCAAATTATAAGAATATTTCTTTATTCCTTGGCCAGTTTATCTGGGACATTTTGTTTGTTGATGCGAATCTCGAGACTATGTTAAATATATTTTATGAAATTATTTTTATAGCTATAGATAAATAATTGGTACCATTAAAGAAGTTTTTGACCAGAAAATTCCCCGTATAGTTCTCTCAAAATCTAAAAAAAATGTATTATCTTAAAGAAAAAATTACACAAAAAATATAAGTCAACTGGTTCTTTGAATGACTATTGGAAGTTTTCTAGGATTGTACAATTGTACAAGGATTTGATTCGGGAATATATTCACAATATATTCTGTCTACTGAAACGGCTATATCTTCAAATATCAAGAAGTTCTGGTCTTTTGTTAAAAGAAAAAATATCTTTGTAGCTCAGTCAAAGCTTTGTGTAGTTTGCTGATTATTTTTCCACAGTTTATTCTCAGAGTAATTTCAATGTGCCCGATCATGAACTATCTTCATCCAATATTCATATTACTAAACATAAAATTTATTATCAGAAATATACACCAAGCTCTCTTCTCTTAATATTGATAAGGGCCCAGGCACCGAGGGTGTACCTCCTTTGTTCTTGAGGAAATGCAGTTTTAACCTTTCCAGGCCATTGTATCGCATATTTAATTGTTCCCTTGAAACTGGTGTTTTTCCAGATTACTGGAAAGAAAGTTTTCTTAAGCCTATATTAGAGGTGCGGATAAATCCCTTGTTAATCATTATCGTCCTATTAGCGTCCTTGGTGTGATACCTAAAGTGTTTGAGAGTCTAGTTTGTGACTTTTTAACTCCTTTACTCGAGCCTAATCAACAATTTGGGTTTAGACTCCATAGATCTGGGAAATTTTTTTGTATATTGTTTTTTGTTACTATTTTGAATAATAGATTAGCCTCTAGTTAATTTTCCACTTTTGTTGTAGCATTTATGACTAATTTTTAAACAAATTTTAAAATCAATTGCATCGTTTTCCAGGTATTTCTCTGATGGTCGGTTTCACCAACGGCAAAAATTGTTTATTGGATAAATAAAGTTATTCGACCAATAAACTGACACATGTACATTTCGCTAACGTCAAATAACATTTTATTTATTTATTTATCAAACAAGTATTTGCTCTTCGAATAAATTGACAAGTTAATATCGCTTTAAATATCTATATCAAAGAAATTTGTCTGTTTAATTTTGAATTATCAAAATTGTATTGAACACGATTGAACACAATAAAAATATAATCGACTAAATAAATAAATTTAATTCGACGAATAACTCTATTCAGTGATTTATTTGTTGTTGGTGAAACCGTCCCTAAGCTTTTTAGTTAGTTTTGAAAAAGCATAATTTAATTTTTAAAAAGCATAACTTAATTTTTCGTACTCATATCTGTATTTATGTAATTAAGTTAGAAAATTGCTTAACTAGAAGTTAGTAAAATAACTTTAAGGGCACTCGCTAACGACAAATTGTGTTTGAACTGGATCCGAGAAAGAAAGTTACACGATGCGCGATGGCTACGAGTTAATGTCGCCAGCGAAATTCCAAGAAATTGCATTAAGTAATTCCATAATAAATGTTTTGCAAAATGTTTCTTAAAGAACTTGTTTCATTAGCAGCTTTGCGGATTTTGTTATAGTAGTAATTAAATTATAAGTAAGCTTTTAAATTTTGAAAGTATTATAGATGTTTTTTATACAGAACCAGAACCATCGAAAAAAACCGTACTTGGATTTACGTGAAACAAACTTTTATCGATTGTTGGTTAAGTCACTCCCACATAAAAAGGCTTTACATAACCTAAAACATACCCGTGTTGAGCTGCCCCGTCCCCCCCCACTTGCAAAAATCAAAAAACAAATAGCCCTGATTTATGAGCTATTTATGAGCTCTCATATTCCGCAAACTAAAATTTTTGAGCTCGTTCCACTGAGCAGGAATTTGATACTTTAGTGAGGGGGGGGGGCTGAGTCCTAGTGGGGCTGAGTCCTAGTGGGGGCAGTCCCCCCACTACTTAAAAATAGGAATATTGAATTGGTTTTTGCGGCAGAATTACGAGCTATTTATGAGCTCTTGAAATTATATAGTTTCGATTTTTGAGCTCATCCCCTTCACCCTTAAACAATCCTTTAATTGATTTAACTTAAGAGAAAAATGCTGAGGAAACTTAAAATATATCGTATTGCGGATATCATTCCTATAGCTTATATACTCTAAGAATAAACTATTAAATCACGTGCATTTCGATTATTGAGCTACAACCCCTTCGCAAGAAAACCACCCTATCTTCCCGGCTTACGAGAAAGTTGTACTTAAAATGCATTAAACTAATTATTTGACGACTACATATCATTGAATAATTTATAAGCTTCCAAATTACGCGCATTTAGATCAGTAAATTGCAATTTATTTTGTATAGTGCAGTCACTGAAGGTAAAAATCAACGATTACCTTCAATTTCGGTGAACCTTTATCGATTTTCACGAAAATTGGGCAGTTGTTAGAGGATACGTCAAGAAACAAATGTGACATGGTACCACCTTGCGCCTTTACCCTGAGGGTGGATACCACCCCTTCTCGGGGGTGAAAATTATTTTATTAAAAATAAGTGCACAAATCAATAAAAGAACAAATTAAAAGCAAAATTTATTATATAAAGTTAATAAAATAAGTCAATACTTTTTAAGTTATTAAAGATCAAAGATTTTAATTATTCGTGAAAAAAATGCATGTTATGAAGCGGTTTTTCGTAAACCACTGAAAAACTGTAAGTGTTTACAAAAAAGTTAATAGTAGTTTAATTCGTATAGCTTATATTCTAAGAATAAACTCTTAAATCACGCGCCTTTCGATTATAGAGCTACAACCCCTTCGCAAGAAAACCGTCCCATATTCCCGGCTTAAGAGAGAGTTGTACTTAAAATAATTTAAATTAATTATTTGGCGACTACATATCGTTTAATAATTTATGAGGTCAACCTTCGATTTCGGTAAATCTCCATTCATTTTCACGAATTAACAATAACAACTTGGGGTTTTAACCTGGGGTATATGTCACCCCTTCTCGGGGGTGAAAATTACTTTATTAAAAATAACCCCACAAATCGAGAAAGGGACAAATTGTAAGCAAAATTTGTTATATATTGTGATTAAAATAAATCAATACTTTTTGAGTTATTAAAGATCAAATATTTTAATTTGTGTGAAAGAAAATGCATGCTTTAAAGCGATTTTTCATAAATAACTCAAAAACTGTAAGTTTTTACAAAAAAGTGTTCATCACTAAAATTGAAGCTAATAAGAAAATATAATAAATTGCTTACTTGAAAAACCCTTTAATGTTAATTTAAAGTAAGTTATTGGTAATTAAATGTATATTTTTTCTGCGACTGTTTAATCTTAAAGGATTTAATCTTAAATAACGCGAAAGAAATACATTTTATAACACTTAGGTACTAAATACTTGTCAAAGTACTTAGAAATACCTATCAAAAATGAGCTCCAGAAAAAGTTGATAGCATCAAAATCCGCTCACCAATTTTCGTGAAAATGAATGGAGATTTACCGAAATCGAAGGTCATAGTTGATTTTTACCCTCAGTGACTGCACTATAGAAAGAAAATGGTAATTCAATAATTGAGATGCGTATATTTTGCGAGCTCATAAATTATTAAACGATATCTGTTCAGCTGTATCAGTAATAGCTGTTCATGAAAAATGAAAAAGTCAACTATGAAAATGAACACAATTTTAGGTGATGCATAACTTTTGAAACTATGTTTGGAAGGATCTTATACTATAAGTTATACTTATAATTAATAAACTAACTAGACAACTTATGTCTTCTATACGAGAAGATCACCAAGTACAGAAGTGTTAAGATAGAAATTAGGAGATAATGGAGAATAAATACAAAGTAACCCGATTATCCCCATTATTTTCTCTTCTACTGGTATCATTCCGAAGGACCTGCTAGTGAACATAAAACCACTAGAACTAGATAATAGTGAAAATATCTATGATACTCCGATACTACCACAGAAAGCGGTACTTCTCTCAAAATCCAGATGCGTAAGAAAATTTGGTGCTACTATAGTTTGCGGTCTACCTCGAGGATACGCTCTATCTGAAGGATTTGCACAAAATAATAAAATGCAAGAAAACTGTAGAAAAAAATATATTCATTCGCAATTAGTAAACGTTTGCAGCAAAACAAATGTAACATGAAAGAGCTCTAAATATGCCTTTTCTAAAATAAAATCCTCTAAATATTTACAAAAAAATTACGATCTGAAGATTTCGGAGTTATTTGCTTAATAGTAAAGAAACTAAATTTGCACAAAGTTTGTTGTATATTCTTAAATATTAGTAGTATTTATTTATATTTGTATAAAAAATACTTTTGGCATTAACACATTTCTCCTACAAAGGTGCCTTTCATTATTGTGTGCACATCATTCCGTGAAAAGATTATGGTGATTAGCCGCACTTGTATAGATACAGCTACTACTGTAATGTTTTATTTCAAATATACATAATACTAACTTATATTTATTTAAATAAAAAGGTATAGATACAGTTACTACTGTAATGTTTTATTTCAAATATAATACTAACTTATATTTATTTAAATAAAAAGACTTACTTTATATTATTTTATTTACATACACTAACTTTACAAAAAAAACTTTAAAAACAATAAGCACTTAACATTTAATTCATTAGAAATACTACGATATTTATTTTATACGTTACAATATAACCCCTGTTTTATTAATAACTGACTCGAAACATTTATTTTCGTTTCCTTAAAATACAGTTAGTGTAGAAAAATCGAAAGATAAACAAACCACTTTATCGAAGATTTCGAACATAGAAGGGTGTAAAATACGGAATAAATTAACTAGGTACAAGTAAAAAAAGAATTTACTAGTACAATCGGCAAAGGTCAGGAATGACGAGAATGTTTACGTCAGAAATCAAACAGGTAATAAATTATCCTCACTTAGGTAGTCAAAAAATTGTTTACGCGGAATTACAAAAAATAGGCTGGAATCTTCAGCGGTCAATAGGGGTCTAGGAGCATCACACTACAAAAAAATTTTTACAAAGTGAATAAAGCGCATAAGTTAGAAAAATTATAATTTGAATTTTACAAATTAATACTTTATCATATCAATTTACTATTTTACTTGGGAATAAGCCACAAAATTGGGATAGTCCCAACAAAATAGCAAATTGATAACAAATTGAATTATTATTAAGTATTAATTTGTAAAATTAAAATTGCAAGCTATAGTCGAAACGCGACGGTAGACCGAGTAGTAACACTGATTTTTTTTAAATTTTTTCTCTCCCGTCCACCATCTAAAAGGAAATTTTCCTTTTAGAACGATTGAGAGTCGTATTAGACAAGGCGAAAACGGCGGGTTCGTTTTTTTTAGATATTTCGGATCATCCGCACAAAAAATATCTCTTGTAATTTTTCTGTAAAGTTGAACGTGTTCGAGTTATAAGCAATTTAAAATTTGAAAAACGCGAAAATGGCCATTTTTAAGACTTAATATCTCGATTAAAAGTTATTATTATGAAAGTCAGAAAGTGACTAAATCAAATTTAAAGCCCCCCTACATAATCCTGAAGAAATTTGTGTCATTAATTGATTACTAAGCTGTTATTTTTAATTATTAATAATGAGCGGTAACATCGTATTGACGCAGCTGTAAATGTGAGTGCGAGTGAGATGCGCCATTGGACTGCCTGAATGGCATCTCTTTCGCACTCATCATGGACGGCCGCCTAATACATGTGGGGCTCATTATTATTACTTAAAAATAACAGCTGAGTAATCAAATAATGACAGAAATTTCTCCAGGATCTTGTAAGGGTCTTTAAACTTTGATTTAGTCACTTTCTGACTTTCATAGTAATAACTTTTAACCGAGTTATTAAGCCTTGAAAATCGCCATTTTTCGTTTTTTTCAATTTTAAAATGCTTTTACCTCAAAAACGATCAACTTTAGAGAAAAATTACAAGAGACCTTTTTTATCCAGAATGGTCCAAAAAACCTAAAAAAAAATTTCCGGGCCGAAAATATTGATTTTTTGCAATATGATAAAAAAAATTGTTAAAAAAATTTGGACCACTTTTCGTGTGGGCGACTTCTTGACTCAGTTCTGGAATGTCTCACGAATGTAATTATGCAAAAAAATCTCATGGGAATATTTTCTCCAAAGAACCAGCCGTTTTCGCCTTGTCTATATGGCGTAAATCTGTATAAATAACAAAAATTAGGAATTAAATTTTTAAAGGGAGTTACTAAAACTATTTTGAATAACTGATCTTATGAATTGTTGAATCTATTTGTTGTATTTTCAAATTGACGATTAAAATTCATGATTATTCTGATATATTTTGTACAATAGTATATTACTTTATGAGGCGGAGAAGCATGACTTATCTTGACGCGCCCGATATTACGCGCCGAACGAAGTGAGGCGCGTAATAGAGGGCAAGTCAAGAAAAGTCGCTTCTTTGCCGAATAAAGTATACTATTTTTTCTTCAAACGTAGCAATTTTCAACCATAAATAGTACAATTCATAATAAGTATGCATCACTGCGGCCTGAAAATTTCACAGAAAAATGATTTTTTATCAAGTACCAAAATGGAAAGTGTTACCGAAGCGTCATGGGAATACATTCGATCAGCGCAGTAGCCCAAAAAGTAGCTAGTTATTTAAATTTAAACGATGCAAGCGCATACACGGGTCACTCTTTACGACGAACTTCAGCAACACTTTTAATTGATGGAGGCGGAAATCTAGAATGCCTCAAACGACATGGGGGCTGGAAATCAAGCACGGTTGCCGAAGGATATATAGAGGATTCAATAAGAAATAAGAACGATAATGCTCAAAAAATTTTAAACCCTCATGATTCGCCAACATCGGGAATGATTGCTGAAAGTTGTGCTCGACCATCAGTATCATCAACAATTACCAATGCGTATCAAGAGTCGGGAACATTTTTGCACGGTTTCAATTTTGAAAATGCCTCATTAACTAATTGTACTTTTAATATTACTATAAATAAAAATGATGTTTAATTGTTGTTAATGACATTTGTATTGTTGCTTTGTGACATGTTTCATATTGTTGCCATGACAACATTTTTCCCTCCGCCGTAAAGAAATGGGAAAAAAACTGCTGCCGGCGGAGACATCAAACTTTGACAGGATCAAGTTAGATAAGTAATGTCATCATTATTTGACGTTTGAAGAAAAAAATAATAATCACGGTTTGAAACTGTTTTCTTGTAGTTTTCATTACAATCAATTGTGGCTTAACCTCATATAAACATATTTAATTAATAATCACGTTTGTGTGCCTTGTTTACCAATGGGAAATATTTCTATCGACAAATAACAAACGCCAACTAAATAAAAACTTTCGTGTACTATTCTTACCCTTAATTACACTCCATCATCATTAATATATTTTTATTGACCAACTAACATTTTTAGCCCTACGGCAAAGACAGTTTTGTAGAATTCCACTTCTCGTCAAGGACCTGTTGTCGAAAGACGCCTAATTAAAATTCACCGGAAATAGATCCTGTCCCTAGATAAGAGGCTAAGTAGGACTTAAATGTACTGGATAAACGATAACATTGTTAGAAAATGGCATTAATCTCAATATGAGTGTTGGATTATTATGATGAATTTAGATGGATATGTTGTGATGAAAAAGTAAAAAGGAATATGGAAAAAAATGTATAATTATTTCATAATACCAACTGTGATTTGGAACATAAATTAAGATATTTCACATTTACCTACTACCTATTGAATTACCTGATAGTCTGTTGTTTCAGATCTTTTGTCAAATCATCTATAAGAATAACTTATTTATTTGTTTTATTTACCACATCATAAAATCTGGCGTATCACAGGATAGCGTTATTGGTCCATTTGTGTATCTGATATTTATAGCCGAAGTTACAACCAGAAATGATACCTTCTTTTCTTAGCTACTTTTGCCGATGATACGGGAATCTTAACAGGGGATGTCGACCCTTATGTAGCATCACAAAAAGTACAAAATCATTTAGACCAATATTACAAAACTAGCTTAAGCGATGGAAAATAAATGTTAATGCCATCAAATCAGTACAAATTACTTTTACAAAAATAAAATCTGCATGTCCTCAAGTTTCTATAAATAATACGCCGATTCCCATCAAACCAGTTGTCAAATACTTGGGATTGCATCTGGATGAAAAACTCATATGGAAAACGCACATTAAAACTAAATGTAAACAATTAGATCTTAAACTAAAAAATATGAACTGGCTATTTAACAAGAGGTGTCCAGTTATCTCTTGAAAATAAACTGCTTCTGTATAAAGCTATACTCATACCAGTTTGGTCATACGGATTAGAACTATGGGGCTGCAGTAAACCTTCAAATACGAAGATACTCCAAACATTCCAGTCCAAAATACTCCGTATGATAAGTAAAGCTCCATGGTACGTATCCAACCAGACACTTCACAATGATCTGGACATCACACTAATCAAGGACGTAATAAAGAATCGTTCAATAAAATATAAAAATCGCTCCACTGACCACACCAACGTATTGATAAATAATTTATTCACCCAACCACTTGCTGAAAGAAGCCTGAAGAGAGTATGGCCAGACGACCTACCACAATAATACTTAGAGAACCGTCACCGGACGCATATTTACATATACTACGGCACCAGAGTGCTGAAATCGGTTAGCCTTTGAAATACACTTAGGCTTGTTCCAACTCGACACAAAACCGTTCTTGAACCGCCACGCTCATACGCAATAACGAACAATTATGCGCAGTAACACATTTTTCGTTACTGCGCGGTTCACGAACCGTTCAAGAACGGTTTTGTGTCGAGTTGGAACAAGCCTCATATTACCACAGTATATAGAGGTTCCATGGAACCTCTTTATACTGTGCTTTTACCAGCTATTACGCTACAAACCCTCATTGATTTAGGCACCTATCAAAACATAAGACATCTATTAAATTGTGGTGCCTAAGTTTTTACTGCACTTAATATAAATATTATTGTAAGTATTGTATATTTCAATTTATTGTATTTAAATAGAAATGTCGAAACTGCAATAAACCTAGCATACTTAAAAATGTGTTTTTTGACCCTAACCCGAGAAACAAATAAAACAAAAATTAAAACAAAAACACCAATGAATAAAAAACAAATAAATATTTTTTATTTTTATTTATTTATAAGTACAGATATAATTACTCGTATACATAAAGTAACGCATAAATTCATTATTAACTAAATAAACAACATTATTAGAAATTACTGAAACAGGTCGATTTTTGATTTTAATTTATGATTTTTTGGCATATCTATATATCGTACTAGTGGCGTCATCCGTCTGGACGTGATGACGTAATCGATGATTTTTTCAATAAGAATAGGGATCGTGTGATAGCTCATTTGAAACGCAATTCAATTCTCTATTCAGCAATATAAACAGGGTTATTTATTAAGGGTGTTTATTATAAACAGGTTAATTATTTATACAGGGTGTCCAAAAACAATGTTTTAATTAAATTGATTGACGCAAAAAGAAGACTTTGCGTAGTTTATTTAATTCAAAATACATTTTACTGCTGTCAGAAAACAGAAATAAAATATTAATTTCAAATATAAACATTACTTTTTGCTTAAATTCAATGTTTAAGCTGCCACCTACCTGCCTCTTGACAGTTTGAACATTTAATTTAAGCGAAAAGCAATGTTTATTTGCCAAATTAAAATTTTATTTCTGTTTTATGATAGCAGTAAAATGTATTTTGAATTAAATAAATTACGCACATTCGTCTTTTTGTGTCAATTAATTTAATATAAAACAAAATTTGGACACCCTGTATAAATAATTATGTTAATGTTTATATTATTGAATAGAGAATTGAATTGCCTTTCAAATGAGCTAGCCCACGACCCCTACTCTCCTTTAAAAAAACGTCCAGACGGATGACGTCATTAGTATGATATATATGCCAAATATCATAAATTAAAAATAAAAAGTCGACGTGTTTCGGTAATTTCTTCGAAATTTCTAGAAAAAAAATAAAGCAAAGCAACAAAATGTACCTATGTATCTATAAAGATAATATTGTAGTATGTACTTAAGTTATGAAATAAAAATTTATTACTATGAATCTGCAATTAATCACAAACAAGTCTGGCTAATTGGCTCTGCCAAAGACATTTTTCAGAAGACATTATTTATATTCCTGTTTTTCAAGCAATAAATTGAAATATAAATATACAATACTTACAATAATATTAATTGCAACAAAAACTTAACCAAAATTTAATAGATGTCTTATAATTTAATAGATCCGAAATCAATGAGGGTTTGTAGCGTAATAGTGTAATTAAAGGCTAACCGATTTCAGAGCTCTGGTGTCGTAGTATAATACGAGCATATCTGTAAATATGCTCACCGGCAGGCGCGGATCCAAGGGGGGGTCAATGGGGTCAATTGCCCCCTCCTTGAGACTTCGCCTGGTGTCCCCTTTTTTTAAGAAAGAGATAATTACGATTGAAAATAAATAGTGAGTTTTGTGTCCTGTTGACAACTGAATAACGGAATGAAACATAAAACAGAATTCCTTCTCCAAAGTACGTGTTCTCGGTCTTACTGTATGGTGTCGAGTCTTGGACTGTGAATGAAATCGAACTACTTACCTAAATCGCCTTGAGGCTTTCGAAAGGTGCTTCTATAGAAGAATTTTAAAAGTATCTTGGGTGAAGAAGATTCGAAACTCCACAATACTAGAACGTCTCAGCAAGACTACTGAGATTATATAAGGCATCAAGAAGAGAAAAGTGGAGTATTTTGGACATGTAATGAAAAGTTTCAAATATAGGTTGCTACAAAATATTATGCAAGTGAAAATAGAAGGCAAACGCAGTCCAGGACGAAAAAGCACTTCGTGGTTGATTTAGGGTGGCAGTGAATAAAATTAAGATAGCTGTGATAGTAACCAACGTTCTGAAAGGACATGGCACTTGAAGAAAAATAAACCGAAAAAGAATCCTGTGTGCGCGAGTGACTAGAAAATTTTTATTTCATTGCCCCCTCCTTGCAAGGTTGCTGGATCCGCCGTTGCTCACCGGACGCTACCTAACTCACTTTAATTGACTTACATACCATTTACTTATTTTTGTATACAGAGTAGACTGTAAAAATGCAGTGTATCAAATAAAAAAAATGTTTTCTGATACAAATCATTTGCAGTCATTAAAGGATCACAAATTTGTGTAGATTGTGACAATATTATTCCATATTATTATTTAAATTCTGTTAATACCATTCAAAGTTTATAGGTAGTTAGATCAAACATGTCATTAAATCATCATACTTAAAGAAGAAGAATATGTCATTATTTTAAACTCACTTCACTGTGAAAATCTCAAATTTACCTCTACAATTCCAGTCTTTTTCTTAAACATGTAAATTCAGCGTTTACATTTCCTCTCCCTAATTGAAGCAATATAAAGGGTATTTACATTTTTCAAATTCACAACAAACATAACGTTTCCACCACGTTCCTGATAGTATTTATAAGCGACAGCAAATTTTCCCAGAGAAGTCTCACAGTAAAGAAACAATTTTAGGTTTTACAAGCTCTTTTGAATTAAATAAATCTTTAAAATAATAAGCGTGACTTTATCTAATTTTAAATGCACTACTTTATCTACATCTCTGTCGAGTAATACCATTGGGAAGCACCGGAAAAACAGATACCATTGAGAAAAACAGAATTTGTAAAAAACCATGACGTGCTATGGCAAAATGGAGTTCATTTTGGATTCAGCTGAGTCCAAACCGTATAAATCAGTTAAAATTATCAAAACAGCGTTTCAGTTTTTTTACAGACCTTTCTTACTCTCCAAAACTATTGATCTGTTCTTTACTTTACTTTATTTTTAACTTCAATTTAATGGATAACACTTAATTTATTTTTAATTTATTTACACACACTAAAACATAAAAATATAATTTATATACAGTTATTATTTACATTTTATTTATAACACATTTTTACTATAATTTATAAAATAATATACAACGTGCTCAAACGCGCACAATTACAAGATTATGAAGAAAACCTAATTTATGTAATATTTTGTATTGTTTCTCGAATAACAATACTTAATCGATTTATATCTTAGACTTTTCGTTACAACTTATAAACTCCGACTATGACTGCTTGATTTAAAATGACTCCATCAGCCTGAAACCTGAAGATTCTGAATATAAGCAATGGGAAGAACAAAGCTTATACGAGATTGAGATGGAGGAACATCTCAAAAATATTCAAGACCCATAAATGGTATCGAGCGAATGATAGTGATGATGGTGATGGTTTTGACGATGATGATAATGCATCAGATTCATATTATATTTTATATATATTCTGCTGTATTTATTGAGTTTCTTATTTCTGACGGTATGATTTCTATAAGATCGGTATGATTATAGACTTTCTTCTAATTAAGTTTAATTTATCTGATCTAGGATCTTTGAGATGGTTGCTAATGTAGGACCTCCAAGTACTTAGGACTTTTTTTCCTCCATTATAAGTATGTCTCTGTCGTTGCGTAAGTCATGAGGCGTTTTTTTTGTAGGTACGTACCTGCTACTTCTTTTGTGCATATTACTCTCGTTAAAATAATAAATCACTTCCGTACTTGAAGCTTAGACATTCCTTTAGGTCTGGAGATAAAAATATTTTCAGTATCATTTAAAATGACTATAAAGACGGTGATCTTCGTATCGTTCGGTATGTTTTTGTGTTCTGGTACTTCGTGTCAACACTACGAATTAAATAACCAAAGATGTATTACCCGTAAGTTAATATTTTTATTTTTGAATTTTTAAATAAATAATACAATTTATTTAAAAATCGTTGTAAATATTTTTTGTTAATAAATCGAAACATGCATTCGACTATTCAATCTGTAAAAATAAAACTTGTTAAAACTATTCTAGTTATATATTATATTTATGTGGGATTAAGGGGATGGGTACGAACTTTCGGCTTCAATGCTATTTAAATGGGATTCATTTTTATCGAATCTTGAGAAAACTAATAAGTATTTTTGTCCCTGAGGATGAAAGTCCCTTTTTTGTGAGAAAGTCCCTGAAAACTTCTATAATGTTTATTTTAATAAGTTACAGGAGTGAAAAACTAAGAGAAAATGTAGTGTGATTTTTAATTTCAAATATCTCATTCAAAAGAAACTTTTTATTCATTCTAATGGACTTTCGGCCCTCGGTAATGAAGTAATCTTTCATTCAGCGTTAAAATTTTTCAAAAATACTTACTAGTTTTCTCAGGATTCGAAAAAAATAATTACATTTAAAATCCATTGAAAATTTTGACAGGCGTCAAAATTTTGCATTTTGTTCCTTTCCCCTTAAGCAACAATTCATTGTAATGAAAATTCCATTATTTGACGTTTTGATTTACACTCCACTCCAACAACAATCTTTTTTTGAAAACGATTTCTGGAGTGGAAATCGAAACGTCCATTAACAATTATAAAATGTAGTGTTCAATACAATCAATTGTGGCTTAATTCCATATAAACATATATATTTAAGGTTGGGCATGGCAACAGAAAACAGTTTTAGAACCTATATTACTTTATATTATACATTATTGTTTCATTTATAACTTTTATATACATATTTAATATAGTATTTTATAGAAAGAAGTAAATTGCACCTGCTTCTTACAAACTGACCTAGTTTTCTCTTTGTTGCTCACCCATAGAATAGGTATCGATTAAGTTGCAAATCTATTATGAAGTAGGTTTAAAGGTAGCTAAACATACTAATACAAAAACAGCATTTTAAAATTATTTCAAATTACTATATTGACCTCCTCCATTAAAATACCAACTAAATATGTTCCGAACGTTTTTCTGTCCGATCAATATATGTGGTTACGGCTACTGTATGTGTAAGTTTTTAGAATTGTTTGTGATTTGTTATTGCAGTTGTATGAACCCCTATTTTGTACTTTTATTTTTTACCTATCTGCCTTAACATTCTACGTAAGTAGTCAGTGTTTATTCTTTTATTTCTTGTTCGTGTTTTAAAAGTTGTAGACTGTAGATATTAAAGAGGTCAGAAATATCTTCTGTGTATAATATGTTTGTTGGGAGTAACAGATCTAGGCTTGTAAGAAAGCCTATGAGTACCGACTGTTCGTTTTTTACCTGGTCAGTTCCAAAAAGATCCGTTCCTGGTATTTATGGCGTTTGCGAACAGTTATCCTGCAATTTCACTGAATATTTTCGGTCATTTCCTCTTCATTTTCGCAAAATCTGTCTGTTAATCTGTCCAATTTATCCATTTTACAGAGATTATATTTTAGTAGAAACTGCTACATCAGAACACCTGCTATTCGAGTTTGAGTTCCGTTTTAGGTCTTGGGCTCACACTTAAAATGTTTTACTTCCCTTATGAGACTTTTTTTATTCACTTATTCATGTCGAGTCGGACAACTTTTCTATTTCGGAAAATTTTCGGGAGAGGGGCTTTCCGTAAATATAGAGATTTCTAAACTTTGTTGCGTCCGGCAACTGGAGTTCCCCTTAAAAATTTGTAGGACAATATTACCAGTTAATTGTAAATATTTCTGTAGCAAAAACATTGTTACAACCTTCTGCTCGCTAGATAAAAATTCTCTTGGACCAAAAAACAGACCTTGGGTCCACACAAATAAATTATTATACCTCTCTTGTGAGATTTATTATTATACCTCTCTCTTTTTATTCAGCTATTCATGTCGAATCGGACAACTTTTCTATATCGGAAATTTTCGGGAGGGGGTTTCTAAACTTTGGTCCGTCCGACAACTGGAGTACCCTTAAAAAATTGTCGGACAATATTACCAATTAATTGTAAATATTTCTATCAAACAATCCTGCAAAAATCAGCTGTGAGGTTATAAATTTTATGAATCTTTATGATGCGTGCGCATCCATCGCAGCCATCAAAAAAATCATTTAGGGATAGGATCATTGTATACCGTTTCCTGATGCGTTAACATTAAAAGAATTTAATAAAATGCCCCCATATAATATGTCTTTGAAATATATATATCTATGCTTTCTCTTTCTTATTATTTTGAAATAATATTACTAATAATAAGTTTAAATTCTTCTCCACATAATGCATCTTCTTTAGTTCTAGTATTAATTCACAAATGTCAGTTCAGAAAAATTAAATGAAAACTAAGCATAGGTTTTTTCTCAACCAATAATATTATACTATCCACCTCTCACTGTTGCGCTTGTCCTGAATCTTCCCTTGCATAATCATTTGTATCATTAGTATTTATCTCCACGTGTCTGTCACAAATAGTGTTTTGCTTGCCAGCGATATTTGTTTTTGTTTGTTCAACCTCTGGAGTATATCGGAGTATCACGCCTTTAAATCATACACGAAGACCGAAAGAAAATACTGTAGGATTCATAAGTTCAGTTTTAAACTTAGGTTTCGACTAGACAGTGTTGTTGTCACATACTCTTCCTATTTTCTCCATTCTTATTTATAGTGTGTATTCAGGCAGGAAAACAAAAAATGTATATGCCTTGGTTTACACCTAGACATCGTTGTATGCCATTGAAAGTAAAACCGTTCAAACTGTTTGAAAATATCTTATATTTACGTATAATGAGAAACTACACTACAGGGTGTTTCATTAATAATTGTCCATATAGTAACTGGAGAAACCTTAGCACAAAATACGAAGATTTAACCTAAAACACTTAAATAAAATGTGGTTCCTTACTGAGTTACAGGGTGTTTTATCTAAAAATTTAAAAACTATTTTTGCTCAGCATTTTAAAACTATTCTACGTATCCTTTTCATACTTGGCAGGAAGTATAGGTACTGTACAGACTACTAAATTATGTTAAAAACACGTTTCTGGCTGTTTCCAGAGGCGTACGACGGGGGAAAGTGAATGGTTGACCCTTTCCAAATTCTACGCCTCTGACGAAATTGCTATATTAGTTTAATTTTTGGATTCTCCAATATTTTCTATGAAAATAATATCCTCTTCATTCGTAACGATAACGTCATTAGTTTTCGAGATCTTTGAAGTTAAAAATGAAACGACACGGTTATTTTGATTAATGTAGTGACTCGCTTCATTTTTAATTTCAAATATCTCGAAAACTAATCATTTTATCGTTACGAATGAAGAGTATATTATTTACGTAAAAAGTATTGGAAAATCAAAAAATTACACTAAAATAGCAATTTCGTCAGTGGCGTAGAATTTGGGAAGGGTCAACCAGCCACTATCCCCTGTCGTACGCCTCTGGTAGTAGCTAGAAACGTTTATGTATCTTAATTTCGTAGGGTATACAGTACGTACACTTTCTGCCAAGTATGATAAGGATAGGCCAAATAGTTTTAAAGTACTGGCTACAAATAATTTTTAAATTTTAATCATATGAATCATATCATAAATAATCAAAATAACTGTGCCGTTTCAAATTTAACTTCAAATATCTCGAAAACTAATGACTTTATCGTTACCAATAAAGAGTACATTATTTACGTAGAAGGTATTGGAAAATCTAAAAATGGCACTAAAATAGTATTTCCTCCAGTGGTGTAGAATTTGAGAAGGGTCAACCATTCACTATCCCCTGTCGTACGCCTCTGGTATTAGCTAGAAACGTTTGTGTACCATAATTTAGTAGGGTGTATAGTAGTCGCACTTTCTGCCAAGTATGAAAAGTGTATGTCCAATAGTTTTAAAATGCTGAGCAAAAGCAGTTTTTAAATTTTTAGATAAAACACCCTGTAATTCAGTAAGGAACCACATTTTATTTAAGTGTTTTGGGTTAAATCTTCGTATTTTGAGCTAAGGTTTCTCCAGTTACTATATGGACAATTATTAATGAAATACCCTGTATAAGGTGACAATTATTATAACGGCATCAAACTTTCAAAATAGTGATAAAATTGCACGATTAGGATTAGCCACGATGTTAACAAAAACTGAATAGCTTGAAATTGTGCTTTCTATGGAAAATCCTATGGAAAATTTCTATGGAAATGAATTTTCTGAAGTCGACTTGTATACCATAAATCACAAAAATCTGCAAGAAAATTCTGAACTGTTGCTATTTCTAAAAAACTGAACACTTGATATTTAGGGTACGTTTATAGAGGTTTTATCCGTGCCAGCAACCTTCTAGTCGGGAGTTGTGCCTTGCCATGATGTAAATCACGGTAAACTTTAAACATCCTATAAAATTATCTACAACAGTGTAATATCATAACAAAAATTTTAGAATTTATAGGGTTTTCACCCATATATTTTTGGTGGCTTAACCATGTCTACCTTGCAAGCAGCACTAAAGATGACATTGTCATTCCGAAAACGTTCTGTGGTGTAGCCCCCGTAAGGGTTCTTTGTAATAAAATTTATTCTATATTTAATATAAAATGTTCCTGAGTATCTTGTTCTGAATCTCTGCATATTATAATGTTTGTTATAACATATTGTAATGTGTATTTGTATGCTCATATTGTCAACGTACTATTGATATTTTGTTTTAATTTTTATTGGAAGGTCTCTAGGTGATCTTGGATACTACGAACTATTGTTGATGCTCTCTATTACGTCAGTAACGAAATCATTCAGCATGATATCCCTTTAGAATCCATCAAAGATGCCATACATCGTTTTAGTGTCAACTATAGTGAAAAAGTGTCAGTGCACCCAAATCGGTTAGCGGCCCAACTAAACGTGCGCGATGCCAATGAAATCCGGAGGCTAAAACGTCTACTGTCATCCGATCTATCTACATCACACAGACTTTAGTTTTGTTTTTTAAGGCAAATGATTGTAAATTCATACTCATACCAACAATGTAACTTAGGTTTAGATATATTTCAAAGAGATTATTTATTGAAATAATACTCTACATGTCATGTAGCTACGGAAGGCTCGAAACAGAAGTGGAAGATCAAGTAAATAAAGCAAACAGAGCCGCAGGTTGCCTGAATGACACAATATGAAGAAATAAAAATATCGGAAAAGAAATGAAAGGCAGAATTTACACAAGTCATCAGACCAATAATGACATACGCGGCAGAAACACGACCCGACACAGAGAGGACAAAAAGATTGCTCGAAACAGCAGAGATGAAAACGCTTCGAAAAATCGATGGTAAGACTCTATGGGACAGAGCTAGAAGTGCAGATATACGACGGAGATGCAAGGTGGATAACATTAAGAACTGGGTAAGAAACAGAAGAATAGAATGGAATGACCACATAAGCCGAATGACAACAAATAGAGTAGTCAGGACAGCGAGAGACGGTTCTCCAGTAGGAAGACGATCAGTGGGAAGACCACGAAAACGATGGAACGACAACTTACTAGAGGCACACTGAAAAAACAGACAGAGTCATGTCTATACAATAAGAAGAAGAAGAAGATGTCATCAGCTTCATTGTCAGAAAAAACGCTTATTTCCTAATAGGCAGATTGCAGATCTCTCAAGGAGTTAATAAAAAAACTAAGGTGGCGACTTTCGGAATACTAATGGACAAAACTCTTACGAATAAAGTTAGTATAAGAAATAAATGAATTAACGACACAGTTAGATAGGAGAAACAACGAAGTTGTTTCTGGTATGACTTTGTAAAAATAATTGATAAATACATTTGTGAAAGTAGTTCTTGGTTGGTTCAATGTATAGATTTGCGTGTAAAGATTTTGTGTGCTTTGTAGAAATGCTAACATTGAGTATCCCCGTTTAGGATTTCGTCCTCTTCAGGGTTTGTGGTGAATGTGATTGTAGTCGAACAACAAATAAACAATGGTCGCAAAAGCAAACAGTCCGAAAAACCACAGGGGCAGGTGTGGTGGTCCTGGTGTTCCTGGGTTATGCCGGACGGTGGTGGTCCAGAAGGCTATCAGAAATAAAGAAGAAAGCATGATGGAGTTGATGTTGGTTCCATAGACATATGTGTGTACTGTCCGTGCTTTGCCCTCGACCACCCCTCTAGAAACCATTGTACAACGACAGGCGAACCTGCGTCCCTCGTCGGCGGTCAAGAGGTGGCTTTTGAACGCGGCGTGGACAGTGTGAGTTCGAGTGTAGAAAATAGTTGCGGCTATTTTCTTGGGACGAACAGGTATAATTGTGCAATGAAGTTGGGAAACCGCAAAAAACCAACTTCTCCCTGTTCGGGGTAAGGATCAGAATTAGACGTTGAGGGTGCGGAAGGCTAGCGGGGTAGCCTCGAGGATATCTTCCTACTCAGCCGGGAGATCGTCAGTGCATGTTTCAGTGGCGGCTCGTGCCCTTGGAGACAGGGTCGGCAAGGTTTTTTTGTCTCCTCATATAGGTATACCATCAAACTAAAAGGCTTAAATCATCATAGGAGATTTTGTTGTTTTTTGTTTTTTTTTTATTTGATGTACTTGACATTCTCTCTTGTTTCATGGTGTTTCGACAATACGTGTTGATTCTTTTGAGACAAGATAAATCCCGTTTATTTGAGGCAGAAATTGGTGGTAATAAGAAAATTGATGAACTGTTTGATGTAATGAATTGCAGTACTTACTACATAGAATTATACATACATATTTTGTAACTTATCCCACTTTCTGAAAATATTTAGATCGGCATATTTTTAAGTACCTAACTTGTACTAATAAATATCTTGGAAATTCTTTGGCGAAGGTAACTTTTAAATTTTGAATCGTCAAAGAGGTCAAAAATTTGCAAATCTTCAAAATTCGAAAAACGAGTATCTATTTGTATATAATAGTAGGTATCCAAAATTTCAAGATATACCTACTCGTATTTCAAGATATGTATCATGTCGTTGTCTTTCTTGGGATGGTTCGGAAATATCAAGCGAATCCAAAACGTCACTGCGTATATATTGGAAACTACTATCATTACGAAAATCTCTGAGATTTTGCACCAGCTTTCGTATTCTATTTTTGGAATTAATAATGTCAGTTGACTGATTTTGAACAACAATGAATATCTTGGGCAAACTCTGTCTTAAAAATATTTAAAAGAATATTAAAAGTGTAATTATTTAATAAAGTTCTCAAGGATTGCCTCACGGATCGAGGTATCGCCACTTTCAAAATCGTCGCCTTCGATAATAAAATCAAAAACTTCCAAAAGCTGTTCACGAAAATCTGCTACAGATACTAAAACTACCAGAGATATGAGATAATCTGCTTAGATAAAACTATCCGAGATTTAAAATGTCATCGCGTCTGACAAACTGTTCGCTTTTTTTTTTCGAAACAAATTTGTTCTAAAGCAGTAATCCGTGTAGGTGAGCTAAACTGGCAAGAAAAGACGATGGTATCATGCAAAACTAAATTCATTATATGCGAATAATAGTGAGTAAATAAAGCTTGTGATGCAATAGTTTTAACTTTTGCCTGGAGACCATTCAATTCACCACACATCACAGCAACGCCGTCATAAGATTGCTACAGTTTGCCCTACCAATTTATTTTTGATATAAAAAAATTTTAATCTGTTCTTTAAAACACCAAAAATCTATTCTGCCTTATTGCTTTTACTCACATCTCTAAAACCTAAAAACCTCTCATAAATATTACCACGTAACGCGTACCGAACAACAATAAATTGTGAATGACATGATAATCAGAAGTTTCATCTACTTCCAGCGAAAAGCAAATGGTTTTCTATATCTCAGATTCAATAACGTTATTCAAAATGTAACTATTTGATTATGTATATTAGTTCATTCTGTATTACGAATACACTTCGAATCAGAAAGTAAATATTTCTAAAACAATTTTATTAATTCTCTATAATTACTTTGATTTTTAACAAATGCTTCGATCCATCATGTCCACTAAATGATAATTCCTGACAACTGAAAAAATTACAATATCAATTAAACGACGTAAAACGGCGTGATTATTTTTGACAATTTCTGCCGATGATTCCAAATGAATCACCGACCGGCAGACTTAAAATGTGCCGTACCTGCCGCTTATGCCTACGGAGAGAATGTATGTTCGCTTGCTCATCGACTTGTTATTTCGTTGAGTTTTACGTGTAAATCGTCAAGCTACGGATGAGTTGGGTACGGCTAGCCGAAAAGTCAGATGAATCGCTCGGATCATTCATTTTTTGAGAAGTCTGTTATGCGCAGGGATCACTTAACGCTCGGATCAGGGTTGGGCTGATTAAAATCAAGTGATTAAAATCACGATTAAAATCATGATTTAAATCGCTTGATTTTTAAAATTAAAATCATGATTTAAATCAATTTTTTTCTTTTTTATTCAGAACCGGATAACAACATAATATAAAAGTTTTCTCAAAGATCAAAAGAAGTATCTGCTTTTAGCAAAAACAACAAAAAAGAAGTACATAATTCCAAATTCTTAAACTAAACGTAACACCTAAATTTTATTACTGTATATTTTCAGTCTATTCATTTTCGTTATACAATTTAAACAAAAACACGAGTTTTCCTCCTTTTTCTATGCCTAATCTGTTTCTAATATCCGAGTGTACAAGACCAAAAGAGCTAAATACTCGTTCTACTGAAGCTGAAGAAGCAGTTGCACACAGGAACTGTTTTATTATTGGCAACTGTTTCAAGATTTTCGGGTCATCTTTTTGTGATAACCACCATTGTAGTCCGTTTACATTTTTTATTACTTCGTCCGAAAACATAACTTGCTTAAATGGAGCACTGCGGCCATTTAACTTAATTACTAAAGGTAACAGTCCAGTGTTTTCATATAACTCGTTAATTGTTTCTAAAGCTATATTCTTTTCTTCTGGTGTTAACTGGTATTTTGTTTTTTGTGGATTCAACATATACGCTATAAAATGATATGGCGTTAGTGCTTGCTTATATCGATTATTAAATTGTTGTGTTTTTTGTAATGGTAATTCCACAGATTCATCAAAGATATATTGTACATGTTTCCACTGCTCTACAGCATCTGCGATAGTAGCATTTTTCCTCTGCACAGTATCAAGAGCAACTGATATAGGTTTTAAAATGTTTAAATAATCTTGCGCTGCATGTTTAATCGCAATATTTGAAACTTTTCGGGAAATAGTGGAATCAATCTCCTTTTTATTTTCTTCGCAGATTTTTAATATGATGTCCCACTGAGTGACATACATCTCTAAGCAGTCGCCAAGGCTATTCCATCGCACATCGCTTGGAAGGACTAAAGCGCTGCCTCCTGCTTGACTGAATTTAGCTCTAGCCAAATGGTTATTTCGAAAATACTTAACAATTTGGACCACATGTTCTTTAACGTCTTTAACTTGAAAGTCCTTGCACAGTAAATTAAAAAAATGTGCAGAGCAGCCATAAGTTATAACTTTTGCGTTCGTTTTTTCTTCTAGTGTTTTTCTCATAAGTGTCATATTTGCGGCATTGTCTGTCACAAAAGATTTTACGGTACACTTGTATTTTAATTCACATGAAGAAATCAAGTCACAAACTATTTGAGTTAAATATTCTGAAGTACAGTGGAACCTCCATAACTCGGATTAATCGGGACCGCGACCGATCCGGGTTATCGAAAATCCGAGATAGCCGGAGAATATGGTAAAAATTAATAAAATACGGTATACTTACAGATAAACTCCGTTAGAATTGAAATAACATGAAATATATTTATAAATATGCACAGTACCTACTCATTAAAATTACTAAAAAAACACCAAACCCAAACGTAAGCAAATGGAAGCGAACAATACAAGACACACAATACTAAAGACCATTGTTTATAAAAGAATTTTTTAAATAGTATTTCCTAAACAATGCTGACAGTTTGAAATAAAAAGGAATAGATACTACAGACAGGTGGCTGTTGTTTCTGCGGCGTGTGCTATGAGTCATTTTTAATATCGTATAGTTCAAATTACACACATACACATTATCTCTCAAATATTATATTACATACATTTTTATTGTTGAAAGGTTTGTCTGATAATTAACTATTTTGATTGGAAATAAGCCACAATTAAATTGAAAAATACAAAATATTGAAAATCAAAATGTTTATCTGATGAAAATCGGTCCGGGTTAGCCGGACTTCCGGGTTATCGGGGCCGACTTATCGGGGTTCCACTGTATGTGGATTTCCTGATGTGTCTATAGTTTCGTATAGGAGGGCTTGTCCATCTTCAGTGGTTATTGTTGCACATATCACTGGTTCGTTGTGCACGTTTGACCACCCATCAATTGACATATTTACGGACTGTCCTGACAGGGAGGAGAAACATTTTTCTTTTTCCTCTTCATAGATTTCGTCCAAAAGACTTGTTGCTACCGTTTTTCTCGAGGGCGGTGTATAACCAGGCCTTAATAACTGAATGGCTTTTTTCACCTCTAAATTCTCAATACATCTGAAGCTCGAATTAGTAGCAAAAATAGCCTTTGCTATTTGTTTGTCAATTTTATGTTTTTCGGCAGTTGAAGTCCGCATTACAAAACTACTCATGGTAGGCTGAGTTTCGATCGCTTTCTTTTTTTTGGACTGGCTCAAAAGTTGTTGGACTTGTTGGTACTTTCGGTGGAGTTTTTCTAACATATGAACTATCCGTCACGAGTGAACTACAACTTGAGGCAGATGATGTGCTAGCAAAACTGTCAAGCGACATTCGACTCTCTGGAAAGAGAAAAAACATAATTGAAAGTTGAAATTGATTAATTGATGATATATTGATTGATATAGTATTGAATTATTGATTTTAAAATAAAGTGAAAATGTTTAATAGAGACGTAAAAGCAAATTTATTTTTTTAAGTTGAAAAAAATTAAAAATTAAGTAAGTATAGAAGAGTAAAGATAATCTTTAATTAATTAAACTGGGAAAGGTCGCGTTAAAAAAGTTACATTAAAGGCCACGTGTTAGATGTTAGATTTCACGTGTTAGATTTAGATGTTAGATTTCACCTAACATTTAAAAACAATCCTATCTAAAATATATATCCTAAAATATCTATAAATGAATACTTATATATATATATATTATATAGGGTGAGTCAAAATAATTGCAAAAAATTTAAGGACGTGATTCGTTGTTAATAATTAATAAGTATTTTCTTAATAAACATATAGGTTTGCATGCTTCCCCAAGAAGTTACATCCACTTAAAGTTGAGGAAAATAATTTTTTTTAATTTTTTTTCTCGAATATGGGTGATGTTACAATAACAAATTTTACAAGTTATTCCTATCGATAAATTGGCTATCTACAGGTATTTTTTTAATCGCTTTCTAATTATCTAAGGGGTTGAAACTTATAACCCCTAACAATTCTTTTTACAGAACTTTTTAACAGGACACAAATCGCGACAAGAATTTTCTCGCAAGAAGCGCGACAAATGCGTTGTCACAAGTTTTTGAGCCGCAAATTGTATTATAAATTTTAGACTTATACATTAAAATAATTAACAATAATTTCAAAGAATCAAAATGTTCAAATTTTATATTCAAATTTAAAAAATCAAAAAATCAAATAAATCGTGATTTTTTTAAAAAAATCAATGGTTTTTGATTTTTTTAATAAAAATCAGATTTTGCACCACCCTGGCTCGGATTGATCAAATCCTTTTAAAAACCATGAATAAAATTCAGTCTGTATTATCTGACAGATTTTTTTTTACTTCACAGATACAAATATTAAAAAAATCTATATCTATAAATGTGTAGGTCGGCACTGCCGACCCTGACCGGCCACAAATATTAAAAAAATCTATAGCTATAAATGTGTAGGTCGGCACTGCCGACCCTGACCGGCCGCCACTGGCATGTTTGCATTAGAATGGACGGTGGATGTAGTTTTTTCCGTTTGGGCTTTCGGCTGCGTACGTGCCCAGAAGAAGAACAGGAACATTTTAGAGTGTTTTGGGTGTCGGATTGGGGACCGTTGATAACTTTTGTTGTGAAGTTCCTGTTCAGTGAGAGTATCCTCTCAGTGATTTTGGGGACGTTTGAAATGTTATGGATTTCGTTGCTGGGATATCTCCAGTGCTTGTAGTTCACTGCACGCAGGATTTTACGTTCCGCTCGCAACAACGCGCGATTTTGAATACGATTGAATAGGCAGTAAAGGCCTGATTTGTATTCGATGACGGGTCGAATATAGGTTTTATAAGTGTGTATGAGAGTCTTTCTGTGTGTCTTGCTAATTGCCCCAGCGAGAGGATTAAGGAGTCTGGCTCTATTTCTTACCCTATCTAAAGTTGCCTTTAGGTCTGCGTCCCAGTTGAGAGTCTTGGTGAACAGGACTCCCAAGTAGTTAGCAGTCGGGCTGAGCAAGAGCCTTTCTCCCATCAAACTCAGTGGGTATTGGTCGTGATCATTTCTGATGATTTTGTGTGACACAGAGGGAGCGCGAAACACAATGGTTGTTGTTTTATTCGCGTTTAGTGTGAATCTCCACTTATTGCACCATTCTTCGACCACGTTCAACAGAGTCTGTGCTCTTCTATGAATAAGTGGTGGGTTATATCGCGAGGTTGTTGCGAGCAGAGCCGTGTCGTCAGCGTACAGGAACAGACGAGTACCTGGGATATTTTGATTAGAGAGGTCACTGTTGTAGATGATGTACAACAGTGGTGCTAGGACTGAACCCTGGGGGACTCCAGCTTGTGGAGTGAAGGGGGTAGACTTGTGATCGCTTACTTTTACTCTGACAGTTCGATTGTGAAGGTATGAGTGTACAATTTTGGTAAATTGTAATGGTAGCCCGATGTCCATAAGCTTCCGAACAAGTCCGTCGTGCCAGACCTGGTCGAAAGCTTTCTGCACATCTAGAAAGGTGGCTATGGCGAATGAACCATCGTTGATGGTTTGAGTAACTTTAGTTGTGAAATCGATTAATGCATGTTTAGTAGATTTACCTGACTGGAATCAATATTGATATTTTGGAATGATGTTGTGGGCTTCGAGAAAGTTATTGAGCCTTTCTTTTAGGATTAGCTCAAGAACTTTTCCCAGAGTGTTTATTAAAGAGATAGTTCTATAGGATTCCACGCCGGTTCGGGGTTTGCCTTTTTTCAAAAGCATGATAGTGTTAGCCACTTTCCAAGGAGTAGGGAAGTGGCTGTTTTTGAGATATGCATTGAATATTGAAGTAGTTCTTGAAGACAAACCGACTGTTGTAGCTGTCAACCATTGCAGCTACCTCCCAAAAAGGGCGGAGAGATAGGTGGCAACCTACTTCGCATGCTTTGAAAAATGAATTCGAAGAAGAAGGTCCTAGTGGATTTTTGTAATAATTCTTCTTTTAAATAGAAGAATGTAATAAACGTACAAAATACCCTGAATAACAAAATAGTTGAGGGTAATTTTCCAGGAACCTTATATTCATTGAAATACATAATAAAGTTGGCATTTAAACTGCGAAACAAGATACCGAGATAAAATAAGTTTATATTTGAGATTTACCGAAACGGATATTACGGCATTTCTACTGCGCTACTGAAATAAAAAGAAAAAAAGCTTCTGGGGAATATCATTCTCCCGAGAGACTGTGGATTACGACGCAGGTATAAGGATCTACGGCCATCTGGAAAATTCAGTTTTCCAGATATATTACAAGAGAATTTCGCAACTTAACAGATTTGTTGGAAATGGGAAATTGTTTGCTTTAAATTAGGGGGCAGCTATTCAAATAGCTTACAACGGAAGTTTATTACTTACCTTTTTTCTTTTAAAAGTGCACTGATCCGTGTTAAGATTTATTGATGTTGAGAAATTTGGGACTGTATTTCTCTCAAATATTTTACAACGTTTTGTACACTTTTTTAAATATATAAACTTTAGTCTATTTCGTTATTTCTAATACTATTGTGTCTAGCGTGTACTATTTATAGTATGATACAATTGATCCAAAAAATGCATAACCCGGACATCCAAACTGAAAGTTTTCCTCCAACACCAAATTGTTCTATTTGGTCCACATAATGTTCAGTAAAAAGTTACACCATTTTGAGCGTCGGGTTTGGGGAAAAGGTGGGGGAGAAGTCGGTAAATTACTAGTTTTGGTAAGTTTTTCGTCATTATTTCTAAAACTATGCGGTTTAGCGTGAACAATGTTGTATACAAAAATGTTCTACATTAAATTTTAAGCAAAAAATGTGCATAATCATTCTAAAACGAACGGTTCCAAAGTTACGGAGGTAGTATATTATAATTGTTAAAAAAAGCCTGACCCCGTCATCCAAAATAAAAGTTTTCCTCTAACACCAAATTGTCTTATATGGTCCACATATTGTTCAGTCATTAAAATTGAAACGAAAAAGGTCCGATGCATAATTGTTCTAAAATCAACGGATCTGGAGTTACGGAGGGTGTAAAGTGGAGGTTTTTCATTTTTTGGGCAAATTATAATATTATTACTGAGGAAACTAATTTTTTAACAGGATTGTGTTTTCTAAATATAATTTGCTATTTCAATGGCCGGTGGTATGTGGAATGTTATTGAGAAGCCCTTGAAGGAACGTCAACCTCACCACCTTCAAGAGGCTTCTACAGGCCTAGGCCATATAAATCTTTGGTACGAAGAAACCCACTCTGAACTTTCTATGGACATTGTCGCACGAATATCTTTTCAACAGTAAAATTTTTGTTTCAAATTTAATGTAGAACATTGTTGTATAGAATATTGTTCACGCTAAACCGCTTAGGTTTAGAAATATTGACGAAAAACGTAAAAAACTACTAATTTACCAAATTCTCTCTCATTGTGAAGTTGGGGGTTGCTAGACGAAGACACTACCCCGAACAAACAAACTTATACTTTTTACAGAAACTTTATTCTTATATAATTAAATGTACAATTACATTACGTTGACCTTGAAATAGGTCGGGGATAACCCATTTTTCGGTAACTATATCCCCCGACTACGCGCTAGAGAGTGCAACGACGTCTCAGGTACTCGACCTTCCTATTTATTTCTGTTATAGTTAAAAACAGTGCCAATATGTATGACCATATATGATGAGGTACTATACGTATATTAAGAATGACGTGTGCTTTCTTTGCAGTCTTTCAAATGAGTTCAATACTTTGAACTTTGCTACTATCGTAATAAATTATACAAATTGCAATTATAATATTATGACCTTATTTTTATAACAAATAAATTAGGAAAATTCCGTGAGGGTTGTCGTGTACCATCACATCTCTCTGGGCGGGGAGAAGATGAAATTGAATTTCAGCAACAATTTCCTTTCATCTCTATTTTATATTATGTATTTATATTGACTGACGTCTCTCCTTTATAATAAAATTAAACAAACATTTAATAATTTTTAAGTTCATGAATAACCTTAATATTAATTACTACCCGATAAGAAAAAAATGAGATATATAAATATTTACACTGAATCTTAAGTACTAGTAAAAGTCTTATGGTGGACTATTATTACACTTTTACACTATAACACTTTTCAGTACTTATTCTTTTTAAATATTATACAGCTTAACGTTATTCTTATGTATGACTACTTGTTTACCCTTTTTCTCAATAATTACGTGAGGTATTTCATCTTTAATTACGGAATATGGACCAGAAAACAAAGGGTTAAGTTTTGAGTTTCGCTAATTTTTTATTAATACCTCATCTCCTGGCTTATAAGTTATTTTACTCGTTTTGGCATCATATACTTTTTTCTGCTGTGTTTTGTCTGTGTTAGTGTTTCTCTGGCCTTCTTTGCAGCTACTTTTGTAGTCTGTATTTCAGTTCCATGGGATAGTCGTCAAAATTATACAAAGGTTCTATTTCGTTTTGAACATTTGTCGGCAGTCTACAGGTTTTTCCGAACACTAATTCGAACGGTGTATAACCCGTTGCTGAGTGTACTGAAATGTTAGATGAAAAACAGAAATATTGCACCTATGTACTCCAATTTGTAGGGAATTTTGATAGTTGTATCCTAAGATACGCATTTAAATGCTTATGAGTATTTTCTAAAGCTCCAGTTGTCTCGTGGTGATATGCTGTGGAGTTTAGTTTCTCTATTTGCAATAATAAGCATGTTTCCTTAAATAGTCTTGCCATAAACTCTGAGCCTTGGTCTGTGACTATTCTTCTGGGTACTCCATACCTCAGAATAAAGTTTTCTACCAATGCCTTGGCTACTGTTTCGGCTTCTTTGTTCTTTATTACATATCCTTCTCTTCTATGTATTTACTTAGCTCACATTGCAGTGTCAATATATATCTATCCCTACTGCCATCTATCTCAAATGATCCTACCAGACCTATAAATATTGTGTCGAATGCGCAGGTGGCAGTCGATGTGATAGTTTGAGGTTGTTTGGTTATGATACAGTGCTTATCCCTTTGGCAATCGTCGCATCTCTTCACAAAGTCCTCGATATCTTTTCGTAAACTGTTCCAAAAATAATATTTCCTTATATTTTTTTACATTCTATTTATTCCAGCATGCCCTCCTGTTGGTATCATGTGAAAATCGTTAATTATAATTCTTCTTAATTTTTCATCTGCTATATTCTGTTTGTCTTGTACTATACATATTTTGATATCTTTTTCTTTAAATATTTTAGGATCCTTTCTTATCTCTTCAATAATTGGCTGATTCGTATTATTCTTTACTAGTACTAGTTCCTTTATATTCTTTTGTGCGCACATTTGAATCAAGGCTCTCAACCATGCTCGTAGCGCAGACGTTGATCGAGGTTCTTGATATCTCGAGTTTCTCAACGACGCTCGTAGTGCAGACGTTGATCGAAAATCTCGAATCAGATAAATAATGTCGTCTTCTTCGTTATACAATATATGTACTACTATCTGTATTTACTTTAGCAGAATCTAGCTTCATTGCTTTGCAATCGTCCTTGTCTATCAGTTTTACCAATACCGCACTTTTCGGGAATTTCAACAATTCGACTACGTCTGGTTGATCAGTTCATTCGTCATTCGGATTTGTACCGTACCAAACGGACACAAATACATTACAAAAAGCACTAGTGTGCAGAAGAGGTGTACCGTACCAAACGGACACAAATACAATACAAAACAAAACGTCGATCGACGGAACGAAGGTAAAAATAGAATACCTGAGGAAAATTACAAAAATAACTCTAAAAGAAGAGAAACATACAGAAACAAAAACTGCAATAGTACTAACGCCAGGAAAAAACGTGACACAAAGACGTACCGTGACAAAAGGTACAGAAATATAAAAGAATACGAATCACAATCACAGAACACGAAGATGTACCGTGATAAAAGTTACAGAAACACAAAAGAAAATAGCCGTCATGATATTAGCAGGTATCGAGAGCAAACTTACATTAATACAAACGAAAACAAGAAGAAAAATTATAAGAATACTAATAAATATGACAGAGAAAATTATACGAGGAGGAATCAGTATGTAAACTATACAAACACGAATAAACATGAAACATGTGAAAGAAGGACTTATCATAATAAGAATAGAGAAACAGAGGAGCACAGCAAGCTCAACAAGGAAGAAGAAACAAACAATGGACTCGGGTGACTTACAACCACCGTGAGCAACACAAGAATTCAGTGCCTGATGCAAATTTTTTCGGGAATGTATGCAAACTAGATAGGGATTGACTTTAAGGGTTGAAAACTAAGTCGTGTGGGATGATGCTAAGAGGTATGCCTAGGGTGGTAGTACGGATCCCACTCGGTTGAGACCTGCATATTTAACACGACAATGGATTGTTTACATCAGCGGTGCTCAAACAGTCGATCGCGATCGACCGGTCGATCGCCAAAGTTTTTGAAGTCGATCGCGATTCACGGAAAAAATACACATGGAAAAGATGGAGTCTGCGCTAACTTGTGGATAATATGAAGTGCCATGCACTTCATGAAGTGCATTATCACACAAGTAAAATTAAGATGAAAAACATCTTTAATTACAACTCTCTGTAGTTACAACGTTTTATCAAATGTAAATGTGAAATATAGTATATTGTACAACAAGTGAGAAAAAAGACATATTTCTCACGAGCGCAGAAGTTTGTTGGCACAAGGTAAGTGCCGCAAATTAAGCGAGGGAGAAATATGTAATTTTCTCATGTGTTGTACATTGTACTTTTTCTATGGATGCAGTTTTGTTAAGAGTTCAAACTTAAAAATTAAGTAATTTAGGTGCTTTTAGGTATATTATATGCATAAATTGAAATAAAATACATAATATATGTGTAGGTTAGGAATATTCTTAAAATTATATACGTCATTTATTAAAAATTCTAATTAACCCTGGAGCAGTCGCGGTCACTTTTGTTACGTAAGCAGTCGCTCGTAGAGAAAAAATCTCACAATACGAATTTAAATACGAATGTAAAACAAATTTCTATTTTATAATATTTTTATTTAATTGTTATGTTAACAATATCTATTTCTAACAATTTTGAAGCTAATTGGTTCTCACCAAAGACATAAATTCCACAAAAACAAAATAAAAAAATTAAAAAAATATTTAAAAAAAATTAAAAAAATCCTACGCATTACTACAATCTTCCTTAAGGCACTTACGAGTGGAAATTTATGTTGCAAAAGTTTTCATCAAGTTATCACGGAAAAGGATAAAATGTTAGATTTTTTCTAACGGCGCGACTGCTCCCGGGTTAAGAGTTATTTTTGAACAGTTTTGAAAGGGAATTCCTGGTAAGTTTTGCTTCAACACATTTTTTTTTGACAATATTAATTGTGTTTATATTGTGCATGTTACCATGGAAACCGCGATCATATATGAAAAACCGTAGGACAACCAATGAGAAAAAATATTTCTCACTGCAATAGCCGACTTTTCTCACTGCATGAGAAATTTTTCGTTTTGGATGTATGTAAGTAGTGAGAGAAGTTGCACATTGTGTAGCATCCATAGAAAAAAGTTTTTTATTTTCAATTTTTTTTACTAGCAGTCGATCGCTGGACGCTTGCAGTTTATGTGGTAGATCCCATGCAGTGTAAGTCTCAGCACCACTGGTTTACATGATAGAAATAAACAAACGGAACTTGGAATTATGGAATTAGGATATATATATATATATATATATATATATATATATATATATATATATATAAATATATTTCATCTATTTGATTATATATATTTTTTAAATCAGCTATAACGTTGCAAATGGAGGGATTTTTCCCCGCCCCAAGGAATAATCTACTAACTATAGAAAGTAGATTATTATTTTACACTTCTCTACAAAACTTATACAACTCTTGTATACAACTACAGGGTTGATAACTTAATACTTCACTTATGGTCAGCCAAAAGTACAATATAAAGGTGACCGCAATAATTAAATATTCTAATAATAAATCGTCTAATAATAAAAATCAGTAAAATAACTTTATGTAGTTCAAGGCTGGTTTGAATTAATAAATTAAATGCATCAGCGTTTAGGAGACTTTACTTTACAAATACATAAATATCGAGATTCAGCAAGAACAGTAAACTATATCCTATTTGTTTGGATGAAATGAAATACAATAAATAAACACAACGGCGAAGCATATAAGTTTATAAAAATAGTCCGAGAGCTAGTCGCACGATCTATAACATTAATAATAAAATAACTAATAATACAATTCGATAATAATAATAAAATAATACAATTATAATACAACACTTAACACATTGAAACATATATCCATATCCCACTCAATACCTTTTATTTACCTTTACCTAACCTAAACTTTTATTTGAATGTTTTGATTTAAATTCTGATTCAGATTTAACTTTGATATTATTACCTAAGGTGTTGCAGTTGGAGAATTGTTAATTTGTTCAAAGACTAGTGTCTTTTCATCACACATTATATTAATTATACTAACCTATTATGTTATAACTACTTTATCATGATCATTGTAAACTTTGAGTACTGAGGCATTCGTTATTACGTATTTCGCCCGGGCAGTGTGTCAAATATCAAACATTCATCATTCATATCCGATATTTAACAGTATAATTTTATCACCCCGTATATGACATGAACCAATTTGTTATTGTATATTTACATGTGCGGGTCTCTAATTTAGTTCACGAATTGTAAATTGTAAACAATAATTCGGGCAATTGCGTATTTAATTTGATGATCGAACATATTTCTTTGTTCTCAATATTTTGTAAACATACTCAGCGCGTGGCCTGACACCAATATTGGTGCCACCGCTGAGAAATAATATACATTTTAGAATCATTCTCTAGAATCAGTTCCACCAAGCTACATGTGCCTGTAACTTCACTCCTTCGAGACAATTAAAGGTCTCCCGGGGTTAGCGTGTGGTAGTGATTTGACAGTCCATTCGTCATTTCCTCCTGATTTTTCGTCTGTGCTCTCGTCATCACTAATACACTTTTCTCTGTGTCCTTATTAGTTGCTTTAGTTCTTCTGATGTAACTTCTATTCGTGATAAGTCGTCCGCTTATTTGCTAATTTTCATGATTATATCAGTTTGTATTATTTTATATATTTTATATATATTTTATATTCTGTTTCTAAATAAATGCATATAGATATTAAGTTACAATACTCTACTGTATGAAGTCCTTCGCTATCTTGTTTACTCGTTCAATATTTATAGAGATACTCCGATCTACATCGTTGTAAAAGCTTTCAAATGCTGTTTGTATATACATTATACTCAGTTTTATTTTTTAGTAAAAGAACGTTCACCCCGAAAATTATTGTATATCCAGATATAAAAGTTGCGGATATCACTCCTCGGGGAAATTCGTAATACATAGGCGGTTTGTTGTGTAATGTATTTTTATGATGTGTAATGTATGTACGAGAAGAAAAACGATTTTCAATAAAAACAACTTTAATGTTTATATCGTTTATTATTTCAGCGTTACTGACATTAAATCAATACATCATGAATGGACCGATCAAACAAAATTGAAATTTATTTAATACACATTATGAGTTTGTTAAAAAATCACTGGAATCAATCCTCTTTCATATCTTAACGTATGTTAATGTACATTAGTTGGAATAGGTTCTAAATAAAAAATAGCTGAGTACATGTGTAATATGCATGCCTGCCAAGTGTCATTTTAAAATATACAAGTATAAAATGAGACTTTACAGAACCAACTCTTAAGATAAATCCATAATTAAATAACAAGTTTCCAATAATAGTCAACTTTGCCAAAACAATAATCTTCTTAACCTCATCAACCCCTAGAGTTATTATCGGGGTGGTTTATTTTTATTTTAGAAATAGTTTTTTTGCACCTGACATATTATTTACATAGCTGTTTTGAAAAATACATGTTGTGCGTAAAACGAACGTGCAAAAGGGACGATAATTCGCTGGTACCTATGATTAATGTGATTCCTAATACATTTTCAGTAAAAATATTATCTTATCTTTGATAAGTGTTGGCGATATAATTTATTTTTATATGTGTGTCCGCGAAGATTATAACTCCCAAAACATTTAAGACGAAAATATTTAGTTCTTATAAGATGCCGACGAAAACAATTATTTCCCTTTCTGTTCTCATGAAAAAAATAATTTCTGGAAGATTTGTTGAACATTTTAGTATGTAATTATAATTTTCGTGGACCCACAAACAAAAATGATGTTTTTTGCTGATACTCCGCAAAAAATAATTTTTTTTTCGCTAACACTTTATTAGGGATTAATAATTTTCAGAATCATATAATCGAAAATAATATTCTTCGCGGCGTTCATTGAAAGTTATATTCTTAACGGCATTTTTCGGAGTTATACTTTTCGTAGGCGGCGGCGAATTAACCACCAACACCTGAAGTTACGACAAACGAAGAAATAAACATCGACGAGGGAGAGGTAAAGGAAGCATTAAAAAAATTAAAAAATAGAAAATCGCTAGGAGAGGACAGAATATCGAACGAACTCTTTAAGTACGAAGGACAAGATCTAGCTAAACAACTATCAAAACTAATACAAAAAATAATAGAACAAAACAGAATACCACAAGAATGGAGATCAAGCATCCTAATACCTCCCTTCAAAAAAGGAGACAAATCGAACCCGGAGAATTACAGAGGCATTAACTTATTAAACACAACATTAAAATTAACAACCAAAGTGATAACAAACAAATTAAATGAAATTAAACCGTTAGCAGAACAAAAAGGTTTTAAGACGGGAATATCATGCACTGACGCTATATTTATAATGAGGCAAGTTCAAGAGAAATCGTTGGAAAACAACAAACCGGCATATTTATGTTTCGTGTATCTTAAGAAAGCATTTGACAGGGTCAAATTAAAGGACGTTATCGATTTGTTATACTCAAGAGAGGTACCTCTAGGAATAATTAAAACGATCGAAAACATCTACAAGAACAACACAATAAAAATAAAAGTGGACGATGAACTAACTGACCCAATTGAAGCCGGCAATGGCATAAGACAGGGGGATTCCTTGAGTCCTATATTGTTCAACCTGATCATGGACGAAATAATAAAAAAAGTAAGAACTAAAAAGGGATACCAAATGGGAGAAAAACAACTTAAAATAATCTGGTATTCAGACGATGCAATACTAATCTCTCGAAGTGAAGATGATTTACAACAAATTTAACATGTTAATTTCCTCAAAAAACACAAAATGCATAGTTATAACAGCAGATCCAATAAGATGTAAATTGGAGCTATAAGGTCACATAATAGAACAAGTGATGGAGTTTAAATACCTAGACATCACAGCTACGGAAGGCTCGAAACAGAAGTGGAAGATAAAGTGAATAGAGCAAACTGAGCCTCAGGTTGCCTGAATGACACAATATGGGGAAATAAAAATATCCGAAAAGAAATGAAAGGGAGAATTTACAAAACAGTCATCAGACCAATAATGACATACGCCGAATGACCACATAAGCCGAATGACAACAAATAGTAGTAAGGACAGTGAGAGACGGTTCCCCAATAGGAAGACGATCAGTGGGAAGACCACAAAAACGATGGAACGACAACTTACTAGAGGCACATTGAAAAAACAGACAGTCATATCTTTACAAAAAGAAGAAGAAGAATGTTGTGAAATCTTACAGCTTGTTATACAGTTTACAATTTTTAAGATACTTTATTGTTTTACTAAGGTCTTGTATTAAAGCTTCTTTCAGGTGAGGTTGCATTTTCGCTGTCAATCTTGCTGTTGAATACACCGGACTAATTATAATGTTGTACTGAAAATGGTATTTGGTAGTAGTGTCACGTCGGCTGAGGGTCCTTGGAAATGATGTATCCATGTATGAATTTTGTATGGCCTAGCCGCAATCTGTTGAGGACTACTTGGTCATGTATTTGAGTTGGGAGTGGTAGTAAAGCAGAAGCAACATCTGCTTTGATAATTTTTAGTTTTGTTTCTGTTTGGCTCCACTTTTCTTGCCAGGTTTTGTGGTGGGTGGGTTTTTATTAATGTTTTTTGGTCTGAAAATGGTATGTTTTGCAGCCGATCTCTAGCTCTATCAGCCGCTTCATGCTTCATTGCCCATTATCCCGACAGGGGATGGCACCCATAAGAATCATATGTTTTTGCCGCGTGTTTGGGCATTGTAAAGTAACGCATGTCTTTTAATTGTGCTAAATTGGCATGAGTAGTATACATCTGTATCTACAATACATCTACAATAATTTTGTTATAGCGAATACATTGTTTAATTTAAGAGAGAATTGAGAAATATATCCGAGTGCCGGCATAGGATCAAATCACAACTCACAACCCAGTAGTGACCAAAATTAGGCTCAAAATAAAAATAATAAAACGTAGAACGGCAGATGCACAAATCGATACAATTAATTTAAGGAACCCACTCATGACACAACGCCCGACAGATGAAAGTGATACAAAATAGTTATTCATAAAGACAGAAATAGATATATTAAGTCAAAAAATAAATTCTAACACCAACCAGAAAGAAAAAGAAACAATGGATGACAGAGGAAATTTTGGATTTAATGAAAGAAAGACATCAACATAAAAACAGTAATAATGAGATGTACCTACAAAACAGTGGATAAACAAATAAAATAGTAACGAAAGTAATCATTAACTGCAATTTCTCAAATACAAGAGCAATAACAGTAAATATACTATTTTGGAAGAAAATATACATAGGTTTGTTTTATTTCTTCTCAAAAACTTGGAAATAATAAGTAATTCTTATTTCTAGTTAAAAATAACTTGAAACTTTAAAATAGCTTTTATTCATCTTTGTGAATTATCGATTGTTGATTTCTGAATACTACTTTTTCACTGTAGTCTTTTCCAATGTTTGTTTAGTCCGTGAAGTTTTGGGTGGTATTGTGACTGGATACGAGTATGTCATTATTGATTGAATTGTTTGTCTATGCATAGTAGATTTTTGTTATTGTTGGGCCTATACATAGTAGGTTTTTGTTATTGAAAAAAAAATAATATGGTCATTCACGGCTTGATAAACGAGATAAAACACCAAAATACAAGAAAACTAGCAAATACATAGCATATATTTGGTGAAAATGTAGTAATGAAAAACAAAGGCAAATATAACCAAAATAGAGACCATACCGGTTATAGACAATAATGATAATATGGATAAAGCAGAAAGTGCAATCCAACAAAATATCAGAAAAAGAGTCTACGAAGAAATATTATCAAAATCATTTCATTCAGTTAGCAAACGAACTGAAAACGGAACAATAGGATTTTTTTGCGGTGTTGACTTTTGCATGGAGCTGATGTAAAAATATTGGTAACAATAAAATATAAAACGATGGAGTGGAAAGAAAAATGAAATGACTAGAAGAAAATATAAAGCTTTTTAATACAAGCCTATTGTTTGTATTACAAGCTTCATATTAAAAATCAATACAAAATAGATAAAAGAAGAATTGTGTTCAGTGTACAATGGTATAAGTGACAGTGATACCTATACACGGGACAAACAGAGATTATATTTGAGAACAAACTAACACAGAAATATTGAAAGCATAGGACACAAATAGAGGCACCGACCAAAGAGAATATTCTAAATATAATAAGGATTTAAAGCACAATAAAAGTCCTGAAATATCCGAAATAACATTAGAAATGCTAAATGAGAGTGGACAAAAATTAAATGCAGATTTACAAACTTACTAAAAAAGTATGGAAAAAATATTAGGAAAAAGCAAGAATATGTACACAAGAAAGCAGACAAACTACAGTTTGAAAAATATAGAGCAATAGCGCTTTGTAAATGTTCGATAAAATACTTAATATTTAAAACTTAATACGCAAATAGGATGAATGTGCATGCTGAAAAATTGTTAGGCAAATACTAAGCAGGCTTCCGGCCAAACAGATCAGTAACAGACCAGATATTGGCTTACAAAGAACATAGTCGGGATTTTTATTGGGAATTAACCACAATTTTAGTGGATTACCTTTATTTTGACGTTTCGATGTTCACTTTGGAAATCGGATAGAGAAATCGCGAAAGAGATGCACCATTCCGGCCGTCTCACTCGCATTCGCATTGACGGCCGCCTAACTAGTCGCTTAGCGCTCATTGTTAATAATTAAAAACAACAGCTTAATAATAAATAATGTCAAAATTTTCTTCAGGATCTTGTAGGGGGGGCTTTACAACATTGATTTGGTCACTTTCCGACTTTCATAATAATAATTTTTAATCGAGTTATTAAGCCTTAAAAATGGCCATTTTCGCGTTTTTCAAATTTTAAATCGCATATAACTCGACAACAATCAATTTTAGAGAATAATCACACTAGACCTTTTTTGCTCATAATGACCTAAAGAATCTAAAAAACATTGTGAAGAAATGAAAAAGTGAAAAAATTGATTTTTTGAATTTGTTTAAAACATTGTTTAAACAATTTTCCGGCGGCGGTACCTCCTGGCACCCTGTGGATTTGATATAAGGACCTATTAATTTTGAGTAAGTTTGTGCAAAAAAATCGAATCGGAATAATTTACCTGGACAATAGGGATCGTATCATCTGTATAAACAAAAAAAGTCTTTTTCTTGTTTATATCTTTCTGTTGTCCGTTGTATATTCTACCATTTCACCCTATTTTATTAGTCTATCCATGGTGATATTAAATGACTCCTATTACTCCGGTCAACTTACACATCCGAGGTTACAAAAATTACCATCAAGCTGAAAATTGACAGGATTGTTCAAAATACCATCATAAATGAAATCTAAAAATTCCTCATAAATCCGACCCGAGTTAAACAATTTACGCGGGGTCAAAGGTCATAAAATATAGTTTTTAGCGATTTTCAGCGAAACGGTAAGTTTTATCATAAAATTAGTTCTAACAAAAAATATACATTAGATAATTATCTATATGTCTTATTACTTGTTTCCTAGGAGCCACCGTTTTTGAGATACACGATTCAAAAAGTTGTAATCGTCATAATATGCGCACACGTTTCCACACCACCTTTGAGGTAGTGTGTACTTAGCGCATTTTTTTAACGTGGTGTCCCTAGTAGGCCTATTCCACGGATCTGTTATGATTCTGTTTAATTTGTAGCTATTGAATAATTGATATTGGCAAGGGTTACAAATAATAAAAGTTATAAAAAGCGGTATAAATTAAAAAAAAGGAAATTTATCCAGCTGGTTCATAATTTTCTAATACTTCTGCTTCCTCTTCTCCTTGTTCTTCTTCTTCTTCTTGTTCTTCACCTTCTAGTTCTTCTTCTTCTTTTTGTTCTTCTTCTTCTTGTTCATCCTGGATGCAAGTAAATTGCGCCAATAGTGACACATCGCATGGCTCTTCGATAGAATCAAATGAATCCTTAATTGTTGGTGATTCAACATTGGAGCACGACCGGTTTTGACAATTAGTGCATGCTACCGAACAAAACAGTCCAACATTTTTGCAACCACATTTAGCGCTACATCCCTTTTACAGTTGCCAAAAAACTTTTTTCAGGAGTTTTTCCGGTGCAGCAGGTGGGAGTAAAGTTTGAATTGGTTCTAATAAACTGTCGACTAATTTCCATCCCCAGTCTTTTGGATCTAGCTGATAACCAAGCCACACTTGAACTTGGTAATATACCCGAAAAAGATGTTGATCAGCAGCCGCTGAGGTTGGAAAAAGGCAAGATAACTGCACTTGTTTTTTATTTCGAGTATTTTTAAAGAAACAGACATATCGAAACTTATCTAAGCGCGTAGTTTTTTTAGGCGCTCCATCCATAGAGAGAAGAAAACTAATTCTGTTGGAAATAACTTCTTGTGCAGTTGAATTAGTTTTTTTAAAACTTCAGCACATTCAAGTAATATATTAGGTTTAACACGTACTTTCACTCCGGAGTAGTACTAGGCTCAAGACTAATTAATACCTCTATCTCATCTACCTGAAGGATTTCGCCACCCAGGAAGATAACGGTGTTATTTGCATAATAGTAAACAAACTAAATTTGCATAAAGTTTATTGTATACTGAAATGCTTATTAGTACTTATCAATAAACATTTTGCCTAGAAAGTTGGCTTCTACTATTATGTTCAAACCCTTCTGAGAAAAGAGTAGGTAGAGTGATTAGATTAGCCGACGTACCGATAGAACGTGTTTATTCCGACAAAATCCATCTTCACAAATTAAATGCACAAAGATGCATAAGTAAGAAAAATTATTATAATAGTTAATACTTTGTCATATCAATTTACTATTTTTGTTGGGAATAAGCCGTAAAATTGAAATAATAATTCTTATTATTTTCGAGTTCCATTCACTTTGTAAAGATTTTTCTGTTGGCACTGTAATATAATACAGCTTATACATTGCATCCCTCGGTAGACCGTAAGCTGTATAGTAGAAACATTATCATATTTATAATATCTTATATTATTATGTGTAATATAAGTTAAGTTGACCGATAGAATATTATGTTTACTTGTATTACAGCTTCAGTGATGTATATTATGTACGTGGTGTACTATACTAATACATAATTTATTATGACGATTAGAACTCTTTCAACTCTTTGAATAGTTGTATCTCAAAAACGGAGGCTCTTACGAAAAAAAGTATTAAGATATTTTTTATAGATAATTATCTAATCTACATTTTTTGTTAGAACTAATTTTATGATAAACCTTACCGTTTCGCTGAAAATCGCTAAAAACGATATTTGGTGACCTTTGACCCCGCGTAAATCTTTTAGCTCGGGTCGGATTTATGAGGACTTTTTAGATTTCATTTATAATGGTATTTTGAACAATCCTGCCAATTTTAAGCTTGATGGTAATTATTGTAAGCTCACTCCTATTTTTGAGTCTAACTAGAACGGTCTATATAAAATTATTCACAAATAATTGACTGAGCATGTATTCCATTTTTTGATGGAATCTAGTTTACGTTATATATTTTCATATGTTTAATAAAAAATAATAGAACATTGATTTCATTTAATTTCCTTCTTTTTTATCATCCTACAAACGTAAAAAGGAAACGGTTTTAATTAAACGACACTTTTGTAGATAATTGTATCACGATAATCCCACACTGAACACCACGTTCTCTATACGATTATAGGATTCTCTCTAGATTTACTGTCATAAAATATCGTCTACCTCCTTTGATCTGGGTATTAGCGGTATGCTTCGTTATTCCTGTATTTTTTTCTATTTCCCGTTGATTCTATCAGCTACCGTTGGGACTGAGGGACAGTTCTGGTTAAAATATGGGCACGCGTGTAATGTTCAAACTTTATTTCAATTCAAAACAGATATTTAGAGAAACGATTTCCTCCAGTTTACTTTTTCAACGGGAGAGTTCACTAAAAACTAAATTTATATTCAGCATATTTTCAAAATTTATACTATGGAATACTTACATGTACTATGATTGTACGATAGGGTATGTACCCAGTGGCGTAGCTGAAGATTGGGGGCCCTCTCGCGACAATTTTTGTGGGCCCCCGTATTATAAATATAACGTCAACTAATAACAGTATAATTACAATATAATTACTAAAATATGTGCAAATGACAATATTTGGCCTTTCTTTAATTAGTCTTCATCAGTTAGTGTTAATAAATTTTTTGGGAATAGACATGGAAACCTATTATACTTACATGTCTCTTAATCCGACAAGCCTATTAATAAGTTGTTGCGATATTATATCTAAATTTACATTGAAAACATTAATTTCAAATTTTTTTTGATACAAGTTATTTTTTCGTCGCAGCTGAGCTAATCGTAATTTTTTTTTATAACGTTTTATCCGTTTACTTTTAAATTCCGGTATAATACCCCACTATTCTGCTATTCCTGCTGCTTCTGCTAAAGTTTCGGAAAACAAGTTTCTAATTTCTCGAAGATTATCAGGATTTTTTTTCAAAAAGTTAAAAGGTGACCGTTAACTCTGCCATTTCAAATTGCAAAAGTTTTGATGATAGATTTACATATAAAGTTATGTACTAGGTATTTTAGATTGAATAGTAATGTTAACGACAAATTCAAAATTATTCATATGCTCTAATAATGCAGTAGCTTCTAATTTTTCATCGTTTTTCAAGTAGCAATGAAATTTTCGTTAAAGATTTGATTACTTGTCGGAAAGCTCGAAGCAAAGCCATAACAGCATCTTGTCTGGACAGTCTGGATGACCACCGGGTTTCACATAACCTTTTAAATGTTGGCAAGTAACGCGATGAATCCAAAGTCATAATAGTACATAGTACATCCCATCTTTTAATACTTGCACTAAAAGAACACATAATCTTTTAATTATATCTTAAAAAAACCAACTCCTGTACACCAGCAACGGCATCATTCAACACTGGGTTCAGATTATTCAGCTTATGGGATTCACAATGAACATAGGAAGCTGTTTTTCAACGTCAGTTATGCGCCTTTGTATGCCTGAATATACCAGAGACATGTTAATAATAGACCAGTTTAGTTATATGCCACTCAATGCATCGGGGTGTAACGCCAATACCAAGTACGGTGGTCTAGCTATCTTTGTCTTTCGTGCGAGTGTGAGCGTATCTACCAAGAGGTGGGAGTAATGAAACGACACAAACAAAGAGGCGGCGCCATCATATGCTAGAGAAAGAAAGCTAAGCGCCGGTAGAGAGAGATAGATAGACCACCGACCCGAACTGCTCCGCGTTACGCTATTTGTCGGAACTGACCTAATCTACTTGTTATTATATCTATGGAATATACACCAGTCATAACGCTTGCCTTGCCCCATCATACCCCTTTCCTCTGCAGTTGTGTACGGAAAGGTGATTTGTGTATACATTTACAAGGCCTTCTTCACTTTGGTCTAATATGCGAATAAATCCCAAAAAACTTTCAACATCTTCTGCTTTGGAAGGTAAATTATTTTCATCACAAGTTATTTTTACATACCGGAAAATAGAACTAAGCTGATCGTGGTTTGAAATATCATGAGTGGTCTTGAGAATTATTGAATAAAAACAACTTTTTTTAATTAAATTAATCAATTTGTTTTCAGTCTCTTGAGCCAGCAAATTTATAACTTCGTTTTGTATTTGGGGGCTCAAGTAATTTGTTTTTAAGTTATTGTTTTTATCGATTAATTTAGCTAAAACATGATCATATTTAAAACCACCGACAACAAATTACCTTTATGGGATTCACTTTCATCTAAGCTACCAACATCCAACATGTCCACGAAACGCTAAATTGCATCCGGAAAGAGTTTACGTCAATTAACCGCTTTATTACTTCCTTCCAAATTCCCTACTTTGATGCTTATTAAGAAAATATGTTTTGGTCTCAAATTTAAATAAAGTAGAAGCAAAAATCTTGAAGGCTTTAAGGGGTCCCTCCTAACGTCGCCCCCCTGCCTTGCGGGCCCTGCGGGCCTGTCAGCTACGCCACTGTATGTCTCTTATACTATTGTTGTTCAATTTGTAAGTACGAGAATGTAGACGGCCACCTTGTGTAACTTTGCCCCACTTCGTTCTACTTCCATTCTCTGTTGGTCTGGCGCGTCCGAGTCAAAGGGATCTTTGTCGGTATCGCACCGCTCTTTGTCGGTATCGCACTTCCTCGCGGAGTAGAACGAGTGTGTAGAGAGGGTACTTCGGACTTCGGTCAACTTTGGCGAAGTAATTTCGCCGAGAGTGTGGAGCCCGCTTTACGACGGAACGGGGCGAAACTGGGAAGTGCCGAGGACGTGCGATTTCCATTGTTCTGCACGCCGTGCCGTTCACGTCCCGGTGTAACATAAATCAGCATTTATGTTACACCGGGACGTGGACGGCACGGCGTGCAGAACAATAGAAATCGCACGTTCTCGGCACTTCCCGGTCTCGTTCCGCTCCGTCGTAACATAAATCAGTCAATGCTTTTCATATCGGACGATCCTTCAACGTGCCCCGTCCCGTCCACGTCACCGTTGTAAAATCCGGCTGTATGTTACAACGGGGAGGTGGACGGGACGGGGCACGTTGAAGAATCGTCTGATATGAAAAGCATTGGCTGGCTTACCTTACGACGGAACGGGGCGACACCGGGAAGTGCCGAGGACGTGTGATTTCTATTGTTCTGCGCGCGCCGTGCCGTCCACATCCCGGTGTAGCATACATAAATCAGCCTTAAGGCTTATACCAGGCCCGCAGTCGTCAGAGATTTGATCTCTAAAAATGAGACGAACAAGCTGAATTTTTCTGAGAATGTAAATTTTGGGATCCCAAAAAGATGCAAAAAGTTTGCCAGTCCTTCCCCCTGGCTTCCCACTGAAAACGTCCTCTCCTAGGGGGAAACGGAAAACATCAATTTACCAAGAATCTGTATGCCGTAGAAAAATATGTTTCAAACAACAAATCTAGCTGAGATCATTTTGAACAAAAATGTTTATTAGCACTTTTTGTGTAGAATAAGCCGTTGTCTCAGAAAAAATGCTCGAGGAGACCGGCGATTTTGAATGTCAACTACCCACTCGAAAACACTTTTTCAAATACAATTTGTGGCATTTTCATCTCTGACAACTGGACTATGAGCATTTTCAGTTAGAATATTTGTAGCTGTGAATATATCATATTTGTAGCATATGACAACCATCAAAATAAAGTAATTTCACTATATACCCATTAATTCGAAATTTTCAGATCAAGTTAAAGTTTCCAACATTACCTCCCTCTCTGCTTATTGAATAAGATACAGTTCATCAATAAGAAGGCGATATTTAATTTTATCTTCCGTCCATGGACTAATTTGCACTATTCCACCTGTGATTCATATCCTGCGAATAGTGATTCATATCCAGTTTTACGTCCTCTGATCTCACAGGAACATCGGCAGGACGAATTACATTTGGGTCTCAGTGTATATTTGCATATTTTTGCCAAGATTTCGTTGATTCGCGATTTCATCGTCGTGTTTACTATACTCATTTTTAAACTTCGGTTCGGTTCGGCGTATTTTTGTAAGCGATTTTTCCTATGCCAAGAATTTTATACAGATGTTTTCGCGTCACATTTCCATCAGTTACCCAACAACTTTTGTGAAGTTGTGTGATTTGTGTGTTTATATTCAAATTGTGACAATGGGTGTTAAGGACGTATTTGAGAGGCTAGGTCTGTTTTTGGTAGTTTTATTAATTCAAGATCATAATAATTGTTATAAGCTTATTAATAATAATGGTGATAACTGAGACTTCTCCAAACCAACCATTATAAATATGTTCATTGTTCCTAACACTATGCTGGAGAATATCGTCTACATACTATACTGGGAATTTATTGTGCTCACAGACTAACTATAATAGTAGCAATATAACTAGTAGCACATAATAAGTATCATTTTATAATAATTAACAAACAAAGCAGACAGACCACCCTTATTGTTGTGGTCATATCTAATAACAACAAACTATGTGTTCAATATAAGTAGACAATGTAATGAGCCCACATGATACTTATAGATCTCTACTGTGGCCATTCCAAATTCCCTTCAGGAACATAAAACAGTCTTGTTTTACATCTTTATAAGATCACACAAGCAGCAGTGATGAATGCAGCTTCCTTATGTGTCAGAGAATTTGTGGGATATACTGCATCATGAGAGGTCATCTAGGGCTTGAAACATGGAAAGAGTGTTTACAGAGCTCAGTTCTTTTAATAATAGGTGTATAGGGTTAGTGAAGTTTTTCTCTAGAATGATTAATTCTGGACTGCAATAATTTTAACAAGAAGTGTTAAAGAGTATGTATTTAATCGGTGAATTTCTAGCTATTCAATTTTAACAGGTCGATAGATTAGATGATAAAGAATTATCGAATGCATCATGCACATACATTTCCCCATAAGTTTCCATTTTGTATTACTAGTTCTCTTCGCATAAATGTCTTATGTTACTGTATTTCATCACATCTTCTTTTACTTTCATCTCCTCTAAAAGAAACTTAAACGGCATTCTTCATATTGAGTAATTATTATTTCTCCTTTGAACGTGCCCTTTAAACCGAAGATGTTAACAAAGATATTGAAAATTAAAACAAGCGAACAGTATGTTTTTTTATGTTCACATGTATCACAGTCACAATCACAGTACATGATTGCATTTACCTAATTGTATAAATATATCTTTATTTCTCACTAATTTTATATATTGTTTCAGGCTCCATAATGTTCCATGTGAGACGAAGGCCGGCGGACTGCGCTCCAAGGAAGAGGAAAAAGAAACCGGGAGCTCTTGGGCAAGCCACAAGCACCCGAGATGTTCGAGGAGATACTACCCCCGTATTGGTCGAGTTGGGACCCGATGGTTCGGCTCCACGTCCATGTGATACAGCTAGGAACATTAGGTTGACTAACGATGTTATGGAAGTAAGTAACATTTGATGTTGAATATATAAATATGTATATTATTACTTATGAATAATCTGTGGATCTGTGTAATCTGCGTAATCTGTCTTCTTCTTAAGCAGCCTCTTCTGGTCCAGTCATGGACATTTGCCTCCTCTTGTGTTCTCCATATTCGCATGTCTTGAGCTATCTGGTGCCACTTCTCTTCGCTTTCTCTTGCCACATTTCTTGCTCATTTCCATTTAGATTTTGCGGTAGCTTGGATAACATATTTTACTTTATCCACGAGGAAAATAAACTTCCTGTAGCTGGCTGTATACCATAAATCACAAAAATACCAAGTTGCTTGTAAAAGGTATATATTAAAATACCCTAAATAAGGGTCACAATACAAAACGTTTTCGGATTAAGGAATCCATCATCAGTGTTTAAAAGCCCTAAAATTAAGTATAACCTAATTAAATGAGATAAAAGTTAAAATTGACAGAGGTTTTCAAGAACAAGAGGTCATACTTACAAAATTTGCATGCCTGAGCCACCAAAATGTATAGGGTAAAAACCCTTTAAATGTAAATAATAAAGATATTTTACATATTTATATAAAATTCATCGGATGTTATAGATAAACCTGGATGTTACCCAGGGCAACACAGGACTCTCCCCACGTGGTTGGAACTTTTTTTTGGAGAAAACCTCACATATTGGATTTCAATGGCCAACTGACAAGTGAATTCAAGAGCAACCCGAAATGACATCAAGAACTGTCAATGTAACCTA